>NC_072432.2:35185000-35810000 GCF_028878055.3 Symphalangus syndactylus
GGACAATTTTACCATAGACCTTATATGGACACATGCAGAAACTAAGTCCAGTTTTTAAAAGAACATTAAAAAGGGCAACTTTTACCATCCATTATAATTAAATTTCTCCAACCATGTCTTCATCATAATAATCACTAACATGTATTACCTGTATGGCAAACATTGTGCTGACGGATTCACAGGCTTAGTTGTTCCTCCTCACCACATCCCTGAGGTAGGTGCTATTTTACCTTCATTTTACAGATGAGAAACATAAAAGGTTCAGAGATTTAAGTGATTTACTCACTTAGCTAGTGAGAGAAAGATATGGGACTTGCCCTAGTCTTTCTGACGCCACAGTATTTGTTCTTATCCACTGTGATGTTAGAAATCACTTAGCTCCATGTAACGAAAAACCTGAAAAACACTAAAGTTTATTGTCCTCACATAAGAAGTCCAGAGGAGTTGGTTGCCTTGAGGCTGTCATCAGGGACACAGGCTCCTTCTCTTGCTGGTCCCTGTCATTAATGTGTGCCTCCGGCCTCAAACAAACTCACTAAATGGCTGCTCTGTCCCACGGCATCCTATCTTCATTCCAGGCAAAAAGAAAGGGAGGAGCAAAAGCTAAAAGCCTTTCAGAAGGGCTTACTTTTCTATTGAAGAAGGAAGCCCTCCTCAGAAATTCCCACCTGCATTTCATTGGCAAGATCTATGCTGCTTGGCCACCCCAGCAGCAAAAGAGGTTATGAAGTTGAGACTGTTGTTTTCCAGCTTTGACAAGTGAAAAAAGGGGAAAGTGAGTTGGATGAGTGCCAAGGAAACCAATTTATACAGTACATATACAAGTAGCCTACACAATCACTCTGCTCAATGGCACCACAGATACATGTGCTATCGTAACCTAGAGGGCTCATGAGATCTAGTCCTTTCTTTTTGGCCTTATATCTCTGTCCTCTTCAGCCAAACTGGTTTTGTTTTTGTTTGTTTGTTTGTTTGTTTGTTTTTGCTGTTAACATGTTCTCTTTTAAGCCTCCACCCTGTCATCCAAGTTTCATGTTCTCCCCGACCCCATTCCCAGTGTAGTAAGGCTCCTGGCATTCTGCCGCTAAATGTGCGTTAGTGTTAGAATAGTCTGAGCATGAAAAAATAAAAATCACAACTGTACCTTAAACAAAAAGGATTTTTTTTTTATTTCTCTCCCTAAAAACAAGTGACAGGAAGGCTCTAGAATTTTCAGTGACCTGGGTTCCATTTTGTTGCTCTGCTATCTTCTACACGCAGTTTCCAGCTCAGCCAATCTCGTCTACCCTGGCACTGCATATAGTAGGCATAAACAAAACAGAGAAGTGGAGAGATTTAAGTGAAGGAAATGATTTCCGCATCCTAAGTAAGCTGTAAGGTGCTTTTCCACTTTTCACCTTCCACTTGGAATTCATAGTTCTACCTGAACTCCACTAGATGGCAGCACATACATTTATAAAGTGCATGGATGGCGCCACTAAACTCTGACAGCAGGGAAACTACAAATCCCAGCATGCATTATTAAGCACTTGACTTGCTTCCAGTCAAAGGTCTCAAGTTTGTTGCTCCCACCGAGTTCTGGAGAACGCCATCAGCTCGCTGCTTAAAGTAAGATTTCCTAATACTTTTGAAATGAAACTTTAGAAAGGAAAGAGGGGAGGTTTAATTTTTAGATGTTGTTTTGTTCTGCACGTTGCCTATTTCAAAATTAATCTGAGCAGTTAGATCAGTGTAAAGATGGATTTTTAATGAGCCTGAAACTCTGTCGTATGTATGTTTTATAAAGTAGCCCAAGAAAAAAGGATTGTTACGGTATCCTAAGTGAACATTTTTCTTTCTGGCTCTTGAAAACAATGACTTCCTGAATATGCTGTTTGTGTCTCTGCTAATCAAAAATCAACATTTTGATTCTAACTTTTGGACTAAGGAAGCCAACATGTATGGTTTTCACACTGGATATATTGAGAGGTACTTGTTTTACCATTTCAGGCCGTGTTTACTCTCATTTTCCCAAAGAAATCTGTTTTAGTTTGAGATTACAGTTTATCAAATGTTAAGGCTTTGACCCCAAAATCTGGTCCCAGAAAGACAGGAAAGCCAACTAAGAGGAGGTTTTCAGAGTGCGTAGAAAGGCTGCTCTGTGCTTCGGCAATTGTTCTGGAAGTGCTTCTTCGGGTGGCAAAGATTCCTAGCAAAACCTTTGACTGGAGGCTTTACAGGGCCATACACCCAATATCACTAATGACAGTGTTGTAAAATAGCTTTCTGTACACCATGCTTAGGATTCAAGGAGGATAAAGATAAAGTATATCTTTCTGAAGTTATACTTTAGAAACTATCATTCCATGTTGAAATGATAAACATTCCATGTTTATCTTTTGTGTAAGAAGTAAAAAAGCAAAAATTCATTGCATCAAAGTAGGTCAGGCACTGTTAAAGTCCAGCTTCCCCATTGCCTAAAAAATGTGGACAAACTCAGAGGAAGTCAGTGAGTTGTAAGCTGATCCCTGGAGCCAGTTCTTACATAATTGTGTTAGTCTGCTCCTCCAAGAAGCAGACTCCAAGATAGAATTAAATATGCATGGATTTTATTAGGGGAAATGCTGGTGTGAGAGAGAATGAGGAGAGAACTAGGGAAGGCTGTGAGAGCCATCAGACCTCGATGCAAGTCCACCTGCGAGGGCGGAAGAGAAGGAAGCCAGGTTGAGTGGAAGCATCCCAGACAGCTGTGCAGTCTAAGAGAACTTCAGCAAGGTAGTAAGGAGCTTCTCCAGCCAGTCATCCGTTGGGGAGGAGCTCTATGTCTCCCAGAAATGGGTCTGCCTTAGTAAGCATGCATGCTCAGGCACTGGCTTGTAATGGCCCCAAGAAGGTGGCCTCAGCACAAGCTCAGAGAGGCAGCAGCAGCTGCGCCTCATTGTCCATTACTTCCTGGGTCAGCGGTCTGCGAGGCACAGGCTCCTGGTGCCACAGTGGGGATTTAGAGAGGCCGGCAGGGCTTTGAGTACCATGAGACAATGCCATGAGATCTTCCCTTGGACCTGCAACAAGAAGGCCTAGGTTTGAATTCATAGCTGTAAAACACTGGGCAAATACCATTTCTTTGAAATTAGCCACGTTGGTGATCAGGTCCTACCTATCTCTTATCTCTGAAACACTTCTCCAATCCACCTATCTCTCCATCCCTGCTATTTTCTCCAGCCCTGCTATTTCACCAGCGCCCCCCCGCCCCCAAGATAACCCTAGCAGCCTCATAATGGCACCCCATACTCCTGCCCAGGTATGTTCTCCACAGCAGTCCTTCCAAAATACGAATCTGATCATGTCACACCCTTTCCGTAAATCCTTCAGTGGCTGTTGCCTATAGGAGTAACTTGCCCTTCACCATGTGGACCTTGGACCAAGTGTGGAGGTTTGAAATGGAAGAGCATATTGGGTATTTAAAAAAAAAAAAAAAAAAAAGTTTGGCTAAAGAGAGAACTGAGATAAGTTCAAAGAGAAAGGACTAGGTAATATAAGCCCTTTAGGCAAGGCTATCAACCTGTACAAAATCAGGCAGATAATGGAGCAGAGTGATTGTGTAGGCTAGTCGTGCATGTACTGTAAGTTGGTTCATAAACACCATCCAACTCACTTTCCCCTGTTCTTCACTTTATCAAAGCTGGAAACAAAAGTCTCAACTTCCAAACTCTTTGCAGCTAGGAGTGGCGAAGTAGCATAGATCTGGTGAATGAACTGCAGCTGGGAATTTCTGAGAAGGTTTCCTTCTTAAATAGAAAGGTGAGGCCTCTCTGAAAGCCTTTTGGCTTTTGCTTCTCCCTTTCTTTTTGCCTGAAATGTGGATATGATGCCTTGGACAAAGCAGCCACGTTGTGAGTTCGTATGAGGTCAGAGGCACACATTAATGACAGAGCCCAGTAAGACTTGGAGCCTGAGTCCTTGAAGACAGCCTCATTTGATGGTCATTTGACTCTTCTCCACCCCCAGCCTCACTACTAGCTTTTTCTCTCACCTTGTGATCTATAATCCAAGCACTGGTGGAATATCTCATGAACATGAGCCCCCGTATCAGTGTTTCTCAATCTTTTAGAAATTACTGATTATGCCTGTTAATGTGTTACTACTGCCTGCTTAAACTTTATAAGAGGATCAGCAGCATTGTGGGCTGGACTGTTCACATAGCAAAAGAGTCTGGCAGTCTAAGTTTAGTTCTGGCTTTCCCATTGACTGGCACTATGACATCGGGCAGGTTTCAGCAGTTTCCTCATCTGTAAAATGGGAGTATTGGATGTGATTTGATTTTTCCATCCTTTTTTTTTCGATGAATATCTGAGACCAACTATGAAATCTTTCCAAGAGAAAAGAAAAAATCATAAGCAATTGATAGTGCAAACCTCAACAAAAGTTTATGGAAGAGAAATCAAGAAGCAGCCCTGAGTAGTAAGGACACAAATAATGTCATAGCAATGTGTGCAGGGGTCATGGAGACAGCGATGGTGGTAGTGAGGAAACTCAGCACCAGAGGCTATCCTCTCCAGGTACTGAAGGAAGGGTGAGGTAGATTAAAGTGCAATATCTGGGCTGGGCGCAGTGGCTCACGCCTGTAATCTCAGCACTTTGGAAGGCTGAGGCAGGTGGATCGCCTGAGGTCAGGAGTTTGAGATCAGTCTGGCCAACATGGTGAAAGCCCATCTCTACAAAAAAACACAGAAATTGGCTAGGCATGGTGGCAGGCACCTGTAATCCCAGCTACTCGGGAGGCTGAGGCAGGAGAATTGCTTGAACCTAAGAGGCGGAGGTTGCAGTGAGCCGAGATCACTCCATTACACTCCAGCCTGGGTGACAAGAGCGAAACTCCATCTCAAAAAAAAAAAAAAAGGCCAATGTCTGTCACCAGTCATCACTTCAGTGGGTTATGGTAAATGTGTTTGATATACAAAGCTAGGTATGTAGAGTAAGCATTCTAGGAGAATTCAGATGATGGGACTACTTGCACAGAGGTGCTGTCTTCAAGTTCCTGAAGAAGCTCACTAAATTATTCTTAAAAGAGCACACTGAACTATTCATTCTAGATGTTACTGCCTGCTCAAGATCATGTTCTACAGTATAACCCATTAAACACACATGTCTTTAGATTAAACCACAGGTTCCATTATGGGTCGACTTGATGGGAAAGTCATCATCCTGACAGCTGCTGCTCAGGGGATTGGCCAAGCAGCTGCCTTAGTAAGTTATAAGTTACTATCTTTGTTGTTTGCCTACTAACTCTTGACATATTGAATTATGTGGACTGATGCCATGGTTGTTTACTTCTGCTCTGCTTTTTAATTTTTTTACTTTTGTGCTTCTGTTGTCTTAAGTTATAAAAATAAATAAATAAATAGGTCCCTACTCCTGACCCCAGGCAGATGAAGGAATAAATGCCTCATGTTTAGTACATGACATCACTGATAACCATTGACTCTGAGAAACTTCCCTACTTCGGTTTCTCTGCATCATAATATATTCGCTACAGAGGGCAAACAGGGTTACACAGCTTTCTGAAATTGTGTCAATTTAGATATATGACTCCATAGTTATAAGACAGGTTACCTTGGTCTCCTGATTTATATCAATTTCTGTTACATTATGTACCCCACTTAAGCTAATAACGGCACCTTAAGTATAACAGTACCTTAAGTATAACGGCAGGGTATGGTTTGACATTTATGAAAGCACTAGCATACTCTCAGTAGGAAAAGTGTTGGAACAACCAATTTTTCTCTTATTGTTTGGAGTTTAGTAACTCAAACTCAGAAATGATATATAGTCTCATTACAGAAGAGCAGTATTTTGAGAGTATTGAAAACAGCTGTCATTTTTTTTAAAACATTATTTTGTTTGATATTAGTTAAAGGGACTAAGATGACAAGCACAATGTATGTCACATTGTTCTAATTAATGATAAAAATAATAACAATGGAGAAGGGGTAAGACTAGATAGTTTGAAATTCTAGCTATCTTATAGGGAAAAGAACAACGAAAATAAGATAAAGGAGAAAAAGACCACATGATGTTTCATTCATGAGCACAGTTTATTCAAGTAAACAAGGGATTTATTTGTACTTTGTGTCTACTAGGCTTTTGCAAGAGAAGGTGCCAAAGTCATAGCCACAGACATTAATGAGTCAAAACTTCAGGAACTGGAAAAGTACCCGGGTAAGCAACTCAGCAGCTTGAACTTGGGATTCAGTGTCTGCAAGGTATTATAAAGCATGGTGCTCACATGTTGAAAGAAAATTCCTTAGCTACTGAGCTCCACTGCCCTACTTTTTAGATTCTCACTCTCCGGTATGAAATCTCTATTTTGTGAACCTATAGACAAAAATCTGTGTACTTACATGCATAAAAAAATTTGAGGACAAATACTTACAATCCTTTATTTAGCCAACACATTGAGGGATTCAGTTCCTAATTACAAACTTACATGTGAAAATTTACTAGTTGTTAGGTTAACTTTTCATGACAGCTTTTCACTTCTGTGCCCTCCTCCTCTAGGATAGCCCTGTCTAATAGTAACATGTTGTGAGCTGCCTGTGTAATTTTAAATTTTCTAGTATCCACATTAAAAAAGTAAAAAGAAACAAGTGAAAATTAATTTAATAATATATTTTCTTTTATCCAATATATCTAAAATATAATCTCAACATGCAGTCAAGTTAAAAAATTAATAGAATATTTTAATTTTTTTCTTACTAATTTTTTATTTAAATTATTAGAAGTTTCTTACAAACTTCAATCATTAATTTTCTCTTCTTTGCAGCTTTTCTCTTAATTTTCTTTTAGGTATAATTGAGAAATAAAAATTGCATATATTCAAGATGTCCAACATGATGTTTTCATATACGTTGTAAAATACCTTGTGAAATGATTATCACCGTCAAGCTAATTAACATATCCATTACCTCATTTAGTTACCTCTGTGTGTATGTATGTGTGTGCTAAGAATACCTAGGATCTACCCTCTTAGCAAATTTCAAGTATACAATACATTATTCATAACTATAGTCACTGTACTGTACATGAAGTCTTATAACTGCGAGAGAGTACCCTTTGACCAACATCTCGATATTTTCATACTAAATCTTTAAAATTCATGTGTATTTTACACTTGCAGCACATTTCATTTCAGACTAGCTGCATTTCAGGTGCTCAGTAGCCACATGTGGCTGGTAGCTACCATACTGGAGACAGCTCAGCCCTAAAAATCACACATCATCATGAGAAACCCTAAGAGATTACCCAGATTATTAGGTGTGCACCACCACTTCTTCACCCCACTGAACCAAACTCCAACATCAAAGGATTTTAATTGCAGTTTACCCAAAGAAATCAGAACAGAGAACCTATCTGAAAGTTAACCCTCACAGCAAAATAGAACAGGTTACATAATCAAACAGCAATTAGTTCCTCGAATTAGTTAATTGAATTGGAATATGTTGAACTATAATTCAAACAAGTCAAAGTAAAGCTGCTGCACTGGGAAAGCACAAAGATAAGGAAATGTTTCTGAAACAAAATTTCAAGTCTTCGCTTTCCTTATGAATCTTTTCTTTCTATATTTCCCCAAAATAAAATAAACCATACACATATTATTTATAATATATTATGAATTATAAAATATAATACACATTATAAATAATTATATATTATAATATATGTATTATACATATATTATTATATATACATATTAATACATTGTATATGTTATAAATTATATTACTATATATTATAATATATATTTTGGACATTATAAATAATATGTGTATATATTTATAATGATGACTGCTGCTTTTGTTAGACACTGTTTGGAGTTTCTCAGCAACTAGTACAGTGTGTATCTCTCAGGTGCCCGCCATGCCAGATCTCTCATGTCTAGCCTTCAAGTGTGTCATCCCTTCTTCTGACCCCCTCATTTCTTCTCCTTGCAGTTTAGTCCAGAAATACATGTATTTGACTGGATGTCTTTGACTAACATAGTCATTTCTAATAAATAATGGAAATGACATAAAGGGGAAGCTCACAAATAGAAACAGTCTCTTATTCCAGAACCCTTGCTCTTCCCCACCCCTCACTCAGACAAAATTCAGCATTACTGTATAGGTACCAGCAACCCAGTCTCTGGCAGGGGAAGGATAGGCTCAAATGAGCCCATTTTCAGTTATTACTGCTGGCTTACTGAGAAACATCTAATGTACACCAGTCATTCTTTACTATAAAGCCATTACTCAGAAAGGACCCTTATTATTCAACTTGGAAAATGGACAGAGAGGAAGGAAGAGGGACGGATGGGTTATTGGAGGAGTCAAGATGGACTTTAAGTTTACTAATGAAACTCTGAAGATTCTTAAGGCCCTAGTAAGAAGGTCAGCAATCTATGAAGCCTAGCTGGATAGATGTTGCCATCTTCACACTTCACACTTCAAAACAGCTAAACCTTCAAGGCTAAACATTTTTAGGAATAGTGCCTCTTGTTTTATTTTTCAGGTATTCAAACTCGTGTCCTTGATGTCACAAAGAAGAAACAAATTGATCAGTTTGCCAATGAAGTTGAGAGACTTGATGTTCTCTTTAATGTTGCTGGGTAATTCATAACTTTTTAATTTCACTTTCCTTACAGAAAGTTTTCTATGACTTTCATTCAAAGAATTTTGATAATATGGCAAAATCATTCATTGTGAACCATGACATATTCCTTGGGAAATATGGCTAGATTTTACACAGCATTTTCATTACACATAAAATTCAGCAGATAAGACAGCCTTAGAGTGTGACATGATCTGGGGCAAATGAGGTCTACTCAAGACAGATGATACTGATACAAAGCTGTATTATGTGTTACAATGTATGGAAGTTAAATTAAAGCAATAATTTCTGATAATCTATTTTATAAATAGTCTTGCATCCTCATGTAAGAATACAGCCAGAAACATGAAACAAATAGTTAGCAAAGTTGGTTTGTGAGCATCTATTAAATTTTCACCCATGTAGGGGATGCAGAAATATATCATGTGGTTCCTGCTGTCATGAAACTGACATTCTGACTGAGCTGGCAGAACTTTGGTACATGGAAGTCACAGCCAACAATATTTTATAATTAATTACATAATTTGGGTCCAGAGGACCAAATCAGTAAGGGTTCCAGTGTTTTGGAAGCTTCCCTCAGAAAACGTAACTTGAAAAATAGTGAAGGCTACTTTAAGGGTTTGTTTTGTTCCGCCTTAACGTCTCCCTTAAAACAAACTAACATCTCTCAGTATGTTAGAACACTAGCAATATCACTTTGCTGCTCTGAGATGTAGAGACACTTGTTTTCCTTGCAATTTGCATTTCCCTTGAGAATTCTAAATCTGTGCCACCTGAGGGCACTGTTGCTCTTGAAATAGGAATCACATGGGCAAATAGGGCAGATGTTTTTTCTCTCTCTTTTTTTTTTTTTTTTTTTTTTTTTTTTTTTTTTTTTTTTTTTTTTCTGAAACAGGGTTTGTCTTGGTTCCCCAGGCTAGAGGGCAGTGGAATGATCATAGCTCACTGCACCCTAAAACTCCTGGGCTCAAGTGGTCCTCCTGCCTCAGCCTTCAAAGTAGCTGAGGCTGCAGGTGTGTGCTACCATGCCTAGCCCTGTTCTCCTTTATTTGTTGTTTGTTTTTAATGGCATTGATGTTTCCAGCACAATTAATATAAAGCTTCTTATGTTTGGTGACCATACTTTTGTTTGGAAAACAAGAAGGATCTTGTTTTCAGATGACATTTCTAGCTTAAGTTGTTGGGATTCTTACTAATATAATGTACTAAGTGATACTATGATTTGTTTAAAGTCTTGATAAGGGAAAGAGACAGTGATCTAAGTCACTAAGTGACCATAAAAATAATCAGCAAATGGAATAGAAAAATTTTAATGGCAGTTATTCCTCCATTGTTTAATCACTCTTCTAGTTTTGTCCATCATGGAACTGTCCTGGATTGTGAAGAGAAAGACTGGGACTTCTCAATGAATCTCAATGTGCGCAGCATGTACCTGATGATCAAGGCATTCCTTCCTAAAGTAAGATCACCACCACCACCACCAGGATAAGCACCACATTAGGTCTCTGTACTGGGCACACAGAAGGGATTCCCACATGTGCTGAAGAGTGATAACTAACACAATGATTAACATGCATTGAACATTTATATCAAGGCATTTCACATAAATTAATCTATTTAACCTTCCAGCTCATCCACTCAAGGAATATTTATTAAGCACTTTCCACATGCCAGGCTCCATTCTAGGCACAGAAGATACACAAGTGAACTAAACAAAGTGCCTTCTATAAGGCAGGTTCCATTATTGGGTGTGAGACGGGACAATTAGTAATCAAATAGACATAGAATATGTGGCGTGGTTTTAAGTATAATGAAGAGAAAGAAGCTAGGATATCAATGAGGCCCCTCTGGACTCCACCGCGAAAGTGAAATTGTCATAGCAGTCCGAGAAATGAGACAGCTGATCATTCAGGTACCTTGGGAGAGGATTCCAGGCAGAGGTAACAGCAGGGAGGCACACGAGACTGGAATGAGTGTATGAGGTAGATACTATTATCTCATCCATTGTTCAGAAGATGAAACTGAGAGTTCAGACAACTTGCTCAAGGTCACCCAACCAGCACATGGTTAGAACCAAGATTTAAAGCCTGGACATTGAGCCCCTTCATGAATTTCAGTCTAGGCTCACACTCTCAAGAGGGATGTACCCCATTGCTTTTCTCTACCCTGAAGAGTCTCCCTTTGCTCTTGTTTTGATCTGAACCACAGTAAGAGACAGTGTGTGCTCAAGACAGCATTCCTCCTAGGCCTGCTTCCCTTGAATTCTCAAGCCTTCACACAGCGCATCAATGTTTTAAAGTTTATTTTATAAACTAGCATTAAGCACCTCTTGGTATAAATCACTATATAAAGTATCCTAGGGGAGTATAAATATGAGCAACATACATCCCTGATTTCAAATGAGCTTATAAACCAGTAGTAACAGACAGCGCAGGCTGAGACAATGAAAGGGGTTGACTGGGTACAGAGCCAGCTCAACTCAAGGTTGTAAATTGAACTCAGTGAAATGCAGAAGAACAACTTTTCCCTTCCATCCCAGCTGGATTTGATGTCCTGTCCATGTCCGGGCAGGCGAAGAGCTTTGTTAATGGCACAGCAGGGCTGATATTCTACTCTGAATATTCAACTTAATGTTAAGGTTCCAGATGAACATTAACAGGAAAATTAGAGAAACTGACTTAGTAATGAAGAAACTTTGAAAAATCTACCTGTTTAGTGACTAGAAGGGATTTTTGGGTGGGTCCACAGAATGCTGAACTAGCAAATTTTTATAACAAATTGTTTTTTTAAATGTAAGTTGCTTTTTTAGCCTCTTTGGAGTTTATGAGAAACTGTATTATTTGGAACACGAATGTATTTTTGAAGACAGATCCTTTGCGTAGGCTACAGAGGTAGAGCAGAGACTGTGGTACAGGAGGAAAGCTTAGGTCATCGTGGGTAAGACTGTGGCACATGCATGAGACTCATTTGCAAAACCAGGCTCTAAAGTGCTTTACAAATTTTAGTAAAGGAAGTAGGTTTGGAGTACAGTGGAGCTGAAATGTAAACTTGTGTTAATTTTTAAAATATACAAACATTAACTTGCAAACTAGTGAGTTTTGCTTGTGATTTACAATATCTTAACAATTATCCATATGGGCCAAAAACACAGATTTGTTTAAAAAAAAAAATCCCAAGAGATGTTAATGGCAGGAATATGGTATTAGAAGGTTCTAGTGCCTCTTGTTTAAAGTGACCTTGACAAAATCGAATCCTGGTCTTGGACTTTATCATCAGAAGTCCTTAGGTGCAGTCTGCACCCTGCCCCTAATTGGCCATGTGCCATAGAGATGGCACTTGTACCCTCCCAGTACATATTTCTTTTAGCTAAAAAATGATGATGATAGGTTACACAATCACTTCCAGCCGTAATTATCTAGGATCCTCTGTATCATTAACTGTGACACACATATCTCATGTTAGAACTTTCCAGGGGAAGCTAGGATTTGGAGTCCAGGCAGCTCTGGAAGGTCAGCTGGTCACAACATAGAACACTCATAGGAAATTTTTATTCATGGATAGATACACAGGAAAGCATTCCAAGACTGGAAGATCAGTCAAAAGCCAGAGAACAAGTTGAAAATACTTTAAGAAGAGGTCAATGCAGAATCCAGACTCCACCAGAAGAGAAGATCCATTAGGGCAAAGATTTGGGGATATCTTTGTTATTTGGGTTGGTTGGTTTGCTTGCTTTTTTCCCCCACCTTGCTGTGTCTTAGAAGAGTCTTTAGCATATACAGGTGCTCAGCAAACATTTGTCAAATAAATAAATGAATCAAGGTTGTCAGTCTAGCAGGAACCACTGGGGACCCAAGTGGCCAAGTTCCACCAGGGTTAGGGGCTGAGCTCTGGCCAATGGAGACAGAAGGGCTGGGTCAGATTACGACTAACTAGATACAGCTCCAGGGACTCTTAAGGGGTATTTCTAGCCCCTACCTAGGCTTCTGGGAGATCAATCCTAGAGAGCAGTACTATGTACCAGGCACTTCACTTTATAGTCATGCCTGCCAGAGAGGGTTATTGCATGGGGAGCCAGGAAGAGCCTGACACCATGACGACAGCTCCTGACCTGGACTGGGAAGGCAGCATGGGAACAGGCACCGACTATGGGCTCTAGAAGCAGCAGAGGGACCTTGGTTGAACTTGGTTGAATAGACAGTGCAAGTGTTAGGGGGCAGCACTAACATCTCTTAGGTGGCTTTATTCTAAGGTTTTGCCTGAGATAATATTGCATTTCTAGAGAGGACTCGAGATTGAACCTACTTAATAACCCATCTTTATGTATTAAATTGGGGTATATGTATTCTACATGTATTTTAAATGGGGAATGCTATTTGCTAAAATGGATAAGAAAGAACAATTTTAAGGCTTACTTTTCAACATCATTACACTTGACCAACATTCTTGACAATTTTTATGAGAACCCCATTTCATTATGGTCTTCTTTATTATATAAAACACACAATTAAGTTAAACATTATTTTTTCCCCTGCTGTCTTCCTTAACTTGGTTGGGTTACAGTCAGCCTCTCCTTGTATCCACTTAGTCCATTCAGCATAGTGCCTTGGGGTTATTTTAGATTCTGTTTTTAGGGGCAATTAGTAGCTAAATCTCAGAACAAAAGCAGAAGAATATCCTAAGGAATCAATCATCTTGGCCACAGCAATCCTGGATCCATTCAATTATTTACTTTCCCCTTTCCTATACCTCTTTTTCTAAAAGCTGCTAAAGAAACTCATCCCAACAAAAGTCATTTTTTTCTCTAGCCCTTTACACTGCCTATTGAGACTTCTACATACATGTTATAATTAGTAAAGTTTGAAAACATTTTTAAATTCATAGCAGTTTTCTTTATTATATATTTATTTAGCTATAGGACAGGGCCCAGCAATCTGTGTTTTAAACTAGCACCTCAGGAGATTCTGATTCATCAACATTTATTGACTGCCTACTGTGTATACTGTCTAGGACAAAACAGCCAAAGACACTCATCTTAATAAATTCACACTTTAGTGGGGGAATTCTGAAGAAGGTGTTCTTAGGAAACACTGCCCTAAATTGGTGAGGCCCGCCACCCCTGCAGCAACCATCTACAAGGTCCTGCCCATCCTGCCTCAGCCCTCTCCTCCTCAGCTACCCATAGACATTTCTGCAGCTCCACCTTTATCACTCTTTCCTGAACCCTGCATCAGCTTCCACTAGTCTCTGGGCCCCAGAGTAATCCTTGCAGTCCCCAAGTCTGAACATGCCACTTCTCCTCTGCTTTAAACCCTCAATGTCACTGCATCGCCTTCAGGGTAAAACCCAGGTTCTAAATTCAGCCCTTGTTGACCTCTGCAGCCTCATTGCTTCCACACCCTGCATTCCAGCCAGACCCAGCCCCTCCTCCCAGTTCCTGATGGAACCTTTATACCTGTGTATCCACTCCTCAAAACATCCTTTTCTTTTTCTGACCAATACTCTAGTGTTCAAAATTCAGCCCATATCCTTCCTTCTCAGGAGGTACCCTCTGAGTGTCGCCCAGCCTGAATTCCTCCCTTTCTGCCCTCACTCTGCTGTTAGATCTCTGTGGAGGTCTCTGCTGTGGCTGGATGTGGATTATGTCAGCCACTCTAACCAGACTGGTTGTCTCCTGTAGGCAGTAATCTCCTGGACCTAGCACAATATCTGGCCTCACTAGGTATTCAAAAAATATGTGTTGAATGGAGTAAGTTTCCCAACATCGGTAACACACAATAACAACATTTATTCGCATTTCATTTAAGTCAGCATTCATTTGTAGTCTTGCTGACATTCTTGTACCATTGGAAGGTGGTAATCTCCCTGGGAAATGCCAGTGAGTGCGGTCACATTGCCATCATTTCCCAGCAATAGTTGATGAGGTGTTTTGGGTTCACTGTTAAGACTGCTTAATAGTGCCTAATGTGACTAGCTAATACAGTAATTAAATTCATTCTGCAAACCCTAAGAAAACACAAATCTGTTTTAGCCCACAAAGTGGATTTTTTTATGTATATATTTGTTTTGTTTTGGCAGATGCTTGCTCAGAAATCTGGCAATATTATCAACATGTCTTCCGTGGCTTCCAGCATCAAAGGTGGGTCTGTCTCCTTCTGAGGACTGTGATGCTCATACACGCACATCAGTAAGAGCTCTGCTTTTGGGAACAGGCATAGCAGAGAACATAATTTCAAGTACTGAAATGATTTCAAAGCTGCTTTTTTCCAAATTGGTATTAAGTTCCTTAACCACAGATCTTTTGCTCTAGATGTGAGCCAGTGGTAAAATTAAATTAAAATGTGGGGTATTTTTGCCCTCCCTTTTATTCTTTCTAATGGATACAGAAATGAACATCAAACTGGGAGAAAGAACCATTTAACATTTAATTAATTTAAAATAGTGTATTGAGCACCGGTATGTGCTCTGCCCATAAAAGAACTCACAGTCCAAAACTAGAAGCAAGGCAGCAAACATCATCTTCTCCAGTGTGATGATATGTAACAGAGGTTTGTACAAAGTGCTGTCAAAATACAGCGAAATAACTGCCTGTGAGTTTGTGGAATGCTTCACAAAGACAGTTGATCTGAGCCATCAGCGAGAAGTCAAGTTGAAGGACAAGGACAGCAGTGCAAAATGTGGATTATGTCACAATCTGGCATAGTTGGATCTGTGAGTTTAAAATGAAATAGTTACTGCTGAGATAACATTTCTTCTCTTTGCAAAGATACACATGTTCAACATACACAAGAGAGGAATGTAAAGAAGTGCCTAGGCCTCCTGTTTTATTGTTTTGTTATTAATCTTTATTTTCTTTTGGAATCTGCCTAAGAGTTATGGCAACTGATGATGAGAAACTAAGACTACCAATGTTAAATAAGTTCAGCATTTCAATTAAGTCTCAGTTAAGTATAGGCACCTATACTGATATTATTTCCCTAGATCTAGAAACTGACTCTATTAAAGGAAAAAAATCTGATATCAATCTTTTTAAAAGGGGAGGAATGTGGGAGAAAGCATGAAAATGGCTACTGGGAAAACTTATTTGTGTTACCTTTCTAAAGGAAAATACATTTTTTATTCCTTCAATTGTTGAACCTTTCTTCCACCCTCAGGAGTTGTGAACCGATGTGTGTACAGCACAACCAAGGCAGCCGTGATTGGCCTCACAAAATCTGTGGCTGCAGATTTCATCCAGCAGGGCATCAGGTGCAACTGTGTGTGCCCAGGTGAGAAAGGCACTGCAGGGCTGTGAACTTGGCCTTCTGACACTGTGTTTGCCACTGTGAAATGTATCTATAAAAGTTTGTTTACCATATGTTATATTGTATTCTGGGGAAAAGTTCAGAAAAAGGGGATGAGGGCTGGGCTTATTAAGGTAACAGTACAGTTGTAAGTTGAGACGGAGATCCTAAGTCACTGGGAACGAGCCACAGATGCAAAAGGCTTAAATGCTACTCATGTGTTGGACAATTCAGAAGCAAGTGGCTAAGAGACATAGTTGGCCAGGCTTGCTGTTGGGAAGCTGACCAGGGTTGACCTTTTCAGGGGAAAGATGTCAAGGGAAAGATGAAAATAGACCACGCTCACAGGACAGCAGGGAAAAAGTAAGGGGAGTCTTCCAAAACACAAGGATCCACTAAAATCATTTGAACCACTGGGGTGGCCATAAATAAAAAGGAGGCATTAACCTTCCTTTATGCTATAAAAAGGGGGGCGGCAAACCATGGCCTATGGGCCACATCTGGGTCACCACCTGTTTTGTAAGCAAAGTTTTACTGAAACACTTCCACACCCGATTTGCTTATGTTATTGCCTATGGCTGTTTTCATGCTACAAAGGCAGAGTTTAGTATAATAGTTGCAATAGATAAAATGACTCTCAAAGCCATACATATTTTTTGTCTGCCTCTTTACCAAGAAAGGTGTGCCAATCCCTCATACAAAGGAAAGAAGAAAAGCAGAACTTTCCTTTTCTTAATAACTATGGGGATGTGTCTCATTTTCACAATAATCATAGATGTGTTTATTAAATTGATATGTACTTTTGTCTGGTTCTACCAATCTAAAAGGAACTTAAGGTATCTAATAAGGATTATAATATTCTTTAAAAAGAAATTATTGCTTATCCAGGATCAAGGTTTCTCAAGGTTTCCCTCGGTAGTGCACAATTGATATGGGGGGTGGTGTGTGAAAGGGAAACATTTCAGTATGACCTGGGGATCTTTCAAACCTGAAGGGCATGCCAGAATTTAGGGAAGGAGTTCATGGA
Source organism: Symphalangus syndactylus (assembly GCF_028878055.3). Classification (NCBI taxonomy): domain Eukaryota; kingdom Metazoa; phylum Chordata; class Mammalia; order Primates; family Hylobatidae; genus Symphalangus; species Symphalangus syndactylus. The sequence continues at coordinate 35,201,933 of NC_072432.2, forward strand.
GAGAATTGTGTTGTTTAGAAAGACCCACAAGAGATTCTGATTGAATCTTCAGTTGAAACCCACTGACTTAAAGAGGGAAAACTAAACATCCCCCAAGCTACAGAATTTCAGCAATTGAGATGTTCTGTTTTATTTTTCTTGGAACAGACATGTAAACATAGGTAACACTAAGAAAAAGAAGAATACATGAGAGGTCATTTCACTGGGTTTTGATGTACATCCTGGCGATACTTGAGTCTAGCTATTCTTGGTGCCATTTACCCAGTGGAATAAATGGTAAAATGATTTGGAAAATGTGGTTGTTTCAGCGACTGGACTTATCAGAAGATTGGAAAATATGTTATCAAACTCTTTGGAACAAGGAACTAGCTGTGACTCAGTGAACCAATCACAGGAGAAAACTTGAGTAGGACTGAGTGTGTCTGAGATGCTGCTGATGGTTGTTATAGTCACAAATCTCCAGCCAGACTTGTGTAGACCCTGGCATAGTATGTCTGTGCCATGGACACAGCTGAACCCAGTGACACTGGAATACTCCAAAGGCATGGGCTTGCTCTACAGTTCTTATTTAATAGCCATTAGTACCAGTCATATGTAAGACATGATGTTCATTTACCTCAGAGGGACAAAGCTGTTAAAGCTGTAAGGATTCTGAAGAGACTGTTAGTGAAAGCTTGAGGTGCACACTGTTGGTAAAACTGTGGACTTTAAGGAGGCTATTGAGGAAAGTGAAGAAAATATTATTGAAAATTAGAAAAAAGAGTGTCTTTGTCATACAGTTTCAGAAAGTATATCAACACTGTTGCCTGTAGTGTGAAGGTAGAAGATGTTACTAATGAACTGGGTGACCTAGTTAAGGCGATTTCTACCCAGAGTCTTAAAAGTGCTGGCTTCTTACAGTAAAATGTGACAAGAGACAGATAACCAACCTAAAGAGGGGGTTCCAAAACGGAGTCAGGCTTTCTGATTTTGAAGATTTCCAGCTTCATCAGAAAAAATAGCAAATGATGCTAAAATTAAGAAATGTTTTCTGAACAAAGATCAAATCTATGGCACTCTCAGGAACATGATCCAAGGGTGAAGTATGACTGTAAAACCATGTTACAACCTCGGAAAGATCACGTTATTTGCCAGAGTACTCTTTAGTCTGAAAAAAGGGCCCTCTAAAGAGAACGAACAGTTTATGTCGGTTAACAAAAAAGTCTGGGTAACTTGCTCTAGGAGACCATAAACTAAGTGGAATTTTAAAATGTTAGTATTGTTCTTATTTTTCTTTTTTCAAGTAAAATAATTTTAAATTAGATTAAATTATATTTTTGATTAAAAACTTGAAACTGTGGTTAAAAGTAGGAATTTGAAACAATGAAAATAGGCAAGGTGATAAGAAAAATTTAGCACCACCTGAATTACCAAGTACTATGGTAGCCATGGGATTGTCCCCAAAGATGCCACAGTGAACTTGACAGCAAAGAATGGTTTTGAGATCACTGAGGCAAACTGGCTCCTTAAGCTGGCAAAGTGCTTGTACGATTTTATCTACATCTCAGGGTTATTGTGAGGATTAGCTGAGATAATATACATAAAAGTCTTTAAAATCCATAAAGCATCATATAAATGCAATATGACTAAAATATATGTCATTGAGAATGCTGGGTGATTCATCCAGAGTCCCTACGTAGTGTCACAAAGAATCATAGTCTGTTTTTAAAATCATAGAAATGTTATTGAAGAAGTTATAAGCCTATTAAATAAGAGGCCTCAGGCAGGCAGCTGTAAAGTTGTCATTTGAAGTCAAGGAGAAGAATCTCACTGACTATCATATGGAAAGGAAGTTTAGTTATCAACTTCTTTTTCAGTCTAAGTGAGTAACCAAGCTGAATATCCCCCTTTGATTTAGGAACGGTTGATACGCCATCTCTACAAGAAAGAATACAAGCCAGAGGAAATCCTGAAGAGGTATATCTAGCATTTAAAATGTATTTAAACCTTTGGTTAATAAATGCCCTCTTCCATACCTATAGCAGACAAATTCATAGAGACAGAAAGTGAAATGGTAGTTGCCAGGGGCTTGGAAGGAGGGAAATGAGTAGTTAATGCTTAATGAGTAGAGAGGTTCCATTTTGTAAGATGAAAAGAGCTCTGCTTGGGAAGCTGAGATTGGGGGATCGCTTGAGCCCAGGAGTTTGAGGTACAACAGTGAGCTATGATCACAACGCTGCACTCCTGCCTGGGCAACAGAGCAAGACTCTGTCTCCAAGAAAAAATAATAATAATAAAAATAAGAGTTCTGGAGATGGACAGTGGTGATGGTGGCACAACAGTGTGAATGTGCCTAACACTATTGAACTGTACACTTAAAATGGTTAAGATAGTAAATTTTATATTCTGTATACTTTACCACAACTTTTGAAGATGAAAAAATAATGCCCTCATCCTTTAATATTAGCTTTCTGATCTGTCACAATATCTGTGAGTTTTAGTATAACACAAACAATTTGAGTGACTTTAGCAAAAGAATCACCATAACCCTAGTTGATTATTCATCAAGGCAGCAAGCCAGTGGATTCTCTTGCCTTTAACTCCTTGAAGAAGATGCAGGTGAGCACATACAGCTGCTTCCATCACTGATGTCTGGTATGGTCTCTGGTCACAGGCACGGAATGATTTCCTAAAGAGACAAAAGACAGGAAGATTTGCAACTGCAGAAGAAATAGCCATGCTCTGCGTGTATTTGGCTTCTGATGAAGTAAGCACTATTCTTCCCAAGGAGTTCATTACCCTCAATCACATTTGGCCACAATTTGCTCATCAAAATAATATCATTTTAGAGAGTTTATGGCATATATATGCTAAGATGCTACATTTATAAGATAGGGATAAGTTCTCATTTAATTTGCTCAAAGAAAGACCACTTTGATCTGAGCCACTAATTCTTCCTTATTCAGCTTTACATAAAATCTTGTAGCAAACAAAATGGAGGACTAAAAAAGTTAAAATGCTCAATTTTCTGAGAGACAGTTCCTTTCAAAAATTATAATTGGGGAAACCCTGATTAAATGCAAGTCAAACAATTGAACCTCCAGGGTTATAAGAGCTTTAAGTGGAATGGGGAGAGGATTAAGCAGATTTGTGTTCAGTGGACACAGAATTGGCATGTGGTGTTTTAGTTTTACTTGTAACTTGTTTGGGAGAATTCCGCTGGCTCTTTTTTCTCTATTAATTCTTACTTGTGGCCCGGCATGGTGGCTCATGCCTGTAATCCCAGCACTTTGGGAGGTCAAGGCAGGCGGATCACCTGAGTTCAGGAGTTTGAGACCAGCCTGGCCAACATGGTGAAACCTCATCTCTACTAAAAACAGAAAATAGCTGGGCGTGGTGGCGGGCGCCTGTAGTCCCAGCTACTCAGGAGGCTGAGGCAGGAGAATCACTTGAACCAGGGAGGCGGAGGTTGCAATGAGCCGAGATTGGCCACTGCACTCCAGCCTGGGCAACAGAGCGAGACTCCGTCTCAAAATAAATAAATATTTTTAAAAATTCTTACTTGTTCATCATCGTGTATGGAAACTCCTAATTTAATCTCTTCCACTTTGCATCCGTTTAACAGTTTTTTCCTTAATGGCTATTGTTTACTTTTAAATGGTTTAAGATGAAAGCAAAAATGATGTTTATAAGGTATGGAGCACAAGAACATCCTCCTCTGTTTTATGTCTCTGAATACTACAGGAACAAGGAACTGTAATGTGTGAGAAGAGGGAAGGAAAGGGGACTAGGCGGGAGTGAGGAGGGAACAACTGATAGCTCCTCTTCCCAGTAACTTGGTGCACACCAGATAGTTGGTGAATGTGACAAATACAGGGATTGAAATGTTTCTGTGACAGCGCAGTTTCTTCTCAGAACTTCTCCCAACTATTAACAACAATTGTTAATAGCTGGGGAAATTAATAGACAAATGTGTAATGGAGAAGCACATGAGCCTTTGTGATTTCTTTGAATCCATATCTTCAGCAGAGCTCATCTGATTTGGGTACTGCTGATAAGCTAAATTACCCTTAGTTAGCCAGAGCTTAGGTTACAAAATATTTGGAAGTGTTCTGGCTTGAAATGTGCTACAAAATTACCTTTGGCTTTTTAGAGGTTTCCAGAGGAGTTCATATGTGTAACAGAGCTTGTCTTTTAAAAGAACTTGGGGGAATTGGAGGTATTTCTTTGGTGAAGTGACTAGTAACTCCCTAGTTCACCTACTGTATATTATCAGCTTTTATATATTGAACTCTTAAAATTTCTCTATTCATTATGATGTCCTTACTTCCTCTTCCATTGTTTCAGGCTTTAGATGAATTTAGACTGTTTGAGTCTTTATTATCCATTTTAAGTTAAAAGATTTTTAAACTTCTACCAAAAAGATCACTTCAGCCTTATTTAGAAAATGAAAAATTTATGGGAATAAACCAGGAATTGTTTTTTAAATTCCTTAGTTTTATAAAGATTTGGATATCTGAAACTAACATAGAATATTTTTATAGCTTAATAGATTATAGTTATTATTATTCATGTAAATTTTTAAAACACATTTAGTGTGCTTCAGCTCCTAGAATTATCCACTTATAATTGATCAACTAAATATATGCTGTCTTTTTTTAAAAACTGGTCATCAATATGACCATTTTATGACTGATACACTTATGTTCAAAGGTTTATTAGTGGCATAAAACTTAGCTAGTTTTGAATAGTTCTGAGTTTCAAAATGAAAATGTGCTTTTAGCCTATATCCTAATTTGGGGAATGGCTATACATCACTGTTCCTTAATTTGGGGATTCTGAGACCAAATACCTAACAGTGACAGGTGCTTAGACACCAGCCAGAGGCCATTTAGTTCCAGATCACAGGACACTCAGCAGTTCTAAATCAACCAAACGTTAATTTGGATTTCCCTGAATTAAGTGTTTAAGTGAGGTTTCCTGTTAGGACAAGAGTAAATTGTTTAGTTACCCTAGTCATAGGAAAATTTGAAAATACAGCCTGTATCAAACCTGGTTAATTGTTCTGTCTCCTTGTGTTTATCACTGCAGTCTGCCTATGTAACTGGTAACCCTGTCATCATTGATGGAGGCTGGAGCTTGTGATTTTAGGATCTCCATGGTGGGAAGGAAGGCAGGCCCTTCCTATCCATAGTGAACCTGGTTATGAAGAAAACTCACCAATCATCTCCTTCCTGTTAATCACATGTTAATGAAAATAAGCTCTTTTTAATGATGTCACTGTTTGCAAGAGTCTGATTCTTTAAGTATATTAATCTCTTTGTAATCTCTTCTGAAATCATTGTAAAGAAATAAAAATATTGAACTCATAGCAAGAGAATAGTTTTTAAAATAAATCTCAATATGTAAGCATCTGTCTTAGTCGCTTTGGGCTGCTATAACAAATTACCATAGATGGAGTGTCATAGACAACAAACATTTACTTTCCAGTCTGGAGGCTAGGAAGTGCAAGATAAAGTTGCCAGCAGATATGGTATCTCGTTAGGGCCCACTTCCTGGTTTGCAGATGGTCCTCTTGCTATATCCTCACATAGCAAGAGCAGAGAAAAAAAGCAAGCTCTTATGTGTCTTTTTATAAGGACACTAATCCTGTTCGTGAGGGCACTACCCTTATGACCTGATTACCTCTCAAGGGCCCCACCTCCTAATGTATCATATTGGGGGTTACAATGTCAACACATGACTTTGGGGTGATACAAATAGGCCATTGCAGCATATGCAATTAAAATGTAAATACGAAGAAAAAAAGGAAGTTTTTGGTTTTTTTTGTGGGGGCGGGGGTTAAGGAAGAAGATAGTAATTTCAGGACTAGGCATGGTAGCTCATGCCTGTAATTCCTGTACTTTGGGAGGCCAAGGCAGGAGGATCACTTGCTGTCAGGAGTTCAGGACCAGCCTGTTAACAGAGAGAGGCTAAGGCAGGAGGATTACTTGAGCCCAAGAGTTCGAGGCTGCAGTGAGCCGTAATCATGCCACTGCACTCCAGGGCGACAGGGCAAGACCCTGTACCTAAATAATAATAATAATAATTTCCACTTTATTTTTCAACATTCAAATTTTTTTTTTTTTTTTTTTTGAGATGGAGTCTCGCTCTTTCGCCCAGGCTGGAGTGCAGTGGCGCAATCTCGGCTCACTGCAAGCTCCGCCTCCCGGGTTCACGCCATTCTCCTGCCTCAGCCTCCCGAGTAGCTGGGACTACAGGTGCCCGCCACCACGCCCGGCTAATTTTTTGTATTTTTAGTAGAGACGGGGTTTCACCATGTTAACCAGGATGGTCTTGATCTCCTGACCTCGTGGTCCACCTGCCTCGGCCTCCCAAAGTGCTGGGATTACAGGCGTGAGCCCCCGCGCCCGGCCTCAATATTCAAATATTTTTATATAATTCTGCGTTGTTCTGTATGTAGATCCTAATTTTAAAATTTTACACCATCAGAAATGAACAAAGGTAGGAAGGAGTTTGGCTTCAATAGCTTACAGTAAAAGGAGTAAAGGAGTTCAGCCTCAAAATGATATTGTTGACCTGTTATGTTATGAAAAATAATCCAGTGTTTATACTTAATGAATGCCATCCCTTATTAATTATTTACTATTTTCTTAGTCTAACTAAACAATCTTTATTAAAATAAGCAATGATACTTGACATGGGCCTAAGAAATATATAGTTAGTTAACTGACAATATTGTCAGTTAGAGGGATTTCTTTTTTAAATTAAGTACAGATTTCTTCACCAAACTCCAGGATAACAGAAAAGAGGACATAAAATTTGGACATAGTCTCTGGATAAATAAATGTAAATTTAAATATAAATCATATAACAGGAAACAAACGAAATTAAAGAAAATAAATTTTTCAAGAAAAGTAAATTTATGGATGATAATTCTGTAACATTGTCAGGGCAAAGTTTTTTGTTTTTAAGGGTTTTATGTTTGTTTTTTACTTGTTGCAACCTCAAATGACCAAATGGTATGATGCACACTGAGATACTCAATAAATGTGCAGTTATTCTTAGCCTTTTTTCCTAGAACTTTAATATTAACAAGGAAAATTTTGAAATGGACAATGAAAAGATAACACTTTGTGTATGGGGAAGAATATCATGCAGTTGATGATGGTACATTAAAATTCACACAAAAGGACATTTTGACTAGCATTCCGAAAGAGTTCATTGATTATTAGATTATCTATGAGGTTTTGGACCAGGCATTACACTACTGAATTATGGCTAACTTTGGTTTGTGATCTAGACCAAGTCACCCAATCTATCTTGGATTTTAGTTTTCTGGTTTATGAAATTAAGGAGTTTAGCTAAATGACTTGGGTTTCTTTTCGTGTATCATAATCAAAATGCTGTAACTTCTCTAGTGAATTCATAGAACACTGACTCTTACAAGTATGTCATGAAATACTTTATGCTGTGAGCAGGTGAACATGTATAATATATGTATAGCTATGAACAAATAAATTCTAAATAAATGCACAACGAATTCTACAAAATGGGCTCCAACATTAACAAAGGATCTGAGTTAGTCTTTCTCAGAGCTGACCATAAACTATAAAACATTTTTATAAACACTATCAGCAATAAAAACGAAGTAAAATCTAGCCAAAAAATTCAATGTTCTCCAAAGTCATGTTAATCAAATCAGGTGATATATTAATGAAGTACATATGACTAAAAGGAAAAATATATGTCATTCCTGTGGTAAGAGGAAGCTGAATGTCACTAGAAATTTTTACAAGCTTTAGGAGAGGAAGAGTTTCGTTTAGGAAAATAATCATTTCAGATGATCTGAAGAAGGGTATTGGATGGAACCTATCCAATAGGCTTCAGAAACAAAAGAGGACCTGAGAGACAAGAATGAATCGTTTCTGACAGGTGGAGAAATTTGAGGATAAACTCCCTTGCTTGAAAAGCGGTGATTAAGATTGGCACTTGCTTACAGGAGTGAAAAACAGGTAAGGGGTGCGCGCGTCTTCACACACACAAGAGGAAATACAGAGAAAAGGAAGACACAAACATAAAATGAGAATTAAATGAAATAGAATCACACTGCTGATAGAAGGGTTAAAAATCTAAAATACAACAAGAAGGGCAGGTGTTAAGCGATAAAGGGGGGCAGAACAAGTCTTTTATCCCGCCATTTAATTGGTCACCTTAAGAAAGAATCCTATCTTCCCACCGCAGCTGAGAAGACACTTCTAAGAGGTACAGCTAAAAGGTGGAGGACTGATAGACAACTTAGAGGTTGGTTTCGGGAACGATAAAATAAGCAATGGGCTGCCCGGCCTGCGCCGCGGAGTCCCGAGGAGCCTGAGCTGTGCTCCTCGCGCGGTGTCTCGTCATCTCCGGGAAGACTCGGCGCCTGGGTCCGCGCTCTCTGGGTAAGCCTTCCGGGAAGCTTTCCCGGGAGCTCGCTGGTCCTGGCCCCAGAAGCCTGCGGACCCACCCAGGGAGGATAAGCAGCTGAACGGCCGCGCGGTGCCGCTCCCAGGCCGGGACGTGGGCCCATAGTCGTCCTGGCGCCACCTTTCCGGGGGAAGCCACGCGCACCCGGCATCGCACGCGGCTCTGCACCCGCGCCGCCGGACCTGAAACCCAGCGGAGGGCACACGGGGCTGCCGCTGCGGGCCCCGGACCAACCCACGCTTACTCCGGAGCCCGTACCGGCGACGACGGGTCGGACCTCCCTGCGCGGAGTCGCCCCGCGCGTATGTGCGAAAGGCGGGGCCGACTACACGCGGTGCTGCGCCCTGCGACCGGTTATCTGCAGTCAACGCAGCCTCCCGGCTCAGCCTGGGACGATGCGCGAATCGGGAACCCCAGAGCGCGGTGGCTAGACCAGGCTCCGCCGCCTCCCCCACAGCCCTTTTCCCAGTCGTTCAGACGGAGCCTGGTCGACTTCGCCGGAGACTGCCAGGTGAGAGGCCTCAGAGACACTAAGGGTAAAAATAAACCCAGCGCCAGCGGCGGGTACCCTGTAGGCCTGCTGGGCCGGAGACGCGAGCGAGGGCCCAGCCTTTTCTGTTTGTACACCCGGTGACGGGCGCGTGTCTGTTTACTGTTGTCAGGTGTTGGCGTGGGTTTTTCTTGCTTGCTTTTATTTTAGTTCTCAGATTAACCAGAGGGTGTTGCCTTTGTGGACTGGGTTAGCATCCTCGAGGTGCTAAGAATCATCATATGCTATTGACTGAAGAATATAACCTTAAGACAGCAGTAGCTGCTGTAAGAGATAAAGTAAAAAATCTCAGTAACTAAACATAATTCAGGCTTATTTCTCGTTCATGTCAAGTCTATTCACGTGTTCAGCTGTTGGCCTTCTACTCAATTATTCCGGAACCCAAACTCCTTTTACATTATGGCTTTGCCATCCCCTAAGACCTTGGAGTCCTTAGTTTCCAGGCAACGGACAGAAAAAGAAAAGCTACTAGAGGATTGCATGAGGATTGTTTCTTATGGGTGAGGACTGGAAATCACATACTATTTATGTCCACATGCCATTGACCAAACTTCAGTCACATGCCACACTGACCTGCAAGTGAGACTGGAAATGTACTATGGACCCAGGCAGAAGAGTAAACGATTTTGGTAAACACATATCAGTCTCTGACCCTCCCTGAAAGGGCAGACTGCATCTTAGTCATCTTTGTTACTCTTGTGCCTAGCACACCATAGAAACTTGTTAAGGCTTTGGGAGGCCGAGGTGAGCATATCACCTGAGGTCAGGAGTTCGAGACCAGCCTAGCCAACATGGTGAAACCCCATCTCTACTAAAAATATAAAAATTAGCTGGGCATGGTGGTGCACGCCCGTAATTCCAGCTATTCCGGAGGCTGAGGCAGGAGAATCGCGTGAACCCAGGAGGCACAGGTTGCAGTGAGCCAAGATTGTGCCACTGCTCTCCAGCCTAGGTGACAGAGCAAGACTCCATCTCAAAAAAAAAAAAGAAAGCAAATGAAACTTGTTAAGGGATGGGGTTGTTATGTGTCTAAAGTTGAAACTTAACCATATTTCATTGTGATTGCTTAGGAATCATTTATCATCCTCTAACTAGATTACAAGATCTGAATATAGGAACTACTTAAGACCGTTCACTTCTGAATCCTCAGCTCAAGGACAGGGACGTTAACAAGAGCTTAATAGCTCTTGTTTGTTGAATGAATGAATGAATCCTCAGAGAGGAAAACGAGGGAGACAGTTTGTCAATGTTGGAGTTAGGAAATACTGAGAAGGTGACATTTGAGTTAGATTTTGAATTTCTTCAAGTAGAAAAAGCAGAAATGAAACTCCAGGCAGCAGTAGTAGTGATATTTTATTGTTGTTGTTTTGTTTCATGAGTGGAAATTTGGAAAACAACCAAATGTTTATAAGTCCAACTTTTCTTAATTCAATATTCAAATATTACAATTTAACTTCAGGGTAGAGGAGGAGAAATACATAATCTTACAATCCAAATAATTTGTATTGATTAAAAGAATAGCAGTGAAAACCTTGGCACTAATTTTTAACTTTCTAAAATGTTATTTTCTGGACATTTTTGAGAAATTTCAATACAAAGGCAGTGTTCTGATCATTCATTGTCTATGATGATTTTGCACTGTATCAAGAAGCTAGAAAGAAACTAAAGTTTATAAGACAGAGGTTCCTCATCATCGCTGTTCATCAGGGCTTCTCAGGGATGGTTCTGCAACAAAATCACCTGTTATATTGGTTAGGATGCTTTTGGCTGCAAGTAACAGGATATTCAGCCAAAACTCCCTTCAAAAATACTGATGTACTTTGCTCATACATGAAGATGTTTGAAAGTAGGTGGATCCAGGATTTGTTCAGTAGCTCAATAATATCAGGGCTCTAGGTTGCTTTCTGTGTTCAGCTAATCTTGACTTTTCTTCATGGGTGAATGATGGCTGCTAGAATTGTCCCAAGAAACCCATCCACAATCCCAACTTCCCTTGCCTCTTTACCTGGTCATTTAAAGACAAAAAGAGGAGAGGATTTTCCTCCTCTCTCTCTGTGTTTGTTAAGAAGGAAAATCTTACGTAATGTGCCCCAATAGTCTTGCCTACAAATTCCAATGGCAAGAAATGAATCATGCTCAGTCCTTAGCCAATAAGTGGCAAAGAGGAATGGTGTTACAGAGATTGATTTACACCAATAATGACTTATCCCTAGGGCTGGAGAAGGGTCCCACTGGCACACCTGAACACTTGGCATTTAGACAGGCCATAAGTCATGTCTGTCCCACTTGGGGTAGATTCAGTCTCTGTAGATTCTGATTTTAGTGGGCCTAGAAATAATATTTTAAACTTTTAGTAAATATATTTCACTTTGGTGAGGAGAGAGAATAGAAAGAATGAAAGCAAGTACTAGGTCCCTTATGTAGGGATAATTTCCTTTTATTCTTATCTCATTATATAGTGTTTTCCTTCATGAGTCAATGAAATTACTAAATCAATTAACCAAATAAAATAGCGGTTGTTTTCCTTTGGTAACTTGGCCCCATGTATTTGACGCACCTAAGTCTTTCAGATAAGGTAGTTCTCATTAAGGGAAACACTGTTAGTCATTTTAGTAATTAATTGTCTAAGAAAGTATTAAGCCCTACTCTGAGCCTGATCTGAATTCCTCATTGCTGGGTAGGGCTCCTTTTGGGAAATAAGCATTAGATCAGTGTTGATAAGCAAATACAGAAACTGGAATGTTTCTGTATGTTCTGTGTATAAATACTATATGAGACTCAGAACCTACACATTCAACACATGAATGGATGAACACAAAGGTAGGAGATTGTTGTTATTATGATCATTATAGAGTATCGAACAATCATAGTGATGCTCTTTCAAAGGCATGAATACAACCCAGAGTACTCTAGCAATGTCTTAGTCCATTTTTGTTACTATAACAAAATACCACAAACTAAATAATTTATAAATAATCAAATTTATTTCTCACAGTTCTGGAGGCTGGGAAGTCCTAGGTCAAGGTGCCAATTAGATTTGATGTCTGTTACACACTTGACCTCTGCTTGCGAGATGGTGCCTTCTTGCCATGTCTTCTTCACATGGAGGAAGAGACTAATGCTGTGTTCTCAGATGGTGGAAGGGAAAGAGCCAAAGGGACTAGGCTGCTCCCTTCGACCTCTTTTATAAGAGCACTAGTCCCATTCATGAGGGTTGAGTGCTAGTGACTTAATCACTTCCCCAAAGTACCTCCCTCTTAATACCATCACCTTGGCAGTTACATTCCAAAATCTGAATTTTGGAGGGACACAAACATTCAAGCCATAGCAAGCAATACATGTAAATTCTCCATAAGATTACTCCTTTAAATGTCAGCCTATCCAAATCACAGGCAGCAAATAGCAAGAATAAAAAGTCTTTATCCGTATCTTTTAGCAGTAACTGAAATGATAGCAGTAAGTCTGTTTTACTTGACTGAGAGCCTACGGACATTTGCAAGTTGATAGTTCCTTTATTTCTTCTGGAATATTACAGAAAGTACTTGTAAACATTTAGATTAGTAAGATAATTTGAAAAAGAGAACATTTAACAAATATCTCTCTATGTGAAAACATATTTACAGAAGTGGTTTCCAAAGTATGCTCCACTTGCCAGAAGGAACAGGGGTGAGTAGACAGGGCTCCTGCAGTACCACCTTATTCATTCCATTTGTAGGATTTAAGGATTAGGTTTCATTTGATGAAAGATATTTGACATTAAGATATGAAGACCAGGGCCGGGTGCGGTGGCTCACGCCTGTAATCCCGGCACTTTGGGAGGCCAAGGCGGGCAGATCATGAGGTCAGGAGTTTGAGACCATCCTGGCCAACATGGTGAAACCCCGTCTCTACTAAAAATAGAAAAATTAGCTGGGCATGGTGGCCGGCACCTGTAATCCCAGCTACTTGGGAGGCTGAGGCAGGAGAATAGCTTGAAACCGGAAGGCGGAGGTTGCAGTGAGCTGAGATCTCGCCACTGCACTCCAGCCTGGGCAAAAGAGCGAAACTCCGCCTCAAAAACAAAAAAAAACATGAAAACCAAACTTGAAAATTTTGAAAACCACTGCTATTGGTGATTCTGGGCAGTTACTCATCTTCTTTGAAAAATCACAACTACAAAAAATGATTTTAAATTGTGGCAGGTGGAATTAAGTTACCTCAAATCAAACCACCAGACTGTATCTATGAAAAATATTACCAAGAAATGTGGTACCATTTTCTTTTCTCTAAAGCTTTAGGAATTGCGTAGATTATTTTTAAATGTATTTAAAATTAGGGCCAGGCAGGGCGGCTCACATCTCTAATCCCAGCACTTTAGGAGGCCAAGGCCGGTGGATCACATGAGGTCAGGAGTTTGAGACCATTCTGGCCAACATAGTGAAAGCCATCCCTATTGAAAATACAAAAATTAGCTGGGCACTGTGGCTCACGCCTGTAATCCCAACACTTTGGGAGGCCAAGGCGGGTGGATCATGAGGTCAAGAGATCGAGACCATCCTGGCCAACATGGTGAAACCCCGTCTCTACTAAAAATACAAAACTTAGCCAGGGATGGTGGCACGCACCTGTAGTCCCAGCTACTCGGGAAGCTGAAGCAGGAGAATCACTTGAACCCGGGAGGTGGAGGTTGCAGTGAGCCGAGATCATGCCATTGCACTTCAGCCTAGTGACAGAGTGAGACTCCGTCTAAAAAAAAAAATACAAAAATTAGCCAGGCATGGTGGCGCATGCCTCTAGTCCTAGCTACTCAGGAGGCCGAGGCAGGAGAATCACTTGAACCCAGGAGGCAGAGGTTGCAGTGAGCCAAGATCATGCCGCTGAACTCCAGCCTGGGTGACAGAGCGAGAATCCATCTCAAAAAAAAAAAAAAAAAAAAAAAATATATATATATATATATATATATATATATATATATATGTATATTAAATTACATAAGAAAATCCTATTAAATCTGAATAATGTAGAAAATAAAAGTGAAAGTCCAGCCACTTCTCTTCCATTTCCCTTCCCAAAGGCAACTGCTGTTAAAGGATTTTTTTTTTTTCTGTTTCCTTCTTAACAGGTACATATATCAAATTGCTTATATTCTTGATCTTTTAAGGACAGTTCTTTCAAGTGGGGAGAAAAGGTTAAGAAAACTTTTTTTCTTTTTTATTTTTTTATACAGAGTCTTGCTCTGTCGCCCCCACTATAAATGACTCTTAGATTGCTGTCCTTTTCATCTCTTTCACTGTCATCACTTGTCACTAATGCTGCTCTCAGTTTGCCTCTATCACAGCACTCTCTTCCTGAATTTTAATATTTAACACCTAATCTTCTGAGGGTTTGAAAAAGAAAGGAGCAAAGTCATTAGAATTGTTTTCAAAATAAGGGCCGGGCATGGTGGCTCACGCCTGTAATCCCAGCGTTTTGGGAGGCCTAGGCAGGTGGATCACTGAGGTCAGGAGTTAGAGACCAGCCTCGCTGACATGGCGAAACCCCATCTCTACTAAAAATACAAAAAATTAGCCAGGCGAGGTGGCCGGCACCTGTAATCCCAGCTACTCGGAAGGCTGAGGCAGGAGAGTCTCTTGAACCTAGGAGGCGGAGGTTTCAGTGAGCTAGGATCATGCCACCGCACCCTAGCCTGGGCAACAGAGGGAGACTTCATGTCAAAAATCAGACAAACAAACCAAACAAAATAAGGGTTAATGGGCTCTGTGTGAGTCCTTAAGAACCTCTCTATGAGTAAGGAGAATAAACTTTCTAATAAGCATTTCATGACTTTTTTTATGGCCCTTCAAAGGTCATTTTTGTAATTTCAAGACCCGATGACTATGAATAATAAATACCATGAACATGGTCATTTTAAGTAAAGCTAACATGTTTGAAATTTTCCTAAATTTAAGTGGGTTCCTGAAATGAGACATGCGTTTTAAATGGTCTTTTAGAAATGGAAACACAGCAGAGAGCAAACAAATACAGCTGACTAGTTGTAAGATCTCTTACTGGGCTTATTAAAAGACTTGTATTTCATTTTACCCTTTATTTCTGCAGTACCCTTCTGATCATGTATAAGTACTTTGGCATTTATGGTTGAGAGTATTGGAGAATAGGGAACTTTTCTGGAATGTAAAATTATATAAATTCCCACAGATGGCATAACATGCCAAGTTGTGATTGTTTATATTTAAAAGGACCCCATAATAACATTGATAAAACTTGCTCGCAAAGGCTTCATTTTAACCAATAGTTTTTGTCTACTAAAAATAATAATTTCTAATTCATGACTATTTAAAAATAGTTTTTGTAAGTGGCAGAATTGGCTGATTTTGAGAATTTGATGAAAGAGGTAATTCTAGTGGTACTGCCAAAGAATTTCTGTGTAATTCTCCTAATGAGAAAGGTGAAGAAATGAATGTTACATCCACCTGATCAAGAAATGGGCCTCAAAAACAGATGAAAAATCATGACCAAATAAAATCAATGGGATTAAGTAGTAAATTCTTCAAGGTTGAGGTGACTTTTTCTTGCTTAATAGGGAAAGCAAAATGATTCTTAAAGATTCTTCTTATGATAATCAGGAAGAAGGAATATGCATGGTTAGCAATAACCAACACTATTGAATGCCAACTGTGCATAGTTAGAACTATTCTTGTCTCCATTTCATAAATAAGAAATTAATCACAAAGAGGTTAAGCAATTTGGTATAGATGGACTTCAAACTCAGGCTTATCCAAATCTGAACCCAGCCCATCTTGTCAGTTACCATATTTGGGGTCATTCACTTCAGAAGGTAAAGGCCAAGTGCTGTGGTTTGAGATACGATATCCTAACTCTTTAACCTCATCTCGCATTACTGTCAGCCTCCTGCCACAAGCTCCAGCAGTTTCCCCTCACACACCACTGGCTTTCATGTCTCCACGCCTTTAAGACAAGTGTTCTCTGAGTCTAACATTTTCTGGTCAAGTGACTTTTTTATTATCAGTCTAAATTTTGAAATGTTTTTTAATTTAAAAAATTATATATACAAACATATACACATATGTATATATCATTATATAAACATATTTATTATAAATTATATATAATGAAAAACAAACTAAAGGTTTTTTTGAGATGGCACTCTGGTTACCATTGTGTTTTGTAAGTAGGAAAAATGGGGGTGGTGGTGGTAAAAAGATTATGATGTTCTTTGAAATTTTAAATGCAAATTTCTTGGCACTTCATTGAACAGAGAAAATGATTCCTTGAGGGAGGGGTCCTGTCTAATTCATCCTTGTCTTTATGTCTAGCATAGTGCCTGGAACACATTAGGCACTTTGATATGTGTTGAATTAGATTTTCCCTTCTCTTACATAATTTTCTCTTTGATTCTACCACAAGTTTGTAGTGTGTACCTCTATCAAGATACTCATTGTACTTGTTGCATTAGGAGTAAGTTTCCTTACTAGTTAAAAAAGAAGAAAAAACTTGATTAATAGTGGTTTAAACAATTACCCCAATGCTTGGCGTCCAAGGCTGATGGAGCAACTGGAAGATGTCGTCAAGGAACCAGCTTCTCCTATCTTATCTACTATCCTAAGTAGAGGGCTTTTATTCTCATGCTTGAAAGATGTCTGCTGCCCTTCCAGGCACTGTATCTACATTCTAGGAAGGAGAAAGGGAAATGTTAGAGGACAAAGAGTACAAAGTATTATCCTCTAAAGGCCTCCCCCAAAACTCCCACCTAAATCTCATATGTAGAACTGTGACATATGGCCACCTCTACCTGCAGAAGTGGCTAGGAACTGGAGTACTGTATTTGCCTTGTAGCCTGTATAGCATGGAAAGCCAAGGGAGAATGGGTTGAAGTGAGTGTTTACTGAGCCAATCAGTAGTCTTACAGGTTTTCTTATTTATTTGGTATAAATTTATTTTTCCTGGTATATGATAAGTCAATGGAAAACAAACAATATGTTTTGGTAATTTCTGAATTGCCCACAATGACTAAAAAGTGACTACCATAGCACTTATCATAGGGTCTGAGACATTGTGGCTACTCAGTCAATTGTGCTGTATTTTTAAACTTTAATTTAGAAATAAGAACCAGGCAGGAGTTAGTGACTCTAGATTCTCCGAAAAGGATGGAATCCAGAGATTTCCCTTTAGTGACTCATTCCTCATATCAACATTGGAAAGTTACCTGGAGCCTTCCTGCTTCATCCAGTTGGCCCATGAGAGAGGACAGTTTAACACTGATATTGCTTGGATTGTTTTTAAGTTTAACTCAAAAAGTAGTGTGGGAAAGAAATCATAAAAATGGGATGGGTCAACAAAGGCTTTTTCAAGAAAAATAAAAAGGTAGATAAGAATGATGATAATATACTAGAATCAAGCAAAAAAAAAAAAAAACAGCCATTGAAAATTAAGAATAGTCTAATTTCAAATAGTTTAGCCATTCGGAATTCTTAGGGAAAAAATAAGTACAATCCAAAGTCTTTGAAATCAAAAGACTTTCAAATTACTGCTCTATATCTATGCTCTTTCAAAACAGATCTCGTTCCTCTTCCCTGTGTCATCTTCTTAATTATAAATAATGGGGGATGAAGATAAAAGAATTACATATGAAGATTCAGAACCATCCACAGGAATGAATCACATGCCCTCCATGCATCAAGAAACCCAGGTAAATCTAAGCTGTGATAGAATTGTGTTTTCTTCATATTCTACCACTCATTTACCGATTCTCCTATCCCCAAACTCACACAATCCAAGGCAGGTGTGACTACCAGTTTTCCCAGCTAACGTCATTGCCAGCTGACCCTATCTGTGGCTAGAAAAATGGAGAGCCTATGAAATGCTTTGTGTCTCTGACCTCATCTCTAGAATGGTTTTGATTTCTTCCTTTCTTTTTATTGTTTAAATTCAAGTAGATTAATGAATGTGAAGTGGTTTTCATTACAGATAGTTATCTTTTTCTAAACCACTTTGGTATATGTGCCAATTATTGCCCTGAATTTTATCTTAAATATACTTATTTTAAAACCCAGTATTACAAAATATAATAAAATGTTATGTGACCCAAGCATTTATAATACAGGTTGAATATCCCTTATATGAAATGCTTGGGACCGTAAGTGTCTTGGATTTTTTATTTTTTTTAACATTTGCATGCACCTAATGAGGTATCTTGCAGATGGAACCCAAGTCTAAACAGGAAATTTATTTATGTTTCATATTTATACAGGTAATCCGAAGGTAATTTTATACAATATTTTAAATAATTTGTACATGAAACAAAGTTGCATTTGACTATTATCTGTCATGTGACTTTAGGTGTGGAATTTTTCACTTGTGTGTCATGTCAGTGCTCAAAAAGTTTCAGATTTTGAAGCATTTCAGATTTTAGACTTCCAGATTAGTGATACTCAACCTGTACTAAAAATAGTGACTGTGCTAAATACTCCTAGCATAATTCTTGTTTCAAGCTGATTAGCTAGTAATAAAGCTGTGTGTTTTTCCTACAAAGTGTTATCCTTGATTCTAGTCATAGAAATTTGATTTGTAAGGTGATGATGCAGTACCTATAAAAATGTGTAAAATATATACAGTTTTAAGGATTTTTAATTACTTTAAATACAGGAGGAGACAGTTATGAAGCTCAAAGGTATAGATGCAAATGAACCAACAGAAGGAAGTATTCTTTTGAAAAGCAATGAAAAAAAGCTACAAGAAACACCAACTGAAGCAAATCACGTACAAAGGCTGAGACAAATGCTGGCTTGCCCTCCACATGGTTTACTGGACAGGGTCATAACAAATGGTAAGGATGAATTCAGAAAGAGACGGCAAAAGATGAAGTTGTTACAATGACAGATTACTAAATAATATGGTTAAAAGGACAAAAAGAAGTTCACTTCTTCCACACATAAAAACTAGTTGGTGAACAATTCACACACATGGGTGGCTCTGCTCCACACATTCAAGGGAAGGACCTGGACTAACAGGGCTCCACTGTCTTCACCTTGGCTTTCAGGATCACTGTGGTCTGAGTAATTTCACAGGATTACTTAAGGACTATCTAAAACACTACATAAATGTTTGTTGTTATTACTGTTAAGTAATGCAAGTAATATTTTAGCAAACACAGCCCCATTTATACTTCCAGATGAATCCTATTACTTTATAAGTAAGAATATTGGTTTGCAATTCAGCTTATTTTAGTAGAGTTGCTGTTACATAAGACATTTGGGGGATTTTTCTTTGGGAGTTTATCTCAGCACTATTTTGAAAATTTTTAGGCTTGTAATATATTTGTCTTTCAGGAATGGATTTGGTCTTTGGAGGAAGCCAAAGGTTATTCTGCTATCAATTTGATAAATATATGGAAGTTCAGATTCATTTATGCCCTATTTTTCTTCAGAAATGAATTGTGTGCATATTTGTGTCTGTGCTGTGTATGCTGGGGGGATATATGATAAAGTAGGAAAAAGAAGAGATTTGAAAATTATCTATAAAAGCAAATTAGGCTTTTTTAAGAAGACAATATTCTTTTATTGAGAGTTAAAATTGATTTTATTTTTTACATTGATAGATAAAATTGTATGTATTTACTATGTGCAACATGATGTTTTGAAGTATGTATACATACTGGAATGACTAATTTTAGCTAATTAACATATGTATTACCTCACATAGCTATCATTTTTTGTGGTGAGAACACAATACATTCACTCTTAGCATTTTTCAAGAATACAATATATTTATTAACTATAGTCTTCATGTTGTACAATGGACCTCTTAAACTTATTCCTTCTGTCTAACTGAAATTTTGTATCCTATGACCAACAACCCAATATATATCACCCAATATACTTGAGTTATATGTGTGTGTATGTGTGTGTGTGTGTGTGTGTGTACATTTTTTTTTCATGGATCTTCAGATGTAAAGTCTAGAGAAAATTACATGTCAAGGCATTGGTCATGGTCTTCCTGCCACTTTTACCTCCCCCACCCAACTTTTTTTTCCTGGAGACAGGATCTTGTTATGTTGCCCAGCCTGGTCTTCAACTCCTAGGCTCAAGGGATCCTCCCACCTCAGCTTCCCAAGTAGCTTGTTACAGATGTATACCACTGCACCTGGCAAAACTAGTTTTAACCGGCCAACTTTTAAATACCTGGAATCTGTCCACATTTTCACTTTTATAAATCATATTTTCAAAAGATAAAGATAATTTTAACATCAAATTATAAAAAGAACTGTTCAAAAACATAAACATCCATTCATCAGCATTATTTATTTATTTTTATTTTTGACACATATTTGTACATATTTGTGGGGTACAATATGATGTTTCAATACATGTATATATTGTATAATGATCAAATCTAGCTAATTAGCATATCTAACACCTGAAGCATTTATCGTTTCTTCGTGGTGAGAACATAGAAAATCTTCTGTTTTGAAGTATACAATGCCTTATTCCTGACTATAGTCACGTTGCTGTGGTACAGAACGAACTACTCTTCCTATCTAACTATCACTTTTTACCTGTTGACCACTCTCTCCCCATAACCCCAAGCTCCTCCCCTCCCCAGTCCCTGGTAATCACTGTTCTATTTACTACTTCCATATGAACAACTTTTTTAGATTCTACATATGAGGGAGAACATGCAGTATTTGTCTTTCTGTGCCTGGCTTATTTCTCTTAGCATAATGTCCTCCAGATTCATCCATGTTGTTGCAAATGACAGGATTTCATTCTTTTTTATGGCTGAAAAGCATATCATTGTGTATATACACCATATTTTCTTAATCCAGTCATTCATTGTTGGACACTTAGGTTGATTCCATATCTTGGCTATTGTGAATACTACTGCAATAAACATGGGAGTGCAGAAATCTCTTCAACATACTGATTTCATTTCCTTTGGATACATACCCAGTAATGGGATTGCCGGATCATATGGTAGTACTATTTTTACTTTTTTGAGGACTCTCCATACCATTTTCCATAATAGTGGTATTAATTTACATTCCCACCAATAGTGCACAGAGTTACCTTTTCTCTACATCCTTGCCAACCCCTTGTTATCTTTTGTCTTTTTGATAATAGCCATCCTGACAGGCATGAGGTGAAATGTTGAACATTTTTTCCTATACCTGTTGGCCATTTATATGTCTTCTTTTGAAAAATTCAGGTCCTTTGCCCATTTTAAATTGGATTATTTGTTTTCCTGCTATTGAGTTTCTTGAGTTCCTTTTATATTCTGGACATTAACTCCTTGCCAGGTACGTAGTTTGCAACTGCTCTCTCCCATTCTGTAGGTTGTCTCTTCACTCCGTGGATTGTTTACTGTGCAAAAGCTTTTTAGTTTGGTGTAATCTGGTTTGTCTGTTTTTGCTGTTGTTGCCTATATTTTTGCAGTCATCCAAAAAGTTATTGCTCAGACCAGTGTCATGGAGCTTTTTTCTTATGTTTTTTTCTAACAGTTTTCATAGTTTTATGTCTTACTAAATTTGCCTTTTAAGGAAAATTTAAGGACAATTTCAAAAATTGTGTTGAGGAATAATAGCATCATTGAAGTAAATATATGGATGCCTACATATGTTTACTGAAAAATGAGAATCAATTCCATAGTTATACTTTGTGGGCTCTGAAAGACGTCTTTACCATTATCATCTGGGACAATGAAAACCAAGCATAATATATTATACTTTAGGCTCTAGACGTGTTTTTAATGAAACCAAGTCAGGTTACTTAACTAAGCATGGAAGAAAATCTCAAACTTAGAACATGTACAGAAAACCAGAATCCAAAAATATACACTAGCTGATAAGATCACAGATAATTGAATACCTTTTTTTTTTTTTTTTTAATTATACTTTAGGGTTTTAGGGTACAAGTGCACAATGTGCAGGTTTGTTACATATGTATCCATGTGCCATGTTGATTTCCTGCACCCATTAACTCGTCATTTAGCATTAGGTGTATCTCCTAATGCTGTCCCTCCCCCCTCCCCCCACCCCACAACAGTCCCCAGAGCGTGATGTTCCCCTTCCTGTGTCCATGAGTTCTCATTGTTCAATTCCCACCTATGAGTGAGAACATGCGGTGTTTGGTTTGTTGTCCTTGCGATAGTTTACTGAGAATGATGGTTTCCAGTTTCATCCATGTCCCTACAAAGGACACGAACTCATCCTTTTTTATGGCTGCATAGTATTCCATGGTGTATATGTGCCACATTTTCTTAATCCAGTCTATCGTTGTTGGACATTTGGGTTGGTTCCAACTCTTTGCTATTGTGAATAGTGCCGCAATAAACATACGTGTGCATGTGTCTTTATAGCAGCATGATTTATAGTCCTTTGGGTATATACCCAGTAATGGGATGGCTGGGTCAAATGGTATTTCTAGTTCTAGATCCCTGAGGAATCGCCACACTGACTTCCACAATGGTTGAACTAGTTTACAGTCCCACCAACAGTGTAAAAGTGTTCCTATTTCTCCACATCCTCTCCAGCACCTGTTGTTTCCTGATTTTTTAATGATGGCCATTCTAACTGGTGTGAGATGGTATCTCACTGTGGTTTTGATTTGCATTTCTCTGATGGCCAGTGATGATGAGCATTTCTTCATGTGTTTTTTGGCTGCATAAATGTCTTCTTTTGAGAAGTGTCTGTTCATGTCCTCTGCCCACTTTTTGATGGGGTTGTTTGTTTTTTTCTTGTAAATTTGTTGGAGTTCATTGTAGATTCTGGATATTAGCCCTTTGTCAGATGAGTAGGTTGCAAAAATTTTCTCCCATTCTGTAGGTTGCCTGTTCACTCTGATGATAGTTTCTTTTGCTGTGCAGAAGCTCTTTAGTTTAATGAGATCCCATTTGTCGATTTTGGCTTTTGTTGCCATTGCTTTTGGTGTTTTAGACATGAAGTCCTTGCCCACGCCTATGTCCTGAATGGTATTGCCTAGGTTTTCTTGTAGGATTTTAATGGTTTTAGGTCTAACATATAAGTCTTTAATCCATCTTGAATTAATTTTTGTATAAGGTGTAAGGAAGGGATCCAGTTGCAGCTTTCTACATATGGCTAGCCAGTTTTCCCAGCACCATTTATTAAATAGGGAATCCTTTCCCCATTTCTTGTTTTTGTCAGGTTTGTCAAAGATCAGATAGTTGTAGATATGCGGCATCATTTCTGAGGGCTCTGTTCTGTTCCACTGATCTATGTCTCTGTTGTGGTACCAGTACCATGCTGTTTTGGTTACTGTAGCCTTGTAGTATAGTTTAAAGTCAGGTAGCGTGATGCCTCCAGCTTTGTTCTTTTGGCTTAGGATTGACTTGGCAATGCGGGCTCTTTTTTGGTTCCATATGAACTTGAAAGTAGTTTTTTCCAATTCTGTGAAGAAAGTCATTGGTAGCTTGATGGGGATGGCATTGAATCTATAAATTACCTTGGGCAGTATGGCCATTTTCACGATATTGATTCTTCCAACCCATGAGCATGGAATGTTCTTCCATTTGTTTGTATCCTCTTTTATTTCATTGAGCAGTGGTTTGTAGTTCTCCTTGAAGAGGTCCTTCACATCCCTTGTAAGTTGGATTCCTAGGTATTTTATTCTCTTTGAAGCAATTGTGAATGGGAGTTCACTCATGATTTGGCTCTCTGTTTGTCTGTTATTGGTGTACAAGAATGCTTGTGATTTTTGTACATTAATTTTGTATCCTGAGACTTTGCTGAAGTTGCTAATCAGCTTAAGGAGATTTTGGGCTGAGACAATGGGGTTTTCTAGATATACAATCATGTCATCTGCAAACAGGGACAATTTGACTTCCTCTTTTCCTAATTGAATACCCTTTATTTCCTTCTCCTGCCTGATTGCTCTGGCCAGAACTTCCAGCACTATGTTGAATAGGAGCGGTGAGAGAGGGCATCCCTGTCTTGTGCCAGTTTTCAGAGGGAATGCTTCCAGTTTTTGCCCATTCAGTATGATATTGGCTGTGGGTTTGTTGTAGATAGGTCTTATTATTTTGAGATACGTCCCATCAATACCTAATTTATTGAGAGTTTTTAGCATGAAGGGTTGTTGAATTTTGTCAAAGGCCTTTTCTGCATCTATTGAGATAATCATGTGGTTTTTGTCTTTGGTTCTGTTTATATGCTGGATTACATTTATTGATTTGCGTATGTTGAACCAGCCTTGCATCCCAGGGATGAAGCCCACTTGATCATGGTGGATAAGCTTTTTGATGTGCTGCTGGATTCGGTTTGCCAGTATTTTATTGAGGATTTTTGCATCAATGTTCATCAAGGATATTGGTCTGAAATTCTCTTTTTTGGTTATGTCTCTGCCAGGTTTTGGTATCAGGACGATGCTGGCTTCGTAAAATGTGTTAGGGAGGATTCCCTCTTTTTCTATCGATTGGAATAGTTTCAGAAGGAATGGTACCAGTTCCTCCTTGTACCTCTGGTAGAATTCAGCTGTGAATCCATCAGGTCCTGGACTCTTTTTGGTTGGTAAGCTATTGATTATTGCCACAATTTCAGAACCTGTTATTGGTCTATTCAGAGATTCAACTTCTTCCTGGTTTAGTCTTGGGAGGGTGTATTTGTTGAGGAATTTATCCATTTCTTCTAGATTTTCTAGTTTATTTGCATAGAGGTGTTTGTAGTATTCTCTGATGGTAGATTGTATTTCTGTGGGATCGGTGGTAATATCCCCTTTTTCGTTTTTTATTGCATCTATTTGATTCTTCTCTCTTTTCTTCTTTATTAGTCTTGCTAGCGGTCCATCAATTTTGTTGATCTTTTCAAAAAACCAGCTCCTGGATTCATTAATTTTTTGAAGGGTTTTTTGTGTCTCTATTTCCTTCAGTTCTGCTCTGATTTTAGTTATTTCTAGCCTTCTGCTAGCTTTTGAATGTGTTTGTTCTTGCTTTTCTAGTTCTTTTAATTGTGATGTTAGGGTGTCAATTTTGGATCTTTCCTGCTTTCTCTTGTGGGCATTTAGTGCTATAAATTTCCCTCTACATACTGCTTTGAACGTGTCCCAGAGATTCTGGTATGTTGTGTCTTTGTTCTCGTTGGTTTCAAAGAACATCTTTATTTCTGCCTTCATTTCATTATGTACCCAATAGTCATTCAGGAGCAGGTTGTTCAGTTTCCATGTAGTTGAGCGGTTTTGACTGAGTTTCTTAATCCTGAGTTCTAGTTTGATTGCACTGTGGTCTGAGAGACAGTTTGTTATAATCTCTGTTCTTTTACATTTGCTGAGAAGAGCTTTACTTCCAACTATGTGATCTATTTTGGAATAGGTGTGGTGTGGTGCTGAAAAAAATGTATATTCTGTTGATTTGGGGTGGAGAGTTCTGTAGATGTCTATTAGGTCCACTTTATGTAGAGCTGAGTTCAATTCCTGGATATCCTTGTTAACTTTCTGTCTCGTTGATCTGTCTAATGCTGACAGTGGGGTGTTAAAATCTCCCATTATTATTGTGTGGGAGTTTAAGTCCCTTTGTAGGTCACTGAGGACTTGCTTTATGAATCTGGGTGCTCCTGTGTTGGGTGCATATATATTTAGGATAGTTAGCTCTTCTTGTTGAATTGATCCCTTTACCATTATGTAATGGCCTTCTTTGTCTCTTTTGATCTTTGTTGGTTTAAAGTCTATTTTATCAGAGACTAGGATTGCAACCCCTGCCTTTTTTTGTTTTCCAGTTGCTTGATAGATCTTCCTCCATCCCTTTATTTTGAGTCTATGTGTGTCTCTGCACGTGAGATGAGTTTCCTGAATACAGCACACTGATGGGTCCTGACTCCTTATCCAGTTTGCCAGTCTGTGTCTTTTGATTGGAGCATTTAGCCCATTTACATTTAACGTGAATATTGTTATGTGTGAATCTGATCCTGTCATTATGATGTTAGTTGGTTATTTTGCTCGTTAGTTGCTATAGTTTCTTCCTAGCCTCGATGGTCTTTACAATTTGGCATGTTTTTGCAGTGGCTGGTACTGGTTGTTCCTTTCCATGTTTAGTGCTTCCTTCAGGAGCTCTTTTAGGGCAGGCCTGGTGGTGACAAAATCACTCAGCGTTTGCTTGTCTGTAAAGTATTTTATTTCTCCTTCACTTATGAAGCTTAGTTTGGCAGGATAGGAAATTCTGGGTTGAAAATTCTTTTCTTTAAGAATGTTGAATATCGGCCCCCACTCTCTTCTGGCTTGTAGAGTTTCTGCTGAGAGATCAGCTGTTAGTCTGATGGGCTTCCCTTTGTGGGTAACCCAACCTTTCTCTCTGGCTGCCCTTAACATTTTTTCCTTCATTTCAACTTTGGTGAATCTGACAATTATGTGTCTTGGAGTTGCCCTTCTCGAGGAGTATCTTTGTGGCGTTCTCTGTATTTCCTGAATCTGAATGCTGGCCTGCCTTGCTAGATTGGGGAAGTTCTCCTGGATAATATCTTGCAGAGTGTTTTCCAACTTGGTTCCATTCTCCCCATCATTTTCAGGTACACCAATCAGACGTAGGTTTGGTCTTTTCACATAGTCCCAAATTTCTTGGAGGCTTTGTTCATTTCTTTTTATTCTTTTTTCTCTAAACTTCCCTTCTCTCTTCATTTCATTCATTTCATCTTCCATCAGCGATACCCTTTCTTCCAGTTGATCGCATCTGCTACTGAGGCTTCTGCATTCTTCGCGTAGTTCTCGAAACTTGGCTTTCAGCTCCATCATCTCCTTTAAGCCCTTCTCTCCATTGGTTATTCTAGTTATCCATTCTTCTAATTTTTTTTCAAAGTTTTTAACTTCTTTGCTATTGTTTTGAATTTCCTCTCGTAGCTCTGAGTAGTTTGATCGTCTGAAGCCTTCTTCTCTCAACTCATCAAAGTCATCCTCCATCCAGCTTTGTTCCGTTGCTGGTGAGGAACTGCGTTCCTTTGGAGGAGGAGAGGTGCTCTGTTTTTTAGAGTTTCCAGTTTTTTTGCTCTGTTTTTTCCCCATCTTTGTGGTTTTGTCTACTTTTTGTCTTCGATGGTGATGTACAGATGGGTTTTTGGTGTGGATGTCCTTTCTGTTTGTTAATTTTCCTTCTATGAGACAAGACCCTCAGCTGCAGGTCTGTTGGAGTTTACTAGAGGTCCACTCCAGACCCTGTTTGGCTGGGTGTCAACACCGGTGGCTGCAGAACAGCGGATTTTCGTGAGACCACAAATTCAGCTGTCTGATAGTTGCTCTGAAAGTTTTGTCTCAGAGGAGTACCCGGTTGAATGAGGTGTCAGTCTGTCCCTACTGGGGGGGTGCCTCCCAGTTAGGCTGCTCAGGGGTGAGGGACCCACTTTAGGAGGCAGTCTGTCCGTTCTCAGATCTCCAGCTGCGTGCTGGGACAACCACTACTCTCTTCAAAGCTGTCAGTCAGACAGGGACATTTAAGGCTGTGGAGGTTCTCGCTGAGTTTTTGGTTGTCTGTGCCCTGCCCCCAGAGGTGGAGCCTACAGAGGCAGGCAGGCCTCCCTGAGCTGTGGTGGGCTCCACCCAGTTCGAGCTTCCTGGCTGCTTTGTTTACCTAAGCAAGCCTGGGCAATGGCGGGCGCCCCTCCCCCAGCCTCGTTGCCGCCTTGCAGCGTGATCTCAGACTGCTGTGCTAGCAATCAGCAAGACTCTGTGGGCATAGCACCCTCTGAGCCAGGTGCGGGACACAATCTCCCAGTGTGCCGTTTTCCAGGCCCGTTGGAAAAGCGCAGTATTAGGACGGGACTGACCCGATATTCCAGGTGCCATCTGGTTCCCCTTTCTTTGACTAGGAAAGGGAACTCCCTGACCCCTTGCGCTTCCCGAGTGAGGCAATGCCTCGCCCTGCTTCGGCTCGCGCACAGTGCGCTTCACCGACTGTCCTGAACCCACTGTTAGGCACTCCCTAGTGAGATGAAACCGGTACCTCAAGCAGAAATGCAGAAATCACCCGTCTTCTGTGTCGCTGGGGCTGGGAGCTGGAGACCGGAGCTGTTCCTATTCGGCCATCTTGGCTCCACCCCTTGTCTCAATTGAATACCTTTTCTGTTCTTTTTATTATTTTTTTAAACTTTTATTATTCAAAATGTGGCCTACTTATAGTTAAAACGTTTACAATGAAACAGATATGGACTGACATAAGGAAAGAGTAAAAATGAATAATGTAATTTTGGGACACTTTTTAAAAAATGTATAATCGTTCATAAAGCAGCCTGAAAAATGAGGTTCATGGTAGATAAACATCTCATTGCTTATTTTTCTGTTCTTCTGTTCCAGAGGTTTACAAGGCAACTTTTGTCCTATATTTTTTCCTGTGCCTATGCAGTATATATCAGTATTCTTCTTAAAAAGTAGGCTGGGTGCAGTGGCTCATGCCTGTAATCCCAGCACTTTGGGAGGCCAAGGCAGGTGGATCACGAGGTCAGGAGTTCAAGACCAGCCTGGCCAACATAGTGAAACCTCATCTCCACTAAAAATACAAAAAATTTGCCATGCATGGTGGCTGGTGCCTGTAATTGCAGCTACTTAGGAGGCTGAGACAAGAGAATCACTTGAACCCAGGAGGCAGAGGTTGCAGTGAGCTGAGATTGTGCCATTGCACTGCAGCCTGGGTGACAAGAGTGAAATTGTCTCAAAAAATAAAAATAAAAAAAGGAAATCTTACATGTGAAAATTTGTGGTTTTCCATAATCGTAAATGAGAAGTAAATTGTTAACTGATTTAAACATGATTTAGAGAAACCTTATAGACATACCATTTGCTACGTATTTACAACCGTATTTCAAGTAAAGCACAGGGAAAGAGAGTTAGAGACTTTTTTAATAGTCTTGAAGTAGAAAAATCTCTTTTTTTTTTTTTTTTTGAGATGGAGTCTCGCTCTGTTGCCCAGGCTGGAGTGCAATGGCTCAATCTCGGCTCACTGCAAGCTCCACCTCCTGGGTTCAAGTGATTCTCCTTCTTCAGCCTCCTGAATAGCTGGGATTACAGGCACGTGCCACCATGCCCGGCTAATTTTTGTATTTACTAGAGACAGAGTTTCACCGTGTCGGTCAGGCTGGTCTCGAACTCCTGACCTCGTGATCCGCCTGCCTCGGCCTCCCAAAGTGCTGGGATTACAGGCGTGAGCCACTGTGCCCAGCCGAAAAGAGAAAACACTTAATTCTACCTTGCTGAATTTAATATTAGCTTGGGTTTATGCTATGATAAAGTATAATTTAGTATAATAGCTGGCAAATCCTGCTTTCCCATTCTACCTCTGATATCGCATAGAAATTTCAACCCTTGTAGCTAATTGGAAAATACTGAAAGTCCCTTAGGTATTCCACTGCAGTAGTGTCATAAGCCTAGAAAATCTGGAACAATTCTGTGAGGGTTTAGAAAAAGGGACATTGAATTCAGTCTCTGGCAGTATGGTAGACAAGACTCAATGAACAATCTTGTCACAAACCAAGGACATCATCTGAAAAAATATTTTAAGTCTTTTGAAATGATCTGGCAAGAAAACAAGGAATCATCAGACACCAAAGCCAAAGTGTAAGTAGCAGAGGTCAGTAAGCATTCAAGGTGGCCCCACCCTGGAGGTTTCTACCAAACCTCAGGGAACTTTTTTTATTATTATTATTATTATTATACTTTAAGTTTTAGGGTATGTGTGCACAATGTCCAGGTTTGTTACATATGTATCCATGTGCCATGTTGGTGTACTGCACCCATTAACTCGTCATTTAACATCAGGTTTATCTCCTAATGCTATCCCTCCCTCCTCCCGCCACCCCACAACAGGCCCCGGTGTGTGATGTTCCCCTTCCTGTGTCCATGTGTTCTCATTGTTCAATTCCCACCTATGAGTGAGAATATGCAGTGTTTGGTTTTTTGTCCTTGCGATAGTTTGCTGAGAATGATGGTTTCCAGCTTCATCCATGTCCCTACAAAGGACATGAACTCATCATTTTTTATGGCTGCATAGTATTCCATGGTGTATATGTGCCACATTTTCTTAATCCAGTCTATCATTGTTGGACATTTGGGTTGGTTCCAAGTCTTTGCTATTGTGAATAGTGCCGCAATAAACGTACGTGTGCATGTGTCTTTATAGCAGCATGTTTTATAATCCTTTGGGTATATACCCAGTAATGGGATGGCTGGGTCAAATGGTATTTCTAGTTCTAGATCCACCTCAGGAAACTTCAGATTGATTTTGAGAGCGCTGCGAGCACAGAAGGCTAAGCTAGAGCCTGCCCAGGTTGGGAGAAGTCTAACAGGAAAAAGCATTCTCCTTCACCCACATAAAGTTGAAACCCAGTGTGATGCCAAATTTGATGTAAACCTGTTCTGCAGATGGGGCCTGTGACTAAACCTGTCTAAACGGTAGTTGCTGGCTGGGGCAGGTATGGGGTCTCCAATAAAAATGTTTAACTTCATCCTGATTTGTCTCCAATTGCACAGAAAAAATTCAATTTGAAAATATATCTATTTTCAAAAAACATTTTCAGGTGGTCTCGGATGGGAAGCTTTTAAGTACATGGTAGAAGTAAATTGATTTCCCATCTGGGAAAACTCATTCAACGTAAGGCTTCAACAAAGTTGGACAAAGTTCCAAGGGAGAGCTCACTGTTGCAAAAGACAAACTAAAAAGTTTAGTTTTAGACAAAGTTCCAAGGGAGAGCTCACTATTGCAAAAAAAACTAAAAAAAAAAAAAAAAGAAACACAACATGCAGCAGGAAACAAAAAAACAGATTTCAAAAATGTACATTATCAGAAAACAGAATATGAGACATTTATATATATAAAGAAGTTAAGAATTAGAAAACATGAGCACAAAACAAGTAACTTTTAAAAATGAATAGATTTGAAGAAGAACCAATAGATTGGAACTTGAACTTCTAGAAATGAAAGATATAGGATAGTAATTGAAATTAAAAACTCAATGGACAAATTAGGCAACAGATTAAGTGAAAAAAATGGTGAACTGGCAAATAAATGTGAAGAGATTATCTAGAATGCAGTACACACAAAGATGAAAGATACGAAAACTAGGGTTAGCAACATGGTAAAAGAGAATGGGGAAGAGGAAATCTTTGAAGAAATAAAGGCTAAGAATTTTCCGGAACTAGTTTTTTTTAAAAAACATAAATCTTAAGCAAAACAAAAGGAAGTCACACCTAAACACATCATACTGAAAGGAAAACCAAAGAAAAAGAGAAGATGTTGAAAACAAGGAAAAAGAATTCCTTCAAAAAGCTGAAATCAGGCTCTTCAAAACCAGAAAACCAAGGAATAGTATTTTCAAGGAACGGAGAGACAATAACACTCAACCTAGAATTTAACATAAAACTGAGGTATATGTAGAAAAACTATCTTTTAAGAATGAGAATAAAGATAATTCCAGACGATAAAACTAAGAATTTACTACAACAGATCCTCCTGAGAAATACAGCACGCTGTGATACAGAGTGTTTCTGTATCATGAATTAGCTCATATGCAATGGTAAATAGAATTTTGTTAGAGTGTATGGAATTTGCAGTTTTGTGTATAATTTTTCCTGGCCCATAATATTTTGTGTCGTCAAGCAATAGCAAGAGAAGGCAAAGTGAACTGGGGAAGAAAAGACCAAATATATGCTTTCTTACAATTAAAGATAAAGCCTTTCCTGCATGAGGACCTTTTAAAGGATGAAACCCCTGTGGAAGTGCTGACTTTTCATACAATTAGTAGCTGGTTTAGGGGCTTCAAGGACTCAAACATTCCACAACATTAAGCTATCTAATAAAATACATGTGGATGAAGCGGCTGAGAGTATAAGCTGAGATAAAGAAGCTGCCAACGCTTTTCCTTTTGTTGAAATTTATTGTATTGAGGCAGAGGGCTAAAATATGGATCAGATTTTGATGGAACTGCTCTCTGTTTAAAGAAAATACCCTCAAGAATTTCCATCTTGAAGTAGGAAATGTGAGGCCAGGTTTAAGTCTGTAAAGAACAGACTGCCTGTGTGGGACACAAATGTCAGTGTGTAGATTCATCTGTGCTAAGACTCTTATTAGGATTGTTTTGGTTTTTCTTAGTGCTTTGGTCACCAGTTTTGAGTACTCTGCCCCAACTCTCTTTTCCCATAAACTTTTCAATTTTTAGTGTACAGTTTTGTAAAACACAAGTTTTCAAACGGAAACATTTCACTTTTTTTTTTTTTTTTTTGGCACGGTATCGCTGTGTAACGCAGGCTGGAGTGCAGTGGTGCAGTCGTAGCTCACTGCATCCTCAAACTTCTGGGCTCAAGGGATCCTCCTGCCTCAGCTTCCCGAGTAGCTGGGATTGCAGATGCCCACCACCATACCCAGCTAATTTTTATATTTTATATTTAGTAGAGACAAGGTCTCACTATGTTGCTCAGGCTGGTTTCGAACTCCTGAGCTCGAGCAATCCTCCTGCCTTGACCTCCTAAAGTGATGGGACAGGCATAAACCACCATGCCTGGCCTATTTCACATTCTTATAGAAATGCTTTTCCTAAAGGAAATGCTTTAGGCAGCAGGATAATTGTCCCGATGAAAAATTTGAGGCTGGATGTTCACACCAGTAATCTCAGCACTTTGGAAGGCTGAGACAGGAGGATCACTTGAGCTCAAGACTTTGAGACCAGTCTGGGTAACATGATGAAACCCTGTCTCCACTAAAAACTTTTTAAGAAATTAACCAGGCATGGTGGTACACACCTGTAGTCCCAGCTACGTGAGAGGCTGAGGCAGGAGGATCACTTGAGCCTGGGAGGTTGAGGCTGTAGTGAGCCATGATTGTGCTACTGCACTCCAGCCTGGGCTACAGAGGTAGACCCTGTTTCAGAACAAAAAAAAAAAGAAAAGTTTGAGATGCCATAATGAATGATGATTTCAAAAAAGGTACCTTAGTAGGTAATTCTAAACAAATACTGACTATAAAAAAAGAAACAATAATGTCTAATTCAAGACAGAACTAAATAATATATTTGTGTTAAAATTATAAAGAAAAAAGAGTATGGTGAAAAAAGTCAAAATAATGGTTCCTTCTGGCAGTATAAAGGGAGATGGATGGGGAGGGGCACATAGGCAGATTCAAAAGTACTGGTAATATCTGATTTCTTAAGATGTTGGCAGTTACCCAGTTGTTCATCTTACTGATACTCTTTACAGAAACATGATTATAAATATTTGCATTTTCATTCAGTATTTATTTTTACAAATTACTTTAGATTTTGTCAAAACCTCCATGTGACCACTTATTGATAGTAACTAGTATTCCTGGTTTATTTCAGTTACCGTCATTGTTCTTCTGTGGGCTGTAGTTTGGTCAATTACTGGCAGTGAATGTCTTCCTGGAGGAAACCTATTTGGAATTGTAATCCTATTCTATTGTGCCATCATTGGAGGTAAACTTTTGCGGCTTATTAAGTTACCTACATTGCCTCCACTGCCTTCTCTTCTTGGTAAGTGCTAAATGTTTCCTGTTTTATCATGAGTAAACCATATTTTTAAGATAATAGTTTGGAAAGCTTTGGGAAATAAAGTAATAAAATATTTCTGTATTTGCCATGCTGGAGCCAAAAGCCAGTTGTTAAATTTTGAGGAGTCCTGTGATCCAGTTGTTAAACATGGCAACTTAAAAAATTAAATTATCCTGGCCCGGGTGCTGTGGCTCACACCTGTAATCCCAGCGCTTTGGGAGGCCAAGGTAGGCAGATTGCTTGAGCTCTGGAGTTCGAGACCAGCCAGGGCAAACATGGTGAAACCCTGTCTCTACAAAAAAATACAAAAATTAGCCGGGCATGGTGACGTGCACCTGTAGTCCTAGCTAATCAGGAGGCTGAGGTGGGAGGATTGATTGAACCCGGGAGGTCGAGGCTGCCATGATTGCACCATTACACTCCAATCTGGGCAACAGAACGAGACTTTGTCTCAAAATATGTGTGTGTATATATATATATACTTAAAATTAAATAACTGACATTAAAAACAAGCATTCAGTGCTCAACACTGAAGACTTCCTAATGTTTTACTCTGTTTCCCCTCACCTATGCTCTTGAGATTATGGAAATACTACATAATGGTGTGCCACTGCCACCTCTTCCCAACTCCACTTTCAGTGACATCATGTTGTAGCTTAAAATCGGCCATGGTAGAAGTAACTGTAACAAAAAAAAAAAATCAGCAAATGCTACAAATCAAAGTTTGTCATAGTATAAGTCACTTATGTCATTGACAGAGTGAAGTTCTGACTTTTTTTATTGTTTCATTTTCATCTTATTAATATAAGGGAAAATATCAGCCAACATTCATGGTGACACTGCACTTGCTCATTCATGATATGTGACTTCTCTGCTGAATCGGATAGTATGCAACCATTTATTTGTAGTCTGATTCTGTCAAATCTTGGTAGAACTGCAACCACAGTTGGTTATGGACACAGAAGTTTGACAAACAGCAGTGAAAACATTCTGTGAGAATAAATTGGCTATATAGAATTTACAGTGAAGATGGTTGTATATTTGTAAACTGTGTGCTGCACATCCTTTATATCAGTAAAATTTAATAATGTATGTGCCTATATAAAATGCATACTTTTTTGGCAAGCCATTTGTTAAGCATTTACCAGCACACCATTGGGTATATTTAAAATCTAATATTGGCCGAGCATGGTGGCTCACACCTATAATCCCAGCACTTTGGGAGGCCAAGGCAGGCGGATCACCTGAGGTCAGGAGTTCAAGACCAGCCTGGCCAACATGGTGAAACTCCATCTCTACTAAAAATAAAAAAATTAGCTGGGCATGGTGGCGGGTGCCTGTAATCCCAGCTACTTGGGAGGCTGAGGCAGGAGAATCACTTAAACCTGGGAGGTGGAGGTTGCAGTGAGCCAAGATTGCACCGCTGCACTCTAGCCTGGGTGACAAGAGTGAGACTCCATCTCAAAAAAGATAAAAATGAAATAAAATACCATGATTCTTAAAGATATAGCTGAAAATACTCTTCCAGAGGCAATGAGAACTGCCCAAACAAGACACATACACAAATTAGTCTTAAAACTAGGTGTGATACCTTTAAGGTTTCTTCAAAGAATTCTGCATTATAGGCCAGGTGCGGTGGCTCACGCCTGTAATCCCAGCACTTTAGGAGGCTGAGGCGGGTGGATCACGAGGTCAGGAGATCGAGACCATCCTGGCTAACATGGTGAAATCCCGTCTCTACTAAAAATACAAAAAAATTAGTCGGGCGTGGTGGTGGGCACCTGTAGTCTCAGCTATTGGGGAGGCTGAGGCAGGAGAATGGCCTGAACCCAGGAGGTGGAGCATGCAGTGAGCCGAGATCGCGCCACTGCACTCCAACCTGGGGGACAGAGCGAGACTCTGCCTCAAAAAAAAAAAAAAAAAAAGAATTCTGCATTATAAAATTTGTTTACCACAGAGGCATTTTGTGTTCATTTCTAACAGATTTATTAATCACTCAGTTTTAGTAAAAAACCACCTACCTTTCATATATACATATATATTTGCACATATTTCCTAAACAGTTTTTTTTTCTGTTAGCTGTATGAGTGAGAACAATCAGGATTCGCTAACATACACCAAAATTATCTGCTTTTGAACTTGTGGTCAGTAGTTAAAGTTAAATATAAAAAGAAGTAGAATTATTTATCTCTTACTATGCCGCATTTCTCAATGTATTTCTAATTTTAGGTAAAACTAAAGATAGTCCAATTAACTCATATTATTTCTCATGGATGCTTTTTGTTCTCTGAAGTTATTAATTGAATTGTTGTTAAAATGAATTGTTTCTAAATGTGCCTATATGCTAGGATAAAGGGTTGGCAGACTACTTCTCTTCATAAATTAACATTAATTGGAACCCACCCACGTTTATTCATTTACATATTGTCTATGTCTGCTTCACATTATACTGGCAGAGTTGTGAAGTTGTAACAGAGATTTTATAGCCCACAACGCCTAAGATATTCATTGGCCCTTTACAGAACATTTTTGCTGACCCTTGCATCAAAATCAGTGACTCTCAAACTTCATTGTACAGAGGATGACCTTGGAATTTGTTAAAATACAAATTCTAATTAAATAGGTCTTCATGGCCTGAGATTCTGCATTTCTAAGCTCAAGATCACATTTTATGTAGCAAGATCATTCATTCTAGAACTTGGCTGCACATATGAATCTCTCGTTGGTTGTTTTGTTTTGTTTTGTTTTGCTGTTTTTGAGACAGGGTCTCATTCGCCCAGGGTGGAGCGCAGTTGCACAATCATGGCTCACTGCATCCTCAACCTCCTGGGCTCAAACAATCTTCCCGCCTCAGCCTTCCCAGCAGCTGGGACTACTGGCACATGTACCTACACCTTTTTTATTTTTGTAGAGAGGGGGGTCTCACTTTATTGCTCAGGCAGGTCTTGAACTCCTGGGCTCAAGCAATCCTCGTATCTTGGCCTCCGAAAGTGCTGGGATTACAGGTGTGAGACACCATGCCAGGCCAGGAATCACCTGTCTTTAAAAAGCTGATGGTTTGGGAGGCCAAGGCGGGCAGATCATGAGGTCAGGAGATCAAGATTATCCTGCCCAACATGGTGAAACCCCGTCTCTACTAAAAATACAAAAAATTAGCCAGGCATGGTTGGCACGCACCTGTAGCCCCAGCTACTCAAGAGGCTGAGGCAGGAGAATTGCTGAACCCAGGAGGCAGAGGTTGCAGTGAGCCGAAATCGCCCCACTGCACTCCAGCCTGGCGACAGAGTGAGACTCCGTCTCAGAAAAAAAAAAGCTGATGCCTAGGTCTTACCCCAGAGATTCTGAATTAATTGAAATGGAATATGGCCTGGACATCAGAAGTTTTAAAAAGCTCTCTAGATGATTCTAATATGCAACCTATGTTGAAGACTGTTGTTCTAGACACATGAAAATGCCCATTACACCCCATTTGTCTTTTTTTCACTCCATGCCTATTGCAAAAACAAAATATACCATGTTCCAAAAAGATGTAAAGTCTTGGGATTTGTGATAAAATGAAATCTCCTAAGGTAACTGAAATCATTCTCAAAAATTACATACATATTTCACGATTCTTTTTTATAGTTGTATACTTGCATAGAGGAAGAAAGTTTACTGGTTTTTATTATATTAAGGCCAGTATCCAAAACTGAAGCATTATCTGAATCCATAAAGGAAACTTATTAAGACAAAATATATGTGATGGTTTCCTGTTCTATATTTTTAAGAGTTTAATTGAAGTGATTGCCAGGGACAGCGTATGAGTGAGCATTTTTGATTCCTGAAATGAATTTGAAAACGGCTTCCCTTTGGAAGAGAAGAAAAATCATTATTGAAAAAATTTCCGTAACACAAATTATAAAAAAAAAAAAAAACTTGGGAGTAGATGAAATGAGATTAGCCATGTGTTGATAATTTTCGTAATACAAAATTTTAAGAGAACAACACTTCTCTATCCAGGAAAATGTTCTTTCCTCCATGACCAGGGGAGGCCCTAGAGGCAAGAGTGGGGACACGTGCCAAATCAAAATCAGGTGGTCATATTACATCAACCAGACCACTAGCAAAGGAAACAGTGTCCCAGGGAAGCTGCTATCACGTTCATTTCAGGAATGAAAAATGCCCTCTCAGGCCAAGAGAGAGCAGTGGCTCATGCCTGTAATCCCAGCAACTTGGGAGTCTAAGGTGGGTGAATCGCTTGAGCCCAGGAGTTTAAGACCAACCTGGGCAACATATCAAGACCCTGTCTCAAAAAAAAAAAAAAAAATGCCCCTTCATATCCCCCAAAACCAAAAACCCTCTTAACATAGTTTTGAGTTCTTCTTAGGATATTCCATTTGATTTCAGGTCATTGAATGCCGTAATTAATTTAGGAGTGGCTTAGACACACATTTTAAATTTCATTAAAGAGCTATTGTCATGATAATGGAATGTAAGCATTAGTGCAGTATTTTTGGCTGGTAAGCCATCAATATATATAAAAATGATATATACCTATACCATAGGGCCTAACATTTCCACTGCTAGAAATTATAATATGAATATAGTTAATGTAAACCTACAAATATATAAGCTCCATATGGACAAGGACCACATTAGTCTAGCTCAGGGGTGCCCAAGCCCTGGGCCATGGCAGGAGGTGAGCGAGCATTACTGCCTGAGCTCTCCTCTTGTCAGATCAGCAGCGACATTAGATTCTCATAGGAGCATGAGCTCTGTTGTGAACTGCACATGCAAGGAATCTAGGTTGTGTGCTCCTTATGAGAATCTAATTAATGCCTGATGATCTGAGGTGGAAAGCTTCATCCTGAAACCATTCCCCCTGCCATCCGTGGAAAAATCGTCTTCCACTACACTGGTCTCTGGTGCCAAAAAGGCTGGGGACTGCTGGTCTAGCTCACCTCTTTGTTACTAGGATCTCATACAGGGCTAGCATGTAGCAGGCAATTAAATACTTGATGTATGAATTGTGTTCATTTCAGCACTGTTTATAATGAAAAACCTGAAAAGTTTCTTAAAATCTATTATTAGTAGTCCAAAAATTATGGAACTTCCAAACAGTGAGATACTATTCCAGCTATTAAAAGAGAATAAAGCAAATATATATGTGCTTCAGTGGGAAAATGTCCAGGATATATTATTAAATGGGAAAAAACCCAGTATGCACTTGTCACTTTACATTTTGTCAGCAATGTCTTAATTTTACCAAGTGCATATATAACTCATCATTATTTCTTCCAAGCTTGTTCATATTGTTGCCCAATAAACATTCCAGAAAGACCGTCGCCACAGCATTCAGAACTTAGAGTCTTTCCCGAAGATAAATGGCAGTGATGAGAGACACCTGGAGTGATGCTTTCATATGCAGCAGGTTGTCTCTCTTCTCCCATCTTGCATCACAAAATAACCTAATTTCGGTAAATTTATTTAGTTGTTTGAAGTGTGGTGCTTATAGAGACAAGGTGAGAAGAGGGCACTGCTGGAGAAGCATGGAGGGAAGAGGCTCACAGTCTCTCACAGAAACCTTTCCCTTTGTGTGGGCATGTGGTATCAGTGAAGGCAGAATTCCCTCACTAACTACTCAGCTTCCTCAGTTACACTCAACTACTTGCAGTTTCCAGAATGAGTCACTTTTTCTTTTACCTTTGAATAAACTACTGTCTTTTCCAGAAACTTCTCAACTCCCCCAGCCATTTCTTCATCCTCTTCCCCCTTCTCTAAATCCCCCTTCCTGCCTCAGCTCATGTAATATCTCCCTCATGCTTTCATAAAACTGGTTTTGTCCATTTGTCTTGTTCCCTAGAGGCTGAAAGCTTGTTGAAATGTAGTCCATTATTATATGCGTGATGCATACTCCAGTGTCTAAACTACTGAAGGCATTCAGTACAGTTGAATGACCGAGTGAAAGAAGAATTACCAACTGACATGACAGGGCAATGTCCATTTCATCATAATTGACATCTAAAACCTTTGCAAAGTAGATTATGTGTCTCTTGTGAAATTATCTAATCTGAAGGTAAAACAGAATCCATATAAGTATTTATTGATATTTCAAGTAATCTGACATAGCAAATAATTTCAGGGGCTGTTGGCTGTTTGCACGCAAAGGGCTGACTGAGCTGGCATTGTATTAAAACATTTTATATTTAGAATTTGATCATACGCTCTATCCAAATGCTGCATCTTGTCTCCCTTTTAAGTTCAGTTATTTTGGGAATATTAATTATTATAATCTATCTTTTTATCTGTACATTAAAGTATTTTCTTAGCTGATTTATTATACTAATTTTTAATTAAAAGTTTAACTTAATTTCTTCCAAGTTAAACTAAAAGTTTAACTTAATTTCTTCTAAGCATAAGTGAAGTGGTTCCTGGGATTATATAGTAGTCTCTATAAAATTAAAGTACTAAAAATATTTTCTGTATCTGAAAACTAACTAGACATGTTTGATTTCTTCGTTCAAGGCATGCTGCTTGCAGGGTTTCTCATCAGAAATATCCCAGTCATCAACGATAATGTGCAGATCAAGCACAAGTGGTCTTCCTCTTTGAGAAGCATAGCCCTGTCTATCATCCTGGTTCGTGCTGGCCTTGGTCTGGATTCAAAGGTATGATGTGTAAATTTCTCATTATTAAATAGGAATTTTGTTTCTTCAATGCTTCAAGTATCTAATGGAATCACTAAGCATTAGGAAATGGATGTGGACACTTTGCATGACATTCTTGAGAATAGAATAGAATTTATTTCATGGCGGATTGTTTTGCAAGTGAGACCTTGTGCTTTGCAATAACTCAAAAGATGGTCTCATTTTCTTCCTTTTTTTTTTTTTTTTTTTGAGACGGGTCTCACTCTGTCACCCAGGCTGGAGTACAGTGGCTTGATCTCAGCTCACTGCAACCTCCGTCTCCCAGGTTCAAGTGATTCTCCTGCCTCAGCCTCCCAAGTAGGTGGGATTATAGACATGCACTACCACACCTGGCTAATTTTTGTATTTTTAGTAGAGACGGGGTTTTGCCATGTTGGCCAGGCTGGTCTCAAACTCCTGATCTCAGGTGATCTGCCTGCTTCCACCTCCCAAAGTGCTGGGATTACAGGCATGAGCCACTGTGCCCAGCCGGTCTCATTCTATTTCTTGGAGAAAGGTAGAGTCTGTCTATGGGGCCAGCACCAAGAATAAAGGCCCCACTTTTCTCTGACATAGATACAGACCATGGTTATAAATAATGCTCACAGGGGAGGAAACAACATATTTTTGGTTTGCAAAGCCCTATACAAGTGTTCGGGGTTAACTATACTAGCTCAGGAAACTGCCTAATATATAAAATGAGGGTCAAGTATGCCTTTTTAATGCTTTTCTTTCATGTATGTTTTTGAATACAAGAATGAATTTTCTTGGGGGTTCAGGCTCTTCACTTTAGTCTCATTCTGGGACCACAAATTATAAATAAAACTAATGAGAATGTTAAATTAGCTACAGATTATGAACACAGATGCTGAAAGCAGCCTGCCTGGGTTCAGACCTGGCCCCATCACTCACCAGTTTCATGATCTTGGGCAAATGACTTTAGCCTCTGCCTTTTCAGATGAGGACATCTAAAAAAATGGGGATAATAATAGTATTACCTATCTTATAAGGTTGCAGTGAGGACTAAATAAGCTGTCTGAAAACACTTGGAGTGCTAAAATGTTTGTTAAATACAACTCATTACCTTGAAAACTCATGATGACCCAGACATGGTCCATATACTGAAGAGAAAGCATTCAAGGTCATCTTCTCTGCACATCTTCAGAGGATTATATTAGGATGTCTACTTTTCTATTTCAGGCCCTGAAGAAGTTAAAGGGCGTTTGTGTAAGACTGTCCATGGGTCCCTGTATTGTGGAGGCGTGCACATCTGCTCTTCTTGCCCATTACCTGCTGGGTTTACCATGGCAATGGGGATTTATACTGGGGTAATGATTGTTTCTTTGTCATATGAAAATATGTAGGGACATTTAGGCCTTTCCCTGATTCCATACAAGAGAATGCATAATAGAATTTTCTTATAGATATCAGAAAATGCAATATAGATGTTACAGCATAATCTAAATATTCTAACTTCAAAACATAGTTTATGTGTTAATAGGCGCTAACTCTTATAGTTAGCACCTACTATTCAAACTGTTGAAGAAATCGTGGTCTTTTGCCTACACCTGATTCAATGCCTGTTAAAGAGATACTGGATACCACCTAAAGTCTGCACAAAGGATAATAAACACAGCAACAGTGATCAACATCTACTATTGTTTTCCTCCTGTCACCAGACTATTATGACTTGGCAGTTCTGCTGTCTCTTCCTTCCACTGTCAGTTCTTTACTTCCAACAGTTAAGAGCCACACAAAGTAAATAAATAAGAAAGGACTTAGTAAGAATTTAGTGCTAATAAGAGGCAAGAAGTAAGAAATTCTTCTCATGGTTAAGACTCTGGAACTCTACTCCCTGGATTCAAATCCCAGCCTTGTGATTTTCCAGTGCGTGATCTTTAACAAGTATTTAATCTCTCTGTGCCTCAGTTTCCTCAATTATAAAATTAAGATAGATTATATCTATCTTATAGGGTTGTTGTGAGGATTAAATTAGTGAATACGTGTAAAGTGCTCAAAATGGTGTCTGGTACATAGTAAATCTGTAAAATGCTTTCCGCTGTTACCACTGCTGTTGTTACTGGTATCAATGTGACTGTCATATCATTTTCTTCTAATCTGTTGCCTTATTTGACATAGCAAGCCCTGATAGAAGGCCCAGCATCACTGGGTTCCAAATCAGAAAGTCCATGCATTGTTTTTCAAACCTTATAACGTGAATTTTTTTGTTTAAAAAAGCCAGCATTCTGGGGCCTACCCTCATTAGGCCTTCTATACCACTAATAAATATATCTTTTTAGGCAACCTAAGTAGTCCAAAGCAGGTTGTTTATGGCTACATTTTGAAAAACAGTGTTCTGTAGAAGTTTTATACATACATGTTTTTCTGGATTCATGCTTCTCTGCCATTTGAAAGACTGTAGTTGTCAATGATAGACTGGATTAAAAAAATGTGGCACGTATACACCATGGAATACTATGCAGCCATAAAAAAGGATGAGTTCATGTCCTTTGTAGGGACATGGATGAAGCTGGAAACCATCATTCTCAGCAAACTATCGCAAGGACAAAAAACCAAACACTGCATGTTCTCACTCATAGGTGGGAATTGAACAATGAGAACACATGGACACAGGAAGGGGAACATCACACACGGGGGCCTGTTGTGGTGTGGGGGGAAGGGGGAGGGATAGCATTAGGAGATATACCTGATGTTAAATGACGAGTTAATGGGTGCAGCACACCAACATGGCACATGGATACATATGTAACAAACCTGGACGTTGTGCACATGTACCCTAAAACTTAAAGTACAAAAAAAAAGAAAAAAAAAACAAAAACAATTCTTATTAAAGTTTGTTTTTTTAATTTAGAAAAAAAAAAGAAAGACTGTAGTTGTCCAAGTATAACCCCTAAAAAGTG
Organism: Symphalangus syndactylus; assembly: GCF_028878055.3. NCBI lineage: Eukaryota > Metazoa > Chordata > Mammalia > Primates > Hylobatidae > Symphalangus > Symphalangus syndactylus. The sequence continues at coordinate 35,244,989 of NC_072432.2, forward strand.
GAGGGTATTATAATTTCAAAATAGTAATAAGTAAGATGTTATCATAAATGTTTAAAATGCTGTCTGCCTAGTTTTGTTTTAGGTGCTGTATCTCCAGCTGTTGTGGTGCCTTCAATGCTCCTTTTGCAGGGAGGAGGCTATGGTGTTGAGAAGGGTGTCCCAACCTTGCTCATGGCAGCTGGCAGCTTCGATGACATTCTGGCCATCACTGGCTTCAACACATGCTTGGGCATAGCCTTTTCCACAGGTAACCGAATCAGTTCACAACAGGCTTTACTCCTGCACTGTAGGGATGTAGGTTAAAATGTTCTAAGCATGACATATTTGCTTGATAATTGATTAAGGGAAATTAAAAATAGGCAAAAGAACACTAAGAGTTCTGTACCTAAGGAGGGGCCAGAAGCTGTCTATCTTTACTCTCTTCCTCCCTCTAGGGACTGCTCAAGTAGCATGCAGTAGGTGCAGTACGGCGGGGGCGGTACAAGGTAGAAAGATTTAAAGAACAGTTTCTGCTTGAAGTGATCCAGGAACGTTCAGGCTTCACACAAAAGATGTGTGGAGACTTCATACAAAAGTTAAGTAGGTTTTTCAAGGAGCACAAATGACAGAGAGCAGTCCAAGTGAAAGGAACAGCATGCCTTTAAAATAAGAAAAATTTCTCTTCTCTCCTCTTCAGCTTTTTATGGGTAATAACAGCAATGATTTTAATGGATGTCCTATTAATACTTAGTAAGTGTCTGAAATTGAGGTATTTTGTTTCAAGTATAATAAAAGAAGAACTTAAGTTATTTTTTCTCCCACTGTTGTTCAACACCTATATTAAACTGATGTGAACAGATAGTATGCTTGATCTTAGCCAAAAGGCCAAAAGCAGTTCAACACTTTTATTATCCTGTGGTACAGCACAAGTTTAAGTTCATTTCTTAATCTTATGTTCAAAATTGGGATATAAAATTTGCAACATTATATGATAGACAAAGTATAATTGTAATCTAAGTTTAGCTTCAGATTCTGTAGTGGGAACACATCTTCTTGGCAGGTTATACATTCTCGTTATCTCCCTATAGTTATCTTCCCATTCTGTGATTGTGTATGATTTATGCCTGTTACCTAGAATCCCACCATGTCTCATTGCTCCAGAGCCTGCCTTCCATCCATTCCCTGGTAAATTGATTTTCTCAAAACATTGTTTTCATTACATTACTTTCTTGTTCAAGAACCTTTGAGGATGCTCTGCTACCTATTAAGTCAAATTCATACTCCTATTTTTAATGCTACTACACATATCCAAATTTATGTTCATACCACTGTCCTGGTATATACCTTTAAAACAATTGTTCTCAGCCTTAGCATCACACTAGAATTACCTGGGCGATTTAAAAATACTCTTATGTAGGTCCTATCTTAGACAATTAAATCAGAACCTTTGGGAGTGGAAACCAGTGCAGCTTGGAATAGGAACCACAGCTTTAGAGCAACAGAGTTTGCATCAGAATCATGGTGGTGGGAGGAGAAAGGAAAAAGGCAGTGGGGTTTTCATAAGCTACAGCTCGAAGAACCTTCCTAGTTGACTCTGCTGTGTTTCCTCTCCCCGCCCCACCTCCCCAGCAACTAAGTGTGGTCCTTAGACCTTTTGGATCTGAGCCCTGCTAGACTTACTGAATCAGATTTTTAGGGGTGGGGCCAAAGACTTTTTTTTTTTAACACCTCAATATACCAGAGACTAAAGCTAATTAGCTACTTTCTACATATTCATGGTAAATTATTACCACAATAGCTTAAGCATAATGCTACTATCACAACTAGATGCTTTTAACAGTCATAGCTTTACCTGGTAGAAAGCTATCCTAGCTAAATAAAATTACTTCAGAGGTAATTTTATTTAGATAGAAGAATGATTGCCATAATAACAAGAGACCACAGAAACTAGTTAGTACATTTTTCTTGGGACAGTCTGTGAAGAAGTGCTTTGTGTGTGGAGAAACTTTAATATAATTTTCTGCACAATGTGCTAACAAAAAAATTTTTTTAATTAAAGTTTCCTAAATCCTATATGCTATGGGGGAAAATGTACGTTCTACATACATATTTAAGAATATGGAAAGCAGAAACTCTCTTTAAAATGTTTCTTCTTTGTAATTAGATGCTTTATGTTGATGATTGTGGAATAAAACTTGTGTATTTGTTGGATTTAGAGTTCTAAGTTTTTTTAATGTATTTTTCAGGCTCTACTGTCTTTAATGTCCTCAGAGGAGTTTTGGAGGTGGTAATTGGTGTGGCAACTGGATCTGTTCTTGGATTTTTCATTCAATACTTTCCAAGCCGTGACCAGGTGAAAGAAATAATATGTGGGAAAGTTGTGCTCTCAAATATCATTGGGAAAACATTCTAGAACACTTCCTCCAAAGACAGATGTGAAGGACATGTTTGAGCAAATGGTCCCTCATTTTAAAATTGCTTACTGCTATCCATGAGATTTATGAAGTGGGCTCAATATAGAAGATTTCAATGCAGTCCTGTAATGGGTTTCTGTTTTATATTCTGTACATTTCAAATTCCACTGTAAAACAAATAATATCGTTCCAAAGTAATAGGATATGCAAGTTTTTAAATGTTCATAATACTCAACTAAACCCAGATGTATAATAGCTTTTTTGTACCCTTTTTTAGTATCAAAATATCTTAGATTCTAGCCAGGCCTGGTAGTCCCAGCCACTCAGGAGGCTGAGGCAAAAGGATCCCTCTGGGAGTCTGAGTCCAGTCTGAGCAACATAGCAAGAGCCCATATCTAATACATACATGCATACACACACACATAAATCAGTCAATCATCATCCAGTGCCACTTTGTTCAGTACAGTAGCCACTAGCTACGTGTGGCTATAGCAGATACAGAACATTTCCATCATCACTAAACATTCTATTGGAAAGCACTGCTCTAGTACAACCCACAAAATAGTTCATAAAGAGATTTCTATTACTATGACCATTTTACTGATAAGGAAATTGAGGCTTAGGCAGGGTAAGTGACTTGAACAAGGTCACATAGCTAGAAAGCAGTGGAACTGGGAATGAACTTAGGTAATTCACCTGCAGAGCTTGCATGCCTTTGCCAAGTTAAGCACTTTTAAAGACCTACTTTCTAAAGTTATCAAGAAGTTTAAAAGCCTGGACAGGGAAAAGTAAAGGGAAAAAAAGTACACAATTCTTAGACTTTAAAACAACACCAACAAAAACTAATGTCAGTCTAGAACCTCTTAAAGCTTCCTGGTTTTCAAAGATTCAGAAAGAAAAACCAAGGGGGCGTCAAATTTAAAACAGTAAACATAGAGCCTGAAAATAATAGAGATATATATTTAACCTTCACACAAACCCTATGATGTAAATGCTTTCAGGAAACAAAGCTTGGAGAGGTTAAGTAATGTGGCCACTACAGACGCCAACGATGTATAAAAACTATAAGTTTAACCTTGGTCTGTCCAGCTCCAAAGCTCGTGTACTTTTTTTCTGCTACTTCATTAAGTGCTGTGAAATTCTGCATTGATAACTGCAGAGGAGAGAATTGGTGTTCCTGAAAGAAGAGCTCACCTTTGCAGTGTGCTAACTGTGCTTTTGTTAAAGGAAATAAAGTAAATGTTATGTAGTGCACTTGTTTTGTCTATTTACATAGACATTTTAATTTTTATTTTCTTTCTAAATCCTAGATATGGAAAAAATCAATCATTAAAAATCAGGGATTTGAAATAATTAGCAAATGAATTTTTTTCTCCTAAAGGACAAACTTGTGTGTAAGAGAACATTCCTTGTGTTGGGGTTGTCTGTGCTAGCTGTGTTCAGCAGCGTGCATTTTGGTTTCCCTGGATCAGGAGGACTGTGCACGTTGGTCATGGCTTTCCTTGCAGGCATGGGATGGACCAGCGAAAAGGTGAATTTCATTTTAAGTTTTTCTGCTCATGACTCTTTTCTAATGAGATTAAGTTGGCTTTCCAGATACTTTCTTAGCATCGAATTAATAAAATATTTCATTATAAAAGCTATCTTATGGCATATACGAATGTACACCCAATGTTCATCTTTTTTCCCCTTACACATCAATCTATAACTTGATGTCTTTACTTAAAATATATCATGGTCATACTACCGTAATGCCTTCCTTATTCTTTGTAATGGCTACAGAGTATTGAATTTTATAGATATTTACGTTGTTTCTAATTTCCTGCCAAGATAAACAGTGCTTCAATAATATATCCTTACATACCATATTTCATAAACTCTGAGTCAATTCTAAAAAACACAATTATTTTATATGACACCAAGAAAGAAAAAAAAAAGTGCCAATTAAACTATAACATAACATTCTAATTTCAGAAATGTTAAAATATAAAAATATGTGTCTTAAAATCAATAAAATATAGTATATATTTTAGTTTATACAATAAATTTCTAGAAATCAGATTGCTGTAGGAAAGAGTACTCACATTTATACTTTTGATAATATCAATATGACCTTTTAAAAGACTGTACCAATTTATATTTTTTTCAATATTATGTGAGAGGATCTGTTTCTCTGATCTAAGTCTTCGAGATATTTTGCTGATATTATAAATTAAAAATATATCTTATTATTATTCTGATTTTCATTTCTTTATGGGCAATGCTCATCATCTTTTCATATGATTACTACCCAGTTTGTTCAAAAGCCTTTGCCATTTTTATCAGGTTGCTTTGGTTTTTCATACTGATTTTCAGGATTATTAAGAATATTCATTTGGTTTATATGTATTATGGAAATTCACTAGTTGTCATTTATTTATTTTAATTTTCAGATGCACTTTTATAGATTTGAACTTGATAGGATCATATGCTATTCTGCTTAATGAAGATGTTAGTGACCTAAAATAAATGCAGCTATATCATTTTGAGATAATCTTACAAAGCCTGAAGACAGCTGTTCAAAATAATTAAACTTAAATAATTAAAATAATGCCATATGGAAAATATGGAAACGTTACAAATTTTGAGATGAGATATATAATCATAACTCAATTAAGTGGATCTCTGTGGGGATCTTCCATAGACAACATTCACTGTGGGTAAATAACATTCATTCTCATATCAACAGTGTAACAGAACTGCTTTCTGTCACCACCTCTTTACAAATCTTTGCAAATTGAAATCAACTCATTATATTATACTGTCATGGGTAAAAAGAGAAAAAGGAATTAATAAATTTTTATTGCTACTCTGTATGAGGCACTAAGTGGATATGGTCATTTAGTTTCACAAAAATACCTTTGAAAAGTATTATGATTTCTACTTTATAGAAGCTATAAGTCAGAAAGACTTAAATAACATGTCCAAGGTCACAAAATTAGAAAATGGCACTGAGATTTAAGCTCAGATTAATTTGACTCCAAGGTGACTTGTACTATGCTGTAGTACAACTGTAGCATTATTATGCATGACACAATTTTATATTTTGACATCTGTTTGAGTAACACTTACCATGTGTATTTAAACATAATTCTAAACTTTTGCAGTTTAAAATTCAGTTTCTAAATTCATAAATGATAGGATAAAAGGAATAAACAATGAGAAGGAGCAATATCATTTGAAACAGAGCATAAGAAGTAGTTTTAGCAACAGGGAAATCAAGGTGAGACTGATACCTCCTGCAAGTGGGCACTGGATAAGAGCACAGAAAGAAAAAGGAGGGAAAGGGAAACTTTGATCACTTCCAATTACACTGTTATTCAGAGAAACTATAATGTGGTTATCTAGAAATGATTCTTATAAACCAAACCATTGTTCCCTTTGTTTACATTTCCTGTAGCCCTGCTACGTAGAAGGTCAGTGTAACCCCACAACGAGAAAGATAACTATTAACATTTTTAAAAATATTTACCTCTAGTAACTCTCCTATGGGAATCTCTTTATCTGCACACATGGATGCACCATAGTTGGGTTTTTGGATTTTTTACCCATTCCTTTATATATAGTTGTAAGGTTATTTCCAGTCTCTGCTATTTTAAATTATGCTGAAATGATCAAAAATTGATCACTTCCTTAAGGAATATTCCTAACAGTAAAATTTGGGGGTGAAATAATATGAACATTTTGAGGTTTTCGACACATATTACCAAACTGCTTTCTAGAGTTCTATCCATTTACTTTTCTACCAGTAAAATATGAAGTACCTGTCTCATTACAACTTCACCTTAGAATAGTTTTCTCAAACTTTAGCAGAATTACCTAGAAGGATTGTTAAATTTGAGTTCTGGGCCCTACTGCAAATTTCTGATTTTAGACTGTGGTGGGGCTTGAGAATTTGCACTTCTAATTAATTTCCAGATGAGGCTGATGTTGCCAGTCTAGGGACTACACTGTGAACCATTGGCTTAAAATATTATTGCTTTTAATCTTTAGCCATACTGATAGGTAAAAAGTTGCATCTTGTTTATTTTGTGTTTCTTTAACAGTGAAATTGAACAGTTTTTCACATATTTAGACACTTGTATTTTTTTTCTTTTTCTTTGATAGGTCTTTTGTTCATTGTCTTCCAAAGTATAATGTGTGTTGATTATCCATCTGTAAGATACACTCCCAATACACATATCTACATAAGTGATGACACAGTCTTCGTTACCCTGGGCTTATCTTTTATACACAGCCTATTCAATGACTCCATTTTCTTTATAGGCAAATTCATTTTAGTTTTGGCATTATGAAAATCCCACAAGAAGATAAGTTGTAACTTTTCTATGTTTTTCTATGTTTTGCAATATATAAGCCCATGTCTGATGTTCAACTAGTCTGAAGTGTTATAATCAAAATACAAATTGTGGCCTTTGTCTACACTTTAGAAATAAAAAATAATTTGATATAGAAATCTTGTTAGTCCTTCTACTTTCATTACTATTCTGAGTGTATGAAATACATTTGAGGACTTCTGTTAAACAATTAGTCCCAGCAACAAAAGTCTAAGTAATCTTTGTACCTTTTTATGTTGTTCACTTTTAACACTTAGGTATTTTATATTTTCATGTAGTCAGATCTGTCAGTCTCTTATAATAGTTTTAATTTTTTTGAAGAGCTCTTTGTTAGTGAAATATATGTTATTTATTCTTAACAATAATCTTGAAAGGTAAACATTAGAGCAACTTTTAAAATCAGGATACCAAGGCTTACAAATACTAAGTATATTACAAAGGCCAAAAATATTTGACCAGAGGACAAAAAGTAAGTGGCAGAGCCAGGATAAGAATATACCATTTGAGACTGGGTGCGGTGGCTCACATCTGTAATCCCAGCACTTTGGGAGACCGAAGTGGGCGGATCATGAGGTCAGGAATTCGAGACCAGCCTGGCCAGCATGGTGAAACCTCATCTCTACTAAAAATACAAAAAATTAGCCGGGCATGGTGGTATGCGCCTGTATTCCCAGCTACTCGGGTGGCTGAGGCAGAGAATTGCTTGAACCTGGCAGGCGGAGGTTACAGTGAGCCGAGATCGCGCCATTGCACTCCAGCCTGGGTGACAGACCGAGACTCCGTCTCGAAAAAAAAAAAAAAAAAAAAAAAGAATATACCATCTGAATATATCAAAATGGTTCCCCAAAGAAAGGAAGGAAAAGTAATGTTTATTGACTCTGTCGTGTGGCAGGCACTCTCCATATCTTTTCTAATTTAGTACTCAGGAAAGTTCCTTTTTTTTTTTTTTGAGACGGAGTCTCGCTCTGTCGCCCAGGCTGGAGTGCAGTGGCGCAATCTCGGCTCACTGCAAGCTCCGCCTCCCGGGTTCACGCCATTCTCCTGCCTCAGCCTCTCTCAGTAGCTGGGACTACAGGCGCCCGCCACCACGCCCGGCTAATTTTTTTGTATTTTTAGTAGAGACGGGGTTTCACCTGGTCTCGATCTCCTGACCTCGTGATCCGCCCGCCTCGGCCTCCCAAAGTGCTGGGATTACAAGCGTGAGCCACCGCGCCCGGCCAGGAAAGTTCTTATTCCTGTAGGAACCAAACCAAAGTCCTGAGTTTGGATTCCTTTTCTTACCTTATTCTAAAGGATAGCCTAGGGCCAAGAGCTCAGACTCCTCAGGCCAGTCTCAACTCTACAGCTTTTACTAGGTGTGTCTGACCATGTACAAGTTATCTAACTTCCCAATGATGATGACAACTTCACTGACTGGAGGATTCGGTAAAATAACCTACGCAAAGCACTAAGGAAAGTGCTTAATCATAGAACACATTCAGTGAATAATAACCCTTATTATTTTTATAGTTACCTCCAGAACAGCATGATATCATACTAAGAGCATAAGATTTAAAATACAGAGATTGGGATGCCAATCCCAGTTCTACTACTTTCTAGCTGTATAATCCCAAGCATGTCATTTGCCTTCCCAAATACTCAGTTTTCTCAACTCTAAAGTGAATACAATAATCATCTAAAAAATTGCTGTAACTATTATGTGAGAAAATGAAAATGACACACTTGTAAATTCTACAGGGCTGTAGCAATATTGTTGTTAACTTATTAGACTTTGAAAAGCTAAAATATTTTATAAAATTCTGTTTGTGTCCGTAGTTTTCTGATACTATTTTATACTTTGTGCTTGGTTTTCTTATAAGCATTAATCTTTCCATTTGTTTGTTGTATTCAGATGCACTCACCTTTTTTAAAGCTGCTTCTCTTTTTTTGTCTGTTGTCAAATCTAGTGCTGCTTCTAATGACTTTTACAAATTTTTTTTGTTGATACGGTATTTTGGATTTTCTGAATATTAAAATGTTCTTTCAAAAAAGTATAAACTTAAGTAGATATCCAACTCATGATGAAACTTCCATTTATCTTAACTTTCTCCTTTGTCAGTCCTCCAAAGTAATTGATATTTTTTCAGATTCTTACTAATGATGCATACAAATGTGTCAAATGGCCTTAATTTTCAAGGGACAACACAGTCTTCATTACCCTGGGCTTATCTTTTATACATAGCCTATTCAGTGACTCCATTTTCTTTATAGGCAAATTCATTTTAGTTTTGACATTATGGAAAACCCACAAGAAGATACATTGTGACTTTTCTATGTTTTTCTATGTTTTGCAATATATAAGCCCATGTCTGATGTTCAACTAGTCTAAAGTGTTATAATCAAAATACAAATTGTGGCCTTTGTCTACAGTTTAGAAATAAAAAATAGTTTGATACAGAAATATTTTTAGTCCTACTTTCATTTGTATTCTGAGTATATGAAACACATTTGAGGACTTCTCTTAAACAATTATTCATGGCAAAAAAAGTCTAAGTAATCTAAAATTAATAGAGTTGATTCTTGTTCTTTACTACAGTGAGTATCAACTAAAGTCTACGTTGGCTGGATGCAGTGGGTCACACCTGTAATCCCAGCACTTGGGAGGCTGAGGCAGGCAGATTGCCTGAGCTCTGGAGTTTGAGACCAGCCTGGGCAACATGACAAAACCTCATCTCTACTAAAAATACAAAACTTTCCCGGGTGTGGTGTTGCACACCTGTAGTCCCAGCCTACTCGGGAAACTGAGGCAGGAGGATCACTTGAACCCAGGATTGAAGGTTGCAATGAACCAAGATCACATCACTGCACACCAGCCTGGGCGACACAGCAAGACTCTGCCTCAAAAAAAAAAAAAAAAGTCTTACCTTTAGCTATAATATACTCAAAAAACTAAATTAAAAAGTAAAATTTAAAGATATGTGGAAGGGTGTTAACTGGATCGTAGTTTTGGCAGAACTAGCCATTACATAATAAATGATCTTAGATGTTATCTAATATAAACCTTTTGTTCTACAGATGAGAAAGTGAGGTACTCAGAGGCAAGTGCCTTGCAGTTAGTGGTGGAAGGTTCAAACTTAACTCGTTATCTGATGAAAACATAACATTTTGCATGCTATAGAAACAGAACTATTAAATAAATCAACCAATGCCCTCACATATGCTCTCTTTCAACACTTGTAAGCTGAATGGAAATAGAATCTTCCCCCTATAAACACACCAGAAATAATGCAAATAAAGAATACAAAGAAACATTGTAATCCTTCTTTGTCAAACTGCTGAATATATTAATAGTAAGTCCTCATTTTAGCATTGTCAATAGGTTCTCAGAAGCTGCAATTTTAAGTGAAAGGACAAATAACAAAACCAATTTTACCATAGGCCAATTGATATAAACAAGAGCTAAGTTCCTAAGGCATATTTCTGGTCACAAAAACATCACCAAACTTCTGAATAAAAACCAAAACACTGTGAAGATTAAACATTGAAATAATTGTAATCTACACATACATTTCAGAAAGGTTAATACAAACAAGTAAGATAATAAGCCCGAGCCTATCCCAGAGGCTCAGGGCAGAAGGCAGGCACCAACCCTACACAGGATGCCATCGCATCACAGGGTGCATTCACACACTCCCACACTCATTCAGATAGGGACCATGTAGACACATCCGTTCACCTAATGAGAACATCTTTGGGATTTGGGAGGAAACCAAATTACCCACAGAAAATGCTTGCAGATATGGGGAGAACATGAAGAGTTGATTTTTTTTTCATTGTTGGAAGGAAACAACGTTGAAAGAAAGGACATTATTTGAGGACCTGGTGTATATATTGCAGATCCTTAAATTGTGTAATTGTAAGCATTGAAATGTCATCAAAAAATATAGCTTCTTTTTAGTTATGAGAAAATCTGTTCTATGTAAATTCTTAGACAGTATAACAGGTACTGCTCAATTGCCCTCCAAAAAAGCATTATCAATTTGTTGTCCTGCCAAGTGGTGAGTTTCCTTACAAAGTCATGAACACTTTTCATTATTAAAACGTTTTACTATTTATCCAATGTGGTGTTCCCCCTTGAAAAAAAAGGCATGTCAATTTAATTTGTGTTTCCTAATTACTCAGTTTTAGTGTCTTAGATTTTGTGACTATTTGTATCTCTTCTTCTGTGAATTAGTTATGCATATGTATTGCCCATTTTTCTTTTTTTTTTTTTCAGCTTTTATTTTAGGTTCAAGGGGTACATGTGCAGGTTTGTTACATGGATAAATGATGTGTTGCAAGGGCTTGGAGTACAGATAATTTTGTCACCCAGGTAATCAGCATACTATTTTCAATCCTCACCCTCCTGCCACCCTCCACTTTAAAATAGGCCCCAGTGTTTATCATGCCCTTCTTTGTGTCCCTGTGGACTCACTGTTTAGCTCCCACTTATAAGTGATAACTGTGGTATTTAGTTTTCTGTTCCTGCATTCATTAGCTTAGGATTATGGCCTCCAGTTCCATCGATGTCACTGCAAAGGACATGATTTCATTATTTTTTATGACTGCATGGTATTCCATCGTATATATGTACATGGTATCTATGAGTCCTTGCCACATTGCTTGTTCTTGTTGGCTTTGTGACATATCAGATGGTTGTAGGGGTGCAGCTTTATCTCTGGGTTCTCTAGCCTGTTCTTTTGGTTCATGTGTCTGTCTTAGTACCAGTAATATTGCTGTTTTAGTTACTGTAGCCTTGTAGTATATAGTATATATACTACATAGTATATATATGTAGTATATATATAGTATATAGTATAGTTATATATATAGTATATATATACACTATATATATAGTATACAGTATAGTTTGAATTCAAGTAGTGTGATGCCTCCAGCTTTTTTCATTTTTCTTATCTGCATAGTATTCTATGGTGTATATGTACCACATTTTCTTTATCTAGTCTACTGTTGATGGGCATGTAGGTTGATTCCATGTCTTTGCTATTGTGAATAGCACTTTAATGAACATACACGTGCATGTGTCTTAATGGTAGGATGATTTCTGTTCCTTTGGGTATATAACCAGTAATGGAATGGCTGTGTCAAATGGTAGTTCTATTTATTTGAGAAATCTCCAGACTGCTTTCCACAGTGGCTGAACTAACTTACAGTCCCACCAGCAGTGTATCAGCATTCCCTTTTCTCCACAACCTCACCATCATCTGTTATTTTTTGACTTAATAATAGCCATTCTGTTGGTCGAAGTGTAAATTAATTCAGCCATTGTGGAAGACAGTGTGGTGATTACTCAGACACCTAAAGACAGAAATGCATTTGACTCAGCAATCCTATTACTGGGTATATACCCAAAGGAATATAAATCATTCTGTTATAAAGACACACGCATGAGTATGTTCGTTGCAACACTATTCACAATAGCAAAGACATGAAATCAACAGAAATGCCTATTAATGATACATTGAATAAAGAAAATGTGGTATATATGCCCCCATTGAATACTCTGCAGCCATAAAAAAGAAGAAGATCATGTCCTTTTCAGGGACATAGATAGAGTGGGTGGCCATTATCCTTAGCAAACTAACACAGAAACAGAAAACCAAATACCACATTTTCGCTTATAAGTGGGAGCTAAATGATGAGAACACATGGACACATAGAGAAGAACAACAGACACTGGGGCCTATTGTAGGGTGGAGGGTGGGAGGAGGGAGAGGATCAGGAAAAATATAACTAATGGATACTAGGCTTAATACCAGAGTGATGAAATAATCTGTACAACAAACTCCCACAACACAAGTTTACCTATGTAACAAACCTGCACATGTGCCCCTGAATTTAAAATAAATTTTTTCAAAAAATTAAAAAGTATCAAAAGATGTACAATTATGTTTCCTTTGACATTTGGTCACCCAGTTTACTTCCACAAGCTCAAATATTGTGGTTAATTTTAAATACTAAAAAAATAATAATAGCCATCCTGACTGATGTGAGATGGTGTCTCATTTCGGTTTTGATTTGCATTTCCCCAGTGATTAGAGATGTTGAGCATTTTTATATGCTTGTTGGCTACATGTATGTCTCCTTTTGAGAAGTGTCTGTTCATGTGCTTTGCCCATTTTTTAATGGAGTTGTTTGTTTTCTGCTTGTTGATTTGTTTGAGTTTCTTAAAGATTCTGGACATTAGACCTTTGTCAGATGCATGGTTTGCAGATATTTTCTCCTGTTATAAAGGTTGTCTGTTTACTCCATTGATAGTATCTTCTGCTGTGCAGAGCTCTTTAGTTTAATAAGGTCCCACTTGTCAATCTTTGATTTTGTCACAATTGCTTTTGGAGTCCTCATCTTGAAGTCTTTGCCTGGGCCAATGTCCAGAATGGTATTTCCTAGATCTTCTAGGGGCTTTGTAGTTTTTGGTTTTACATTTAAGTCTTTCATTCATCTTAAATTGATTTTTGTATACAGTGTAAGGAAGGGGTCCAGCGTCAACCTTCTGCATATGGTTAGCCAGTTATCCCAGCACAGTTTATTGAATAGGGGGTCCTTTACCAGTTGCTTGTTTTTGTCAGCTTTATCAAAGATCACATGGTTGTAGGTGTGCAGTTTTGTTTCTGGATTATCTAACCTGTTCTATTGGTCTATGTGTCTGTTTTTGTGCTAGTACCATCTGTTTTAGTTATTGTAGCCTTGTGGTATAGTTTGAAGTTGGGTAGTGTGATGTCCCTGGATTTGCTCTTTTTGCTTAGGATTACTTTGGCTATTCGGGCTCTTTTTTGGTTCCAAATGAATTTTAGAGTGTTTTTTCTAATTCTGTGAAAAATGTCATTGGTAGTTTGATAGGAATATCATTGAATCTGTAAATAGCCTTGGACAATATAGCCATTTTAACAATATTGATTCTTCCTATCCATGAGCATGGTATGTTTTTCCATTTGTGTCATCTCTGATTTCTTTCAGCAGTGTTTTGTAATTCTCATTGTAGAGATTTTTTACCTCGCTGGTTAGCTGTATTCCTGGATATTTTGTTCTTCTTGTGGAGATTGTGAATGAGATCACGTTCTTGAATTGGCTCTCAGCTTATACGTTATTGGTATATAGAAATACTGATTTTTGTGCATTGATTTTTTTATCCTAAAACTTTGCTGAAGTTGTTTCTAAGATCTAGAAGCCTCTGGGCAGCGACTATGAGGTTTTCTAGGTATAGTATCTCTATACTATTCTTGGTATAGTATTTCCAGGTATAGTATAATCTGTGAAGAGAAATAGTTTGACTTCCTCTCTTCCTAATTGGATGCGTTTTATTTCTTTCTCTTGCCTAATTGCTCTTGCTAGGACTTCCAGTACTCCGGTTAAATAGAAGTGGTGAAAGTGGGCATCCTTGTCTTATTCTGGTTCTCAAAAGGAATGCTTCCAGCTTTTGCCTATTCAGTATGATGATGTTGTCTCTGGGTTCATTGCCCATTTTTCTGTTAGGATCTATGTCTTTTTTCTTTTTTTTTTTTTTTTTTTTTTTTTTTTGAGACGGAGTCTTGCTCTGTCCCCCAGGCTGGAGTGCAGTGGCGCAATCTTGGCTCACTGCAAGCTCTGCCTCCCGGGTTCACGCCATTCTCCTGCCTCAGCCTCCTGAGTAGCTGGGACCACAGGCGCCCGCCAACACGCCCGGCTAATTTTTTTTTTGTATTTTTAGTAGAGACGGGGTTTCACCGTGTTAGCCAGGATGGTCTCGATCTCCTGACCTCGTGATCCACCCGCCTCGGCCTCCCAAAGTGCTGGGATTACAGGTTTGAGCCACCGCGCCCGGCCAGGATCTATGTCTTTTTTCATTGATTGGCCAATGTTTCTTATTCTGTTACACATGGTACAGATATTTTCTTCTAGTTTGTCACTTTTTTGGTTTATGGCTTCTTTTGCCACAAAACATTTTAATGTTACTCTAGTCAATTGTGTCACTGTTTTCCTAGAGTCTTTTGCATTATGTGTTACAAAGTCAGTTCTTGTATCAATTAGGGTCCTATGAGTAAAGAGAAATCACATAGTAACTGGAACAGGGAAAGTTGGTTATTAACCACACCAGGGATTCCAGTAACAAGGTATTCGCTAGTAAGATGTGAAGACATCCTTAAAGAATATGGGAATAGCACCTATGGCTATAATAGATCATCCCCTTAAGCCTGTCCTCTCCTCATTCCTGCCTGCAGGACTGAGATCCAGACTTTGTTAGAGCTTAGAGAAGTCGCTGTGGTGCTGTGCTTGCAGAATTTGCTGAAAATCTACCCTCCCAATTTGCAGGAGATCCATCCCCTTGGGTGCATGGGGAAGTATCTTGCTCAAGAGAATCAGCTATGAAACTGCCCCAGGGGTATGCTAGGGAATGTAATGGCCACTAGGTGCTGGTGGTTGCATGAACTGTAGGACCCTGATACTGCAGAAGCCACCTAGGATGCAGGAACCTAGAGCTAAGGCCACCAGTGCATGCTATAAGATCTTGCTCAGAAGAGCCACAGAAACCAGGAAGAAAAGCACCTTCAGCTTGCAATAGCTCTTTAGCACACTGTACTGACAAAGTTTAAGATGGTGCTACCTGGCAAAGGAAAAATATTTTAAAGGCCCAGCTCCATTTTCTGTGGAGCAACAGTGAAAGAGGAATTGGAGATAATAGGTAATAAAGTGATAATTGGCACTGATAATCACTTTAGTAAACCTAGATTTTACTCTTGTGCATGATTTGAGATAACCTTAAACAGTATTTTTTGTACAGATAAAATTGGAAACAATTTAAAGATCTGTCAATTTAAAGAAATGATTGAATAAACTATGGTACTTCCATACTGTAGATTACTATGCAGCAGTAATAGGGGCATATCTAGATATATGTACCAATATTGCAAGCTCTCTAAATCATATTGTTGAAGGAAAGTTGACATAAAATTTTAAACTACAAAAAAAAAATTTAAACTACAAAACACTGCTATATATTACAATATGTATACACACATGCACATATACACAGTGTATTCTGAAGTAGGAGTCCTCATAAGATTACTTTATAAGAATCTTTTTATTAACATCCATGTGCAAACTAATATTTAGTATGCTAAAACACCTCATGTATCTTAACTGTGTTAGAAAGATCTTCATGCAATTTTTTTGCTCTGTTCTAGCTAACCTTTTAGTTATAGATGGCACAGAAATAAAGCTTATGTCAGGCCAAATAATTCAAACCTCAAATTAATAAAATTCTTTGCATTTGTAACTTCACATAATAAAAATCTGTGTGTGTGTTTTATTATTATTTTAGGCAGAGGTTGAAAAGATAATTGCAGTTGCCTGGGACATTTTTCAGCCCCTTCTTTTTGGACTAATTGGAGCAGAGGTATCTATTGCATCTCTCAGACCAGAAACTGTAGGTAAGAATTTCAAAGTGTACTTTTGTTAAAATTCACTTTTTTTGGTCAACCTACTCACCAATAAAATCTACTTTTTATATTCATTGAAATATCTCCAGTAGGTATGTGTACAGTGGTTACTATTGTCACAATTATATAAAAAGTTAATTATGATCTAAGTTTTTTAGAGTAGTTGGTTAGAAAATAATGCTTGTCCATCTAAGATGCTATATTTTACACATTTAATATTGTTCCTTGTATATGAAAGTGACATTTCTGACCACTACCCAGAAAATTCAAGCCTTACAATTCTTTTTCCAAGGGTAAGAATATTCATCTAGCCTTGTCCTGAACAAGAGCAAGAATTTTAAAGACAACTAGTTAGTTCTATAGTTTGTATCCATGGGATAGAAATGCCTGGTTGTTCATTAATTATTTATTCATACATTCAAAAGCCATCATATTAAAACTCTGTTGATTCAAAACACTGCACTTAAAAATTAATTTGCATACATGTACTCATTATTTCCTTCTTTCCTTCCATCACAGTATTCTTTCATCCATGCTAGGAATCCCATATCCCACTACCTCCTTCTGAATCTTGCGTATGGATTTTTTCCTTTTCTCATACATCTTAAATATCCACGTCACAATTTTCTTCTCTTCAGAATTTAGTCTCCAATCTCTCTTACCTTAAAACAAAATGCTTCTCTTCTGACACATGCTGCAACATGGATGAACCTTGAGAACATTATGCTAAGTGAAATAAGCCAGTCACAAAAAGACTAACCCTGTATGATTCCACTTACATGAGGTATCCAGAGTAGTCAAACTCATAAATGGTACTTGCCAGGGGCTGGGAGTAAAGGGAAATTGTTGTTTAATGGGTATAGAGTTTAAATTCTGCAAGATGAAAAAATTCTGGAGATTGATTGCATAATAGTGTGAATATACTTAATGATACTAACTATACACATAAAAATGGTTAAGATGGTGAATGTTATGTATATTTTACTATAATTATAATAATGTGTATTAAAATAATATGTTAAAATTATATACATGTAATTTCTCTATTCCACTTGCCCCCATCTCTACCATGCTACCTCTCTCATCTTCTTTTCAGGCTTTTTAAAAGAGGTCACTACATTCCCCTTTCCACTTCAGTTCCCATTTCCTTCTTCTATACATTTTAGCCCAGCTTCTGCCTATCACACAACCTGCCAACCTCTCACCAAGGAAATATTGCTAAATCCAGTCTTTGCTTTACTTGATCTGTCAGCAGCATTTGCTGCTTTTGACCCTCTAACACTCCTTTATATTAAGTTCTTAAACTTCCTATTTCCCAGTGCTGTTTGAGCCTTTCCTTACACCATATGTAGCTTAAACGCTGCCCTTTATCAAAGTTCTAACTTTGTGCCTCTGGCTCTATATCACTTCTCTAACCTTATCTATACTGGTGACATCAACTATAAACTGTATAATTCCAAACTATTTATCTCTAAATCAATATATCCAATTGTTGATTGGACAGCACCACTTGTGTGTCCTGTTAACCTTCAAACTCAGCTAAAACTTCCTTCTCATCCTCTTCTTAAACTTTCAGTGTTTCCTTCTGGGAATGGTATCAACTCTTTATCTTGTACTTCAGGCTACAGATATTTTTGAATACTTTCCAACCTTGAAGAAATACCTTTCAACAAAGAACCACAAAACTTTCCCATAAAAAAGCCATATGGCAGATTTACAATAGATCCTCCTGCTATGTCTATCTGATGTCTTACCAGCCCTTTGAATTTGAGAAAAGTACTTTTCCTTTCTGAGCTTCTGGTTTTTTCAACTATAAAATAATACTTATCCCACAGGTTGTAAGGACTAAGTAAAATAATACATTTAAAGCTTAGTACAGCACTTGGCACAGAGTAAATTCTCAACAAATGTTACTTTTTTAAAAATCACCCTAATACTCAGGAGTCACCTTAGCTGTACCATTCTTAGGTCCAGTAGCATGCAGCAGCACTACTCACAATCCTTTGTTTGGCAAATGATGATGAACTTGTCTTTATCAGCAAAGAGTTCTACAGGACTAAATGGAGTAGCTGTATATGTTAACCAGGGATAATTGGGACCAGTACAACCAGTACACATCAGTATAGTGAAACACTGGTAGACTGCCAGTGTCTATTCTGATTGGTCAGTGCCCAGCGAGCTCTGATTGGCTAATTCCCTCCATACTGGCTCATAAATATTTTGGCTATCACTTCTGGTCTTATACTCTGTAAAGAATTATTGACTTTTTGGGTTAAAATATTATTTTTCTCTCTTTTATGCCCTTAGTTTGTTTATACCTCACTTACTGTATAGTCTATGAATTAGTTGTTTATGTTTCTGTCTTTCTCTGACTTTGAGACAAAGTCTATACATTATACATTTATGTGTACCCAGTACTTAGTTTAAAGCTTATTACTTATCATTTAATCATATCGTTTAATGAATTCATCTTACACACATGAACAAGCATGGTTCTTGCTATAAAGCATAAGACATACATAACATTCAAATCTCTATATCAGAATTCAAATATGCTCAATTTCTGGTTTTAATCTAGGGAAACACCTTATTTTAAACAAATAGCCTGATTCATCCTTAATATTGATTGTTTTTATATATTCTTCCTAAACATTTTTGTATTTGTAATTTTTTAATGCTTTAAAAATTATTTCTGTTGATGGTTATTTTGAATTAGTAACCATGAGATGCAATTTCTCTCCTAGTATTTTATTATTTCTAAAAATTGAATATTTCTTACAGGCCTTTGTGTTGCCACCGTAGGCATTGCAGTATTGATACGAATTTTGACTACATTTCTGATGGTGTGTTTTGCTGGTTTTAACTTAAAAGAAAAGATATTTATTTCTTTTGCATGGCTTCCAAAGGCCACAGTTCAGGTATGATGGATAGGATGGCTTAGCATTTTAACTGCTATTGCATGACACCTTGAAATATTGAATAAGAGGGCTTGTTTAAATTTAGTGAAAATAAATAATTGAAGTGGATTTATGAAAAGAGTTTATCCTAATCTATTCTTTAAAACCTATATTTTTGGTATATTCATTCCTTAAATGTGATAGCTCATTAAATTTCCTAGGATCACCAGGGTACAAGTAAAAATCCAGTAAATCTCTACTAGAAAGCAGTAGTAACAGGAGAGAAGAATTTGAATTTCATCAGTCAGCACTCTCTAAGTCACCCAAGGAAAGAGTTGTTAACTCTTTTCATGTTAATAACTTCCAAGAAGAGAGTAAAATAGAAATAACATGGTTCCCTTAATGTTTGGAGATACTTTAATGTTAATATGATTGACGATCAGTTGAGCTTGACCAGAGTCGTTGTATGTAATGGAGAAAAGATTTATCGAAAAACAACTCAGAAAGTACTTTATTGATTTCCTAGATTATTAGTTGGTATTAATTATTCAAAACTCACTGAACTTCCTGGTAAATGTCTCAATCACTTAACCAAAAATTTGTGCATTCTAATAAACATGTGATAAATAAAGCTATTACAGATAGGTGCTTGAATTTGTTGACCATGTATTTGTTAGAATACCTATGATTGCTAATTAAGTTAGAACTGTATAGATTATGATTTGTTGCAAATGTGATGTATCTTTGGTTGTATATTTTCAGACTAATTACATCAAACAACATTTAACTGTTTTGTCCCAGATTATTTTATAATTAAATATTCAAATTTCTGCTATTAAGGAATTAAAATCAAGTGTTTTTCATTTAGGAGGCTTCGGAGGATGTGTATGCTCAGTAATTATATTCCAGATTTCAATTATGCTCTTTGCATTTGGGCATTACTTCAGAATTCCCCCCACCCCTATCAGACTTTCAAAAATGTCTAAAACATAATGGCTAAGAGTTCTATAAAAAGGTCTCTGGACAGCAATGTGACCAGCCAAACTTCAGGAGTTCTATTATAGAAGAGAAAGGGGTCATTCACATTTTTATGAGCAACTAGTAGTTTCTGCCATTGTTTCTGATGTACACTTTTCTTTTTCATTGTCTTAGAGGCTTACATTGTTCTCTGTGGAATAAGGGATAACCAGATTAATTAATACATTTTTCCCATCTGCACTGATAATATTGCATTTCACCTCTAAAAGAAACCGATAATTTTCGTAATATTTTCCAACAGATACATTCCAAATAAAACATTTCACCAACTTGTGTGGCAAGGAGTTGACCAAATACCTAATAAGATCAACTTCAAGTTGTCAAGGTGTCCACTATTTTCATGTTTCATGATGTTCGACAATGAGTTTAAGCTCTAAAGCAATATATATTTATTTAAAATTTAACAGTTTTCAGTAGGTATCACTGCATGTTTTTCATCTTATTTTTTAGTTCCAAATTCCTAAAGATAAAAGGAGATGACCAGTAATTTTCATCTTTATTCAGGAAAAATTTCGTACATAGAACTCTATGTTATATTTAATTAATATTGTGAGTCTGGATTTGAGTTGTGTTTTGAAATGTATTTTACTGATATTTATGTAACCCTGCCTTACACAGATAGGTACAAATGAGTCATCAGTATGTTCCCATGCAAGGGCAGAGAGAGTTTTTACATCATCACAACCAGCTGGGCTGGGCACAGTGACTTACACCTGTAATCCCAGCACTTTGGGAGGCTAAGGAGGGAGGATCACTTGAGGCCAGGAGTTCAAGACCAGTCTGGGCAACACAGCGAGACCCTGTCTCTGAAAGTAAAAAAAACAAAACAAAACCTGCAATACACTTTGAAAGAAGACTAAAACAACTTTCTTAGTTGAGCAAAAGAACAAGCAATTTGCTTTTGCAAACAATAAAAAAATCACTTTTTTAATATGTGCTTATCTTATCATGATTCCATTTTTACCCTTAAACTTTTATAGGCTGCAATAGGATCTGTGGCTTTGGACACAGCAAGGTCACATGGAGAGAAACAATTAGAAGACTATGGAATGGATGTGTTGACAGTGGCATTTTTGTCCATCCTCATCACAGCCCCAATTGGAAGTCTGCTTATTGGTTTACTGGGCCCCAGGCTTCTGCAGAAAGTTGAACATCAAAACGAAGATGAAAAAGTTCAAGGAGAGACTTCTGTGCAAGTTTAGAGGTGAAAAGAGAGAGTGCTGAACATAATGTTTAGAAAGCTGCTACTTTTTTCAAGATGCATATTGAAATATGTAATGTTTAAGCTTAAAATGTAATAGAACCAAAAGTGTAGCTGTTTCTTTAGACAGCATTTTTAGCCCTTGCTCTTTCCATGTGGGTGGTAATGATCTATATCACCAACCTTAATCTCTCTACCTTTTTTTTCAAACACCCCTTCATCATCCATCTTAATTTGCATAAGGACATATCTACTTTAATGTACTACCACAGTTTACAGTTAACATGGGAAAGACCAGCTTCAGTATCCTCTTCAGCTAGGATTGCTCTTTTAACTTTCACAGTTTGCTGATTCATATTTGCCCAGGCTCTGATGCCTTGAATTGGTTTTGGCTCTTCTTTTTTGGTTTTGTTTTTGTTGTTAAACATCATAATGCAGTCTCTCATTAATTTTACCCTCATTTTCCCTGATAATCTGCCTCTTCTCCATTTCTCCTTCCCTTACTACCTTTCTTTGAATTACTGTAACTGATTGGTCCCACCAAAATTTTAAAGTACATGAAGTATCTTCATTGGTTCATCCTCTTGCCCCCTCCAGACGTCAAAAAACTTTATCCTGCCCCCTAGCTGATGACCCAGGTTCCTTTATTTCAGTGGCCCATATGAGTCTACCTTCCCCTAAGGAGTGCCCTAATCCAGCCCTTTTTTCATTTGTTTTTATGACCCATATCTTAGGCTCTTCCCATTTCTAGATGGGAGATAGATAAGTTTCAAGTCTATGCCAGTCTTATGAATATTACATTAGGGTAATGTGCTATAATGAAGAAACAAAAAATACAGTGCTTAAAAGAAAATAGAATTCTATTTCCGTCTAATGAAACTGGCTGGTTGGTTAATACTAACAGGGTTACTCTGCTCATGAGGTCTGCTCAGAGTCCCATATCTTTCTGTCCTGAAGCTCTGCCATGCCCTAGCTTAGGACATGGCTTAACCTATTTATGCCAGAGGTTGCAAAATTTTTTGTGAAACATCAGACCTTGGTGATGACCTTGAGCAGTAGGATATAAATAACTCCCACAGGCTTAGCGTTCTAATAATGGAACACTAGGCATAAATGGGTTAAAAATGGATCTCTACCATGTCTCCATTCTATCTCTCAAGGAAAATGCAAGTATAGCAATTTATTTTTGAGGAAGTGATGTGGAAGTTGGACACATCTCTTCTCCTACATTTATTCGTAATGATCATATCTGGCTGCTAAGTGTTGTCTCTAGCTAAGCATTCATACTCCTAGGAGGAATGGAACATCAGATTTTTGGGGCCAGAGCTTCCACTATGTTGGATGTTATCATCACTTAGTAGCATATTCTTACATGCAAACAAAAGCTTTTGAAAGACATTGCCTTAAACCAAAAGAGTGACTTCTATGGCAGGAATTTCAGAAATTGTGACTTGCCAGCAGAGAAAATATTAGAAGAAAGACTTACCTGCATAGGTCATATTTTATCCTACTTTGTAACAGGCCATCTCTGCTTTTGTGTATCACTCATAAGTTCCTCTTCACTCTAGGTCATCTTCTGTGTAGTTACTGAAATAATCACATTCACATACAGTTTACGGTTTTTATCATGTTATCTGTGTACCTGAAGTGTTTATTATATACTTGTCATATCCTATCTAAACTCCTCAACCTAGAATTCAAAGTTCATTTTAATCTTGAAGTAGGTATTAAATATGTATTAGATGAATGAATTATGAATATCCTAATCCCACCAAGCTAATCTGCATAAATAAAGCCTGTCCATTCCTCTCTTCATTAGACTTCTGTTCGAGCCCTATCCACCATGGCTTTCACCTCTATTCAAAACTAGTTTAATATTCACTTCTTCTAAATAGCCTTCAATTTTATGTCAACTTGACTGGTTACCCTATGGTGCTGTATTCCTTTAATGTTTATGCTCTTGATTTGGACTTAATTTATACCAAAGGTCAGATAAGTGTTTTGAACTGAACTTCATTGGTTAGGTACACTTTGCTGGGGGCACCATAAACTTGATGATCATCTGGTCCTCTATTTTTGCAGGCTCTAAAAGTAGATGCATCCAAAAAATACTTACTGAAAGCTTTTGAGATCCAGGCACATCATCAGGAATAATATTGTCCCTGTCCTTAAGGATTTAACAGTCCAATAGAGACGACGGACAAATAAGAGAATGCAAAACAATATGATAAGTGCTATTATGCAGGAACTACAGGGCTGCTAGGGAGCGCATGGCAGGAGCACTCGATCAATCCAAGGGTGGTGGAGTTTAGGCACAGCTTCCCAGAGAAAGTAGGGCATTGGCTGAGGGAAGATTAGGACTTAGCCAGCAAAAGGGATGTGAGACCAAAAAGTGTTACCCTTCATGCTGTTTCCCAGGTAATCAGTGGCATTTTCTCCAAGTAACAGGCTTGGAATATTTATTAACTTATACATAATACAGTTAGTATAACTAAATCAGAATGCTATTGAATATGTTTAGGGCCCCTAGGAAAATTAGAAATGGAAGTCCACAGAGTATAGAAATGATTAAAGGGCACCTCAAGCCACTGCCAATACCTGTTTCATTTTGCAAGTCATGCAGCAAACTCTTTTCTACCTCTAAGAGGGCAGCCACCATCTAAATCTCTGTGACTGCCCAGTGCTGGTTTTTTGACTTCCTCTATTGGATCTCTGAAATTTGTGCCTATTCCTGGAAGCTCTTTGTAGGAATTTATTAATTGCTATAAGACTATGTTGCTGTTATATATCATGGAGATGGTGAGGTTAAGAATGACAGAGGCTGACCATTCAGCAGGGGGTTTGTCACCACATTGAAAGCCACATCTCTTGACTTGGTTGGTGAACTTAGGGTTAACCCGATAGAGTACTGACCAACCCAACCCATCCCCACTTAAACCACAGATAGAAACAATTACTCTAACTTTTGGGTCCCTTATACATACTTATGTCAGAGCACATATAACACTTTTTTTCAGTTTATTTACATGTTTGTCTCTTATTAAATCAGCTCCCTATGGGTAGGAACCTTGTCTTAATTATCCTTGAATCCTCAGCATTTTTCACAGGGCATGGAACACAGTAGACATTTAATAAACATTTACTGACTAAATCTGAGAGGAAGAGGATCCTCTCTCAATATCAGAAAACTACTTGCCACACGACAGTTTGGATCTTAGTCTGCTTAGTCTATCTTAGTCAGCTTGGGCTGCTATAATAAAATACCATACACTGGGTGGCTTACACAACAGAAACTTACTTCTATTAAAGGTTGGAAGTTTGAGATCAGGATGCCAGCATTGTTGGACTCTGGTGAAGTCTCTCTCCCTGGCTTGCCAATGGCCACCTTCTCACTGTGTCATCACATGACACCGAGAGAGAGCAAGCAAGCTCTCTGATGTCTCTTCCTATAAGGGTACTCTAATCACAGCATGAGGGCCCTACCCTCATGACCTCATCCAAATCTAATTGCCTTCCCAAATCCTCATATCCAAATACATCACATTGGAAGTTGGGGCTTCAACATATGAATTTGTGAGGAAGGACATAATTCAGTCCCTGAAAGAAGTGTCATATTTCCAAGGACAGTATTTTTCTCTCTGGTATTAACTCCCAGTCACCTTGATTGACCTTGATGTCCTCAAAATTTCCTCAGGTATACATTTGCAAATGATCTCAACCACTACATTCTTTAAAAATAGTATTTTTTTTCTGATTATAAAGTAACACATTTTCATTGCAGAAAATTTAGAACACAGAAAAATACAAACAAGAAAACTGAAACTAATATAAACATCTATTTTATTTTTCTTTAAAATTGTACTGCAGTTTTGGGGGATGTATTATTTTCAGAAAGATATATCATCAACTGAATTTGTTGGGTGAAAGGCAACATAAGTATTTCATATTTGACTTTTATGATGCTATGTAGATTGAAGAATTTTGTTGTGTATAATGAATGCTAAGCCTTCATGTTTATATTCAGATATTCATTTTGCAATGAATAAAACAGACATATCCCTGCCTTCATGGAGCTTATTTTAAAATCCATTTACTCCCTCACCCAGAATACATTATAACATGCCTACTATGTGCCAGGTCTTGTGCTAGATACTAGGGAATACAGTGATGAACAAGATATTCAAGGGCTTGGTTTTCAATAGAACTTGAATTCTAGTGGAAAATTGACAATGTGAGGTATACAAATATGAATAAGACATGATACTTGCCTTTAAGGACCTTAGAAGGAACTAAGATATGTACAAATAGCTATAATCCAAGTGAATAATTCAAAAGTGTTTTTAGCATAGAAGTTGAGGAAATCTTAGAGGAGCTGATACTTGAACTAGACCTTCAAGAACGGAGAGGATCTAGATGGATGGGGTTTATATTAGGGAGTAAGGTGAAGATGGGAACAACTAATGTGGGAGGCTGGCATATTAGCAAAGTTTTGAAAACAGTAAAGCCTGGAGCATAGAATGTGATTGGCACTTGAGATTGGTGAAGAGAATTAGAGATAAGACCAGAAAAGAAAGTTGGCACTGAAATCATACTAAATAGATCATTGGCCAAATTTTTATTTTTATTGAAGTACTTTCAGAAGTATGAAACTATTTATGTAGAAAGTTTTAAAACTTTTTTTATCATGTCAAATATAGTTTTAAAAAATTGCTCTCAGTTAAGATTCTCCTTATTCCTCAAAAGCTTTTGCTTTCTATGACCTTGTTGCAAATATAATCAATTTACTTATTTTTAAAACACTATTAATTTTTATAAGAAAGGTTATCAGATGATTGTTTAAATGTTTTTTATTAGTAAATTTTCATTATATTGTCTCCCAAAGAACCACTGTATTTTTTTAATGTCTCAGAACATTATATTTTTATATGAATCATTTATGTACCTCTCTGTAACAAGTGGGAATTGCTTCATGGCATTTGGGGAGTACGTAATATTATATTTATAGTTGACTGACTCAAATCCAGCCTGAGCCCTCTGGCCTGGTGAGAATTCCAAAACTCCATTTGTTGATGTGCCCTCCATCTTCCTTACATGGACCCTAAAGCACTTAGCTCTCCAGGAGCCCATTCCTTCTAGAGCGTAAGAGTAGTGCCTTGGAGGCAAACAGACTCCCAGCAAAGGTCTTCCTTCCCTGCTTTACCATTTGTCCCACCTCCCATTATCTTTAGGGATCTACCTGCTTTTCCTGTGAGTACAAAACATTTCCTTTTCATGAGTACAAAACATTCCCTTAACCCTGTAATCATGAAACCCTGTCTACTCTCCTGAAATGAGGAAGAAAAATAAATCCTTGCTGAGATGTCTATAACACGTTGAAGGAGGGAAGGTGTTAATAAAAAGGGCAGGGCTGTGGTGGCTCACGCTTGTAATCCCAGTACTGTGGAAAAGCCAAGGGGGGCAGATCACTTAAGTCCAGGAGTTCAAGTCCTCCTGGGCAACATGTGAAACTCCTCTCTACTAAAAATACAAAAATTAGCCGGGGGGTGGTGGCGCCCGCCTGTAGTCCCAGCTACTCAGGAGGCAGGAGGATCGCTTGAATCAAGGAGGCGGAGGCTGCAGGGAGCCTAGATCGCACTGCACTCCAGCCGGGGTAATAGAGTGAGACAACCCTGTCTCAACAACGACAACAAAACCAAAAAAAGATAATTTCGTATTTAAGTTACCCAAGAAGGAACTGTAATTTGAATCAGATCTTAGATGATAAGAAAAAGAACACTCCAGTAGAGGAATTAACTTTAGAAAACGCACTGAGGCAAAAAGGAATACAGTGCTCAAGAGTAAATATTGTTTTGAGTGTCAGGAGAAACATTAGAAAGGGCAGTTTGTCTTTCTAAGAAGTTTACACTTTCTCCAATAACAGTTGTTTTTGTCTTTTATAGGAAGCGTGGATTCTATTACTGGAAACTTTGGGACTGAAAGGCCAAAGCTGCTGGGCCCACCATCAACGCAGCTCCGCTTTCATTTCTTTCACATACAACTTTCAACATAAGATTTCATGCGGAAAAAAAAATTCACAAAGGTTTTATACTGATAACAGTATATTAAGTGTTTACTTTGTACACAGCGTCTTTGTTCCAGACACTTGCCATGTCTCATTTACTCTCACACCACCACCACAGCGTCCTTTAAAGATGAGAAGACAACCTCAGGGAGATGATGTATTTGCCTAGGTCCCATAGCTAGCAAGTGACAGCGCTGCAGTTTAAGCTCACGCCGCCTTGGGGAGAGACCGTGCTCTTTTACCATTGCACTTTAAGCTGACTTTAGGGAAAACACAATCTGAGTTTTGGCAAGTTTACCTCTGGCACATGCAGTTCCGAGCACTGCTTTTTAGCTAAAATGCCCAGTGATGTCAACTCTGTCCCTGGATTTCTACAACCCGATGAGTCAATATTCAGAAGAGACGTCGAAAGGAAAGGGTTCAATAGACAGAAAACACACCAGACACTCCCAGAAGCCCCAGAACCCTCGCCTCTGCCGGCGCGGGAGGCCAAGACGTCACTTAAACGCGCTGCCGCCTCCTCGCCTCGCCCCGCCCCGCCCCTGCGCGGAAGTCTGTCCGGGCTTTCGCGTCACCACCCTGCCCACCAGGGTGGCGCGTGGCTTACGCAACGGTTACTGGGCTCCTGGGCCGCTCCCGGGCCAGCGAGGGCTGCGAAAGAGTTGTAGGTACGGCCCATTTTTCTTAACTCCGCCCTTCCAAGCCCTTTGGCGCTAGTCCCGACTCTCCCGCGATCGTTTCCTTGCCGTAGGCCCCAGGAGGGCCTTTTCTCCCCCTCACTTCAATAGGTTTCTTGGGCTCCTCTCCCAGACGCTGAGGAAACAGCCACAGACTGTCTCTCCTCGCCGTGACTCCTTTCCTTACTCTGTCATCCCACATCTCTCTTGTTTGTTCTCTCTCCCTCCTATTTTTCTTATTTTACAAATACTCGCCAGTAGTAAAGAAGAGATCTGTCAGTCAAGATTGACTGCAAAATTAATTTTATTAAGCGTGTACTATTTTACAAACAGTGGATCCCTGCAAATAAACCTTCACATACATGCTCCTGCGATTGGAGATTCTGGGATTGGTTGCCGATCCTGAGAAAGTTCTCTTCCCCCACCCACCCACCTCCACGCCCCTTAATCCTGTTTACTCCTCTTGGCTTTAACCCAGGGGACAAGCACTTCCAGCAATCCCCAACCTTTTTGGCACCAGGGACCAGTTTCATGGAAGACAGTTTGGGGTGGGGGGCAGGATGGGATAAAACTCTTCCGTCTCAGATCATCAGGCATTAGATTCTCATGAGAAGGCGCAATTTAGATCCCTCACCTGTGCAGTTCATAATCGGGTCTGTGCTCCTATGAGAATCTAATGCCTTTGCTGATCTGACAGGAGGTGGAGCTCAGGCATAATCCTCTAGCCCCGCTCACCTGCTGTGTGGCCTGTTCCTAATAGACCACAAACCTGTACCTGTCTGCTGCCCAGAGACTGGGGATCCCTGCTTTAGACCAGTGCTTTTGAAGGAAAAAGGACAGTTGCACACACACTGTGTCTGTCACATCAGTCAGTAGCGTTACAAGAGCTCTTCAAGGGACCATACCAGGTCCCTCACTCCCCTCTATGGGTGTCCTAGAGCCTATGAAATAACAGATTTGGTGTTGCAGGGAGACAACTGGCCCAGGTGGCAATGAGGGAGGCCACACCCCACTCTGATTTTCCTTATAGATAAATATAATTATGTGTGCAACAGAAGCATGAAAAATAACACTTATTATTGTCACCCCTAGAGAATTCATGCCCCAAATATTTTAGTCACTGTGTGCCTATGAAAAGGGCATTCATATGTATTGTCCTCTGTGAGTACCAGAATTTTTTTTAACTTACTTTAAAAAATTCTATACAGATTTAGTTAGTACAAGTTCAGTTTTGTTGTGTGGATATGTTGCACAGTGGTGAAGTCTGGGCTTTTAGAGTGCCAGAATTTATACTGCTGTTTTTCAGTTGGCTCTTGTCATAAGGTCCTGCCAATTACTAGACAAAAGGAAATAGGTGGGTGCTGTAATTGTAACATATAAAGTATGGTTTTTATAGTACTTCTCATTTTGTACTTATTTTCATACTCATCCTGTTTAAACACTTCTGTTGGTTAACCCAATCCCATGTTACTGTGGTGTTTACTAAACACTGAGATTGAATAGTACCTGGAACATAGTGTAATATACATTCAATAAATATTTTTTGAGGGAATGAATGGATGAGCTTCTCAAGAAGCCATACCTTAGCTGCTTTTGTTTTTCCTGGACTCAGAGCTTAGTCTAGCAGTAGTAAACTCACCAGTGTGAGTTAAGTAGAGAAGTCAAATGACTTGCTTAGGGAAAGGCATTCACTAAGTATTTTTTAAAGAATATCCTACTTTGTCAGGCATTGTTTTAGGCATTGTGAATACAATGGTAAGAAAGACTAGCAAGATCGCTGTTCTTATGAAGTTTAAATTCTAGTGAGTGGAAGATAGAAAATAGGTAAACTATCTGAGCAAGGAATTTTGGATAATAGTAAGCACAGTGAAGAAGTAAAACATTGTGGAGGTCTTCCTTAAGACTGGGGGAGGGGTTAGTTTAGATTGATTGCTTAGTGATATTTTTAAAAACCAACCATGGAAATATTTGGGATCAGCTCACTACAGGTAAAGGCAACTCCAATTGCAAGTGCCCTAAGGAAGGAAAGAACTTGGCTCCTTCAAGGAACATCATAAAGACCACTGTAGCTAAAATGTAGAGAAAGTGGTACGGGATGAGCTTGGAGGGATAGGTAGGGGCCAAATCATGTAAGGCTTTGAATAGGCCATGGAAATCTACCCATGGAATAAGTTTGGAATTTATTTAAAATGTAAAGAGAAACCAGTAGTGAGTTTGGAGGGAGTGATAGGATCTGATTTACAATGTAAAAAGGTTTGTTCTGCCTATTATGTGATGACTGAATCATACTGGGTGGGGAGCAAGATCTATAGCAGAAGATAATTGCAGAAATCCAAAGAGGAATGACAAGTTCGGGATAAAATAGCAGAGAAATAGATGTATGTGAGCTCTATTTTGGGGGCAGAGCCTACAGATTTTGTGATGTTTTGAATATAGAGGTGATGAAAAAGGAGTCACCTCTAGCCCCTAAATTTTTGTCTTGAGCTTGTGTGGATGGTTGTGCCATTTACCAAACGGAAAAGACTAAGGAAGAAAAAGGAGCAGCCAGGGTGGTGGGAGGGGGGGAGTTTTATTTTGCTTACCTTAATTTTTACATTCTTATTAGAAATCAAAGGTAAGTTGAGTCTTGAGCTCTGTGCAGAGTGTAAGGAACCAAAGATACAAAGTTGGGAGTCACCAGCATATGGAAAACTACCTAGGGCAAGTTTGCTCACAGAGAACATTGCAATGACTAGTGTAAAGCAGAGGAAAAGAAGCAAACAAAGGAGATGGAAGAATCGACAATGAAGTAGGAAGAAAATCTGAAGAGTGCGATGACATAAAAGCCAAGACTGGCCGGGCATGGTGGCTCATGCCTGTAATCCCAGCACTTTGGGAGGCTGAGGCGGGTGGATCACCTGAGGACAGGAGTTCCAGATCAGCCTGACCAACATGGAGAAACCCCATCTCAATTAAAAAAAAAAAAAAAAAAAAAGCCAAGACTACAAAACATGGCCAATAGTACTGAATCATGCTTAGAAATCAAGTAAAATAAAGAGATCTGTGCATTGGGTTTTGGAAACATTAAGTAGTTATATGCCTTGACTAGTACAATAAAGAGAAAATGTAGTGTCAAGAAATTGACATAGTACTGCTGGCCGGGCAGAAATTGACGTAGTACTATAGACATCTCAAGATGTTTTACTATAAAAGAGAGCCAAGAAATGGAGGTAATAGAGGAATATGTATGGTCAAAGAAGGGTTCTTAAAGATAAGGATACTTAAGCATATTTAGACTGAGAATAACCCAATAGAGGGGGGTGGAAATGATGGTATAAGAGAGAGTGTATATATTTTAGGAGTGAAGTCTTTGAGAAAATAAAAGGGTATGGAATCCAGGGAATATATAGAAGTATTGGCATTAGGTAGGAACATGAACATATAAAATATAATTTCTTTTTTTTTTTTGTGACAGAGTTTGGTTCTTGTTGCCCAGGCCACAGTGCAATGGCGCAGTCTCAACTCACTGCAACCTCTGCCTCCCGGGTTCAATCGACTCTCCTGCCTCAGCTTCCCGAGTAGCTGGGATTACAGGTGCGCACCACCACACCACGCCTGGCTGATTTTTTGTATTTTTAGTAGAGACAGGGTTTCACCATGGCCAGGCTGGTCTTGAACTCCTGACCTCAGGTGATTCGCCTGCCTCAGCCTCCCACAGTGCTGGGATTACAGGTGTGAGCCACCATGCCCAACCACATGAACGTATAATTTCTAGTAAGAAGAAAGACAGCAAGTATGGGTAAAGATGCAGATAGATGGGTAGATTCAGTGGTCAGAGGTGAGACCTTTCTGCCTGATACTGATACTTTTCTCAATGAAGATAAGGTATGACGCAAGATTAGTAAGGAGTGAGGAGGAATATTTGGGTAGGAGGTTTAAGGGGAGAAGATAAGATACAAAATAGTCATTTGGAGGATGGAAAGCAATCAGAATAGTAGCACAGCTGGGCAAAGTTGAGTGGCCATTTGAGATTTGTGGCCCTGTGGGTGAGTGGCTGAGATACAGTAGAAGAAAAAGACAATAGGAGCTAAGGAGATCAAGGAACTGAAAAACTAGAGTGTTGGGTGGGTAGACTACCTGGGTATTAGTGGTTGAATTGGTAGCTAAATTAGTATTTGAGCCCAGATATCTTGACTTTCTAGGTCAATGGGTTACCATTGTACTGTGAAACAGTTCACAGCATTACTCTTTTGTGCCACCTACCTACCCTTCTGGTCAACATTTAAAAAAATTGTGGCCTGATTTTTTTTTTTTTTTGGTCCATACATTCAAATTATAAACTATCATAGGCTGGTACTTTTGTCTTGTCCCTTTCGTACATTAATGTATACTTATTCAATTTTTGGCTTGTTTCTCTTTGTGATTTTTAACCGTTTCCATCAATATGTGTTTATTAAAGTACAAAAGATGATCTCTTGGATGGTAAAGGGAAGATGAAGAATGAACTTTGAAAATCTTGTAGCCTTACAGAGCTGGGATAACCAGTCATAAGGAGACTTCATCTGCATTGACTTTAATAACAATAATAATAGTAGACATCATTTTGGATAACCTTTTACATTTTATGCTTTTATTTTCTATTTATCTCATTTCATTCTTGTAACGGCCCTTTTCAGATGAGGAAATTGAGACTCAGAAAGGTTAAGGGTCTTGACCAAGGGCATATACCTAGTAAGTGGCAGAATTATTAATCACAGTGTTCTGACTCTTAGTCCCTTATTTTCCACTATATTAGTTTGTCTCTTTGCTTTTTACACTCTATTGTATTTAAAGTGATAGCAAAGAAAAAGTCGCTGGGTAGAAAGTATTGGCTGGTTGGTGGCCTCTTACAATGCAAAGAATATTTAGTATGTGTTTAAAATCCAATAATTGATGGTATAAAATATTAATCTACTATATTACTATGTTAGGCAATTCAAATAACTCAGAAATTATTATGAAACTGTCTCTGCTTTAATTTAGTAGGGAAATAGATGGGAACACAAGTCACTAAGAAGCATTTCTTGGACTTCTCTCACATCCTAAATGTGCTTCTACAATACTCTATATTGACCACATTCTGTATACAGAGGAGAATACAGTATCTGTAATATAATGGGCTCTCAATGAATGTTTGTCAAATTTAAAAATGATGACAGTTAAACAAGGATTAAAATAGTGTGGTGGATGATGTAATAAGTGTTGGATGCCATGATAAGGATGCATGTTGAAGGTAGTGTCAGGAAATCTAGAAGAAATGACTTCTAAATTGATGAAGCGTTAGCTGGATGAAAAGCAAGAGTGTTGGTGTTGGAAGGCAGCGTACAGAATGCATAAAGTTTTGGAGATGTGAGACATGGCAAGTTTTAAGAACAAAAATTTAGTATGGCTAAAGTTTAGAGTGTCAAGTGATGAATGAGAAGGTAGGCAGGGTCAAGGTTAGAGCCTTATTCAAAGGATGCTATAAGCTGAATGTAAGGAGTTTTAACACTTTTCTTCTATGGGAAGTCATTGAAGAATATTAAGAAGGTAGTTGCCATAATCAAGCTTACATTTAAGAATATTGTTCTGCATTGTGAAAATTACATTTGGGAGGAACAAGACTGGACGTGGGGGAAAGATGGAAAGCCATTACAGTGTTTAGGTGGGGAAATGCTTATGGCCTGGACTGGACTAGTGACAATTTATCTGGAAAGAAATGAATAAAATTTTTAAACATTCAGTAACTTGTCTTAACATGATTTAATAATTCACTTGATTTTAGCAGATAAAGAAAAGCGAGAAAGAATAACTTCTCAGTTTCTCTTTTGAGCAACTAGGTCGATGGTGGCTTCATTCTCTGAGATAGGAAATTATCTAGAGAAGGAATAACTTTGGTGGGGAAAGATCTTGAGTTTGTGCATATACTAATTGAAGATGCTTGTAAGACAAGTAGAGATATTCAATAAGTAATTAGATACACTAAATAGAATCTTGGGAGCTTTTCTAGTTCAAATTCCTCAGCATATTAGTTAGAACTGTAGCCATAATAGTAGAATAGATGCTGAGAAATGTATATAGAGTGAGAAGAGAATAGGGCATAGAGAAGAATTCTGAGGAAGCCCAATATTTAATGGATGAATAGGGAAAAGAAGCCACTAACAAAGACCAAGAAAGGACACCAGAGAGGTAAGGATGGTAGAGCAAATAACAAAATGATGTGAGAATTCAAAAGGGGAAAAACACATCTAGTTTTTGTAGTGTGCATTGCAGGAAGCTTTATTTAGAATAATCTGGACATTTACAAAGAGTTGCAGTGGGAAGATGTTCCAACCAAATAAAAGCATGGAGTGCAGTTAACAGTTTGACTGAAATGTAGGGTCACAAGAAAGAACCAGAAAGAAAGCTGGTAAGACAGTTTGATTCCATGTATAGCAAACCTTGGATTCTGGGTAAGTTTTTGGTAGCTTTGTCTGTAGTTGAGAAAAACCATTGTGTTTGGTGCTAAGAGAAAGACAAGAATATAAAACATGCCTGGAATGGTTTATGCTATGGTTTGACTGTTTATGTCTCTTCCAAAATTCACGTTGAAACTTAATCTCCAGCGCAACAATATTAAGAGGTGGGGCCTTTAGGAAATGATTAGGTCATGAGGGATCTGCCCTCATGAATGTATTATGAAAGTCCTTACTTTTATAAAGTTGAGGGCCACCTCAACTTTCTGCTCCACACGTGTGGCTCAGCATTCCTTAGCCACACCAGCTGTGGCTCAAGCAGGCCCAGGTGCAGTGTCAGAGAGCCTGGGGACAGCTAGCTAGGACTTTTTTGCCTTTCCATCCCTTCCACCATATGAAGACACAATGTTCATTCCCTTCAGAGAATACAGTGTTCAAGGCACCCTTTTGGAAGCAGAGACCTCACCAGACACTGAACCTGACCAAACCTTAATCTTGGATTTCCCAGCCTCCAGAATTGTGAGAAAATAGATTTCTGTTATTTATAAATTACTCAGTCTCAAGTATTTAGGCATAGCAGCAGGAATGGGCTAAGAAATTGTTACTAAGAAGTGGAGTGTTCCTATAATAAATACCTATTATTGTAAAAGCAGCTTTGTAACTAGTAGTGAATAAAAGCTAGAACAGCTGTGAAGTGCCTCCTAGAAAAAGTCTAGATTACCATGAATAGAGCATGAAGGGCAATTCTGATAAAGGTTCAGAAGACGAGGAGAGCTGTAGAGAGAGCCTCCATGTTCTTAGAGATTATCTAAGTAATCATGATCAGAAGGCTGGTAGAAATGTGGAGAGTAAAGACCATTCTGATGAGTTCTTCAATGGAAATAAAGAATATCTTCCTAGAAACTGGAGGAAAGGTCATCCTTGTTATACAGTAGCAAAGAACTTGGCTGAATTTCCCTGTGTCCTAATGCTTTGTGAAAGGCAGAACCTGTGAGCAATGAACTAGGATATTTAGGGGAAGAAATACCTAAACAAAATGCTGAGGGTGCTACATGCTTCTCTTGACTGTTTATGATAGTAGACAAAAAGAGAAAAATTAATTCAAGATGGAATTTATAATCAAAAAGGAAGCAGAACTTAAAGAATTGGAAAATTTTCAGCCTAACCAGGTTTTAAAGACTATAAAGGTGAGTTCAGGAGGGAATACCAAGAATACGGCCAAGTGAATGTTTGATACGGAGATTAGTGTGGATGGAAGGAAGCCAGATGTTATTCATCAAGTCAGTGGAGGAGTGGCCCTGAAAGTATTACAGAGATCTTTGAGGCTACCACTCTTATCACAGGCTCAGAGTGCCAGGGTCTTCAGGGCAGAACAGTTTCAAGGGAGGGGCCCAGGGTGTCCATGGGACCTCAGGGCTTGCTGCCTAGGGCCACCTCAACTTTGTGCTCTACACATGTGGCTCAGCATTCCTTAGCCACACCAGCTGTGGCTCAAGCAGGCCCAGGTGCAGTGTCAGAGAGTGTAAACAGTAAACCTTGGTGGTGTCCATGTGGTGCCAAGTCTGTAGTCATGGCTATCTCCACATAGATTTCAAAGGAGATCACAGAGAACCTTGGGGCTCAGGCACAGAACTGCCAGAGGTGTGAGGTCAGCACAGAGAGTCACCACTAGGGCAGTGCCTACAAGAGCTGTGGAGTCAGGGATATCACAGAGAGCCCCCATAAGAGCAATGCCTAGTGGAGCTATGGGGACAGGGCCATCTCCAAGACTGTAGGCAACCAGAGATACCAGTGTGCAATTCCTGCCTGGGAGAGCCACAGGCACGTGATACCAACATGTGAGAGCTGGTGCATGGGCTACTCCCACTAAAGCCATGCAGGCAAGGCTCCCAGGAGACATGGGGGCTCAACCCCTTCCCCATTGTATGCAGAAGGCAGGACATGGAGTCAAAAAAGATTATTCTCAAGCCTCAAGATTTAATGTTGTTTGCCTTGCTGGGTTTGGGACTTACTTGGAACTTACAACCCTTTCTCCTTTTCTATTTCTTCCCTTTTGAAAAGGGAATATCTATCCTCTGTCTGTCCCACTATTGTATTTTAGAATGATATAACTTGCTTGATATCATAGGCTCACAGCTGAGCAATTTGCCTCAGGATGAATCAAATCTTGAGTCTCACCCATATCTGATTAGATGAGACTCTGGACTCTAGACTTTTGAGTTGGTATTGGAAACCTTTAAGACTTTTGGAGCTACTGGGATGGAACAAGTGTGTTTTATATGTGAGAAAGACATGAATTTGTTGGGGAGGAAGGGGCAAAATGCTATGGTTTGAATGTTTGTGTCCCCTCCAATTTCATGTTGAAACTTAATCCCCAATGCAACAGTATTAAGAGCTGGGGCCTTTAGGAGGTGACTAGGTCATGAGGGCTCTGCCCTCATAAATGGATTAATGCCCTTATAAAATAAGTGGAGGGAGCTACCTAGCCCCTTTTCACCCTTCTGTCTCTTCCAACATGTAAAAATACAGCGTTTATTTCCTCCAGAAGACACAGCATTCAAGGCACCATTTTGGAAGCAGAGATCTGAGCTTTTACCAGGTGCCAAATCTGTCAGCACTTTGATGTTGGATTTTCCAGCCTCCAGAACTGTGACAAAATAAATTTTTGTTATTTATAAATTACCCAATCTTGAGTATTTTGTTAAAGCAACACAAATAGACTAAGACACTACTATGGTTTGAATGTTTGTCCCCTCCAAAACTCATGTTGATTGTAACAGTATCAAGAGGTGGGACCTTTAAGAGGTTATTAGGCCATGAGGGCTGTGCCCACATGGGTGAGGTTAATTTCATTATAAAAGGACAAGTTCTGCCACCCATTTGCATCCCTTACCCTTATACTTTCTGCCATGTGAGGACACAGACTCCCTCCCCTCCAGAGAATGGAACAAGAAGGCCCTCACAAGATGCTGGTGCCTTGATCTTGAACTTCTCAGCCTCCAGAACTGTGAGAAAGAAATTTTTTTTCATTATAAATTATCCAATCTGTGGTATTCTGTTACAGCAGTACAAAATGAGCTGTACAATAAGACAGACACCATGTCACTTTATTGTGGAAACAAGATCTAGGCACCTGAAAACAATTTAAAATCAAGGTACTATCTGACTAATGAGATCAAATCCTAAATACTATTAGGAATTTTAACAATGACAGTCAATTTGAATTATAGTAGTAGAAGTTTAGCCCAGATTTTTATTGTCCTGATTAAATAATAATACTAGGTAGTCATTATCTTAAAAAAAATACTGACCTAGTTTGAATGCTTTTTATAAAGAGTATTCTGTTGTACATGTAGGTCTCAAATTCATTTGTTCAGAAAGATGTATACTGTGGTTGTTTATAATTGTGTTAATCTTTTATTTAATCTCAGGAAGAGTTCTTTGTTTGAAAGGCAGCAATAGTTCCAAAGATTCCAAAGCAATACATACTCACAAACACAACTATTATGCATATGTTTTACCTAACATTAATTGAATAAGTATGTGTTAAATGCTTACTACATGTCAGCAATGCATAGTAGATAAGAGAATAGACTATATTTAAACACACTGGAATTCAAAATCCCAGCTTTGCCACTCTCAATGGAAGGAAAAGAGCTGTAGTCTCATTTAGAATAATTTATACTGAATTCTGTATACATTATGATTTTTAAAGGAAATTTCAGTTCTTATTTAGCCAATTATTAATGCTATTGTCAAATTTAATTGGCATTCCTTTCTTTAGAGGAGAGAGGTGAGGAATTATTTAAAAGTATTTAGCTGGGCTTCAAAGTAAATCATCCACATTTAGAAGAGTACAAGTTGGCCATAAAGTTTTGCTGAATGATCTGTGATATGTAGTCACTAGATGTCACTGTTGCACAACATTGCTCCAAAAGCATAAACCCATAGTATTGTGTATGGACACACCAAGGAAAGGCAAGTTGTTTATATTAAGTGATACATATGCACATACATGGTATTTAAGAAATGAAGTTCCCAAGAAGTATGTATTGCTATTCTTTCAGCCTATTTCTTGGTATGCCCCTCAGATAATAGAATCATAGACTTAAAACTGTTAAAGCCTGGCCAGGCACAG
Source organism: Symphalangus syndactylus (assembly GCF_028878055.3). Classification (NCBI taxonomy): domain Eukaryota; kingdom Metazoa; phylum Chordata; class Mammalia; order Primates; family Hylobatidae; genus Symphalangus; species Symphalangus syndactylus. Next base: position 35,283,677 of record NC_072432.2, read on the forward strand.
TGGCTCACACCTGTAATCCCAGTACTTTGGAGGCCAAGGTGGGCGGATCACAAGGTCAGGAGATCAAAACCATCCTGGCTAACACGGTGAAACCTGTCTCTACTAAAAATACAAAAAATTAGCCAGGCATGGTGGCATGCGCCTGTAGTCCCAGTTGCTCAGGAGGCTGAGGCAGGAGAATCGCTTGAACCCGGGAGGCGGAGGCAGCCGTGAGCCGAGATTGCACCACTGCACTCCAGCCTGGGCTACAGAGCGAGACTCTGACTCAAAAAAAAGAAAAAAACTGTTAAAGCCCTTAGATCATCTAAAATCCTCACTCCCTACTTCATTTTATAGGCTTGGAATCGAGCAGAGAGATGAAATGACAAGAAATTTACTGAATATGATGTATCAGGGTCAGGTGCAGTGTCTCATGCCTGTAATCCCAGCACTTTGGAAGGCTGAGGCGGGCGGACCACTTGAGATCAGGAGTTTGAGACCATTCTGGCCAACATGGTGAAACCCCATCTCTTCCAAAAAATAAAAAAACTAGACGGACATGGTGACGCGCGTCGGTAGTCCCAGCTACTCAGGAGGCGGAGGTTGCGGTGAACTGAAATCGCACCACTGTACTCCATCCTGGGCGGTGAGACTCTGTCAAAAAAAATACATGTAGCAAATGAAAAACAGAGAACTTAGACTGCCCAATTCTTTTTACAATACCACACTGTGTCCATTATTAATATATAATCAAACAGACGTTCTAAAAAACCAAGGTGAAAATGGAACTTCTAAATCCATCAAAATTTTTCACTATTTTAAAAGCAAAGCCTAGCAATATAACAGCAGTACAGACTTCTAATAAAAGTTTTAAATATCATAGCTTTTGCTATAGGTTGTACAAACATCTCACTTAATTCCCATAATAGCAAGATATGTATATATGTGTGTTTATGTATGTACTTATATCTACCTCATTCCAAAAAGAATTTTAAGAAGCTTATTGAAATAAGTAGAGCATAAAAACTTTTTAAACTAAGCTAGTCATTTATATGTAAGACACTGGAATATAAACCAGTAAGAAGTCTTATTTTTGTTAGTACAAAAAGCATTCCATAATTTCTAATAAACTTATCCAGTAAACTCATATTTGGGTGTCTGTCCTCAAATTTGATTCTGCTTTCCCTAACTGTAAATATGAAGAAAAACAGATAGTACTATGCCCAATAAAAGATGATGAGATTTGGGAGGCCAAGGCAGGAGGATCACTTGAGCCCAGGAGTTCAAGACCAGCCTGAGCAACATAGGGAGACCCCGTCCCTACAAAAAATTAACCAGACATGACATGCCTGTAGTCCCAGCTACTTGGGAGGCTGAGGTGGGAGGATCACTTGAGCTGGGGAGGTGGAGGTTGCAGTGAGCCATGATCACACCACCGCACTCTAGCCTGGGTGACAGAGTGAGAACCCATCTCTCCAGAAAAAAAAAAAAAAAGGTGACAAGAGATTGTAAATTACCCAAGATCACACAACCAGTATATTTCTGATTTCAAGGCTGTTATGCATTTATAGTGATGCCAAAATACTGTAGCAGGAAATGTTTTTCCCTTTGTGTCATATCTGATTTCTTTCAGCAGTGTTTTGTAATTCTCACCGTAAAGATCCTTCACTTCCCTGGTTAGCTGTATTCCTACGTATTTTCTTTTTGTGGCTGTTGTATATGGAATCTTGTTCTTGATTTGGCTCACAGCTTGGACTTGTTGGTGTATAGAAATGCTACTGATTTTTGTACATTGATTTTGTATCCTGAAATTTTTCTGTAGTTTGTTATATCTAGGAGCTTTTGGGCAGAGACTATGGGGATTTCTAGGTGTAGAATCATATCATCTACAGACAGATTGTTTGACTTTCTCTCTTCCTACTTGGATGCCTTTTCTTTCTTTCTCCTGCCTGATTGCTCTGGCTAGAACTTCCAGTATTATGTTGAATAGGAGTGTTGAAAGAGGGCATCCTCAACTTGCTCTGGTTTTCAAGGGTAATACTTCCAGCTTTTGCCTGTTCAGTGTGATGTTGGCTATGGGTTTGTCATAAATGACATCATTTTAAGATATATTCCTTCAGTGCCTATTTGTTGAAGGCTTTTAACATGAAATTATGCTGAATTTTATCAAAAGCCATTTCTGCATCTATTGAGATTATTATATGGTTTCGGGTTTAGTTCTAATTATGCAATGAATCACAATTATTGGTACATATGTTGAACCAACTTTGCATGCCAGGGATAGTCTACTTGATTGTGATGGATTAGCTTTTTCATGTGCTGCTGAATTCCGTTTGCTAGTATTTTGCTGAGGATTTTTGCATCAGTGTTCATCAAGGATATTGGCCTTTTTCTTTTTTATTGTTTCTCTGCCAGGTTTGGGTATCAGGATGATGCTATCCCCGTAGAATGAGTTGGGGAGTTCTTCCTCTTCAATTTTTTGGAATATTTTCGGTAGGAATGGTACCAGCTCTTCTTTATATATCTGGCAGAATTTGGCTGTGAATCATTCTGGTCCTGGGCTTTTTCTAGTTAGTAAGCGTTTTATTACTGATTCAATTTCAGAATTCATTATTTGTCTGTTCAGGATTTTAATTTCTTCCTGGTTCAATCTTGGGAGGTTGTACGTTTCCAGAATTTTACCTATTTCTTGTAGTTGTTCTAATTTGTTTGCATAGAGGTGTTCCTAATAGTCTGAGGATTTTTTGTATTTCTCTGGGGTAATGTCCCTTTGTCATTTCCAATTGTGTTTATTGGGATGTTCTCTCATTTTTTCTTTGTTAGTCTAGCTGCAGTCGTATTTATTCTTTCAAATAATCTTATTTGTTCTTATGTATAATCTTATTTATTCTTTAAATAATCTTAGTTATTCTTTCAAAAAACCAACTCCTGGATTCCTTAATCTTTTTTGTATTGCTTGTCATGTCCCAATTTCATTCAGTTCAGGTGTAATTTTGGTTATTTCTTTTCTTCTGCTTACCTTGGGGTTGGTTTGCTCTTGTTTTTCTATTTCTTCCAGCCGTGAGGATAGGTTGTTAATTTGAGATCTTTCTAACTTTTCTATGGGGGCATTTAGTGCTATAAACTTTTCTCTTAGCATGCTTTAGCCCTGTCTCAGAGATTGTTATATTGTATCTTTGTTCTCAATAGTTTCAAAGAATTTCTTAATTTCTGACTAATTTTATTGTTTACCCGAAAGTCATTCAGGAACAGGTTGTTTAATTTCCATGTAACTCTATGGTTTTGAGAGTTCTTTTTAGTATTGATTTCTATTGTTACTGCACTGTGGTCTAAGAGTGTGGTTCAGTTTTTTTTAAAATTTGCTGAGAATTGTTTTATGACTGATCATGTGGCCAATTTACAGTATATGCCATGTGCAGATGAGAATAATGTATATTTTATTGTTTTGGGGTGGCAAATTCTGTAAAAGTCTGTTAGGTTCATTGATCAAGTGTTGAGTGCAGGTCCCAAATATCTTTGTCAGTTTTCTGCCTCAGTGATCTGTCTAGTACTGTCAATGGGATGTTTAAACTTCCCACTACTTGTATGTGGTTATCTAAGTTTCTTTTCATAGGTCTTTAAGACTTATTTTATGAATCTGTTTGCTTCTGTGGTGGATGCGTACATATATTTAGTATAGTTAGGTCTTCTTGTTGAACTGAACCCTTTACCATTATGTAATGTCCTTCTTTGTCATCTTTTTTCATCACTGTTTGTTTAAAGTCTGTTTTGTCTGAAATTAGAATAGTAGCCCCTGCTTTTTTCTGTTTTTTTTTTTTATTTGCTTGGTAGATTTTTCTCTGTTCCTTTACTTTGAGCTTATAGTTATCATTGCATGTGAGATGAGTCTTTTGAAGACAGTATATTGTTGGGTCTTGCTTCTTTATCCAACTTGCCATTCTGTGCCTTTTAATTGGGGCATTTGGCTCGTTTACATTCAAAGTTGATACTTTGATACATGCAAATTTAATTCTGTCATCATGTTGCTAGAGGTTATTATGCAGATTTGATTGTGTAGTTTCTGCTTTATAGTGTCAATGGTCTATGTATTTAAGTGTGTTTTGTGGTGGCTGGTAACGGTCTTTAATTTTCATGTTTAGCACTCCCTTCAGGACCTCTCGTAAGGCACATCTGGTGGTAACAAATTCCCTTAGCATTTGTTTGTCTGAAAGGATCTTATTTCTCCTCTGCTTATGAAGCGTCTTTTAACTAGATAAGAAATTCTTGGTTGAAATGTCTTTTCTTTAAGAATGCTGAGTATAGGCCCCTCAATCTTTTCTGCCTTGTAGAGTTTCTGCTGAAAGGTCCACTCTTAGCCTAATGGGGCTCCATTTGTAGGTGACCTGCCTCTTCTCTCTAGCTGCCTTTAATGCTTTTTTCTTTCATTTCGACCTTGGAGAATCTGATTACTTTGTGTTTTGGGGATGGCCATTTTGTGTAGTATCTCACAGGGGTTCTCTGCATTTCTTGAATTTGAATATTGGCCTCTCTAGCAAGATTGGGGAAGTTTTCATGGATGATATCCTCAAATATGTATTCCACATTACTTACCCTTTCTCCCTCTCTTTCTAGGACATAGATGAGTTGTAGATTTGTTCTCTTTACATAATCCCATATTTCTCAGACATGTTTATTCTTTTTGTTCATTTTTCTTTATTTTTGTCTGACAGAGTTGATTCAAAGAAATGGTCTTCAAGCTCTGAGATTATTTCCTGAGCTTGGTCTATTCTGCTGTTAATACTTGTGGTCGTATTATGAAATTCTTGTAGTGAGTTTCTCAGTTCTATCAGATAAGTTTGGTTCTCTCTTAAAATGGCCATTTCATTTTTAAGTTCCTATATCATTTTATCATATTCCTTAGAGTCCTTGCATTGGGGTTCAACTTTCTCCTGAATGTCAATGTTCATTCTTATCTATATTCTGAATTATGTCTGTCATTTCAGCCTAGTTGAGAATCATTGCTGAGGAACAACTACAGTCATATGGAGGTAAGAAGATACTCAGGCTTCTTGAGTTGCCAGAGTTCTTGTGCTGGTTATTTCTCATCTGTGTGGGCTGATGTTCCTTCAACATTTAAGCTGTTGTCCTATAGATGGGGTTTTTTGCTTTTATCTTCTTTGGTGCCCTTGGGGGTTTGGTTGTGGTATAAGGTGGGTTCAGTTGGCTGGCTTCATTTCTGGAAGATTTTAAGGGGTCAAGGCTCAGCTGAGCTCTCCTCGGCTGTGTGCTGTAGCTCTGGGGGGCTGAAACCAGGCCCCTAGCTCTGTTCTCTGGCCCCTCAAGGTTAGGAACATGCTGTGCTGCAGGAGCCAAGGTGTTCCTAGTCCACTGCCACAGTACTCCAATGGGGAATTACCCCCATTGGAGTGCATCACTGGGGTAGTGGCAAGAGGATCTTTGCTTGCTCACACATGCCAGCCACCTCAGCAGTGCGAAAGGGTGCATGTCTGTCAGCTGGGGAGGGGCATCAGTGGAAGTAGGGCAGCACCATTTCTAGATTGAGGTGTTTCTAGAAATGTGCAACAATGAAGCAACAAAGATATTTCAAGATAGTTTAGGATATTTATAACAGTATTTTGAGGATGATGGATCACAGATATTGAATACAAAAACAGGTAAAGAAGGAAGACGGCAAAGTTTGAGTTACAGGGTTCATTACACTGCACATCCTGATGGAAGTGAAGAATAATTGGAGGGGATGAAGTGAATACAACTGAACAAGCGAACTGAAAGAAGATGAAGTAGTATTCAGAGATGTAGATGCTTGAAATCATGATTATCGATAATAGAGTATTCCAGATGATAGAAGGGTTTAATGTGGTCTTTCCTTTATTAGAAAGGAAGTAAAGAACTGAAGAAACAAGATAGTAGATGAATTATCCAAGTGTGTAAGATGAAAAGATTACAAATATGAGGGTCAAGCACCAATGTCTTTGGTGAATAATGGAAAGGGATCAAAATAAGGTGAGTAAGTAACAGTGAGTAGAAGAGGAGGAAGGTGGTATTGTCAAATTATACAAGCTTTAAAAAAGCAAGGATTTTGTTTCTTTTTTATATAAGAAGTTTTAGAAATAGCAGTAGGGTGTCAGAAGGAATGTTAGTGAATAAACTGCTGTTATGTAAGAGGACTATAGGGGAAGCAGTGTCCTTCTTAAAGGAAGGGCTTGGTTTCAGATAGGGCACAGAATTTGAGAGAATGCTTTGAAAAGAGGTTGAGAATATAATACAGTTTGATAATCATCTGGCAGAAGTGCCAGAGTGTTCAGTGAAAGCACTCGAGAGTTAAGGACCATGGAGAGGGCTGCTCAGAGGCAATGGAATAGCATTATTGGCATAATCCCCAAGGGTCTGAACAGCTTTGTAATTGATTTCCAATGGGCTATTTCTAAACCATTTTAGCCTTCTGTGACTTATTCATCCTTTATTTTCTATTTTTAAGTTTTTCTTAAGACTCTTTTTTACTTCCTAAAGAAGTTACTTGTACTAGTTCATTTTCTAAAACGGAAAAGTCAAAAAATTATATAGTTGTTTGATTTTTTTCTCTTTTCTTGGTAGATAATTTAATCTTTTATAGATTTAAGTTATTACAGCATTTTCTAAATGTTAGCCTATAAATTCTTATGAGAGCTTTAGTCTGTCTTGCACAGAATACTTGTCACATTATAAGCACTTTAGTTTTAAGAGTATGGGCTCTGGAGTCAGACTGCCTGATGGACTCCAACTCCTTTATTTATAGTTATGTAACATTGAAGATGTTAATTCAGCTATTCCAGTACAGGAAAGTATGGACAGTAGAAATAAACCAAGTCAGGAAATGGTAAGGTATTCCTGATATGGTTTGGCCCTGTGTCCCCACCCAAATCTCATCTTGAATTGGAATCCCCACTTGTTGAGGGAGAGACCTGTAAGCCCACATGTTGAGGGAGAGAGGTGACTGGATCATAGAAGCAGTTTCCCCCATGCTGTTCTCAAGATAGCGAGTGAGTTCTCATGAGATCTGATAATTTTATAAGCATTTGGCCTGTTCCCTTCTTGCACTTCTCTCTCCTGCCACCATGTGAAGAAGGTCCGTGCTCCTCCTTTGCCTTCCACCATGATTGTAAGTTTTCTGTGGCCTCCCCAGCCATGCAGAACTGTGAGTCAATTAAACCTCTTTTCTTTATAAATTACCCAGTGTTGGGCAGTTCTTTATAGCTGTGTGAAAATGGGACTAATACAGAAAATTGGTACTGTGAAGAGTGGGGTACTGCTATAAAGATACTTGAAAATGTGGAAGTGACTTTGGAACTGGGTAATAGGTAGAGGTTGGAACAGTTTGGAGGGCTCAGAAGAATAGAGTAGTATGTGAGGAAGTTTGGAACTTCCTGGAGACTTGTTGAATGGTTTTGATCAAAATGCTGGATAGTGATATGGAGACTGAATTTCAGGCTGAGGTGGTCTCAAATGGTGATGGGAGCTTATTGTAACTGGACCAAAGATCACTCTTCTATGCTTTTGCAAAGAGACTGCTGGCATTTTGCCCCTGCCCTAGAGATCTGTGGAACTTCATACTCAAGAGAGATGATTTTGGGTATCTGGCAGGAGAAACTTCTAAGCAGCAAAGTGTTCAAGAGGTGATAGACCATAAGAGTTTGGAAAATTTGTGGCCTGACTATGTAATAGAAAAGAAAAATCCATTTTCGGGGGAGAAGTTCAAGCTGCCTGCAGACATTTTCATAAGTAATGAGGAGAATGGGGAAAATATCAGAGATCTTCATGGCAGCCCCTCCCATAACAGGCCTGGAAGCCTAGGAGGAAAAAATGGTTATGTGGGCCAGGCCCAGGGCCTTGCTGCTTTGTGCACTCTCAGGACTTGGTTCCCTGCATCCCAGCCATGGCTAACAGGGGCCAATGTACAGCTCAGGTTGTTGCTCGAAGAGGGTGCAAGCCCCAAGCCCTGGTGGCTTACACATGGTGTTGGGCCTATGGGTGCACAGAAGTCAAGAATTGAGCTTTGGAAACCTCCACCTAGATTTCAGAGGATGTATGGAAATGACTGGATGCCCAGGCAGAAGTTTGGTACGGGGTGGAGCCTCAAGAAGAACCTCTGCTAGGGCAGTGTGGAAGGGAAATGTGGGGTTGGAGCCCCTCACACAGGGTCCCCAATGGGGCACTACCTAGTGGAGCTGTGAGAAGAGGGCCATCATTCTCCAGACACCAGAATGGTAGATCCATTGACAGCTTGCACCATGCCCCTGTAATGTCGGCAGACACTCAATGCCAGCTGTGAAAGCAGCCAGGCATGGGGCTATACCCTGACAAGCCACAGAGGCAGAGCTGCCCTAGGCCATGGGAGTCTACCCTTTACATCAGCATGCCCTGGATATGAGACATGGAGTCAAAGGAGATTATTTTGGAGCTTTAAGGTTTAATGACTGCCCCCACTGGATTTTGGACTTACGTGGGGACCATAGCCCCTTTGTTTTGACCAATTTCTCTCCCATCTAGAACAGGAATATTTACCCAATGCCTGTACCCCCATTGTATCTTGGAAGTAACTAACTTGCTTTTGATTTTACAGGCTCATAGGTGGAAGGAACTTGCCTTGTTTCAGATGAGACATTGGTCTGTGGACTTTTGAGTTAATGCTGGAATGAATTAAGACTTTGGGGGATTGTTGTGAAGGCATGATTGGTTTTGAAAACTTGCCTTGCCTCAGATGAGACCTCGGACTTGTACTTTTGAGTTAATGCTGGAATGAGTTAAGACTTTGGGGGACTGTCGGGAAGGCATGATTGATGTTGAAATGTATAAAGGACATGCAATTTGGGAGGGCCAGGGCAGAACTATATGGTTTGGTTTTGTGTCTCCACCCAAATCTCATCTCATATTGTCATCTCCATGTGTAGAAGGAGAGACCTGTAATTTCCATGTGTCAAGGGAGGAAGGTGACTGGATCAAGGGGGCGGTTTCCCTCATCCTATTCTCCAGATAGTGAATGCGTTCTCATGAGATCTGATGGTTTTATAAGCATCTGGCATTTTCCCCTGCTTGCACTTCTCTCTCCTGCCACCATGTGAAGAGGGTCCTTGCTTCCCCTTCACCTTCCACTTGATTGTAAGTTTCCTGAAGCCACCTCAGCCATGTTGAGTTGTGAGTCAATTAAACCTCTTTCCTTTTTAAATTACTCAGTCTTGGGCAGTTCTTTATAGAAGTGTGAAAACAGACTAATACAATGCCTGATATGGGAGGAATCAAGTGACACTGCCATAATTTATCAAGGAAATCATTTAGGGCAAAATCCCTAAAGGACTATACTTGAGGAACAAGGACAAGTTGAAATAAAACTGAGCATTACAAAGCTATCAACTGAGCTCAATCTCTGATTTGGTTAAAGTGATTTTTCACTCCCCCTACTCCACATATTTCTTTCCAACAGAAGTTATCATCTGGAGACTGTACAATTTGTACACAATATCAAGCTTTCAATAAAAATTGTGAACCATAGTATTAGACAATGTTATATGACCTTAAGCCAAGATGGAAAATTGAAAAGAGAAACAGACTCAAAAGGGATCCAGATTTTTGAGTTAAAGAGGTTACAATAACTATGATTATAAGAACTAAAAATATTAAAACTCTTAAAGGAAAATATAGAAGGAAAGCTCCATGATATTGGATTTGGCAGTTTACTTCTCGGCTATGATGCCAAAAGTACAGGCAACAAAAGGAAAAACAGATATATTGGACTACATTAACATTTAAAACTTATGTGCAACAAAGGACACTATTAACAGAGTGACAAGGCAACTTACAGAAAATACTTGCGTGTTACTAATAAGATATTAATACCTATAGTATATAAAGAACTCCTACAACTCAGCAACAGAAAAAAACAAACATCCCAATTTTAAAATGGGCAAAGATGCTGGGTACAGTAGCTCATGCCCATAATCCCAGCACTTTGAGGCTGGGGAATTTGAGACCAGCCTGGGCAACATAGCAAGACCCTGGCTGTACAAAAAAATAAATTGCTGGGTGTGTACATGTGCACCAGTAGTCGTAGCACTTGGGAGGCTGAGGCAGAGGATCCCTTGAGCCCAGGAGTTCAAAGCTGCAACGATCTATGTTTGTGCCACTGCACTCCAGCCTGGGTGACATAATGAGACCTTGTCTCAAAAAAAATAAAAATAAAAATGGGCAAAGGACTTGAAGAGACATTTCTCCAAAGAAGATATATGCAAATAGTAAGCACATGAAAAGATACTCAACCTCATTAATCATTAGGGAAGTGGAAATCAAAACTACAGTAGATACCATACACACCTATTGGGATGGCTATTACCAAAAAACAGAAAATAACAAGTGTTTGCACGCATGTGGAGAAACTGGAATCATTGTGCATTGTTGACGTCAATATAAAATGATGTAGCTGCTGTGAAAAAAACTATATGATGATGATTCCTCCAAAAGTTAAACATAGAATTACCATATGATCCATCATTTCCATTTCTAGGTATATACCAAATAGAATTGAAAGCAGGTATTCAAACAGATATTGGTACACCTATTTTCATAGCAGCATTATTCACAATAGCCAAAAGGTCTATCAGCAGATGAATGGATAAACAAAATGTGATATATACATATAAATGCATATTATTCAGCCTTTAAAAAGGAAGGAAATTCTGTACATGCTACAACATGTACAGAATTTTTAATAAATTTTAGATGAATTTTGAAGACATGATAAGTGCAATAAGCAAGATAAAAAAGGGCAAATATTGTATGACTTGACTCACGTAAAGTACATAGGATATTCAAATTCATAGAGACAGAAAGGAGAATGGTAGCTATCAAGGATTAGAGGAGGGGAGAATGGGAAGTTATTGTTTAATTAATACATACAGAGTTTCAGGTCAAGATAATGAAAAATTTCTGAAGATGGATGGTGGTGATGGTTGCTTAACAATGCAAATATACATAATGCCCCTGGAACTATATACTTTAAAGTGGTTAAAATGGTAAATTTTATGCATATTTTACCACAGGAAAATTGATTAAAATAATTGCGATTAGTATCAGCCAAAATAAAAAAGATATTATTATTATCAAAGGAGGCATAGCAAGAATGACAGTTAAATTTTTGACAGAAACTATGGGAGCCAGAATACAGTGGAACATCTTTAAAGTACTTAAAGAAAATAAACTCTAACCTATATCTAATAAGAATCACTTTCAAAAGTGAAGGTTAAATATAGATATTTTTCAGGCAAAGAAATAAGGAATTTATCGCCAACAGATCTATATTAAAACAAATTCTGAAGACAGACATTACCAAGGTTAGCAGTGATTTAGAGCAACTTAACAGCAGCTTAAAGCCAGAAAAACAAAGAAAAAGGGAGAAAAATGCATAACATTTAGACAGGAAGAAATAAAACTTATATTTGCTGACAGTATATGTATGTACTTAGAAAATCCAAACAAATCTACAGACTATTAGAATTAAGTGAATTTATCAAGGCCTGATAAAAAGTGAAATGAATGAAAATTATATGTATTTCTGTATGCCAGCAAGAAACAAATAATGAATTTTTAAAGTTATAATTTCTATAACCATCCAAAAAACGTAAAATACCTAAAAATAAGCCTAATGAAAGACATACTGTTCTTTACATTGAAAACATAAAAAATATTAAGATCAAGAAAATCTAAATAAATGGAGGAATATACAGTGTTCAAAGATTGGAAGACTCAATATTGCTAAGATGTTAGTTCTCCCCAAATTAATCTATAGATTCAATGTAACTTCAGTCAAAATTCCAGCTGTGTGTGTGTGTAAATTGACAACTTCGTCCTAAAATGTATGTGGAAATACAAAGGATCAAAAAGTCAATCCAATTCTGAAGAACAACAAAAGTGGAGAATGTACAACACCATCAGATGTCAATATGTATTATACTGGCCGGACGCAATGGCTCATGCCTGTCAGCACTATGGGAGGCTGAGACAAAAGGATTGCTTGAGCTCAGGAGTTTGAGACCAGCCTGGGCAACATAGTGAGACTTGGTCTCTACTAAAAATTAAAAAAAAAAAAAAATTGCTGCACATGATGGCTTGTGGCTGTAGTCCCAGCTACTTGGGAGGCTGAGGTGGGAGGATCACTTGAGCCCAGGAGATTGAGGCTGTAGTGAGCTATTATTGTGTCACTGCACTCCAGCCTGGGTGACAGAGCAAGACCCTATCTCAGAAAAAAATATACAAGCACTAGCATAATGTTAGCCTAAGGACAGACAAATGAGCCAGTGGAACAGGATAGAATATGAAAATAAATGCATATATATGTGATTATCTGATTTACAAAAAAAAAGTGGCATTGCAATACAATGGATAAAGGATGATATTTTTAATAAATTGTGCTGAATCAATTAGATATTGATATGGGAAAAATAAATTTTGATCTCTTCCTCACATCCCATATATGAAATTCAATTCCAGATGGCTCATAGACCATAGACCTATTGTTGTTCCTTTCCTATGTGAAAAGCAAAACAATAATGTTCATGGAAGAATATATAGGAGAATAAACATTTGTGACCTCAGGGTTGGCAAAGATTTCTTAAACAATGAAAGCTCTAAGGATAAAGAAAGGAAAGAATAAACTGGGCCAAATTAAAGTATCTTTTTAAAAAGGTATTATCAGCATAAAAAGGCAAGACACAGAGTGGGAGATGATATTAGCTCTTTATATATCTAATAAAAGATTTATATTTTTAATACCTAAAAAGAACTCCAACAAATCAATATGAAAATGGGATCCAGTACAACAAGAAAATGGACAAGAGATTTGAACACTTTACTAAAGAAGATATTCAAATGGCCAGTAAATATATGAAAAAATGCTCATTATAGAAATGCAGTTTAAATTCATAATGCAATGTCACCACAACAGTTAAAAGAAAAAAGAGACAATACCAAAGTTGACAAAGATCTGAGTAATATTAAAGAGTACTTCATTTAATTTCCAGCTCTGCCACTTGCTAGTTATATGACTATATTGAAAGTTAAATTACTTAACTTTCCTGCATCCATAGTTTGAACATCTATAAAATGAGATAATAGTAGTAAATACCTCATAGAGTTGTTGAGAGAATTGAGGGAGATGATTCATGTTAAGTGCTTAATATAGTTCAACTGGCATCAGCTATTATAATTTAATTCTTATGATAACCAATAAACTAAGCATTATTATATATTTTTTCAGATAAGGAAATTGAGGCCAATGGAGATAAATCACTTCCCACAGTTATGAAAAGATAAGAGAAGCATTGAATACATTTCTTTCTCAGCTCAAAGACCTTGCTTTTAGGTATACCACCTACCAATTCCACTCTTGGCAGATATATAAAGAGGGTATTGAGTGACTGCCAGTCACAAATATTGCTTGACTCAGTATAAAGCTTCTCTTACAGCTATTAACCTGTACATCTATTATTCAGACCCCTTACTTAGGTTTTGAAGTTCTAGTGCATAGTCTGCTTGCCTGGATTCCAAGCCCTGCTATCCTAATCATTATAGTTACATATCTTAAAATATGCTGCCTAGTTTCTCGATGTCTCTATTTATATGATTCTTGGTGTTATGTTTGCCTGCTCCTTGTCCATCTGCTTACTTATGACTCACAGCTTCTCCTCATTTAGGGCACAGTTCAAAGGTCACCTTGATCTCTATAATATGGTCCTCATTTATTTTCTGCAGTACTGAAAATGTTTTTTATAATCTTTCCCTTCCACCTAACAAGAGTATAAGATCCATGAGAACAGAAGCCTATGTTTCTGTTTTCTTTTGTTTTGTTTGGCTGCTTTACTTTCAGAGGCCAGAAGAGTAGGCATTCAAAAATTATTAAGTGCATAAATTAATTTTGTGTCCTCTCCTCAAAATTTATGTGCACTTCAGCTCAAACTTTTTAATGGCTCTAATTCCCAACCTGTCTATTCAGAACATGACACAACTTAGGTGATTCACCTACCTCCCTTATTCTTACCGATTACCTCATAATCTAACAGCTTATGACAAGGTAGTCATTTTATATGGTTTGGTTCTGTGTCCCCACCCAAATTTCACCTTGAATTGTAATAATCCCCATGTGTGTGTCAGGAGTGGAACCAAGTGGAGGTAACTGGATCATGGGGGCAGTTTCCCCATGCTGTTCTCATGATAATGAGTGATCTGATGTGATCACATCATGAAATCTGATGATTTTATAAATGTCTGGCATTTCCCCTGCTTGCACTCATTCTCTTTCCTGCCGCCTTGTGAAGAGCTGCCCTCTGCCGTGATTGTAAGTTTCCTGAGGCCTCCCCAGCCATGTGGAACTGTGAGTCCATTAAACCTCTTTCCTTTATAAATTACTCAGTCTTGGGTATTTCTTTGTAGTAGCATGAAAAAGGACTAATGTAAACTGGCACCACAGAGTGGGGTGCTGTTATAAAGATACCCAGAAATGTGGAAACGACTTTGGAACTGGGTAACAAGCTGAGGTTGGAACAGGTTGGAGGGCTCAGAAGAGAGGAAGATGTGGGAAAGTTTGGAACTTCCTAGAGACTTGTTGAATGGCTTTGACAAAAATGCTGATGGTGATATGGACAATGAAGTGTAGGCTGAGGTAGTTTGAGATGGAGATGAGGAATTTGTTGCGAATTGGAGTAAAGATCACCTTTGCTATGCGTTAGCAAAGAGACTGGTGGCCTTTTGCCTCTGCCCCAGAGATCTGTAGAACTTTGAACTTGAGAGTGATAATTTAGGATATCTGGCAGAAGAAATTTCTAAGTGGCAGAGCATAGAAATTTGGAAAAATTGCAGCCCGATGATGCAATAGAAAAGAAAACATTTTCTGGGGAAGGGGGTAGAAATTCAAGCCTGCTGCAGAAATTTGCATAAGTAACGAGGAGTCAAATGTTAATCACCAAGACAATGGGGAAAATGTCTCCAGGGCGTTTTCAGAGACCTTTGTGGCAGCCCCTCCCATCACAAGCCTGGAGACCTAGGAGGGAAAAATGGCTTTGTAGGCCAGGCCCAGGGTCACCCTGCTCTATGCAGCCTTGGGACATGGTGCCCTGCATCTCAGCAGCTTCAGCTCCAGCCATGTCTAAAGGAGGCCAGGTACAGCTCTGGCATTGCTTCAGAGGGTGCAAGTCCCAAGCCTTGGCAGCTTACACGTGGTGTTAGGCCGACAGGTGCACGGAAGTCAGGAACTGAGCTTTGGGAACCTCCACCTAGATTTCAGAGGATATATAGAAATGCCTGGATATCCAGGCACAAGTTTGCTCCAGTGGCAGAGCCCTCATGGAGAACCTCTGCTAGGGCAGTGCAAAGGGAAAATGTGGGGTTGGAGCCCCCACACCGAGTCCCCACTGGGGCACTACCTGGTGGAGCTGTGTGAAGAGGGCCAACATCCTCCAGACCCCAGAATGGTAGATCCACCAGCAGCTTGCACTATGTGCCTGGAAAAGCAGCAGACCCTCAATGCCAGCCTGTGAAAGCACCAGAGAGTGGGAATGTAACTCTGCAGAGCCACAGGGGTGGAGCTACCCAAGGCCATAGGAGCCCACCTCTTGCATCAGCGTGACCTGGATGTGCCACATGGAGTAAAAGGAGATCATTTTGGAACTTTAAGGTTTAATGATTGTCCTGTTGGATTTCGGACTTGCATGGGGTCTGTAACCTCTTTGTTTTGGCCAATTTCTCCCAGTACCTCCATTGTACCTAGGAAGTAACCAACTTGCTTTTGATTTTATAGACTTATAGGCAGAAGCGACTTGCCTTGTCTCAGACAAGACTTTGGACTTAGGCTTTTGAGTTAATGCTGGAATTAGTTAAGACTTTGGGGGACTGTTGGAAAGGCATAATTGTGTTTTGAAATGTGAGCACATGAGATTTGGGAGGGGCCAGGGGCAGAATGATATGATTTGGCTCTTTGTCCCCACCCAAATCTCACCTTGAGTTATAACAATCCCCACATGTCATGGGTGGGACAAGGTATAGGTAGTTGGATCTTGTGAATTATTCTCACAAGATCTAATGGTTTTATAAGTGTCTGGCATTTCCCCTGCTTGCACGCATTCTCTCTTCTGCCACCCTGTAAAGAGGTCCCCTCCAGTATGATTTTAAGTTTCCTGAGGCCTCCCCAGCCATGTGGAACTGTGAGTCAATTAAACCTCTTTCCTTTATAAATTACCCAGACTCAGGTATCTCTTCATAGCTGCATAAAATGGACTAATGCATCATTCTAATGACAAGATAGTTATTTTGACAGTCACTTCAATCAAAATGGAACTACACTTTAAAGGAATTTAGATCTAACGTTCTAATCAAAATTTTTAAAGGTTATTTTTTGCTTTAATAAAGTTATAAATTCAGTTATGATTGTTTATAGGATTTTACACAGTAATATTTTACTTCATTACAGTAAGACAATAGATGTAAAGCAGCTAGCATATGGTAGCTACTCAACTGTTAATGTTCCTTTTCATTAACAATTTTCATTATTAAAATTGTTTTCCTTTTAGAAAAGTATAGATACTTGAAACACTACAGGATATGGTAATAAGACTAAAAATTAAAACTTGAAATCTTTAGTTTTGTTCTTAACAACAACTCAAAAATTGAGAGAAGATATTTTTAAGAAAAGTTACCTTTCTTACATTCGAAACTAGCAAAGATTACAGAGGAGGTAGAAACAACAGATACTTTAAAATAAAAGTTATAAGTAATTATTCTTTTATTAATCTAGTTTATTCTTCTTCAAAATAAAACTTTATAGATACGTTTAAATGTTGGACCTACAGATCCTTCAA
Organism: Symphalangus syndactylus; assembly: GCF_028878055.3. NCBI lineage: Eukaryota > Metazoa > Chordata > Mammalia > Primates > Hylobatidae > Symphalangus > Symphalangus syndactylus. Next base: position 35,300,530 of record NC_072432.2, read on the forward strand.
ATGGACCACATAAAAAGATAGTATGTATCAGTAACTTATAGATGTAGGTGTTAATGTAGTTGGTCATATTTCATTTAAAATTTTTCTGGAGTCTTTTATGTAAAAGCATGACAGAAGATAGATTAAATCAACAGTGGATATTAACTCAAACACACCAGTTCAGTGCATAAAATAAATTTCTGCATTTTCTGATACATGATTCTATGACATGGGCCAGCATTATGAACTGTCGAGAAATGTTACATTTCTGTATGATAATGGTTTTTAAGACTTATGCGTATGGCTTTGGTTAATAATGTTAAAGATGAATATTTGGATCTATGTTGACTATAAAGGTATCTGACTTGACTGTGATACAACTGTAGAACAAAAAAATCCTTTAAAAAATTAATCCCACTTGACCATGTTTGTTTTCATATGGATTTATAGTCTTGTTTCTTCTTTTAAAGTATTTTTCTTTTAAATCTTAGCATGCACACCACAGAATCAAAAAATGAACATTTGGAGGATGAAAACTTCCAAACATCTACAACTCCTCAGGTAAAAACTTAAAAGTATATTGTAATATATGATATAAAATCAACCTGATTTAAAATTTATTCCTAAAGTTTACTTATTTGATAGGTTTCTTTTATATATCTGGTTAAAAATGAAAAGTGGTAAATTTAAAAATACCTAGTTGTAATGGGTCCTAGGAAATGAGCAGAAATAATGAAACAACTGGAAAGGTGTGACTATAGAGCATTTTAGAGCTAAAGAGCACAGATTTTAGGAATAAGGAGATTTGTCGCTTATTATTTCTTGCCACATTCAGGGAAAACTCAGTAACTTAAACTAACAGAGGTAAAGATAAGTCTAGATTAATTAAAATGTTGTGCTGTGTATTTTGAAGAGACCCAAGTTTTTTTATTTTTATAGATACATAGAGCAAGTGGTTAGACCTTTTGTTGATCTAGTTTTACTTAGTAATAATTGCTCATAATTAGAATTGTAAATTTCATATTTTTTTAAAATAGAGATTTCTACAGTTCTTACGGGGCAAAAAGTCATTTTTAAAAATATTTTAAATATTCACCATTGATTCTAATTATCTGTGAAGAAGTCATCTTAGTCTACATCAGTTTATTACAAATTCTAAAATAATAAAACTTAAAATAATATGGTTTTACTCTACATGACCTTTCACCCACCTTAATAAAAATTCACCATTGTGTCTTTATCCCTTTTATATGGTAACAGAATTTTCAGAAAAAGCCTCTATACCAGAACTCCAATAGGTTAATTATGATCAGATTTGAAGAACTTTGATCTTAAAGAGCTATGTAATTCATTTTTAGCCATCAGCTGCTTTGATATCTCTGTCTCCTTAGTCATTACATGTAAAATTCCCTTCCTCAATGTGTCCGTGCACTCTAGCCTTTTTATTGTTTCCTGGGATTATGTGATATTCCCTCTTTCACTCACTCAAAGTATTATCAAGTCACTCAAATTGCTGGCACACACACCCCCACACCCACCCACCCATGACAATCATAAGGCAAATTTGGAGATTTCTATTGCAGAGTTAACCGTACTCTGGTGTTTTGTTGTTGTTATCATTGTTTATGTTTTGTTTTTTACATTGGAAGAAGTTTCTCAATATTCTCACGAACCAAAGATTCCTTTTTTTCAAAATCAGCAGTTTCATAATCAGGCTACCATTAAAAGGCCTGGGAGATTAAGGTATACCCTTGCACTATTTAATATGTTATCTATAAATATTAGTGGAAGCATGCTTGAATTTCTGAAGGCTTGACCTATGTTGTTCTCATTTTTCTTTCAGTTATATAAATTTATCAAATGAGATGAATCCAAGTAAAATTATATTTCACCTCCTTTCTAATTGAGTTGTATTTTCATTTCACAAAAGTTTTGGTGAATAATCTTTGGGATGTATACGGAGGATGGACACTTTTAATTATTGTGCCCAAACTGTAGGCACCTTTATTCAGTATACACAAATGATTGAATATAGTGGGGACCCAAGTCTATAAAAGGTTAAATCAAGGTACCTTGCAAAATACACTGCTGTTACATCCCCAAACAGCTACTGATATGGAGCATGAATCTTCTTTTCTATCTGTGATTCCTTGCATTAACTGTAATAATATAAATTTAATTCTAAAATTTGGTGGTTTAGTTAATTCATAAAATTATACAGAAAGTATGGTTCCTTAAAGATTTTCTTGTTTTACTACAGAGTCTCATTGATCCTAATAATACTGCACATGAAGAAACTAAAACTGTCCTATTAGATACAGAAGAAATAAAACCACAGACAAGAAAGGAGACGTACATTTCTTGTCCTCTAAGAGGAGTATTGAATGTAATTATTACAAATGGTATGTGAAACAAAAAATGTAAATGAAGAGAAAATGAGAAATATGTTTGATAAATATTAAAACATGAGACAACAAAGACACTACTTAATCAATATACTCCAGATCAGATGATCAGCTCTATTACAAGCAATATGTGAACAAAGAGGAAATATTTTCTTGAATCTTTCAAAGATAAAAACAAAAACAAAATATTGCCTAGGCGGTGTATGTTTTAATATTTGTCATACTTTTTTATGTTAAATTTTTGGGATTAGAAACATCACTGATTAAGAGGTTTTATTTAAAACTTACTTTGACATTTCGTTTTAAGTTAGCTAGAAAGAACATTATAATTTTGGAAATATTGTGTTTCTTATTAAAATTGGGCCCTAAGTTTTAAAACAACAGCAACCTTGTAAAAAGTTGTATAACATTGAATAGGAACAGCTCCGGTCTCCAGCTCCCAGCCCCAGCGACACAGAAGACGGATGATTTCTGCATTTCTGCTTGAGGTACCGGTTTCATCTCACTAGGGAGTGCCTAACAGTGGGTGCAGGACAGTCGGTGAAGCGCACTGTGTGCCAGCCAAAGCAGGGCGAGGCATTGCCTCACTCGGGAAGCGCAAGGGGTCAGGGAGTTCCCTTTCCTAGTCAAAGAAAGGGGAAACAGACGGCACCTGGAATATCGGGTCAGTCCCGTCCTAATACTGCGCTTTTCCAACGGGCCTGGAAAACGGCACACTAGGAGATTGTGTCCCTCACCTGGCTCGGAGGGTCCTATGCCCACGGAGTCTCGCTGATTGCTAGCACAGCAGTCTGAGATCAAGCTGCAAGGCAGCAGCGAGGCTGGGGGAGGGGCGCCTGCCATTGCCCAGGCTTGCTTAGGTAAACAAAGCAGCCAGGAAGCTCGAACTGGGTGGAGCCCACCACAGCTCAAGGAGGCCTGCCTGCCTCTGTAGGCTCCACCTCTGGGGGCAGGGCACAGACAAACAAAAACTCAGCAAGAACCTCCACAGACTTAAATGTCCCTGTCTGACTGACAGCTTTGAAGAGAGTAGCCCAGCACGCAGCTGGAGATCTGAGAACGGACAGACTGCCTCCTAAAGTGGGTCCCTCACCCCTGAGCAGCCTAACTGGGAGGCATCCCCCAGTAGGGACAGACTGACACCTCATTCAGCCGGGTACTCCTCTGAGACAAAACTTTCAGAGGAACTATCAGACAGCTGAATTTGTGGTCTCACGAAAATCCGCTGTTCTGCAGCCACCGCTGCTGACACCCAGCCAAACAGGGTCTGGAGTGGACCTCTAGTAAACTCCAACAGACCTGCAGCTGAGGGTCCTGTCTGGTAGAAGGAAAACTAACAGAGAGAAAGGACATCCACACCAAAAACCCATCTGTACATCACCATCATCAAAGACAAAAAGTAGATAAAACCACAAAGATGGGGAAAAATCAGAGCAAAAAAACTGGAAACTCTAAAAAACAGAGCACCTCTCCTCCTCCAAAGGAACGCAGTTCCTCACCAGCAACGGAACAAAGCTGGATGGAGGATGACGTTGACGAGTTGAGAGAAGAAGGCTTCAGACGATCAAACTACTCTGAGCTACGGGAGGAAATTCAAAACAATAGCAAAGAGGTTAAAAACTTTGAAAAAAAATTAGAAGAATGGATAACTAGAATAACCAATGGAGAGAAGGGCTTAAAGGAGCTGATGGAGCTGAAAGCCAAGTTTCGAGAACTACGCGAAGATTGCAGAAGCCTCAGTAGCAGATGCGATCAACTGGAAGAAAGGGTATCGCTGATGGAAGATGAAATGAATGAAATGAAGAGAGAAGGGAAGTTTAGAGAAAAAAGAATAAAAAGAAATGAACAAAGCCTCCAAGAAATTTGGGACTATGTGAAAAGACCAAACCTACGTCTGATTGGTGTACCTGAAAATGATGGGGAGAATGGAACCAAGTTGGAAAACACTCTGCAAGATATTATCCAGGAGAACTTCCCCAATCTAGCAAAGCAGGCCAGCATTCAGATTCAGGAAATACAGAGAACGCCACAAAGATACTCCTCGAGAAGAGCAACTCCAAGACACATAATTGTCAGATTCACCAAAGTTGAAATGAAGGAAAAAATGTTAAGGGCAGCCAGAGAGAAAGGTCGGGTTACCCACAAAGGGAAGCCCATCAGACTAACAGCTGATCTCTCAGCAGAAACTCTACAAGCCAGAAGAGAGTGGGGGCCGATATTCAACATTCTTAAAGAAAAGAATTTTCAACCCAGAATTTCCTATCCCGCCAAACTAAGCTTCATAAGTGAAGGAGAAATAAAATACTTTACAGACAAGCAAACACTGAGTGATTTTGTCACCACCAGGCCTGCCCTAAAAGAGCTCCTGAAGGAAGCACTAAACATGGAAAGGATCAACCGGTACCAGCCACTGCAAAAACAAGCCAAATTGTAAAGACCATCGAGGCTAGGAAGAAACTATAGCAACTAACGAGCAAAATAACCAACTAACATCATAATGACAGGATCAGATTCACACATAACAATATTAACGTTTAATGTAAATGGGCTAAATGCTCCAATCAAAAGACACAGACTGGCAAACTGGATAAGGAGTCAGGACCCATCAGTGTGCTGTATTCAGGAAACCCATCTCACGTGCAGAGACACACATAGACTCAAAATAAAGGGATGGAGGAAGATCTATCAAGCAAATGGAAAACAAAAAAAGGCAGGGGTTGCAATCCTAGTCTCTGATAAAATAGACTTTAAACCAACAAAGATCAAAAGAGACAAAGAAGGCCATTACATAATGGTAAAGGGATCAATTCAACAAGAAGAGCTAACTATCCTAAATATATATGCAACCAACACAGGAGCACCCAGATTCATAAAGCAAGTCCTCAGTGACCTACAAAGGGACTTAAACTCCCACACAATAATAATGGGAGATTTTAACACCCCACTGTCAACCTTAGACAGATCAACAAGACAGAAAGTTAACAAGGATATCCAGGAATTGAACTCAGCTCTACATAAAATGGACCTAATAGACATCTACAGAACTCTCCACCCCAAATCAACAGAATATACATTTTTTTCAGCACCACACCATACCTATTCCAAAATTGACCACATAGTTGGAAGTAAAGCTCTCCTCAGCAAATGTAAAAGAACAGAAATTATAACAAACTGTCTCTCAGACCACAGTGCAATCAAACTAGAACTCAGGATTAAGAAACTCAGTCAAAACCGCTCAACTACATGGAAACTGAACAACCTGCTCCTGAATGACTATTGGGTACATAATGAAATGAAGGCAGAAATAAAGATGTTCTTTGAAACCAACGAGAACAAAGACACAACATACCAGAATCTCTGGGACACATTCAAAGCAGTGTGTAGAGGGAAATTTATAGCACTAAATGCCCACAAGAGAAAGCAGGAAAGATCCAAAATTGACACCCTAACATCACAATTAAAAGAACTAGAAAAGCAAGAGCAAACACATTCAAAAGCTAGCAGAAGGCTAGAAATAACTAAAATCAGAGCAGAACTGAAGGAAATAGAGACACAAAAAACCCTTCAAAAAATTAATGAATCCAGGAGCTGGTTTTTTGAAAAGATCAACAAAATTGATGGACCGCTAGCAAGACTAATAAAGAAGAAAAGAGAGAAGAATCAAATAGATGCAATAAAAAACGAAAAAGGGGATATCACCACCGATCCCACAGAAATACAATCTACCATCAGAGAATACTACAAACACCTCTATGCAAATAAACTAGAAAATCTAGAAGAAATGGATAAATTCCTCGACAAATACACCCTCCCAAGACTAAACCAGGAAGAAGTTGAATCTCTGAATAGACCAATAACAGGTTCTGAAATTGTGGCAACAATCAATAGCTTCCCAACCAAAAAGAGTCCAGGACCTGATGGATTCACAGCTGAATTCTACCAGAGGTACAAGGAGGAACTGGTACCATTCCTTCTGAAACTATTCCAATCGATAGAAAAAGAGGGAATCCTCCCTAACACATTTTACGAAGCCAGCATCGTCCTGATACCAAAGCCTGGCAGAGACATAACCAAAAAAGAGAATTTCAGACCAATATCCTTGATGAACATTGATGCAAAAATCCTCAATAAAATACTGGCAAACCGAATCCAGCAGCACATCAAAAAGCTTATCCACCATAATCAAGTGGGCTTCATCCCTGGGATGCAAGGCTGGTTCAACATACACAAATCAATAAATGTAATCCAGCATATAAACAGAACCAAAGACAAAAACCGCATGATTATCTCAATAGATGCAGAAAAGGCCTTTGACAAAATTCAACAGCTCTTCATGCTAAAAACTCTCAATAAATTAGGTATTGATGGGACGTATCTCAAAATAATAAGAGCTATCTACGACAAACCCACAGCCAACATCATACTGAATGGGCAAAAACTGGAAGCATTCCCTCTGAAAACTGGCACAAGACAGGGATGCCCTCTCTCACCGCTTCTATTCAACATAGTGCTGGAAGTTCTGGCCGGAGCAATCAGGCAAGAGAAGGAAATAAATGGTATTCAATTAGGAAAAGAGGAAGTCAAATTGTCCCTGTTTGCAGATGACATGATTTTATATCTAGAAAACCCCATTGTCTCAGCCCAAAACCTCCTTAAGCTGATTAGCAACTTCAGCAAAGTCTCAGGATACAAAATTAATGTACAAAAATCACAAGCATTCTTGTACACCAATAACAGACAAACAGAGAGCCAAATCATGAGTGAACTCCCATTCACAATTGCTTCAAAGAGAATAAAATACCTAGGAATCCAACTTACAAGGGATGTGAAGGACCTCTTCAAGGAGAACTACAAACCACTACTCAATGAAATAAAAGAGGATACAAACAAATGGAAGAACATTCCATGCTCATGGATTGGAAGAATCAATATTGTGTAAATGGCCATACTGCCCAAGGTAATTTATAGATTCAATGCCATCCCCATCAAGCTACCAATGACTTTCTTCACAGAATTGGAAAAAACTACTTTAAAGTTCATATGGAACCAAAAAAGAGCCCGCATCGCCAAGTCAATCCTAAGCCAAAAGAACAAAGCTGGAGGCATCACGCTACCTGACTTTAAACTATACTACAAGGCTACAGTAACCAAAACAGCATGGTACTGGTACCACAACAGAGACATAGATCAATGGAACAGAACAGAGCCCTCAGAAATGATGCCGCATATCTACAACTATCTGATCTTTGACAAACCTGACAAAAACAAGAAATGGGAAAAGGATTCCCTATTTAATAAATGGTGCTGGGAAAACTGGCTAGCCATATGTAGAAAGCTGAAACTGGATCCCTTCCTTACACCTTATACAAAAATTAATTCAAGATGGATTAAAGACTTATATGTTAGACCTAAAACCATTAAAATCCTACAAGAAAACCTAGGCAATACCATTCAGGACATAGGCGTGGGCAAGGACTTCATGTGTAAAACACCAAAAGCATTGGCAACAAAAGGCAAAATTGACAAATGGGATCTAATTAAACTAAAGAGCTTCTGCACAGCAAAAGAAACTACCATCAGAGTGAACAGGCAACCTACAGAATGGGAGAAAATTTTTGCAACCTACTCATCTGACAAAGGGCTAATATCCAGAATCTACAATGAACTCAAACAAATTTACAAGAAAAAAACAAACAACCCCATCAAAAAGTGGGCAAAGGACATGAACAGACACTTCTCAAAAGAAGACATTTATGCAGCCAAAAAACACATGAAGAAATGCTCATCATCACTGGCCATCAGAGAAATGCAAATCAAAACCACAATGAGATACCATCTCACACCAGTTAGAATGGCCATCATTAAAAAATCAGGAAACAACAGGTGCTGGAGAGGATGTGGAGAAATAGGAACACTTTTACACTGTTGGTGGGACTGTAAACTAGTTCAACCATTGTGGAAGTCAGTGTGGCGATTCCTCAGGGATCTCGAACTAGAAATACCATTTGACCCAGCCATCCCATTACTGGGTATATACCCAAAGGACTATAAATCATGCTGCTATAAAGACACATGCACACGTATGTTTATTGCGGCACTATTCACAATAGCAAAGAGTTGGAACCAACCCAAATGTCCAACAACGATAGACTGGATTAACAAAATGTGGCACATATACACCATGGAATACTATGCAGCCATAAAAAATGATGAGTTCGCGTCCTTTGTAGGGACATGGATGAAACTGGAAAACATCATTCTCAGTAAACTATCGCAAGGACAAAAAACCAAACACCGCATGTTCTCACTCATAGGTGGGAATTGAACAATGAGAACTCACGGACACAGGAAGGGGAACATCACGCTCCGGGGACTGTTGTGGGGTGGGGGGAGGGGGGAGGGACAGCATTAGGAGATACACCTAATGCTAAATGACGAATTAATGGGTGCAGGAAATCAACATGGCACATGGATACATATGTAACAAACCTGCACATTGTGCACATGTACCCTAAAACCCTAAAGTATAATAAAAAAAAAAATAAAGATTTAAAAAAAAAAAAAAAAAAAAAAAAATGATAAGAGCTCATCTTTGTAACACATCATGTGTTATGCACTTTAAAAAAAAAAAAAAAAAAAAAAAATCAGGAAACAACAGGTGCTGGAGAGGATGTGGAGAAATAGGAACACTTTTACACTGTTGGTGGGACTGTAAACTAGTTCAACCATTGTGGAAGTCAGTGTGGCGATTCCTCAGGGATCTCGAACTAGAAATACCATTTGACCCAGCCATCCCATTACTGGGTATATACCCAAAGGACTATAAATCATGCTGCTATAAAGACACATGCACACGTATGTTTATTGCGGCACTATTCACAATAGCAAAGAGTTGGAACCAACCCAAATGTCCAACAACGATAGACTGGATTAAGAAAATGTGGCACATATACACCATGGAATACTATGCAGCCATAAAAAATGATGAGTTCGTGTCCTTTGTAGGGACATGGATGAAACTGGAAAACATCATTCTCAGTAAACTATCGCAAGGACAAAAAACCAAACACCGCATGTTCTCACTCATAGGTGGGAATTGAACAATGAGAACTCACGGACACAGGAAGGGGAACATCACGCTCCGGGGACTGTTGTGGGGTGGGGGGAGGGGGGAGGGACAGCATTAGGAGATACACCTAATGCTAAATGACGAATTAATGGGTGCAGGAAATCAACATGGCACATGGATACATATGTAACAAACCTGCACATTGTGCACATGTACCCTAAAACCCTAAAGTATAATAAAAAAAAAAATAAAGATTTAAAAAAAAAAAAAAAAAAAAAAAAATGATAAGAGCTCATCTTTGTAACACATCATGTGTTATGCACTTTAAAAAAAAAAAAAAAAAAAAAATCAGGAAACAACAGGTGCTGGAGAGGATGTGGAGAAATAGGAACACTTTTACACCGTTGGTGGGACTGTAAACTAGTTCAACCATTGTGGAAGTCAGTGTGGCGATTCCTCAGGGATCTAGAACTAGAAATACCATTTGACCCAGCCATCCCATTACTGGGTATATACCCAAAGGACTATAAATCATGCTGCTATAAAGACACATGCACACGTATGTTTATTGCAGCACTATTCACAATAGCAAAGAGTTGGAACCAACCCAAATGTCCAACAACGATAGACTGGATTAAGAAAATGTGGCACATATACACCATGGAATACTATGCAGCCATAAAAAATGATGAGTTCGTGTCCTTTGTAGGGACATGGATGAAACTGGAAAACATCATTGTCAGTAAACTATCGCAAGGACAAAAAACCAAACACCGCATGTTCTCACTCATAGGTGGGAATTGAACAATGAGAACTCATGGACACAGGAAGGGGAACATCACACTCCGGGGACTGTTATGGGGTGGGGGGAGGGGAGAAGGACAGCATTAGGAGATACACCTAATGCTAAATGACGAGTTAATAGGTGCAGGAAATCAACATGGCACTTGGATACTTATGTAACAAACCTGCACATTGTGCACATGTACCCTAAAACCCTAAAGTATAAAAAAAAAAAAAAAGTTGTATAACACTTGCTTTCCCACTACAATTTTAAAGCATATTGTTGTTGTCAGCAAATACTTATACAGAGCTTTTTTTGTGTTTTTTTTCCTAAATTTTCTGTTTGATTAAACCTATGAGAGAAAGAGATTTTGGCTTCCAGAAGTATATAGAATTTTATTCCCTATAGAGAACAAAAAATTGATTAAAAATGATGAAGCACAAGTAATTGAAGTTTTAAATTTTTATTTTCTTATTTGCTGCTTGCTAACTTTAAACTTTTGAAGCAAATTTTATTCATTGATTTTTTTCATTAGTAAAAGTTGCTTTTTAATTTACCTCAGTATATTGATGGCCTTGAATCAAAGTTTTCTGTGAACTTGAATAGTCCTCATCTGCCAGTGTAAGTGATTGGACTCCTTTGTAAATATACATATGTTCCCATGACCTGGTCTATTTAGTAGGCCATTTCTACAGAGCAGTTATTAGGAGTAGGGCCAGGGCCTGTGGAAGAGAGGGAAATGTATTATTTACCAAAATTATTCACTGAGTGTGGACTACAGTTTGCTCAGGAACTAATTGAGGAGTTCTAGAACATCAGAACTGAAACTGCAGGTTTAGATGTAACTCATTTCCGCCTCTGTTGTCTTTCATTTTTGATTTTGCAGTTTTGGAGACATTTATAGGAAAAGGAGATTTTCTATGTTTCTATTTGGGGGTGCATATTCTTGCACTCTCTTTTTTGAAATCAATCTTTCTCTGTTAGTCACTCTCTCTCAACACACTCCCTACATTCAAACTGTTTCCTTTATACACAAAGTATAGAATCTCAATCTCTGGGTATGCTTAGAACATGCCACTGTTAGTAATCCCACTCTGCCGCATCATGGAATAAGTAATGTACAACCATGTGTAAGCAGAATGAAACAACAAAATAATTTCTTAAAACTGCATAGAGTTTGGATAATAAAAGGAAATAGAACATGTTTTTCTATAAATAATAGTTAATTCACCAATACCACATGTGTACAAGTTAAATTTAAATAAGAAATCTAAACTCCAACGCACACAGAAATCAGTCTCATCACATTTAATCATACTGTTTACATACCTTATTTGAGGAATGGCTTGCTTCATCCCAAATAAATGGATAGTCTAGGACAGTAGATTTAGAGCTTAAGATATTATTCCTTTTTTTTTCTTTTCAGCCTACTTTTAACAAAAATGCTAAGGTATTTTTATGAAGCTTTTTTTTCTTTAAATCAATTAAAGTTTTCTTATACATCCAACTATGATTTTTAAGAATCTTGGGGACAGAACTTCTCCGTTAAAATTGTATTATCAGTTTTATGAAGTTAGCAGTCTTGGAAGTTTAAGGTTCAAAAATAATATCCCAGAGACTTCCAGTTTCCAGTTCTACATGTAAGGAGATTAGAAGTCATCACTCTGTCCTAAAAACAAATAAAAAGCTGAAGAAACTGAAAAATCAACAATTCTTTTTAAATCCATCAGAGAAGTGAGTCACAGGGCAAACTGCTGCCCAAAAAATAGGAGTGATTAGACAGATTCAGAGAATCATAACTTACAGGAATGAAAACCTCTTTGGGAACCAGGAGCAGGGTACGAAAACCTGAATTGTAATTTAAAACTTGGCTAAAGCTCTGTGTGGAAAAATCAAGAGTTAAAAACTCCAGGAGGTCCCCAGTTATGGGATAAGAGAAGCCCACACTTTTTTAAGTTTTACCTTCTGCAGCCAACCAGCAGGGGGAGATGGAAAGTATCAAGGAAGGAAGAGGGTAACCATTGTGAAATATACCACAGCATTCTGTTCTTCTTACAAGGTCTGCCCCCCCTAAAAAAAAACAATTTTTATCAGAGCCTAACCTATACATGTTTTTATCAGAGCCTAACCAACTTAGATCTGATGGGTCTAAGAAGAGTTGTTGATTTTTCAGTTTCTTCAGCTTTTTATTTGTTTTTAGGACAGTGATGACTTCTAATATCCTTACGTAGAACTGGAAACTGGAAGTCTCTGGGATGTTATTTTTGAACTTAACTTCCAAGACTTCTAACTTTATAAAAACTGATAGTAAGATTTTAATGGAGAAGTTCTGTTCCCAGCTCTAGTCAGCCTCCTCTAGCCTTCCAAATAGTTGAAGGGAAATATCCAACTCTGGCCCCCTCTAACCATCCTGCACCAACTAATGGAGTGGAAAAAAACTGAAAAGCATTTTTGACATTCACAGCTCAGAGGCACAGGCCTACTAAAAGGCTGAGATCTAGTGATAGAACTGTAGAATGTTCTCCCCACCCCCAACACACCTTATCACCACATTACTAAAGTCTTACTTACCATAGGTCCTTTTACTCAGTACATCATGTTCATCTTTCAACTAAAATTTACAAGGTGTATTAAAAGGCAAAAAACACAGTTTAAAGAAATGGAGCATTTGTCGATTTTGGCTTTTGTTGCCATTGCTTTTGGTGTTTTAGACATGAAGTCCTTGCCCACGCCTATGTCCTGAATGGTATTGCCTAGGTTTTCTTGTAGGATTTTAATGGTTTTAGGTCTAACATATAAGTCTTTAATCCATCTTGAATTAATTTTTGTATAAGGTGTAAGGAAGGGATCCAGTTTCAGCTTTCTACATATGGCTAGCCAGTTTTCCCAGCACCATTCATTAAATAGGGAATCCTTTCCCCATTTCTTGTTTTTGTCAGGTTTGTCAAAGATCAGATAGTTGTAGCTATGCGGCATCATTTCTGAGGGCTCTGTTCTGTTCCATTGATCTATGTCTCTGTTGTGGTACCAGTACCATGCTGTTTTGGTTACTGTAGCCTTGTAGTATAGTTTAAAGTCAGGTAGTGTGATGCCTCCAGCTTTGTTCTTTTGGCTTAGGATTGACTTGGCGATGCGGGCTCTTTTTTGGTTCCATATGAACTTGAAAGTAGTTTTTTCCAATTCTGTGAAGAAAGTCATTGGTAGCTTGATGGGGATGGCATTGAATCTATAAATTGCCTTGGGCAGTATGGCCATTTTCACGATATTGATTCTTCCAACCCATGAGCATGGAATGTTCTTCCATTTGTTTGTATCCTCTTTTATTTCATTGAGCAGTGGTTTGTAGTTCTCCTTGAAGAGGTCCTTCACATCCCTTGTAAGTTGGATTCCTTTTACACTGTTGGTGGGACTGTAAACTAGTTCAACCATTGTGGAAGTCAGTGTGGCGATTCCTCAGGGATCTAGAACTAGAAATACCATTTGACCCAGCCATCCCATTACTGGGTATATACCCAAAGGACTATAAATCAGGCTGCTATAAAGACACATGCACACGTATGTTTATTGTGGCACTATTCACAATAGCAGAGAGTTGGAACCAACCCAAATGTCCAACAACGATAGACTGGATTAAGAAAATGTGGCACATATACACCATGGAATACTATGCAGCCATAAAAAATGATGAGTTCGTGTCCTTTGTAGGGACATGGATGAAACTGGAAAACATCATTCTCAGTAAACTATCGCAAGGACAAAAAACCAAACACCGCATGTTCTCACTCATAGGTGGGAATTGAACAATGAGAACTCATGGACACAGGAAGGGGAACATCACGCTCCGGGGACTGTTGTGGGGTGGGGGGAGGGGGGAGGGACAGCATTAGGAGATACACCTAATGCTAAATGACGAGTTAATGGGTGCAGGAAATCAACATGGCACATTGATACATATGTAACAAACCTGCACATTGTGCACATGTACCCTAAAACCCTAAAGTATAAAAAAAAAAAAAAAAAAGAAATGGAGCAAACATCAGAACCAGACTCATATATGGAGGGTATGCTGGAATTAGACTGTGAATTTAAAACAGTTATGTTAAATATGCTAAGATCTCTAATGGAAAAAAAATAGAAAACATGTAAGAACAGATGAGTATTATAAACAGGATGAAAATTGTAAGAAAGAAATGTCAGATATCAAAAACACTGTAACAAATGAAGGATGCCTTTGATGGGCTTATTAGTAGGCTGGACAAAGCTGAGAAAGAATCTCCGGGCTTGAGAATATGCCAGTAGAAACTTCTAAAACTGAAAAGCAAAGAGAAAAAAATACTGAAGAACAATGAAACAGAATATCCAAGAATTGTGGGGTCACTACAAAAGGTGTAACATACATGAAATGGGAATACCAAAAGGAAAACAAGACAGAAAGGAATAGAAGACATAGTTGAAGCCGTAATGACTAGGAATTTCCACAAATGAATGTCAAGCACCAAGTCACAGATTCTGGAAGCCCAGAGAAGACCAAACATGGTAAATGTCCAAACTGACCACACCTAGGCATATCATATTCAAACTTCAGAAAAGTCAAAGATAAAGAAAAAATCTTGAAAGAAGACAGAGGTAAAACTACCTATAAAAGAGCAAAGGTAAGAATTACATCCAACTTCTCATCAGAAACCATGGAAGCAAGAATCGAGTGGCACAAAATATTTAAAATGTTGAGAGCGAGAAAAAAAAACAACACCAGCCTTAGAATTCTGTATCCTGTCAAATTGTCCTTGAAAAGTGAAGGAGAAACAAAGACTTTCACAGATAAACAAAAATTGAAGAACTTTTGTGCCAGTTGACTTGGCTTGCAAGAGATGTTGAAAGATGGTCTTCAGAGAGAAGGAAAATAATGTAGGTCAGAAACTCACATCTACGTGAAAAAGGAAAAATATTTGAAAGGAAATACACAAAGAAAATCTTTTTTAAGTTCTTAATTTATCTAATAACGATTTGCTCAAATTAATAATAGCAATAATGTATTTATGACTGTAGATTATGTGTAAGGGAAATGAATGAGAGTAATAATACAAGAAATGGGAGGGAGGAATTAGAAATATTATTATAAAGTGTTTGCTCTACATATAAAGCCATATAGTATTATTTGAAAGTGGACTTTGACCAGGCACAGTGGCTCACACCTGTAATCCCAGCACTTTGGGAGGTTGAGGTGGGCGGATCACTTGAGGTCAGGAGTTTGAGACCAACCTGGCCAACACGGTGAAACCCTGTCTCTACTAAAAATACAAAAAATTAGCCGGGCGTGGTGGCAGGCACCTGTAATCCCAGCTACTCAAGATGCTGAGGCAGAAGAATTGCTTGAACCCAGGAGACGGAGGTTGCAGTGAGCCGAGATCACACCCTGCACTCCAGCCTGGGCAAAAGAAAGAAGAAAAAAAAAAAGAAGAAAGTGGATTTGTATTAGTTGTAAATGCATGTTGTAAGCTCTCAGGCAACCATTACAAAAATTTATAAAGAGGTATAATTGATATGCTAACAGAAAATTGAATCATATAAAATGCTCAATTAAAACCACAAAAGGCAGGAAAAGAATGGAAGACAAAAGTAGGAACAAAGAAGAAGGGCAATGAATAGCAAAGAGGAACAAGCATGATTGATATTAACCCAAATATATCAATAATCACTTTCAATGTCAATGGTCTAAATACACTAGGTAAAATACAGAGATTGCTAGAGTGGGTCAAAAATAAGACCCAACTATGTGTTTTTTACAAGATACATATTGATTAAGGAAAGAGATGGAGAATTATATTCCATTCTAACACTAATAAAAAGAAAGATAAATTAGGTATATTAATTTCAGACAGCAGACTTCCAGCAATGAGTGTTATCAGGAATAAAGTGGAGCATTACATAATAATAAAAGGGTTAATTATTCAAAAAGACATGACAATCCTTAATGTATTTGTGCATAACAAAAGAACATTAAAATACATGAGTCAAGCCAGGCTCATTGGTATGCATCTGTAGTCCTAGCTACTCTGGAGGCTGAATAGGAGGATTGCTTAAGCCCAGGAGGCCAGCCTGGGAAACATAGCCAGACCCTTTTTCTTAAAAAAAGAACACGAGTCAAAAACTGATAAAACTATAAGAAGAAAGAGATAAATTTCATTTTTCTAGTTGGAACTTTAACACCTGTCTATCCAAAATGGACAGAGACAGCAGGCAAAAATTCAATAAGGACATAGTTGAACTCAACAGTATCTTCAGTCAACTGGATATAATTGACATTTATAGACTACTTCATCCCAAAAGAGCAAAATACGAATTCTGCTCCGGCTAATATGGAACATTCACCAAGGTAGACTATATCCTGAGCCATAAAACATACCTTAATAAATTTGAAAAGGTGCAATCTATGCTCTCAGACCACAATGAATTTTAACTAAAAATCAGTGACAGAAAAACAGCTTTAACATCCCAAAATACTTAAAGATTAAAAAACACACTTCTAAATAACACCAAATCGAAGAAGAACTCTCAAGAGAAATGTAAAAATACTTTGAACAGCCAGACATGTTGGCACACACCTGTAATCCCAGTACTCTGCTAGGCCGAGTCAGGCAGATTACTTGAGCTCAGGAGTTTGAGACTAGCCTGGACAACATGATGAAGCCCTGTCTCTACAAAGAAATATAAAAATTAGCTGAGTGTGGTGACACATGCCTATAGTCTCAGCTACTTGGGAGGCTGAGGTGGGAAGATTGCTTACCCCAGGAGGCAGAGGCTAGCTATAATGAGCCAAGATCACACCACTGTATTTCAGTGTGGGCGACAGAGTGAGACTCTGTCTCAAAAAAATAAAATAAAATAATAAAAAATACAAGTACTTTGAACAAAATGAAAATACTACTTATCAAAATTTATGGGATGCAGCAAAAGCAATGCATAGAAGGAAGTTTATAACATTTGATAATATTTCTTAATAGAAAAAAAGAAAGATCTAAAATGAATAAATTAAGCTTCCACCTCAGGAAGCTAGAAAGAAAAGAGCTAATTGAGCTCAAAGTAAACAAAAAAAAAGTAATATAATTTAGAGTAGATATCAATACAATTAAAAACAGGAAATCAATAAATTCAATGAAACAAAAACCTGGTTCTTTGAAAAGGTCAACATAATAGCCAAACTAACTAAGAAAAATAAGAGAGAAGACACACATTACTTATATCAGAAATAAAAGAGAAGACATTGCTACAGATCCCATGGGCATTAAAAGGATAATAAAGGAATACTATGAACAACTTTATGCCCACAAATTCAATAACCTATATAAAAAGGACCAATTCCTGGAAAGACACAATCTGCCAAAACTTACAAGAAGAAATGGATAATATGAATAGGCCTATAACTATTAAAGAAACTGAATCAGTGTTTCTTTCCAAAACAGAAAGTACCAGGCCCAGGTGGATTCACTGATGAATTCTACAAAACATTTAAGGATGAAATTATACAGTTTTCTCAGCTATTTCTAGAAGACATAAGCAGAAGGAATACTTTCCAATTTTTTCTATAAGGTCAGCATTCCTAATATCAAAATCTGGCAAAAACATTATAGAACCAATATCTACAGACCAATATCTCTCATGCACATAGATGCAAAAATTGTTAACAAAGTATTAACAAATTGAATTAAACAGCATATAAAAAGGATACACCATGACCATGACCAAGTGGGATTTATCCCAGATATACGAGATTAGTTCATCATTCAAAAATTAAGTAATGTAATCCATCACATCAACAGGCTAAGGAAGAAAAATCACATGATTGTTTCAGTAGATACAGAAAGGTATCTGACAAAATCCGATGCCCAATCATGATTAAAAAAAAAAACTATCAGCAAGCTAGAGTAGAGTGGAATCTTCCTCAACTGGATAAAAACTATCTACTAAAATCCTACAGCTAACGTTGTACTCATTGGTGAAAAACTAGAAGGTTTTCTTCTAGATCAGTAACAAGGTAAGGATGCCTTCTCTTACCACTTCTGTTCAACATTGTCCTGGAAGTCCGACTAATGAATTATGACAAAGAAAATAAATAAAAGGTATGCAGGTTAGGAAGGAAGAAACAAATTTGTCTTTGTTTACAGATAAGATGATTGTATTGGTAAAAATTCTAAAAGAATCATGTAAAAAATACTCCTGGAACAACTACTAAGTGAGTAAGGTTGCAGTTGCAAGATTAATATACAAAAGTCAATTGTTTTCCTATGTGCCACAGTGAACAAATGGAATTTGCAATTAAAAACAGCACCATTTATGTTAGCACCACAAAAATTAACATCTTAGATATATGTCTAACAAAAATGTATACAAGATCTATTTGAGTAATAACTATAAAACTCTGATGAAATAAATAAAAGAACTAAATAAATTGAGAAATATTTTATGTTCATGAAAGACTAGTATTGTCAGATATCAGTACTTCCTAACTTGATTCAATGCAATCCCAATCAAAATTCCTGAAAGTTATTTTGTGGATATGAACAAATTTATTTAAAAATTTGTTTGGGCAGGCGGCAGGCAAAAGACCCAGAAAAGCCAACTCGACATTGAAAGAGAGAAACAAAATCAGGGAACTGACATTACCCAACTTCAAGACTTACTATAAAGCTACAATAATCAGGACAATGTGGTATTGGTAAAACACTAAAGAGATCTATCAAACAGAATAGTCCAGAAATAGAACCATAAAAATATTGTCAACTGATCTTTGACAAAGGAATAAAGACAACACAATGGAGCAAACATAATCTTTTCAACTAACCATGATGCCAAAACATATGGACATGCACATGCATGCAAAAAAAAAAAAAGGAATCTATACATAGACCTTAAAACGTTCCACAAAATTACCTCAAAATGTATCATAGACTTGAATGTAAAACACAGAACTATAAATGTAGATGGTAACATAGAAAATCTAGATGACCTTTGGTACGGTAATGAGTTTTAGATATAACATCAAAGGCACACTCCATGAAAGAAATAATAGATAAACTTGATTTCCTTAATATTAAAATGTATGTTCTTCCATGCTGTTCCCTTATGTGAAAGAGAAGGGAAAAAAATCTATGCTCTGTGGAATACACTTTCAAGAGAATGAAAAGATAAGCAACAGACTGGAAGAAAATGTTTGCAAAGGACATATTTGATAAAGACAGTTATCTAAAATATAAAAAGAACTCTAAAACCTCACCAAAAAGAAAACAAACAACCAGATTAAAAAATGAACACAACACTGGAACAGGAACCTCACAGAATAAGATATACAGATGGCAAGTAAGCTTATGAAAAGATACTCAACATGATAGGTCATTAGGTAATTGTAAATTAATACAACAGTCAGAGACCACTACACACCTATTAGGATGGCCCTAATCCAAAACACTGACACCACTAAATCTTGGCAAGGGTACGGAGCAACAGGAACTTTCATTCATTGCTGGTGGGAGTTGTACAAACTGTACAGCCCCTTTGGATGATAGTTTGGTAGCTTCTTACAAAAACAAAAGACTCTTACCATACAATCCAGCAATTACATTCCTTGATATTTACCCCAATAAGCTGAAAACTTCAGTCCACACAAAAACCTGCACATAAACATGGATGTTTATGACAACCTTATTTATAATTGTCAAAATTTAGAAGCAATCAAAATGTGTTTTTTTATGTTTTTATTTTATTTATTTATTTATTTATTTTATTATTATACTTTAGGTTTTAGGGTACATGTGCACAATGTGCAGGTTTGTTACATATGTATCCATGTGCCGTATTGTTTTGCTGCACCCATTTACTCGTCATTTAGCATTAGGTATATCTCCTAATGCTGTCCCTCCCCCCTTCCCCCACCCCACAACAGTCCCCGGAGTGTGATGTTCCCCTTCCTGTGTCCATGAGTTCTCATTGTTCAATTCCCACCTATGAGTGAGAACATGAGGTGTTTGGTTTTTTGTCCTTGGTGATAGTTTACTGAGAATGATGTTTTCCAGTTTCATCCATGTCCCTACAAAGGACACGAACTCATCATTTTTTATGGCTGCATAGTATTCCATGGTGTATATGTGCCACATTTTCTTAATCCAGTCTATCGTTGTTGGACATTTGGGTTGGTTCCAAGTCTTTGCTATTGTGAATAGTGCCGCAATAAACATACGTGTGCATGTGTCTTTATAGCAGCATGATTTATAGTCCTTTGGGTATATACCCAGTAATGGGATGGCTCAGTCAAATGGTATTTCTAGTTCGAGATCCCTGAGGAATCGCCACACTGACTTCCACAATGGTTGAACTAGTTTACAGTCCCACCAACAGTGTAAAAGTGTTCCTATTTCTCCACATCCTCTCCAGCACCTGTTGTTTCCTGACTTTTTAATGATGGCCATTCTAACTGGTGTGAGATGGTATCTCACTGTGGTTTTGATTTGCATTTCTCTGATGGCCAGTGATGATGAGCATTTCTTCATGTGTTTTTTGGCTGCATAAATGTCTTCTTTTGAGAAGTGTCTGTTCATGTCCTTCGCCCCCTTTTTGATGGGGTTGTTTGTTTTTTTCTTGTAAATTTGTTTGAGTTCATTGTAGGTTCTGGATATTAGCCCTTTGTCAGATGAGTAGGTTGCAAAAATTTTCTCCCATTCTGTAGGTTGCCTGTTCACTCTGATGGTAGTTTCTTTTGCTGTGCAGAAGCTCTTTAGTTTTAACCAGATCCCATTTGTCAATTTTGGCTTTTGTTGCCATCGCTTTTGGTGGTTTAGACATGAAGTCCTTGCCCACGCCTATGTCCTGAATGGTATTGCCTAGGTATTCTTCTAGGGTTTTTATGGTTTTAGGTCTAACATGTAAGTCTTTAATCCATCTTGAATTAATTTTTATATAAGATGTAAGGGAGGGATCTAGTTTCAGCTTTCTACATATGGCTAGCCAGTTTTCCTAGCACCATTTATTAAATAGGGAATCCTTTTCCCATTCCTTGTTTATGTCAGGTTTGTCAAAGATCAGATGGTTGTAGATGTGTGGTATTATTTCCGAGGGCTCTATTCTGTTCCATTGGTCTATATCTCTGTTTTGGCACCAGTACCATGCTGCTTTGGTTACTGTAGCCTTGTAGTGTAGTTTGAAGTCAGGTAGTGTGATGCCTCCAGCTTTGTTCTTTTGCCTTAGGATTGACTTGGCGATGCGGGCTCTTTTTTGGTTCCATATGAACTTGAAAGTAGTTTTTTCCAATTCTGTGAAGAAAGTCATTGGTAGCTTGATGGGGATGGCATTGAATCTATAAATTACCTTGGGCAGTGTGGCCATTTTCACGATATTGATTCTTCCAACCCATGAGCATGGAATGCTCTTCCATTTGTTTGTATCCTCTTTTATTTCATTGAGCAGTGGTTTGTAGTTCTCCTTGAAGAGGTCCTTCACATCCCTTGTAAGTTGGATTCCTAGGTATTTTATTCTCTTTGAAGCAATTGTGAATGGGAGTTCACTCATGATTTGGCTCTCTGTTTGTCTGTGATTGGTGTAGAAGAATGCTTGTGATTTTTGTACATTGATTTTGTATTCTGAGACTTTGCTGAAGTTGCTAATCAGCTTAAGGAGATTTTGGGCTGAGACAATGGGGTTTTCTAGATATACAATCATGTCATCTGCAAACAGGGACAATTTGACTTCCTCTTTTCCTAATTGAATACCCTTTATTTCCTTCTCCTGCCTGATTGCTCTGGCCAGAACTTCCAGCACTATGTTGAATAGGAGTGGTGAGAGAGGGCCTCCCTGTCTTGTGGCAGTTTTCAAAGGGAATGCTTCCAGTTTTTGCCCATTCAGTATGATATTGGCTGTGGGTTTGTCATAGATAGCTCTTATTATTTTGAGATACGTCCCATCAATACCTAATTTATTGAGAGTTTTTAGCATGAAGAGCTGTTGAATTTTGTCAAAGGCCTTTTCTGCATCTATTGAGATAATCATGTGGTTTTTGTCTTTGGTTCTGTTTATGTGCTGGATTACATTTATTGATTTGCGTATGTTGTACCAGCCTTGCATCCCAGGGATGAAGCCCACTTGATCATGGTGTGTAAGCTTTTTGATGTGCTGCTGGATTCAGTTTGCCAGTATTTTATTGAGGATTTTTGCATCAATGTTCATCAAGGATATTGGTCTGAAATTCTGTTTTTTGGTTATGTCTCTGCCAGGCTTTGGTATCAGGACAATGCTGGCTTCATAAAATGTGTTAGGGAGGATTCCCTCTTTTTCTATCAATTGGAATTGTTTCAGAAGGAATGGTACCAGTTCCACCTTGTGCCTCTGGTAGAATTCAGCTGTGAATCCATCAGGTCCTGGACTCTTTTTGGTTGGTAAGCTACTGATTATTGCCACAATTTCAGAGCCTGTTATTGGTCTATTCAGAGATTCAACTTCTTTCTGGTTTAGTCTTGGGAGGGTGTATGTGTCGAGGAATTTATCCATTTCTTCTAGATTTTCTAGTTTATTTGCATAGAGTTGTTTGTGGTATTCTCTGATGGTAGATTGTATTTCTGTGGGTTCGGTGGTGATATCCCCTTTTTCATTTTTTATTGCATCTATTTGATTCTTCTCTCTTTTCTTCTTTATTAATCTTGCTAGCAGTCTATCAATTTTGTTGATCTTTTCAAAAAACCAGCTCCTTGATTCATTAATTTTTTGAAGGGTTTTTTGTGTCTCTATTTCCTTCAGTTCTGCTCTGATTTTAGTGATTTCTAGCCTTCTGCTAGCTTTTGAATGTGTTTGCTCTTGCTTTTCTAGTTCTTTTAATTGTGATGTTAGGGTGTCAATTTTGGATCTTTCCTGCTTTCTCTTGTGGGCATTTAGTGCTGTAAATTTCCCTCTACACACTGCTTTGAATGTGTCCCAGAGATTCTGGTATGTTGTGTCTTTGTTCTCGTTGGTTTCAAAGAACATCTTTATTTCTGCCTTCATTTCATTATGTACCCAATAGTCATTCAGGAGCAGGTTGTTCAGTTTCCATGTAGTTGAGCGGTTTTGAGTGAGTTTCTTAATCCTGAGTTCTAGTTTGATTGCACTGTGGTCTGAGAGACAGTTCGTTATCATTTCTGTTCTTTTACGTTTGCTGAGGAGAGCTTTACTTCCAACTATGTGGTCAATTTTGGAATAGGTATGGTGTGGTGCTGAAAAAAATGTATATTCTGTTGATTTGGGGTGGAGAGTTCTGTAGATGTCTATTAGGTCCACTTTGTGCAGAGCTGAGTTCAATTCCTGGATATCCTTGTTAACTTTCTGTCTTATTGATCTGTCTAATGTTGACAGTGGGGTGTTAAAATCTCCCATTATTATTGTGTGGGAGTTTAAGTCCCTTTGTAGGTCACTCAGGACTTGCTTTATGAATCTGGGTGCTCTTGTGTTGGGTGCATATATATTTAGGATAGTTAGCTCTTCTTGTTGAATTGATCCCTTTACCATTATGTAATGGCCTTCTTTGTCTCTTTTGATCTTTGTTGGTTTAAAGTCTATTTTATCAGAGACTAGGATTGCAACCCCTGCCTTTTTTTGTTTTCCATTTGCTTGATAGATCTTCCTCCATCCCTTTATTTTGAGTCTATGTGTGTCTCTGCACGTGAGATGGGTTTCCTGAATACAGCACACTGATGGGTCCTGACTCCTTATCCAGTTTGCCAGTCTGTGTCTTTTAATTGGAGCATTTAGCCCATTTACATTTAAAGTTAATGTTGTTATGTGTGAATCTGATCCTGTCATTATGATGTTAGTTGGTTATTTTGCTCATTAGTTGATGCAGTTTCTTCCTAGCCTCGATGGTCTTTACAATTTGGCATGTTTTTGCAGGGGGCTGGTACGAGTTGTTTCTTTCCATGTTTAGTGCTTCCTTCAGGAGCTCTTTTAGGGCAGGCCTGGTAGTGACAAAATCACTCAGCATTTCCTTGTCTGTAAAGTATTTTATTTCTCCACTTATGAAGCTTAGTTTGGCTAGATATGAAATTCTGGGTTGAAAATTCTTTTCTTTAAGAATGTTGAATATCAGCCCCCACTCTCTTCTGGCTTGTAGTTTCTGCCGAGAGATCAGCTGTTAGTCTGATGGACTTCCCTTTGTGGGTAACCCGACCTTTCTGTCTCGCTGCCCTTAACATTTTTTCCTTCATTTCAACTTTGGTGAATCTGACAATTATGTGTCTTGGAGTTGCTCTTCTCGAGGAGTATCTTTGTGGTGTTCTCTGTATTTCCTGAATCCGAATGTTGGCCTGCCTTGCTAGATTGGGGAAGTTCTCCTGGATAATATCTTGCAGAGTGTTTTCCAACTTGGTTCCGTTCTCCCCGTCATTTTCAGGTACACCAATTGGACGTAGGTTTGGTCTTTTCACATAGTCCCAAATTTCTTGGAGGCTTTGTTCGTTTGTTTTTATTCTTTGTTCTCTAAACTTCCCTTCTCGCTTCATTTCATTCATTTCATCTTCCATCAGCGATACCCTTTCTTCCAGTTGATCGCATCGGCTACCGAGACTTCTGCAATCTTCGTGTAGTTCTCGATACTTGGCTTTCAGCTCCATCAGCTCCTTTAAGCCCTTCTCTCCATTTGTTATTCTAGTTATCCATTCTTCTAATTTTTTTTCAAAGTTTTTAACTTCTTTGCTATTGTTTTGAATTTCCTCCTGTAGCTCGGAAGCCTTCTTCTCTCAACTCGTCAAAGTCATTCTCCGTCCAGCTTTTTTCCGTTGCTGGTGAGGAACTGTGTTCCTTTGGATGAGGAGAGGTGCTCTTCTTTTTAGAGTTTCCAGTTTTTCTGCTCTGTTCTTTCCCCATCTTTGTGGTTTTATCTACTTTTGGTCTTTGATGATGGTGATGTACAGATGGGTTTTTGTTGTGGATGTCCTTTCTGTTTGTTAGTTTTCCTTCTACCAGACAGGACCCTCAGCCTCCTTGAGCTGTGGTGGGCTCCACCCAGTTGGAGCTTCAGGGCTGCTTTGTTTACCTAAGCAAGCCTGGGCAATGGTGGACGCCCCTCCCCCAGCCTCGCTGCCGCCTTGCAGTTTGATCTCAGACCGCTGTGCCAGCAATCAGCGAGACTCCGTGGGCATAGGACCCTCCGAGCCAGGTGCGGGACACAATCTCCTGGTGTGCCGTTTTCCAGGCCCGTTGGAAAAGCGCAGTATTAGGGTGGGACTGACCCGATTTTCCAGGTGCCGTCTGTTACCCCTTTCTTTGACTAGGAAAGGGAACTCCCTGACCCCTTGCGCTTCCCGAGTGAGGCAATGCCTCACCCTGCTTCGGCTGACGCACAGTATGCTTCACCGACTGTCCTGCACCCACTGTTTGGCACTCCCTAGTGAGATGAAACTGGTACCTCAAACAGAAATGCAGAAATCACCCGTCTTCTGTGTCTCTCAGGCTGGGAGCTGTAGACCGGAGCTGCTCCTATTCGGCCATCTTGGCTCCCAATAACTAGAAGCAATCAAAATGTGTTTCATTAGGTGAGTGAGTAAATAAACTGTGGTACATCTGGAAAGTGGAATATTATTCAATACTGAAAAGAAATGAGCTATCAAGCAATGAAACAACATGGAGTAAACTTAAATGCATGTTTCCAAGTGAAAGAAGCCAATCTGAAATAGCTACATTCTGTGCGAGTCCAACTATATGACATTCTAACAAGGGCAAAACTATGGACACAGTAAAAAGATCAGTGGTTGTCAGGAATTGAGAGGAGGGAGGGATCAGCAGGCAGAGCCCAGAGGATTTTTAGGGCAATGAAACTATTCTATACGATATTATAATGATGGAAATATGTCATTATACATTTGTTAAAAGCCATAGAACATACAAACCCGAGAGGGAACCTAATGTAAACTCTGAACTTTGAGTGACTTTGATGTGTTAATATAGGTTTATCAATTCTAAAATATCGACCACTCTGGTGTGGAATGTTGGTCATAGAGGAAGTGTGTGGGAGCTGGGATTTTTTTTTTCATCAACCTTTATTTTAAGTTCCAGGGTATGTATGCAGGATGTGTAGGTTTGTTACAAGGGTAAACGTGTGTCATGGTGGTTTGCTGCACAAATCAACCCATCACCTAGGTATTAAGCTCAGCATCCATTAGCTATTCTTCCTAATGCTCTCCATCCCTCATCCCCCTCAACAAGCCCCAGTGTGTGTTGTTCCCCCCATGTGTTCTCATCATTCAGCTCCCACATATAAGTGAAAACGTGTTATTTGGTTTTCTGTTTCTGCATTAGTTTGCTGAAGATAACAGCTTCCAGCCCCATCCATGTCCCTGCAAAGGACACGATCTCATTCCTTTTTATGGCTGCATAGTAGTCCATGGTATATGTACCACATTTTCTTTACCCAATCTATCATTGGTGGGCATTTATGTTGAATCCACATCTTTTTTATTGTGAATAGTGCTGCAGTGAATATCCATGTGCATGTGTCTTTATAACAGAATGATTTATATTCCTTTGGATATATACTCAGTAATGGGATTGCTAGGTCAAATGGTATTTCTGCTCCTGGATCTTTGAGGAATTGCTGCACTGTCTTCTACAATGGTTGAACTAATGTAAATTCCCACCAACAGTGTAAAAGTGTTTCTTTTTCTCTGAACGTCACCAGCATCTGTTGTTTTTTGACTTTTTAATAATCACCATTCTGACTGGCATAAGATGGTAAATCATTGTGGTTTTGATTTGCATTTCTCTAATGATCAATGAGGTTGAGCTTTTTTTCATACATTTGCTGGCTGCATAAATGTCTTCTTTTGATAAGTGTCTGTTCATGTCCTTTACCGACTTTTTAATGGGGTTGTTTTTTTTCTTGTAAATTTGTTTAACTTCCATGTACACTCTGGATATTAGACCTTTATCAGATGGATAGATTGCAAAAATTTTCTCCCATTCTGTAGGTTGTAGAGAGCAGGGATTTTTGAGATCTCTCTGTAATCTTTGCTCAATTTTGCTGTGAGCCTAAAACTGCTCTAAAAAATAAAGCCTATTAAAAATACAATAATATCCCCATTCCTTCTGGGTTATAGTCAGTAGAGAACAGACACTAAGGAGCCAAGTGGGGATGAACATAGTTCCACTAGTGGAGGGCCAGTGCTTCCCCCAAGTAAGACCTCCTTGGAAAACTGGAGTAAACATAAGGCTTCTCCATAGATCGTGTCTCCTCCTGTCTGGAAAGCTGATCCTTCAGAGCAGACTTTGAGTACCCAGTTAACTATGAGGAAGGACTTGCCTCAAAAACACTATGATGAGCAGACTGGAGTTCACTAGAGGCTGGAGAAGAGAAATGGACGCTTTTTAGAGGGGTCCTGATCCACATGTGTTTACTACTGAGAATAACAAATGAAAAGAGGAGAGTTTACTCATCTAAACAATGCAAAACAGACAGAGGAATGGATTTCTCACTTCTGAGGCAAAAGAATCCTACCTACTGGTTCTAGGATATGGCTCAATAACTCTGAGGTTCTCACCAATCAGGTTAACTACTTACTATTCCAATCTTGGCAAAGAGCAAATAGGAAATGAAAAGAGTTGAAAACTTATGTCTCTAACATCAATGAACTTGAGAAGAGTTTTCACCTACAGTTTCACATTATAATGCTTTTTTATTCCCCAAGAAGTCATTCATTCAATTAAGTATGTTTGCTTAGTGGTTTTTACCCTGTCATAAGTAGAACTATTTATGCAGTTGCTCTCTGTAATACCTTTCACAGCATCATATTTAAAAAGCTTTTAATAATGAGTATAACCATGTACTGTAAATTGAGAAACCAGAAAGCTAACCACATCAATAAATACTAGAGAACAAATAAAAAGTTTTAGAGCATTTATTTTAGAAAAGTTTTGTAATGTTATCCTAAAGATAAGAATATGTATTTAATCCTTTGGGTATATACCCAGTAATGGGATTGCTGGGTCAAATGGTATTTCTAGTTCTAGATTCCTGAGGAATCACCACACTGACTTCCGCAATGGTTGAACTAGTTTACAGTCCCACCAACAGTGTAAAAGTGTTCCTATTTCTCCACATCCTCTCCAGCACCTGTTGTTTCCTGACTTTTTAATGATCGCCATTCTAACTGGTGTGAGATGGTATCTCATTGTGGTTTTGATTTGCATTTCTCTGATGGCCAGTGATGTTCAGCATTTTTTCATGTCTTTGGCTGCATAAATGTCTTCTTCTGAGAAGTCTGTTCATATCCTTTGCCCACTGGTTGATGGGGTTATTTGTTTTTTTCTTGTAAATTTGTTGGAGTTCATTGTAGATTCTGGATATTAGCCCTTTGTCAGATGAGTAGATTGCAAAAATTTTCTCCCATTCTGTAGGTTGCCTGTTCACTCTGATGGTAGTTTCTTTTGCTGTGCAGAAGCTCTTTAGTTTAATTAGATCCCATTTAAGGATTATAAATCATGCTGCTATAAAGACACATGCACACGTATGTTTACTGCGGCACTATTCACAATAGCAAAGACTTGGAACCAAGCCAAATGTCCGACAATGATAGACTGGATTAAGAAAATGTGGCACATATACACCATGGAATACTATGCAGCCATAAAAAAGGATGAGTTCATGTCCTTTGTAGGGACATGGATGAAGCTGGAAACCATCATTCTCAGCAAACTATCACAAGGACAAAAAACCAAACACTGCATGTACTCACTCATAGGTGGGAATTGAACAATGAGAACACATGGACACAGGAAGGGTAACATTACACACTGGAGATGGTTGTGGGGTGGGGGGAGGGGGGAGGGATAGCATTAGGAGATATACCTAATGTTAAATGACGAGTTAATGGGTGCAGCACAACAACATGGCACATGTATACATATGTAACTAACCTGCACACTGTGCACATGTACCCTAAAACTTAAAGTATAATAATAAAAAAAGAATACGATTTTAAAAATTTGTAACTTCTCATAGACTATACATTTTTAAAACTCTAGCTGTCCCATATTAATTGCTTAGCCATATACTGCACCCAGCTGGGGCTCTGAGAATGGCACATTGAAAAGAATTATGAGGGACAAGAAATTTTTCTGGTTGTTAGAAAAAAATTGTACTAATGTTCTAAAAGTTCATAATTAAAGTATTCCCAAAAACGTTCTCAACATTGGTGTTTAGGTGCTCTCCTGAAGTAACATTAATTAAGATACATCAAAATGTCATTTACTCAGCAAACATTTATTGAATACCTATAAGGTTCTGTTTGCCAGGGAGCTGAAACAAAATATCTGCCCTCAACTACAAGCATAATAATAAATTATTTAGCCAGAATCCTGTTTGTAATTCTCTTAAGGTCCCTCACACCAGTGTAGTCAAAAGTATCTTCATCTTCTCACTAGGAAACTCTGCTCCTCTTGTTCTTCTTTCTTTTTTCTGTTTTTTTTTTAAGTTATAATATTGTCTCAGTTATACAGCCTAGAGAGCTCATAAGCACCTTTGACTTGGCCTTTTTTCCTCATGCTGTTATTCAGTTTGTTTATAAGCCCTATCAATTCCACTTCCATAATATTTCTCTCTTTTTTTTTTCTTTTTTTGGAGGCAGAGTCTCACTCTGTTGCCCAGGCTGCAATACAGTGGCATCAACACAACTCACTGCAACCTTGACTTCCCGGGCTCAGGCGATCCTCCTGCCTCAGCCTACTGAGTAGCTGGGACTGCAGGCACATGTCACCATACCTGGATAATTTTTAAAATTTTTTGTAGGGACAGCATTGCCCTGAGTTTCCCAGGCTGGTCTTCAACTTCCGGGCTCAAGCCATCTTCCAGCCTTGGCCTCCCAAAGTTCTGGGATTACAGATAATAAGCCATTGCACCCAGCCCATAACATTTCTTATGTTTATTTTACTCCTAAAATTTAGCAAAGCATTCAAGACACTTCATGTTTCAATTATGAATTTTCTTTCCACTCTCACCTGCCAAAATATCTCACTTCATCCGGACAAATTTACTTACCTCTCAATGTACTCTTGACTTCACATTGCTATATCTGTGTCCATCCTATCCCTTAACTTACCATGTCCTTATCTTTGCCTATTGAAATTTCATCTTTCAAGAACCTATGATTTTTTTCCAGATTTTCCAGTTTTACTTTGGCACTTATGCCATTTTAATTTGTACAACATTTCTGTCTTTTTATTAAATTAATTGTAAGTTCCTTCAAAGCAGGTGTTAGCTCTTTATGATTGGGACCTATCCTTGCATATAGTCATTTAGAAACCATTTATTAAATTAGCTAATGCAATATTAATTAGTTATTGCTTCAAATGAGATGTCATGAAAACTATTGATGACTGTTAAGAAATGGTAACATCTTTGAATTTCAGAAGAGACAATTTCTTGATTTTAAAGTAGAAGTTCAAAGTAAATCAATACTGATATCTACATTCAAGACCTAGAATATTATATAGGCTAGTGAATATTATCCTTCATCTCTGGAGAATGAAAAGGACTGTAACTGGTGAAATTGCCGTTTTTTTGTTATCTGACTAAGTGTATTAACCAAATCCAGTGAACGTTTCTGTCTGCATCGTATTCAAGATCTTTGCAGCTTTTGACACCAATGATCACTCTCTTATTGAAACACTTGTCTTTTTTTTTCTAATTCTGAGACACCACTTACTGGTTGTCTTCTTCCCTCACTGCTTCTTCCTTTCTTATCTTCCATATTCCATTCTTCTTTTCCTAACTTCTAAATACCAAATATCACTCAGGACTTAGACCTGGGCCTTTTCCTCTTTTCCTTTTATATAGTTTGTCTATGTGGTCTCATCAGTGTCCAAGATCATCATATTTATGCATGCGACCTTCTAATTTAAACATTATCTGGCCAGGCGTGGTAGTTCATGCCTGTAATCCCAGCACTTTGGGGGCTGAGGCGGGCAGATCACCTGAGGTTGGGAGTTCAAACCAGCCTGGCCAACATGATGAAACCCCATCTCTACTAAAAAATGCAAAATTAACCAGACATCATGGCATGCACCTGTAGTCCCAGCTACTCAAGAGGCTGAGGCAGGAGAATCGCTTGAACCCAGGAGGAGGAGGTTGCAGTGGGCCGAGATTGCGCCACTGCACTCCAGCCTCAAAAAAAAAAAAAAATATATATATATATATATATATAAATATAATCATTATAGATATAGTTGAAGCTTCCTGTGTACTATTTTCCAACCTCATTCCCCTCCTTTTCCTGGAGGTACCAACTATGCAGATAAAAGCAGAAATTAATGTCAGTAGCAGTGTGTTCGTCATGTGTCTATCTATGCCTTCACGACAAAGGAAGTTTAAAAACTTGAGTTCCTGGCTTCTACATTGGGAAAGTAATATTAATAATGTTAGAAATTCTCCAAACATGGGGTGACTTATTAAAACCTGCTCAGGCCAGGTGCCATGACTGATGCCTGTAATCCCAACACTTTGGGGCACCAAGGTGGAAGAATCATTTGAAGCCAAGAGTTTGAGGCTAGCCTGGGCAACATAGTGAGACTTCATCTCTACAAAATAAAAACTTTTTTAGAATTAGCTAGGCATTGTGGTGTGTGCCTGTAGTCCCAGCTACTCAGGAGGCTAAGGCAGAGGGTCCCTGGAACCCAGGAGTTCAAGGATGCTGTGAGCTATATGATCGTGCCACTATTCCAACCCAGGCAACAGGGCAAGACCCTGTCTCTTTAAAAATAATGAAATAAAATAAAAGCTGCTTGGGCAAACTGTTAAATGTTTGCTTCTATTCCTGAGATACCCAACTGGTCCAGAATTTTTTTAGAATGCATTACTAGATTTACTATTATTTTATTTTAGATGTTTGTATCTAAGCTTAGTTTGGCATCCAATTTTCTTGGATTATAATGATCTTAAATATTTATATTGCATTTATGTTAGCCTCACAAAATGAATTGAAGGTGTTCCCTCTTTTTCCATTCTCTGAAATTATTTTGATATGATAGTGCTTATTTATATGTTCTTTGAATGTTTGGTAGAACTTTCATATTAAAGTATCTCATACTAGTGGGTGTTTTCTATGAGAAAGTATTTACTGATTGAATTTTTAAAAATAGATACAGGAATATTCAGGTGTCCCATTTCTTCTTGACTAAGTGTTTATAAGTTATAGTAGCCAGCAAAGTTGTTCATTTCACTTATGTTTTTAGACTGTTGTCATATAGTCATTTATAGTATTCACTTTATTATTTTTTCACTCATATTTTATGTTATACTTCATTTTTATTCCTAATATTGCTTATTTATGCCTTCTCTTTTTAATTAATCAATCTTACCAGAAGAGTGCCTATTTTATTATTCTTTTCAAAGAATCAGCATTTGGTTTTGTGAATCTTGCCTATTGTTTCTTTGTTTTATAGTTTATTAATGTCTATTTCTACTTTTAGCCTTATTTCCTTTAATTTATTTTATTTAGATTTACTCCGATTTTTTTTTTTTTTTTTTTTAGACAGAGTCTTGCTCTGTTGCCCAGGCTGGAATGCAGTGGCCCAATCTCGGCTCACTGCAACTTCTGCCTCCTGGCTCAAGCAATTCTTCTGCCTCAGCCTCTCAAGTAGCTGGAATTACAGGCACCCACCACTACACCCAGCTAATTTTTGTATTTTCAGTAGAGACGGGGGTTTCACCATGTTGGCCAAACTGGTCTTGCACTCCCGACCTCAGGTAATCCGCCTGCCTTGACCTCCCAAAGTGCTGGGATTACAGGCCTGAGCCACCATGCCCAATCTCTTTTGCTCTTTCTAAACTTCCTAAGGTGGACACTTAACTAATTTTCAGCCTATTTTTCAATATAAACATTTAAAGATATAAATTACCCTTTCAGTACTGCCTCAGCTCTATCTCACAAGTTTTGTTATGTAGTATTTCACTTCCAAATATCTTCTGATTTTTGTTTTCATGTCTTCTTTGACTGAAAAATTATTTAAGGTATGCCTTTAGTTTGAAAATGAAAGAAATTTACATTTTTTTCTATTATAAATTGCATTTTGGTTACAGAGTATAAGCTGCATGTTATAATGTTTGTTTATTTGTTGTGATTTAATTCATAGGCTAGTATAGGTTCAGTTCTCCTAAGACTTTACCAGGCTTCAAAGTATATATATTCTCTAATTTGAGCATACAGAAGTCTATATATTTCCTTTAAATTAAGCTTTTTTAATACGTGGTTAAAATCTGAGATAATCTTACTACATTTTGATTATCATTGACTCAGAGGTTTAAGTTTCTTCAAGGTTGAGGATTTAGCCATTTTTCTTTGTAATTCTGTCAATTTGTGCTTCATGTATTTTAAGGTTGAATTGTTACATGCATACATGTCTTTACATAATGACTTATTCCTCAGAATGTTTTTTGTCTTAAATTATAGTTTTTGATATGAAAATAGCTATATCAGCCATATATTGGTTAATATTTGTTTTATTTATCATTTACTCTTCTCATAACTTCAGAATTTTGTGTCTTCATGTTTTTAACTATTACAGGTTATACTTGGATTCTCATGTTTTTAATCCAGTCTTCAAGTGTCTGTCTTTAACTAATTTGGACCATTTAAGTTTATTGTGGTTATGGATAAATTTATATTTACTTCTGTCATCGTATTTTGTGCTTTCTGTTAACCGTATTATTTCTCTAATTCTTTTCCCCAATGCATTCTATTAGATTGATCAAGGTTTTTCCCCTCTATTTGTTTAAAAGTTGTATGTTCTAGTTCTGTTCTATTCACGATTACCCTTGAAATTTAATATGTGTACTTGAATTAACAAGTAATTTAAAAAACTAATTTTAAAATAAAATCACTAGTTTCATCTTGAAGGATGCATTAATTTTGATGACCCTCATTCGTCCCCAACTTATTGTTTTCCAGTACTTTTGTTCCAATTTATACTTTATCAGCTTTTTCGAGGTATAATATACAGACCACAAAATTTATTTATTTTAAATGCACATTTTGATGAGTTTTGGTAAATTTATAGAGTTGTACAACAATTACAAAAATTCAGTTTTTGAATACTTACATAATCTCAAAAAGTTTCCTCATGCTTATTTGCATTAAATCCTCACTCCCACCTACCCAAGTCCCAAGTAACAAATGATCTGCTTTCTTCACAGTTTTGCCTTCCATGAAAAGTTACATAGATTGTCCGGGCACAGTGGCTCACGCCGGTAATCCTAGCATTTTGGGAGGCCAAGGCGAGCAGATCACCTGAGCCCAGGAGTTCAAGACTAACCTAGGCAACATGGTGAAACCCCATCTCTACTAAAAATACAAAAATTAGCTGGGCATGGTGGTGCACCTGTCAGCTACTTGAAGGCTGAAGTGTGATGGATTACATTTATTGATTTGCATATATTGAACCAGGCTTGCATCCCAGGGATGAAGCCGACTTGATAGTGGTGGACAAGCTTTTTGATGTGCTGCTGGATTCGGTTTGCCAGTATTTTATTGAGGATTTTTGCATTGATGTTCATCAGGGATATTGGTCTAAAATTCTCTTTTTTTGTTGTGTCTCTGCCAGGCTTTGGTATCGGGATGATGCTGGCCTCATAAAATGTGTTAGGGAGGATTCCCTCTTTTTCTATTCATTGGAATACTTTTAGAAGGAATGGTACCAGCTCCTCTTTGTACCTCTGGTAGAATTCGGCTGTGAATCCATCTGGTCCTGGACTTTTTTTCGTTGGTAAGCTAATTAATTATTGCCTCAATTTCAGAGCCTGTTATTGGTCTATTCAGGGATTCAACTTCTTCCTGGTTTAGTCTTGGGAGGGTGTATTTGTCCAGGAATTTATCCATTTCTTCTAGATTTTCTAGTTTATTTGTGTAGAGGTGTTTATAGTATTCTCTGATGGTAGTTTGTATTTCGATGGTATCGGTGGTGAAATCCCCTTTATCATTTTTTATTGCATCTATTTGATTCTTCTCTCTTTTCTTCTTTATTATTCTTGCTAGTGGTCTATCAATTTTGTTGATCTTTTCAAAAAACCAGCTCCTGGATTCATTAATTTTTTGAAGAGTTTTTTTGTGTCTCTATTTCCTTCAGTTCTGCTCTGATCTTAGTTATTTCTTGCCTTCTGCTAGATTTTGAATGTGTTTGCTCTTGCTTCTCTAGTTCTTTTAATTATGATGTTAGGGTGTTGATTTTAGATCTTTCCTGTTTTCTCTTGTGGTTATTTAGTGCTATAAATTTCCCTCTACACACTGCTTTAAATGTGTCCCAGAGATTCTGATATGTTGTGTCTTTGTTCTCGTTGGTTTCAAAGAACATCTTTATTTCTGCCTTCATTTCATTATTTACCCAATAGTCATTCAGGAGCAGGTTGTTCAGTTTCCATGTATTTGTGTGGTTTTGAGTGAGTTTCTTAATCCTGAGTTCTAATTTGATTGCACTGTGGTCTGAGAGACAGTTTGTTGTGATTTCTGTTCTTTTACATTTGCTGAGGAGTGCTTTACTTCTAACCATGTGGTAAATTTTGGAATCAGTGAGATGTGGCACTGAGAAGAATGTACATTCTGCTGATTTGGGGTGGAGGGTTCTGTAGATGTCTATTAGGTCTGCTTGTTGCAGAGCTGAGTTCAAGTCCTGGAAATCCTTGTTGACATTCTGTCTCATTGATCTGTCTAATATTGACAGTGGGGTGTTAAAGTCTCTCATTATTATTGTGTGGATGTCTAAGTCTCTTTGTAGGTCTCTAAGGACTTGCTTTATGAATCTGAGTGCTCCTGTATTGGGTGCATGTATAGTTAGGATAGTTAGATCTTCTTGTTGCATTGATCCCTTTACCATTATATAATGGCCTTCTTTGTCTCTTTTGATCTTTGTTGGTTTAAAGTCTGTTTTATCAGAGACTAGGATCGCAACCCCTGCTATTTTTCGCTTTCCGTTTGCTTGGTAGATCTTCCTCCATCCCTTTATTTTGAGCCTATGTGTGTCTCTGCACGTGAGATGGGTCTCCTGAATACAGCACACTGATGGATCTTGACTCTTTATCCAGTTTGCCAGTCTGTGTCTTTTAATTGGGGCATTTAGCCCATTTACATTTAAGGTTAATATTGTTATGTGTGAATTTGATCCTGTCATTATGATGTTAGCTGGTTATTTTGCTCATTAGTTGATGCAGTTTCTTCCTAGGATCGATGGTCTTTACAATTTGGCATGTTTTTGTGTGGCTGGTACTGGTTATTGCTTTCCATGTTTAGTGCTTCCTTCAGGAGCTCTTGTAAGGCAGGCCTGGTGGTGACAAAATCTCTCAGCATTTGCTTGTCTATAAAGGATTTTATTTCTCCTTCACTTATGAAGCTTAGTTTGGCTGGATATGAAATTCTAAGTTGAAAATTCTTTTCTTTAAGAATGTTGAATATTGGCCCCCACTCTCTTCTGGCTTGTAGGGTTTCTGCCAAGAGATCTGCTGTTAGTCTGATGTGCTTCCCTTTGTGGGTAACCCGACCTTTCTCTCTGGCTGCCCTTAACATTTTTCCCTTCATTTCAACTTTGGTGAATCTGATAATTATGTGTGTTGGGGTTGCTCTTCTTGAGGAGTATCTTTGTGGTGTTTTCTGTATTTCCTGAATTTGAATGTTGGCCTGCCTTA
Organism: Symphalangus syndactylus; assembly: GCF_028878055.3. Taxonomy (NCBI): domain Eukaryota; kingdom Metazoa; phylum Chordata; class Mammalia; order Primates; family Hylobatidae; genus Symphalangus; species Symphalangus syndactylus. The sequence goes on from NC_072432.2 coordinate 35,337,435, forward strand.
CTAGGTTGGGGAAGTTCTCCTGAATAATATCCTGAAGAGTGTTTCCCAACTTGGTTCCATTCTCCCCATCACTTTCAAGTACACCAATCAAACTTAGATTTGGTCTTTTCACATAGTCCCATATTTCTTGGAGGCTTTGCTCATTTCTTTTTACTCTTTTTCCCTAACTTTCCCTTCTCACTTCATTTCATTCATTTGATCTTCTGTCACTGATACCCTTTCTTCCACTTGATCGAATCAGCTACGGAAGCTTGTGCATGCGTCATGTAGTTCTTGTGCCATGGTTTTCAGCTCCATCAGGTCATTTAACGTCTTCTCTATGCTGTTTATTCTAGTTAGCCATTCATCTAATCTTTGTTCAAGGGTTTTAGCTTCCTTGCAATGGGTTCGAGCATTCTCCTTTAGCTCGGAGAAGTTTGTTATTATTGACCTTCTAAAGCCTACTTCTGTCAACTTGTCAAAGTCATTCTCCGTCCAGCTTTGTTCCATTGCTGGCGAGGAGCTGCGATCCTTTGGAGGAGAAGAGGTGCTCTGGTTTTTTGAAATTTCAGCTTGTCTGCTCTGGTTTCCCCCCTTCTTTTTGGCTTTATCTACCTTTGGTCTTTGATGATGGTGACCTACACATGGGGTTTTGGTGTGGATGTCCTTTTTGTTGATGATGTTCCTTTCTGTTAGTTTTCCTTCTAACAATCAGGACCCTCAGCTGCAGGTCTGTTGGAGTTTGCTCGAGGTCCACTCCAGACCCTATTTGCCTGGGTGTCACCAATGGAGGCTGCAGAACAGCAAATATTGCTGCCTGATCCTTCCTCTGGAAGCTTCATCTCAGAGGGACACCCGGCTGTATGAGGTGTCAGTCAGTCCCTACTGGCAGCTCCATCCATTCTTAAAGTTCAAATTCCATGCTGGAGAACCACTGCTCTCTTCAGAGCTGTCAGACAGGGACGTTTAAGTCTGCAGAAGTTTCTGCTGCCTTTTATTCAGCTATACCCTGCCCCCAGAGGTGGAGTCTACAGAGGCTGCCAGGCCTCGTTGAGCTGCAGTGACCTCCACCCAGTTCGAGCTTCCCAGCTGCTTTGTTTACCTACTCAAGCCTCAGCAATGGTGGACGCCCCTCCCTCAGCCCAGGCTGCTGCCTTGCAGTTTGATATCGGACTGCTGTGCTAGCAGTAAGCAAGGCTCTGTGGGCATGGGACCCACCAAGCCAGGCATGGGATATAATCTCCTGGTGTGCTGTTTGCTAAGACCATTGGAAAAGCACAGTATTAGGGTGGGAGTGTCCGGATTTTCCAGGTACTGTCTGTCACGGCTTCCCTTGGCTAGGAAAGGGAAATCCCCCGACCCCTTGTACAGCTTCCCAGGTGAGGCGACGCCCCACCCTGCTTCGGCTCACCCTCTGTGGGCTGCACCCACTGTCCAACCACTCCCAGTGAGATGAACCAGGTACCTCAGTTGGAAATGCAGAAATCACCTGTCTTCTACATCAAGTATGCTGAGAGCTGCAGACAGGAGCTGTTCCTATTCGGCCATCTTGGAACGATCCTTTCTTTTCATTTATTTAAGAAATATTTGAAAAGCAAAGATTTCATCATTTTGATGAAGTCCAATTTATCAGTTTTTCTTTTATGGAACATGTTTTTGATATTATATCTAAGAAACCTTTTCTTAGTCCAAGGTCATAAATATTTTCTCCTGTATTTTTTTCCTAGAAGTTTTACAGTTTTAGCTCGTACAATTAGGTCTATGATCCATTTTAGTTAATTTTTGTATATGACCTAAGGATCTAGGTTTAGTTTTTGTAAATGAATAACCAGTTCTCATAGAATCATTTGTTGAAAGAACATCTTTTTCCTATTGAATTGTCTTAGCATCTTTGATGAAAATTAATTGACTATTTATGTGGGTTGGATTCTGAATTCCACTTAGTTCCATTGATCTATCTCTCTTAATGTGGATTCTACACTGTCTTGACTGCTGTTGCTTTACACTGAATTTTTAAAAAAGGCAATATTAAGTACTCTAACTTCATTCTTACTTAGCAAGATGGTTTTGGCTATTCTAGGTATTTTTGTATTTCTATATAATTTTAGAATCAGCTTGTCAATTTTTCCAATAATCTTTCTAGACTTTTGGCAGGAATTGCAGTTAATTTGTAGATCAATTGACATCTAACAATATTGAGTCATCTAATCCATTAACATGATATATCTCTCCATTTATTTAGGCATTTATCTGAGTGATTTTTTTAGTTTTCAGTGCAAAGGTTTCACACTTATTTTGTTAAATTTATATTCCTAATTATTATTGCTATAGTTTGAGTGTCTCTACCAAAACTCATGTTGGAATGCTTAAGAGGTGGGGCCTAATTGGAAGTGTTTGGGTCTTGAGAGCTCTTTCTTTGTGGGCAGCTTGGTACTATTCTTACACTGGTGAGTGAGTTCTCACTCTTGTGAGATTAGTTCTCTCAGGAATGGATTAGTTACCATGAGAATGAGTTGCTATATGGTGAGGTCACACTTCATGCTTGGCCTCCTGGTACATGCCTACTCCCCTTCGACCTTATTCTATCATGTTGTGAAACAACACTAAAGCTTTCACCAGAACCCAAGCAGATGCCAGTGTCATTCTTTCCAGCCTGCAGAACTGCAAGCCAAATATACCTCTTTATAAATTACTCAGTCTCCGTTATTCTGTTATAGCAACACAAAATGGACTAAGACAGAAAATTGGTACTGAGAGTGGGATGTTGCTATTTGGATACTCAAAAATGCAGAAGCGTCATTGGAACTGGGTGATGGGCAGAAGTTGGAAAAGTTTGAAGGAGCAGACTAGGAAAAGACTGTATTGCCATAAACAGAGCATTAAGGATAATTTCAGTGAGGGCTCAGAAGACAACAAAAAGACGAGAGAAAGTTTAGAATTTCGTAGAGATTGGTTAAGTAGTCATTACCACAATGCTGATAAAAATACGGACAGCAAAGGCCATTCTAATGAGATCTCAGATAGAAATGAGGAACAAGGTATTAGGAACTGGAGACCAAGTCATCCTTGTTAGACCATAGCAAAAATTTGGCTATGTTGTTTCTAAGGCTTTGTGCCCTAAGGTTTTGTGGAAGGCCAAACTTAAGAGTGATGAACTAGGGTACCTGGCAGAAGAAATTTCTAAGCAAAATATAGAGCAGCTATGTAGTTACTCCTTACTACATTCAGTGAAATGCAAAATGACAAGGGAAGCAAGCATAAAAATTTGAAAATTAATAGCCTGGCCATGTGGTAGAGAATGAAAGAGCATTTTCAGGAGAGGAATCTAAGGGTGCAGCAGAACAACCAATACTAAAGAGATTAGCACTGAGAGAAGAAAGCCAGTTGATAATTATTGAGACAATTTTTTAAAGGCCCTGAAGACATTTCAGAAATTTTTGAGGTTGCCTCTCCAGAGGTCTAGGAGGACATAATGGTTTTAAGAGACAGAACCCATGCATCACTGCCCTATGCTGTTTTGAGATCCTGCTCCCCAAATTCTGGCACAGCCCTCAGCAGCCACCCCAGCCATGGCACAATCATACCCAGGTGTGGCTCAGGCTGCCATTCCACAAGATACAAACCATAAACCTTGGTGGCATGCAGTCATGGATCAAGCAGCCTCAGATACAGCTCATGACAGCACTCTGGAGGGTGCAAGCGGTAAGCCTTGATGGCATTTACAACCATGTGGTACTAGTTTTGCAGATGTGCAGAATACAAGAGAAGTGGAGGCATAGTGGCTTCCACCTAGATTTTAAGGAATGTACTGAAAAGACTGGGAGCTCAGGTGGAGATTTGTTGCAGGGCCAGAGCCACTGCAGTGTACCTCCCCTAGGGCAATGCTGAGCAGAAATGTAGGGTTGGAGCTGCCACAAAGAGTCTGTACCAGGCCAATGCCTAGTGAATCCATGAAGTGGACCACCAGTGGGACTCCAGAACTATAGAGCCATTGCCACCATACAACCTCAGCCTGGAAAAGCCACAGGTATCCAACTCCAACCAGTGAGAGCAGCCGTGTGGCTATGCCCAACAAAGCAATGGAGGTAGAGCTGCCCAAGGCTTTAGGGATAAAAACTCCCCACTGTGCCCAGGAGGTAGCACGTGGAGTGGATAATTATTCTGGAGCTTTAAGATTTAGTGTCTGCCCTGCTGAGTTTTGAACTTGCTCGAGGCCTGTCACCTCTTTCTTCTTTTGGCCTATTTCTCCCTTTTGGAATGGGACTGTCTGCCATATGACTATTCCACCATTGTATCTTGGAAGTAAATAACTTGTTGTTTTTTTTTTTATTATTTTATTTTACAGGCTCATAGCTAGAAGGAACTTGCCTTGAGTCTTATATGAGACTTTGGACTTTGACCTTTGAATTGTTGCTGGAATACCTTAAGACTCTGGGGACCATTGAGATTGAATAATTACATTTTATAGTGTAAGAGGGACATGAGTTTGGGGTTCCAAGGGTGGAATGCCATGGTTTCCGTGTCTCTGCCAAAAATCATGTTGGAACCTTTAAGAGGTAGGGCCTAATGGGAGATGCTTGGGTCATGGGGGCTCTGCCATTTTGAGCAGCTTGGTACAGTCCTCATATAGTGAATGAGTTCTTGCTCTCATGAAACTGGATTGGTTCCTGTGGGAATAGATTAGTTACCCTGAGAATGGATTGTTATAAAGCAACCCATTGTACAAGGTTGTAGCTTGCGTTTGGCCTCTTGGCACATTCCCACTTCCTCTTTGGTCTTCTGCCATGTTGTGATGCACTGCTAAAGCCCTCACAAGAAGCTAAGCAGATACTGGTGCCATGCTTCTTGAACTTCCCAGTCTGGAGAAACATGAGCTAAATAAACCTCTTTATACAGTCTCAGATATTCTATTGTAACAACATAAAACAAACTAAGACATTTATTTTTGATGCTATTGTGATTGGAATTGTTTTCTTTATTTCATCTTTGTATTGTTTGTTGCTACTACATATATAACCGATTTTTGTATATTGATCATATACTCTACAAAATTTCTAAGCCCCCCTCTTAGTTCTCATAAGTCTGGGAGGGGGTGTGGTATGTGGGTGTGTATGTGGGTGTGTTCCTTAGGATTTTCTGTATACAAGGCTAACAATAAAAAGAGTTGTCTTTTTTCCATACCTTTTTTCCTTGACTATTGAACAAACTAAGACCTGTGGTGCATTGTTAAATAGAAGTGGTAAACACAGATATCTTTGCATGTTTCCTAATCTAGAGGGAAGCACATTTTTACCATTAAGTGTGTTGGCTATAGGCTTCTGGTAGATGCCTTGATCATTTGAAGAAGTTCCCTTCTATTCATAAGTTGATGAGATTTTTTTCAATATATGAGTGTTGAATTCTGTCAAATGCTTTTCTGTCTCTTATTGAGGTGATCATATGGTTTTGTCCTTTATTCTGTTAATATAGTTTATTACATTGATTTTTGGATGTTAAGTCAACCTCACATTCCTGAGATAAAGTTTATTTGATTATGGTATAAAATCCTTTTCTTATGTTGCTCAATTAGGTTTGCTAATATTTGGTTAAGAATTTTTATGTCTAGGTTCACAAAGGATATTGGTATATAGCTGTGTTTTCTTGTAATGTCTTTGTCTTGTTTTGATATCAGGGTAGTATTGATATCAAATGAAATAAAGTTAGTTGGGAAGTTTCCTTCCTCCTCTATTTCCTGAATAAAGTTTTTGTAACATTGGTATTATTTCCTCCCTTAATAGTTTGATAGAATTCACCAGTGAAGTATATTTTTTCTCTATAGGAAGATTTGAAATTACTGATGCAATTTCTTTACTTGATATTGGTATTTGTTTTTTTTTTCCTTTTTCCTTGAGTCAGTTTTGGTAATTTGTGTCTTTCTAGGAATTGTTCTATTTTGTCTAAGTTGTCCAATTTTTTGCCTTAAAGTTATTATGCTATTTTCTTAACATCCTTTTAAGGGTAGGGTCTGTGGTGATATTTCTCTTTGATTCTTGATTTTGGGAATTAGTGTCTTCTTTCTTTTTTCTTAGTCAATGTAACTAAATATTATTTATCTGCTTGACTTTCTGAAATAAGCAATTTTGGATTTCTTTGGTTGTTTTTAATGTTATCCTGTTCTGTATTTATCGTTTTCCACTGTGACCTTTTTATTTCATACATCCTACTTACTTTTGGCTTGGTTTACTCATCTTTTTCTAGAGTCTTAAGATGGAAGTTTTAATTTTCAATTTTAGATTATTTTTCTTTCTGTTTTTAAAGCTATACATTTTCCTCTATACACTGCTTTAATTGCATCCTGTAAATAATGCTATGTTATTGTTTTTTTGTATTTTAAGTTTATAACATTTTATTTATAAAAATAGGCTGGGGGAAAAGGATTTATACCACTGCATTCTTTCCTGGGGGAGAACTATTTTGGGCCATTTTTGAAATTTTTTTCCTCTTAACAATTTTCGAAGTCACATTTGAATTCCTTCAGAATGGTATTTGTCAACAAAAAAGCTCAAGTGAAAAGGAGGAGGGAAACTGGGGAAGCATGAAGAAAGGGAGTGAGAGAAGAAGGAGTGGACATACAACAGTCAACACATAAAGAAATGGCTTTTACTGAAATGACTCTGCCCTGTGCCTCATGCACTAGGTGATGCAAGCATGCTGCTCAGACATCAACACCAAATGTCATTTAGAAATGGTAGTCTTCTCTGGGTTCTGAAGGACACTTGTTCCCCAACATGACACTATTAAATGATGCTTTCAAGGCAGACACTAAGACATTACTCCAAAGAGAAGGCTGTGGTGGCAGATGCTGGGGCCATATTATTCGTAGTCCTTCTTGGTGTGACAGGCCTGAAATAACTCCAGAGTTGAGGCTAGCACTAAGCTTCCAAACCATAAGGCATAGTGCTGCATGTGATGGATTACCACCTGAACCTCTGCAAGCTTAGGTTTGATTCTCCTACCACTGAGCTCCTTAGTGAGTTTTAATCTGGCATGTACCACTCTTCAAATCTCTCTGTAATTGAGGTTCAAATCCCCGAATATGGTCAAACCCCTTGAAAGAACAACATTCTTATACAGTGGACAATGCACATCAATGGGACAGTTTTGTATTCATCAACAACATTCAAGATGGATTCCATAAAGTCTGGGTTGGCAAACTCTGGGTAAAAAAATATTTCAGGTTGCAGGAACCTTTTGTAACCAACATCTGTTATGAACTTCTCCTGGTTGATCACATTGATACCTGTGTACTGTTTGGTCCACTTCCAGGGATCCACATCATGCTTAGCAAATTCCTTGACTATATCAGGGCAAATGTAACAGTATTTCTCCTTAATGCCTTTTGTGGTCTCCAGTGACTGCTCAAGAGGGATTCCTACCTCCCTCTCCCTTAGCAGCTGTTGAATGAAATACACAGTATCACCTACAATTAGGATGTGATTGATGCAGCTCCCAATTACATAACCTTCCACAACTGGGAGAACATGGGTGACTCCATCTCCTTTGTCAATGACTATACTCATTAACATACATTCACCCACTTGTTGAGATGTCCAAGATACTGCCAAGGCCAGTACCTCCTGAACTGCAATGTAGAATCCTGGTACATTAAATAATTCAAACATAATTTCTGTAAAAATGCTCTGTATTTTCTAGTGTATTCAGTGGAAGTTCTGTCATTAAAAAATAATGGTCCTCAGATTCTGCTCAAAGATATTTAAAAACCACTTGCTCCATGGACCTTTCCATAATATCCCAGTCTTCAGTGATTCCATGTCATATTGACCACTTTGTAGCATACATAGATTTATCAATGGCTTCATCCTGTATGAAAAAGTCAAGGTCATCAACTCCCCTCAACATTCTCCTTTGGGCTTTGTCAACTACCTTTGCCGACTCTCTGATAAAAATACATGAAAGAATAGTAAACTATGGCTCAGTGTTGCCTGCATAGCCAAGCTTGGAATATCTACTGAGGTGATCACAGGGCTGAGACCCAGAGCAGTGGGTGCAGCTCAACCTCCAGGTGTGGGCTGGATGCCAGGGGCTGAGAGCAAGGCAATGGAGGAGCCAGGGTGGGCACCAAGTGGCTCTTATCAGATGCCACAGTCTGCCACACAGGAAGGCAGGAATCCCTCCATGCTTGGAATACGCAGCACTTAGCCCCACTGGCCACCCTGGAGCACCCTGCCACCATCCACTTGGCAACCCACTCGCCCCATACACCACGTCTTCTGTGTGTTTCCACTTTTATTCATTTTAAGATATATTGTAGCTGGGTGCAGCAAACCACATGGCACGTGTATACCTATGTAACAAACCTGCACATTCTGCACATGTATCCCAGAACTTAAAGTACAATAAATTTTAAAAAAGGAATATTTTAAAGGATCAACCTACTATTTGACGGTCATGGAAATAGTGAATGGGAATTAAAAGGAAAAAAATAAGTTAGCAAAGAAAGGGAAGAGGAAACGGAAAAAGAAAGGGAAGAAAAAGGAAAAGGGAAATATAAGAAAAGAGCCAAATAAATAAATAAACAAATAAGTGACTGAAAGTCTGGGAGTTGGCAAATACTATTCAGACAACACTGATAAAATAGGCCTCTTGCTAAAAATAGCAGAATGCACAAAGTATAGGAGCAGCCTGTCTGTCCTGAGAGGCTGGGGAGGTTTAGGAAAAGAGGCTGGGGAGATTTGAGACAGATCTGAAGTATGTAGTCAGTTTTTGCTTGGTGAAAAAAGTAATCATGGGTGATTCAGAAAAAGGAAGATACTTACATAGTAATTGTTTTGTACCTTTTTTTAGTCTTGTATTACTTTCATAAAATTATCTTTGCATCAAAAGTTATTAACACTTTCAGGACTCCTTGTATGCAAAATTCATTGAATTGCATTTCTTAATTTGTGATCGCACTGGTAATTTATCTAGCACAATGAGCTGAACATGTGTCTTTATGTTTAAAGGGAAAAATAAAATTCAAAACAGCATATTTGATGTAATTTATGATTAGATAATAGAGAAATATCAATTTTAACATATTTTTTAGAAAGTAAAGCTTAGGCCTGTCACGGTGGCTCATGCCTGTAATCCCAGCACTTTGGGAGGCTGAGGCGGGCGGATCACCTGAGGTTGGGAGTTCAAGACCAGCCTGACCAACATGGAGAAACCCTGTCTCTACTAAAAATACCAAATTAGCCGGGTATGGTGCTGCATGCCCTGTAATCCCAGCTACTTGGGAGGCTGAGGCAGGAGAGTCGCTTGAACCCAGGAGGCGGAAGTTGTGGTGAGCTGAGATCACGCCATTGCACTCCAGCCTGGGCAACAAGAGCGAAACTCCATCTCAAAAAAATAAATAAATAAATAAAATAAAGCTTAATGAAAATTTCTTATTAGCAGAACTACTAAAAAAATATAGTGACTCTAAACTCATATCTTACCATGCAGTAGGAGATGTGTATCAGAATTTAAGCAGCAGAGAAATCATTTTTAACTTTTTTTTTTATTTTTACTTATCAAAAAACCATATGAGCTAAAAATAACAAGGCTTCCTAAAATGTACAAACCTCACCACAGCTTTATCACACTGTTTTTTGGGGGGTTTTGCTATTTTAAAATATAAAATAATTCTTCAATATAACTCACAATTATTTAAGTATCAGCAATACTTTGTTATTTATATTAATAAATTCTGCTTCCTTTTGTGAGATTAATTGCTCCATAGCCTTTGCCAGTCTGTTTCTGGGCACTTTACTATTTCTCTACTCAGAGTTGTAATTGCCCTTTACCTATCCTTCTTAATCAGAACATCTTTCCTTTATACCACTTTTTAAAAAATAAATTTAATACTTAATTCAATTTAATACTTCTAAATAAACATATATATATATAATATAGTCAAGTTCATTAGGAACATATGTGTGATTTCTCACATTTCTTTAATGTCCAAAAAGATATCCCACTGCATATATGTTTTCTGGTGGGTTTTAATGTACATATTATTTATTATTCTTTTTTCGTGACACTAGTGCTTCTCAAATTATCTATGATGAAGAAACAGATGTGGTTTTTTGTTTTGTTTTTCTTTTATAAAAAAACTTTTATTTTGGGTTCAGGGGTACATGTTCAGGTTTGTAACATAAGTAAACTTGTGTCATGTGGGTTTGTTGTACAGATTATTTTGTCACCTAGGGACTAAGCTTAGTAGATTAATACCCAATTGTTTTTGTTTTTAATTTCCTATTTGATGTAGACTGATATTTACTTTTTATAAGATACAGTGTCAAATTGCTATAGAAGTTTGTAACCACTCTCCATTTCTGTGTTTGTCTTGTCACTGAGAACAAATCCTTGGCACCAGCCAAGCAGGCCCCTGACCAACAGCACAGGGGAGCGTCCTTCCGGCTCCTTGCTTCCTGTCAGCGTTCCGCTCACTAGACAAGTGCCTGAACCACCCCCTTCTCTTGTCTATTGATATTCAAGCAAAATCTCAATGCAAAAAGAGAATCCATGATGTAATTAGAGAAGATAAAGTGTTCTTTTCGCATATATCCTAAAAAATATCTTTCCTCAAAAATGTCAAAAATTATATTACCAGAAATGTTCTGATTCTCCTAGAATGCAAGAATTCCTGGAAGAACATCTTAACAGATTGCAGTGTTCTTTCATGCTCACTAGTTCATTTTATTGTAACAAAACCTATTTATGTTGGCAGGAGATAATTTTTTTATCCCCATTTTACAGACAATAAAACTGACAGGTTAAAATTATTACATATATATACTAATTACACTTGTGTTTTCTTCTTTCACCCATAATTACCATTTGCATATATATATATGTCTCCTAATCTCCTATCCTTTTACATTCAACCTGCTTGTTTTATCTAAAGTTTGTTTCTTGTAGGCACCATATAGCTGAATCTTGTTTTTTAAAGTCCTGTACAGTAGTAGTTGCCTTTTTATTTTAGTCCATTCACATAATTATTGATATGGTTGGACTTGCATTTAACATTTTGTTATTTGTTTTCTATGTGTCATTTTTTTTGTTTTTCTTTTCTTACATTACTGCTTCTTTCATGTTAACCAAGTATTTTTAGTGCCCTATTTCAATTTCTCTGTTGATTTTTTTTTTTTTTTTTTGAGACAGAGTCTTGTTCTGTTGCCCAGGCTGGAAGTGCAGTGGCGGGATCTTGGCTCACTGCAAGCTCCACCTCTTGAGTTCACGCCATTCTCCTGCCTCAGCCTCCCGAGTAGCTGGGACTACAGGTGCCCGCCACCACTCCCGGCTAATTTTTTTGTATTTTCAGTAGACATGGGGTTTCACCATGTTAGCCAGGATAGTCTCCATCTCCTGACCTTGTGATCTGCCCACCACGGCCTCCCAAAGTGCTGGGATTACAGGTGTGAGCCACTGTGCCCGGCTTCTCTGGGGCTTACTTTTTTAAGAGACAATGACATGGTCATAGCTTATTGCAGCCTCAAACTCCTGGGCTCAGTCAGTCCTCTCATCTTTGCCTGTCAAGTAGCTGGGACTACAGGCATGTGTCATCACACCTGGGTAATTTTGCTTAAGTTTTTTAGAGACAGGTGTATTAGTCCATTCTTGCATTGCTTTCAAATACCTGAGACTCAATAATTTATAAGAGGTTTAATTGCCTCACAGTTCTTCAGGCTGTACAGGAAGCATAGAGGCTTCTGCTTCTGGGAAGGCTTCAGGAAGCTTACAATCATGGCAGAAGGCAAATACATGTCACATAGCGAAAGCAGGAGTAAAAGAGCAAGGGGCAGTGCCACACACTTTTAAATGATGAGCTCTCACAAGAATTTACTCACTGCCCCAAGGATAGCACCAAGAGGATGGTACTAACCATTCATGAGAAATCTGCCCCCATGATCCATTCACCTCCCAGCAGGACCTATCTCCAACATTGGGGATAACAATTCAACATGAGATTTGGGCAGGGACACATATCCAAACTATATCAACAGAGTTTCATTGTGTTGCTAGGGCTAGTCTCAAACTCCTAGCCTCAAGCAATACTTCTATCTCAGCCTCCCAAGTACCTTTGGGGATTATAATAATCAATCATCTTCACTTTTTACAATCTACTTTGGTTTAATAATTTTTACTTAATTCCAGTGTTATATAGCAACTTTGATCCAATGTACCTCTTATATGCTATGAACTCAGCAGTATTGTTATAGTTATTGCCTATAATAATCAGATGCTTTTTTTTAAAAAAAGAGATGAAATCAGAATATGCACACACACACACACACATACAGTCTTTTATACTTACAAATTTATTTACCATTTCCAGTGCCGTTTATTCCTTATAGGTTCAAGTTGCCATCTGGTGTCATATCCTTTTATCTTAAAAGCATTTTCTTTAGTGTTTCTTTAGCAAGGATAAGTTCTCTTTATTTTTATTTATCTGGAAATGTCTTTATTTCAGCTCCATTTTTGAAGGATCATTTAACTGGATACAGAATTCTTAATTGACAGTTATTTTTCTCTCCACTTTTGAAATGTTGCTTCATAAGGCCTCCATTTTTTTCAGATAAAAATGCCAGTATTGATCATATTATTGTTCCCCTGTATGTGATAAGTCATCTCTTGCTACTTTCATGATTTTCTTATTATCCTTGGTTTTCACCAATTTGACAATGATGGCTCTAGGTGTGAATCTCTTTGTGTTTATCCTACTTGAGATTTGTTGAACTTCTTATATCTGAAGATTAATGTTTTTCATAGCATTTTTGAAGTTTTCAGACATTACGTTTTCAAATATTTTTCTGCCCTCTTATCTCTCTCTTCTCCTGGAATTCCCATTATGCATATGTTAGTGCTCTTGATGGTATCCCATAAGTTTCTGAGGATCTGTTTATTATCCTTCATTCTTTTTTCTTTTTGTTCTTCAGATTGATTAACCTCTATTGGTCTATCTTCAAGTTCACTGGTACTTTCTTTCACAAGGTCAAATATGCTATTGAACCTTGCTAGTGATTTTTTCACTTTAACTGTTGTACTTTTCAATTCTAGATTCTATTTTTAAACATATTCTGTCTCCTATTCATATTCTCTATTAGACAGCACATTATCATATTTTTAATTTGAACATATTTATAATATATATTTTGAAAACTTTCTTTCTAAATCCAATATCTGAATTGAGACAGTTTCTATTCACTGCTTTTTTTCCAGAGTATGAGCCATATTTTCCTGTTTCCTTACATGTCTGATAATTTTTAATTGAAAACTAAACACTTTAATTATACATTATAGCAAATCTGGATTTGGTTTTTATTTGTGATTGTTTTTGTTGTTGTTATTGTTTTGATAATTGGCCTATACTTGTGCTGTGTAATCCTTCTGCCCAGTGGTTTTCAGCAGTGATGTCTTTTATATTGTGTTGTTGTTGTTATTGTTGTTTTAGCCTGTCTTTCTAGGGATTTCCTTTGTGTCTGTTGCATAGCTTGATTTTGGAGAGACATTATGTTAAAGCTAGTAAGGCTTCCACTCTCTGCCAAATAATCTGTGGGTGGGTGGGTGAATGCATTCAAAGTTGCAATTAATACTCAAGTCTTACTTCATTTTTACTTTTTGTCATACTCTCTTGAGTCTTTCCTGCACTTCTATACTTTTCCAATCGGCCGTATATGTGTGGAGAACTTATCTCAAACTTTCTATGATTCTCTCCTTTCCAGGATCTCTCTTTTTTTTTTTTTTTTGAGTAATACTCAGGTTTTTAATTTATTATAGTGAATGGATACAAAGCAAAATTAGCAAAGGGAAAAAGTTGAATGTGGTAAAGTCTGGAGGATACCAGGCACAAACTTCCTGGAATCATCTCCTATGGAGTTACAAGGATGTGTTTCTCTTCCCCAGCATGAAATTTTGACAGCACATGTGCAATGTCGTCTACCAGGACCAGAGTCTCATTAGAGACTCAGTACTCAGGATTTTACGGAGGTTACTCTCCTTCACATATACCAGAATTCCAGACTCCCAGAAGAAAAGCAGCTGTTCAGAGTAAACCACATTGTTTGCATAAACAGTTTAGGCACAGTGAGCCACTCTTCTCAGTGAGAGAACTGGAACTTGGAACTGGAAACTCTAGCCTTGCATGTGGGTCTTTCTTTTCTTTGCTTTCTTTCTTTTTCTTTCTTTCTTTCTTTCTTTCTTTCTTTCTTTCTTTCTTTCTTTCTTTCTTTCTTTCTTTTTCTTTGTTTCTTTCTCTCTCTCTCTTTCTTCCTCTTTCTTTCTTTCTCTCTTTCTCCCTCTCTCTCTCTTTCTTTCTTTTTTAATTTTACTTTGAGTTCCAGGATACATGTGCAGAACGTGCAGTTTGTTACACAGGTATACTTGTGCCATGGTGGTTTGCTGCACCTATTGACCCTCAGGATCTCTCGTTTAAATTTTTGTCTTGTCTTCTACTTCCCCAGTTGAAACTGCAACCTCAGACTAGCAAAACTGCAATTCTCTCTGTTCATTCCCAGACCACTCTGCTATATTTAACTGGCGAAACCATTGATTTCTTCCCTCTACTCCATACCAAATCCACCCCTGCCCCCAGCCCTAACAGGAAAGCTGCTGGGTTTTACATCCAGCTTCAAACTGGTAAAACTACAGTTTTTCCCAACTGAGCTTGGGGATGAGAAGAGAGATGGGAGTGTATTAGTCCGTTTTCATTCTGCTGATAAAGACATACCCAAGACTGGGAAGAAAAAGAGGTTTAATTGGACTTATAGTTCCAGATGGCTGGGGAGGCCTCAGAATCATGGCGGGAGATGAAAGGCACTTCTTACTTGGTGGCGGCAAGAGAAAATGAGGAAGATGCAAAAGCGGAAACCCCTGATAAAGCCATCAGATCTTGTGAGACTTATTCACTACCACGAGAACAGTATGGGGGGAACCACCCCCATGATTCAATTATCTCCCACCAGGTCTCTCCCACAACACATGGGAATTATGGGAGTACAATTCAAGATGAGATTTGGATGGGGACACAAAGCCAAACCATATCAGGGAGCAACCCCAGTCAGGAAGGGCTCAGACTTTTACCAATCCTACCCAAAACCCTAACACTTTTTCAAGAATAAATGCTTCTTAAATTTGATAACTGCCTTTGATGAGTTTTCAGGGTCCTGAAATGATTGTTTTTGGTATTTCTGCAATTTTGGGGAGGAGTTTTGGTGTGGAAATAAATTGCCAACCTTTTCATGTCACCTCCCAACCTTATCTTTATATCCTCTGATTAACAATTTTCATTAGTAATGTGTTACACAACCAATACTTGTTTAGACTAACCTACATTTTACCAATTTCTTTGCACATTGTTCCTTCCTTTTTGGTTCTGTGTCATATTTCTAAAGCATAGCTTTCAGTAGATTTGTCCCTGGTAAAAAATGGCATATGTTCTTAAGTGTATTTGTTTGACAATATCTTTCATTTGTCTTTTGTTCGAGTGACAGTTAACTGGCTACAGAATTCAACACTGAATGGTTTCTTTATCTCTGTACTTTGAAGATGTTATTTAATTATCTTCTATCTTCTATTGTTGCTGATAAGAATTGAGAATCTGCTCTATTGTTTATTCGATTATGATTAATCTCTCTCTGTCTAGATTCTTTAAGATTTTATTTTTGCCTTTGGTAGTCTATAGTTTCTCAACGTTTTATCTAAGTATCTATTTTTACTTAATCCTGATTAGAACTCATGTGACTTCCTGTGTCCAAATCAATAAAAACCCTAATCAATTCTGTAAAATTTGAAGCCAGTTTTCTTCTCAAATATTATATCTTCTTCATTCTTTTAATTATGTTTCTGAAACTACCATTAGTTGTGTTTTAGATCTTTTCCATAATCTAAATCTCTCATTTTCCACCTCGGTTTTTTGTGTGTGTGCTATGCTCTT
This sequence comes from Symphalangus syndactylus, assembly GCF_028878055.3. NCBI lineage: Eukaryota > Metazoa > Chordata > Mammalia > Primates > Hylobatidae > Symphalangus > Symphalangus syndactylus. The sequence goes on from NC_072432.2 coordinate 35,353,369, forward strand.
AAGTAATTTCCTCATATCTACTACTTTGCTGTGTTCTCTCTTCAGCCATGTCTAGACTGCTATTTGGGTACTTAGTGGGTTTTATTATTATTATTATTATACCTTAAGTTTTAGGGTACATGTGCACAATGTGCAGGTTTGTTACATGTGTATCCATGTGCTTAGTGGGGTTTTTTTTAGTTGAGTAAATTTTAAAGTTTTTTTGTTTTTTTTTTTTTTTTTTTTTTTTTTATTATACTTTAGGGTTTTAGGGTACATGTGCACAATGTGCAGGTTTGTTACATATGTATCCATGTGCCATGTTGTTTTCCTGCACCCATTAATTCGTCATTTAGCCTTAGGTGTATCTCCTAATGCTGTCCCTCCCCCCTCCCCCCACCCCACAACAGTCCCCGGAGCGTGAAGTTCCCCTTCCTGTGTCCATGTGTTCTATTTAATTATTTTACAATACTTCCAAGTAATTTCTTCTTCTCATGTCTCCAATTTTTAAAAATTGTCTCTAGTCCCTTTGAAAATACATATTTTATAGTGTCTATCTAGTGGTTCTATTAGCTGAGGTATTTAGACATCTAATCCCATTCTTTGTTGTATCTGTTAACTTTTGCTCATGGGATATTTCTTATTTTAAGTTAGATTCACTTGGCTTTACCTTTGAGACTTTATGCAGTCTGGGATCAGGAGTGTCATTAGAGATTTTTTGAATTAGCATCTACTAAGTGTTCTAGGGATACTTCTATGCAGGGACACTTTTATGGTAGGTTTAGAACTTTGGGATCCCTAACTTGTGCACATAATGTAATTTGAGCCCTACACATAAGTTGGATGAGGCCAGTTTTACATATGAATTCTCAAAAAAGACTTTGCCACCCAGAGACCAGCTAAGACAAACTGCCTTGTCTTCTCAATTTGTCAGTAGGATGACATTTTGTGGTCCGTGTTTTTTATTTTTTTGTTTTGTTTTGTTTTGTTTTCTTGAGATGGAGTTTTGCTCTTGTCACCCAGGCTGGAGTGAAGTGGCGCCATCTCAGCTCACTGCAATGTCCGCCTCCTGAGTTGAAGCAATTCTCCTACCTCAGCCTCCCAAGTAGCTGGGATTACAGGCATGCGCCACCAGGCCAGGCTAATTGTTTGTATTTTTAATAGAGACGGCGTTTCACCGTGTTGGTCAGGCTCATCTTGAACTCCTGACCTTGGGTGACCCACCCGCCTCGGCCTCCCAAAGTGCTGGGATTACAGGCACGAGCCACCATGCCCAGCCTGGTCCATTCTTTTAGTAAGAGTTTAGCCCTCAAGGCTTCCAGTTTTGCAGGATGACAATAATCAGAGGGGAGGAGGAAAGAAACTTTGTTCTAACTTTCTACCTGGAGTGAGTCAAAATCCTCCTCTTTTACCCTGGCAAATTCTATACAGCCCGAAAGGGGTCATAGCTAAAAAATTCATGTAAGCTGTTTTAAGAATATTAAAAGCATTAGCAATTATGATTCATAGCAAATAAAGGTAGCCATTTAATTAGCATATGGAAATTTACCATGTTATTGTCTGTCCTTTACAGAAACCTATGGATTCCTCAATGAGTAGCACCTAGTTGCCAGAAACAAGATGTCTAGTAACTTACACCTACTCATCTTATCTACCTCTACCTCCTACACATAATCTAAGATACTTTATATTTATTCCCACAAAATCTAGGTTCATTTCTTCCAGCCATTACCTCGTCTAATACATTTATGCCAAATAATGGTTGAATTATCATTTCAATACAAAGATTTAGTAGGTTCCTGTTAAAAGATTTGGCACCTTAACACTGTGATCTTCAATAAGGTTGTGAATTCTTATCACAGCCAATCATCCTCTTATTTTCCATCCTGATGAAAAAGTTATTTTAAAATATAAAATGAAGTAAATCTCATCATATTGCCATGATGTTTTTAACTATCATATATTATAAGTTAGCATTTTCAAGAGTTCACATATAGGTTTTTTTTATTTTTTTATTGAGCCTGAATCTCACTGTCACCCAGGCTGGAGTGCAGTGGCACAATCTTGGCTCACTGCAACCTCCATCTCCCGGATTCAAGCGATTCTCCTGACTCAGCCTCCCATGTAGCTAGGATTACAGGCACTCACCACCATGCCTGGCTGATTTTTGCATTTTTAGTAGAGACGGGATTTCACTGTGTTGGCCAGGCTGGTCTCAAACTCCTGACCTCATGTGATCCAGCCTGCCTCAGCCTCCCAAAGTGCTGGGATTAAGGCGTGAGCCACTGCACCTGGCCCACATATAGGTTTTAAATATTTTTAAAATGAAAACACTTTGTTTAAAACCTACTTCATAAATTGACAGGTTATTTGGAATATATGTTAAGCAGATATCTCTTTCACCAAACTAGTAAGCAATGTTGATCTATACCATGTATCATTTTACAGAACTGGCTATTAGTATATATGATAAAAGAGAATTGATCCTTTGTTTGTATACATCTATGTGTATGTAGATATATAGCTGCATGCTTTTTTGTATTTCAGGAGTTACACTGTTTGTGATATGGTGTATGACCTGGTCAATCTTAGGCTCTGAAGCTCTCCCTGGTGGAAATTTATTTGGATTGTTAATTATTTTTTATAGTGCCATTATTTGGGGAAAAATTTTACAACGCATTAGAATACCTTTAGTGCCTCCACTTCCACCTCTTCTTGGTAAGTATATAATTAGCTCTCTTTTCTTTATTATTGACTATATGCAAATTTTGAACATTTTCTTGTTGAATTAGTTATAATTCAGAAATATTTCAATGTAGTATGTTTTATATAGTTTCTTCATGTATGTATTTACTGTATGTGCGTGTGTGTGTACAGCTCCTTTATAGATGCATTTATTTCTCTGTCTACATATATACACTCACAAGTTTTATCCAAAATTTATTTTTAAAATAAATTTAATATCCTTAGCACATTATTCCTGTTGCTTTATTGCTTAATAGAATCTTTAAAAATTTTAGATTCACGGAGTACATGTGCAGGTTTGGAACATGGATATGTTGCATGATGGTGAGATTTGGGCTCTAGTGAACCCATCACCAAATAGTGAATACTATACCCAATAGGTAATTCTTCAACCTTAACCCTCCAACCCTCTCTCCTTTTGGACTCCCCAGTGTCTATTATTTCCATCTTTATGTCCATATGTACCCATTGTTTAGCTCCCACATATAAGTGAGAACATGTGGTATTTGATTTTTCTGTTTCTGAGTTATTTCACTTAGGATAATGGTGTTCAGCTCTATCCATGTTGCTGCAAAGGACATGATGTCATTCTTTTTTATGACTGCATAATATTCCATTGTTTATATGTACCACATTTTCTTTATTTAGTCATTTAAGTTGATTCCATGTCTTTTTATTGTGAATAGTGCTACAATGAACATATGTGTATATATGTCTTTATGGAAGAATGATTCACATGTTGAACCATCCTTGTATTTCTGGAGTAAAACCCACTTAACTATATTATCTTTTTGATGTACTATTAAATTCATTTTGCTAGTTGAGAATTTTTGCATCTATGTTCATCAGGGATATTGACCAGTAGTGTGTGTGTGTGTGTGTGTGTGTGTGTATGGCTTTGCCTGATTTGGGTATAATTGTGATACTAGATTCATAGAATGTGTTAGGGAGGGAGTCCCTCCTTGATTTTTTTGGATTAAGGTTCAGTCACCTTTGACCCTGAACTAGTATTCTAGTGGATTGTACCATGACCCTGAACTAGTGGATTGTACAATGAATAAATGAATGAATACAAATTATTGTAAAATAAAATTTTGTTAAGTATATGATAACCATACAAATGCATGACAATAAACAATGTGATATGACAACTCTTAGCCAGCCTACCATATTTATGATTGTTTTTGAACTGCATAGTGGGAGGAGGTGCTCCTTACAATTTTCACTTTGTAAACATTTATTCTTTGATTTTAACCATCACTGCTATAACCACCATCACTCGTGAATTCCCCAAAAATTAAGTAAATAATTATCTTATTTGTTTTTATAAAACTTTGTAAAATGTATGTAGAGCTCACATTTATTTCATTGTTTAATACTAGAAGTGTTTTGGATCTTTATTTAGAAGTTTGGTGATGTTTTGTGACCAGAAATATGCTGTAGGAAATTGACTCTTGTTTATATCATTTAGCCTATGCTAAAATTGGTTTTGTTATATACCATTTTACTCAAAGTTGCCATTTCCAATAACCTATCGACGATGTTAAGTGAGAACTTACTGTATTCAAATATATCTAAATATTCAGTACAGTGGGCCAGGCATGGTGGCTCATGCCCATAATCCCAGCACTTTGGGAGGCCAAGGCAGGAGGATCGCCTGAGCCCAGGAGTTCAAAACCAGCCTGGGCAACAGCATAGCAGACCTTGCCTTTACAAAATATTAAAAATTTTTCTGGGTCTCAGCTACTCAGGAGGCTAAGGCAAGAGGATCACTTGAGCTCAGTAGGTTAAGCCTACAGTGAGCCATGTTTGCATCACTGCACTCACCTTGGACAACAGAATGAGACCCTGTCCCCAAAAATAAATATATATTCAGTACACTGTCAGTAGAGAGAATCTCTACATCTTATCTCTGCTGTCCCTTCTGTATCCACAATTTTCTTTCAGCACCTTCTAAGTATTTACTGAATCATTTTCCTCCTCTCCAAACTTTCTCTTTTGCTCTAGCTTAGGCTGTTTGTTTCCAACTTTTGCGTGGACTGTGGCAGAGCCTTCAATTTGGTCTCTGTCTCCAGTTTTATCCCTAACTAATTCACCAAGGCCTAAAACCTTCCCATGGTGCCTTACTTTGCCAAAGTGGAGGGAGACCTTTCTATGTTCTGGCCCACCAAACTCATTCTCCTCCCTCCTTTCCTTGCCCTGTATGTTCCAGCAACACTAAATTAATTGTTGAACCCCATTTAGGTGTATTGTTTCTTATCGCCATTCCTTTATTCATGCTGCCTTCCCTACTTGCTTGTAACCTGCCTTTTACCAAAATAATGAGAGACATAGTGCATTAGAGAAGAAAGTAAACATTTCCGTTTTCTTTCTCAGAAAAATGAACTGTCATGTATCTTTATTTTCTTTCTTTTAAGGGATGTTACTGGCTGGTTTTACGATTAGGAATGTTCCATTCATCAATGAACATGTCCATGTTTCTAAGACATGGTCTTCAATTTTAAGAAGCATTGCCCTTACCATTATTCTAATACAAGCTGGGCTTGGACTCGATCCACAGGTAGATTTACAATTACAAATCGAGTAAGGTTATTTCAAATATTAGAGGATGGTGAGAAAGAAAAAGAAGGAAAAATTTTATTTACCTGTTCCAAGTGGAGTCTGTAAACAAACCTAAGATAAAGAAAAAAAGGCCGGGCATGGTGGCTCATGCCTGTAATCTACAAAAATTAGCTGAGCGTGGTGGCATTTACCTGGTAATCCCAGCTACTCTGGAGGCTGAGGCAAAAGAATCGCTTGAACCTGAGCAACGGAGGTTGCAGTGAGCTGAGATAGTGCCACTGTACTCCAGCCTGGGGGACAGAGTGAGACTCTATCTCAAAAAAAACAAAACAAAACAAACAAAGAAAGAAAAAAACAGAAGAAAAAATGACTGTATAGAAATATTGGCACCTTAGTGGCACATATACACCATGGAATACTATGCAGCCATAAAAAAATGAAGAGTTCATGTCCTTTGTGGGGACATGGATGAAACTGGAAACCATCATTGTCAGTAAACTATCGCAAGGACAAAAAACCGAACACCACGTGTTCTCACTCATAGGTGGGAATTGAACAATGAGAACACATGGACACAGGAAGGGGAACATCACACTCTGGGGACTGTTGTGGGGTGGGGGAAGGGGGGAGGGATGGCATTAGGAGATATACCTAATGTTAAATGACGAGTTAATGGGTGCAGCACACCAACATGGCACATATACATGTTACATGTATACATATGTAGCAAACCTGCACATTGTGCACATGTACCCTAAAACTTAAAGTATAATATTAATAAAATAAAATAAAAAAAGAAACTGGCACCTTAATTTCTATTTCTAGCCATCATAATCACTGATATGAAGAGAACTGACTGTGTTGTAAGGTCTTTATTAGCGATCTAATAATTTGCACAGAGATAAATGTTATGTAGCACCTATATTATTTGGGAGGCTCTTCTATGGAGAACTATGTACTTTTCAGTTAACATAGGGTAAGAAAAACCTTATAAAATTCTTTTTCTTTTTTTAGGGAGATTAAGAATTTCAGTAATTTTTTATGACATTTTCTCCGCAGGATTATGTTCCTGATTATCTTTGCATTATTGTAAAATCTAATATTTTAAAGCATTTCTTAAAATATTACATTCTAGGGATCATAAATCCTATCTATAAGAAGATGACTATTCATGAATATGACAGCCACTCAAATAAATGTAGCAAATGTGGTTTAATAGACATAGCTCAAGAGCATAAATAATTATAGCCAATGAGATTATATTCTCCAGTAGAAAGTATGAACCAAGGAGAAAATTGAAAAGTTCTCCCTTTTTTTTTTTTTTTGAGATGGAGTCTCGCTCTGTCGCCCAGGCTGGAGTGCAGTGGCGCAATCTCGGCTCACTGCAAGCTCCACCTCCCGAGTTCACGCCATTCCCCTGCCTCAGCCTCTCCGAGTAGCTGGGACTACAGGCGCCCGCCACCACGCCCGGCTAATTTTTTTTTTTGTATTTTTAATAGAGACGGGGTTTCACCGTGGTCTCGATCTCCTGACCTCGTGATCCGCCCGCCTCGGCCTCCCAAAGTGCTGGGATTACAAGCGTGAGCCACCGCGCCCGGCCAAGTTTTCCCTTTTAAAATGAATTATGCAGTTTTTAAGTTATTTTCTTTGGCATGTTGGTATTCTATTTATACTTATTAAGTTAATCAAACAGTTCATATCAAAAAGTTAATGGGAAAACACTAATAGGACACTATTATTATACTATTTATTAGGAAAGTTTGGGAAGGTAGCATTAGCTATTTAATCACAGTAAAATTGATCTTTTAATAATTAAAATACAATAATATTTTATAAAAGATGAAATTGTTTATAATCCAACCTATGATGACATATAAAATATAATAGAGTTCAAAGTCCAGTGGGACAATCTGTTGAAATGAGATTTCGTTTAGTGAAAGCTTCTTATGAAAAAAGACTTTATAGTTCAACATTTGTTAAAATAATTTTCTTGTTGGCCATTGTAAATGTATCTAAGTGTGACTGTTTTGTATTTCAGGCTTTGAGGCATTTGAAGGTGGTTTGTTTCAGATTGGCTGTAGGTCCATGCCTTATGGAGGCAAGTGCAGCTGCTGTTTTTTCCCACTTCATTATGAAATTTCCCTGGCAATGGGCATTTCTATTAGGGTAATTTCTTTCTCATTTTTTCTTATGGAAATATTCAATTAAGGATGCTTGGTTAAAACTGTTAAAATATTCAGAATGTTGTATAGAAAAGCTCTATTAAAATTCATTTCACAGTGTTAAAATCCTTGGAAAGCAGTTGATTAAAAGCAGAGCCATGTCCCAAATTGTACGAATTTTTTTTAACAAACATTCATAGCCCCTAAATGTTTATCATCAAGAAAATTCACATGATCAATTTATTCCTTTTCATCTGTATTATAACATATCTGTATGTTTTAATCTATCTAATGGCCTCTTCCTCATAGCTATATGTAAATATAGTTGCACATTTCATATATATGTATGTGTGTATATATATATATATATTTGAGAAATATTTTATATAGACATAGGTGTATCTCCCATTTTAAAGAAAGCAAGCAAACAAAAACTCTTGCCGTATATCCATTGCCCCATCCATCTTTATCTACCATCCATTGGTCTTATGTTTGAATTCCTCAAAATAAGCCTGTAACTACTGTCTCTAGATCCTAACTCCTTTTCATTTCTTAATTCATCAACTTTTGTCTCTGTTTATCCATTCCAATGACACTCATAGCAAAGTTCATCTATTACATAGTTACTATAAAATCCAGTGAATTTTTAAATTAATGTTTATAATAAAATACTCAAATGCACTTTTATTTTAAAAATTAGAACTTTATAAATAAAGGAGGAATGACCTTAGACTATGCCTTCAAATCATAATGCCCATAACTCTACCCAAAGTGACAACTCTTAAGAGTTTTTTTCTTCTCCAATTTTTATTTCGGCTCAAGGGGTACATGAGCAGGCTTGTTATATGGATAAATTGCATGTCACAGGGGTTTGGTATGCAGATTATTTTGTCACCCAGGTTATAAGTATAATACCCAATAGGTAGTTTTTCTATTCTCCCCCTCCTTCCACCCTCCACCCTCAAATTCACCTAGTGACGATTGTTCCCTTCTTTCTGTCCATGTATACTCAGTGTTTAGCTCCCACTTATAAGTGAGAATATGGGATATTTGGTTTCCTGTTCCTGTGTTAATTCACTTAGGATAATGGCCTCAACTCCATCCACGTTGCTCCAAAGGACATGATCTCGTTCTTTCCTATGGCTGTGTATTACTCTATGGTGTATATGTGCCACATTTTCTTTATCCAGTTCACCATTGATGGGTATTTAGGTTGATCTCATGTCTTTTTTATTTTTTTCATTAGTTTTTAAGGAACAGGTGGTGTTTGTTTACATGGAAAATATTTTTAGTGATAATTTCTGAGATTTTGGTGCACCCATCACCAGAGCAGTGTACACTGCACCCAGGGTGTAGTCTTTTATCCCTCACCCTCCTCCTACTCTTCCCCCAAGTCCCCAAAGTCCATTGTATCATTCTTATGCTTTTGCATCCTCATAGCATAACTCTCACTTATAAGTCAGAACATACAATGTTTGGTTTTTTCATTCCTGAATTACTTCACTTAGAATAATGGTCTCCGACTCCTTCCAGGTTGCTGTGAATGCCATTATTTCATTCCTTTTTAAGGCTGAGTAGTATTCCTTTTAAGTATTATTCCTTTTTAAGGCTGAGTAGTATTCCGTCCATGGGGGGTGTGTGTGTGTGTGTGTGTATATATACATATATACACATATATATATATATATACACATGTATATATATGTGTGTGTATATATACATAAATATACATATATACATATATATACACACACACATATATATGTGTATATATACACACACATATATGTATATATACATATATACATATATGTGTGTGTATACACATATATATACATATATACACATATATGTGTGTATATACACATACATATATACACCACATTTTCTCTATGCATTCATTGATTGATGGGCATTTGAGCTAGTTCCATATTTTTTGCAATTGCAAATTGTGCTGCAGTAAACGTGTGTGCAAGTGTTTTTTTCATATAATGACTTCTTTTCCTCTGGGTAGATACCCAGTAGTGGGATTGCTAGATCAAATGGTAGATCTACTTTTAATTATTTAAGAAATCTTCATACTCTTTTCCATAGTGGTTGTACTAGTTTACATTCCCCCCAGCAGTGTGAAAGTGTTCCCTTTTTACCACACCCATGGCAACATCTATTTTTTTTAATTTTTTGATTATGGCTATTCTTGGAGGAGTGAGATGGTATCGCATTGTGGTTTTGTTTGCATTTCCCCGATAATTAGTGATATTGAGGATTTTATCATGTTTCTTGGCCATTTATATATCTCTTTTGGGAAGTGTCTATTCATGTCCTTAGCACACTTTTTGATAGGATAATTTGTTTTTTTCTTGCTGATTTGTTGGAGTTCCTTATAGATTCTGGATATTAGTACTTTGTTGGATGCATAGTTTGTAAAGATTTTCTCCCACTCTATAGGTTGTCTTTTTACTCTGCTGATTATTTCTTTTGCTGTGTAGAAGCTTCTTAGTTTAATTAAGTCCCATCTATTTATCTTTGTTTTTGCTGCCTTTGCTTTTGGGTTCTTGGTCATGAAGCCTTTGCCTAAGCAAATGTCTAGAAGGGTATTTCCAATGTTATCTTCTAGAATTTTTATAGTTTCAGGTGTTAGATTTAAGTCTTTGATCCATCTTGAGTTGATTTTTGTATAAGGTGAGAGATGAGGATCCAGTTTCATTCTTCTACATATGGCTTGCCAATTATCCCAGCACCATTTGTTGAATAGGGTGTCCTTTCCCAACTTTATGTTTTTGTTTCCTTTGTCAAAGATCAGTTGGCTTAAGTATTTGGCTTTATTTCTCGGTTCTCTATTCTGTTCCATTGGTCTATGTGCCTATTTTTATACCAGTATTATGCTGCTTTGGTGACTATAGCCTTATAGTATAGTTTGAAGTCAAGTAATATGATGCATCCACATTTGTTCTTTTTGCTTAGTCTTGCTTTGGTTATGCGGGCTATTTTTGGGTTCCACATGAATTTTAGGATTGCTTTTTCTAGTTCAGGGAAGAATGATGATGTAGATTGCTTTTGGCAGTATGGTCATTTTCACAATATTGATTCTACCTATCCATGAGCATGTGATGTGTTTCTGTTTGTTTATTTCATCTATGATTTCTTTCTGCAGTGTTTTGTAGTTTTCACTGTAGAGGTCTTTCACCTCCTTGGTTAGGTATATTCCTAAGTTCATTTGCTTGGAGTTTTTTCTTTGGTTTTGTTTGTTTGTTGGTTGGTTTGTTTTTTGCAGCTGTTGTAAAAGGGGTTGAGATCTTGATTTAATTCTCAGCTCAGTCACCATCGGTGTATACCAGTGCTACTGATTTGTGTACATTGATTTTGTATCCTGAAACGTTACTGAATTCATTTATCAGATCTAGGAGCTTTTTGGATGAGTCTTTAGGGTTTTCTCATTATATGATCATATCATCATGAACAGCAACAATTTGACTTCCTCTTTACTGACTTGGATGCCCTTTATTTCTTTCTCTTGTCTGATTGCTCTGGCTAAGACTTCTAGTACTATGTTGAATAGAAGTGGTGAAAATGGGCATCCTTGTCTTGTTCCAGTTCTCGGGGGAATGCTTTCAACTTTTCCCCATTCAGTATAATGTTGGCTGTGGGTTTTTCTGTCTCTCTCTCTCTGTTTTATTTTTTATTTTTTATTTTTTGAGATGGAGTCTTGCTCTGTTGCCCAGGCTAGAGTACAATGGCCCAATCTCAGCTCACTGCAACCTCTGCCTCCCAGGTTCAAGTAATTCTCATGCCTCAGCCTTCCAAAGACCTGGGAGTAGCTCCCCAAGCTCACCAGCATCTATTACTTTTTGACTTTTTAATAATAGCCATTCTGCCTCCTGTGAGGTTGTATCTCATTGCAGTTTTGTTTTGCATTTCTCTAATGATTAGTGATGTTGAATATTTTTCCATATACTTGTTGACTACGTGTTTGTCTTCTTTTGAGAAGTGTCTGTTCCTGTCCTTTGCCCATTTAATGGGGTTGTTAGGTTTTTGCTTGTTGATTTTTCTAAGTTCTTTTTGGGTTCTGGATATTAGACTTTTGTCAAATGCATGGTTTGCAAATATTTTCTCCCATTCCACCATTCCATAGGTTGTTGATGATTTCTTTTGCTGTGCAGAGCCCTTTAGTTTAATTAGGTCCCATTTGTCAATTTTTGTTTTTGTTGCAACTGCTTTTGGCGCCTTCATCATAAAGTGTTTTCCAGAATTGAAACTTCCTAGGATATGTCCAGAATGGCCTGTATCCAGAATGGTATTTCTTAGGATATGTCCAGAATGGCCTGTATCCAGAATGGTATTTCTTAGGATATCTTCCAGGGTTTTTATAGTTTTGAGTTTTACATTTAAGTCTTTAATCTATCTTGAGTTGATTTTTGTAAACAGTGAAACATATGGAGTCCAGTTTCAATTTTCTGCATACGGCTAGCCAGTTATCCCAGCACAATTTCCGAGGAGGGATTCCTTTCCCCATTGCTTGTTTTTGTCAAGTTTGTTGAAGAGTAGATGGCTATAGGTGTGTGGCTTTATTTCTGTGTTCTGTAACCTGTTCCATTGGTCTATGTCTGTTTTTGAGTTCCTTACAGATTCTGGATATTAGTACTTTGTTGGATGCATAGTTTGTAAAGATTTTCTCCCATTCTATAGGTTGTCTTTTTACTCTGCTGATTATTTCTTTTGCTGAGCATAACCATGCTGTTTTGCTTACTGTAGCATTGTAGTACAGTTCGAAGTCAGGTAGTGTGACGCTTTCGGCTTTGTTCTTTTTGCTTAGGATTGCTTTGGCTATTTGGGCTTTTTTTTTTTTTTTTTTGGCTCCAAATGAATTTTAGAATGCTTTTTTTAATCCTGTGAAAAATGTCATTGGTAGTATGATAGGAATAGCATTGACTCTGTAAATAGCCTTAGGCAGTATGGCCATTTTAACAATATTGCTTCTTCCTACCTGTGATCATGGAATGGTTTCCTTTTGTTTCTCTTGTCTCTGATTCTTTGAGCACTCATTTGTAATTTTCATTGTAGAGATATTTCACCTCCCTGCTTAGCTGTATTCCAAGGTATTTTGTAGTTTTTTTGTGGCTATTGTGAATGGGATTGCATTCTTGATTTGGCTGTCAGCTTGGATGTTGTTGGTGTATAGAAATGCTACAGATTTTTGAACATTGATTTTTGTATCCTGAAACATTGCTGAAGTCATTTGTCAGCTCTGGGAGCTCTTGAGAGGCTACTATGGGGTTTTCTTTGTATAAAAGTGTTTCACCTATGAAGAGGCATAGCTTGACTTCCATTCTTCCTATTTAGATGTCTGTGTTTCTTTCTCTTGCCTAATTGCACTGGCTAGGACATCCAGCACTATGTTGAATAGGAGTAGTGAGAGTGGGCATCCTTGTCTTGTTCCAGTTCTCAAAGGGAATATTCCAGCTTTTTCCCATTCAGTATGAAGTTGGCTGTGGGTTTGTCATAAATGGCTCCAATTATTTTGAGGTATGCTCCTTCAGTAACTCAGTGGACTGGGAGAGGCAGATCCACCCTTAATGTGGGTGGGCACTGAGGTGTTCCCAGTCCACTGGCAACAACACTCTGATGGGGTGTGCCAGCCAAAGTGCTTCATTGTAGTGATTGTAGCAAGGTCCCCATTCACACATATGTGCCAGCAGCAGCAGCACACAGCAGGTATGCATGTGTTGGCAGGGGTGCAGTGCCGGCAGGAGTGGGATGGGGGTGTTCTGCATACTTGCATGTGCCAGCCGGGGCAATGGTGCTGTGGGGTGCACTCATGTGCCACTGGGGACAGAGTGGCAGCATCTTCGTGAGTTTTATCTTATCATTCTAGATCTTTAAAAATAATGTTCTGGACTTCTAACAAATGTATTTGTGAACCCAGAAAAAAAAAAAGAGTATTATTTTGTGCATTTTTATTTAATCGTACCCAAGAAAATTTTACTTTACAATTTGTTCTTTTCACTCAACAATAGTCTTGAAGTTTATCCATCTCAAGACGGATACAAACGTAGTTTATTCCTTTTAATTGTATAAGATTACATTGTATGTCAACAGCAGATTTTATTTACAATGTTACAACAAAAATAGCATTTTATTTGTCTCATTTTACATAAATATAAGTTTGTCTAGAATAGTTACCTGGGTTATATGCATTTTTAGTTTGATGTACACTGCCAAAATCCCTTCGGTATGGCCACTTTAATTTGCCCTAATACCAATAGCTTATGAGCATACCTGTTGTTCTTGAAAATCCTTGATATTATTAAATTTTATAATGTTTTCCAATCTGATAATTGAAAAAATGGCATATTTTTGTTGTTTTAATTTGCATTTCTGTGATTATTCACAAGCTTGAATATCTTTTATATATGTGTTGTCCTTCAACTTTTCCTTATCTGTAACTAGCCTGTTCATATCCTTTGTCCATTTTTTTGTTGAGTTGGTCTTCTCTTCTTTGTTAATTATATCTGTTATATGCATTTGTAAATTATATGTATTGCAAATATCACTAGATATTTAATTTGTTTGTGATGATTTGTTTTCACTCTAAGAAGCGTATTTTGTTATTTTCAACAGACAAAATTGCCAATACACAACACTGTTCATTTGACTTTGAAAATGAAAAAGGAAAAAAGGGGGAGAAAGAGCAGAATTGCTTTTGAAGCTTTTGGAAGTTTTGAAGTACTTTATTGTAGTACTTTTGAAGTTGCTTTTGAAGTACTACTTTAATAAAATTGAATGTATCAAAATCTCTTTTTATGTCTAATGCCTTTGTATGTACCATTCAAAAGGTCCTTTTTACCTCATGATCACAAATATATTATTCTACATTTTCTTTTTTTTTTTTTGAGGCAGAGTCTTGCTGTCACCCAGGCTGTAGTGCAGTAGCATGATCTCAGCTCACTGCAACCTCCACCTCCCAGGTTCAAGTGATTCTCCTGCCTCAGCCTCCCACGTAGCTGGGACTACAGGCATGCACCACTGCACCCAGCTATTGGTTTCATCATGTTGGCCAGGCTGGTCTCAAATTCCTGATCTGTCCGCCTCAGCCTCCCAAAGTGCTGGGATTACAGGTGTGAGCCATTGCGCCTAGCCCCCTACATTTTCTTATTACTACTTTTCCTTTTAAGCTTTTAACATTTATTATGTGTAAGGATCTATCTATATTCCTTTCCACATAAATAGTTATCTCAACACCATTTATGAAAGATTTCTTTCTTTCTCCCACTGATTTAAAATACCAATTGTATGATGTAACATATCCCATAGATTTGTTTCCACACTTTGTATTCTCTTTTCTTCCAATTTATTTTGTCTGTTTATATGTCACTATTATTCAGTTTTAACTATTTTACCTTTACAAAAACAGTATCTTGTTTTCTTAAGTTTACTTGATCTTTCGTTCTAAGATCTTATTCTTCCAAATGAATTTTATAATCAGCTTGTCAAGCTCAGTAAAAATCCTCGCAAAGATTTTGATTGGTGTATCCCTGATTAATTTATTTGGGGGAGAGATTACATCTTTATATTATTGAGGCTTTGGCCGGGTGTGGTGGCTCATGCCTATAATCCCAGCACTTTGGGAGGCCAAGGCAGGCATATCACTTGAGGTCAGGAGTTCAAGACCAGCCTGGCCAAAATGGTGAAACACCGTATCTACTAAAAACACAAAAACTAGCTAGGCGTGGTGTTGGACGATGGTAAATTGAGGCTTTTTAGTTCACACTTGTGAAATGTCTAAGTATTCAGGTATTATCTTAATTATTATATTATTATATTCACAACTTTTATGAAAGTATAGACTATCTTCACAGTTTTGTTCTTAGATATTTTGTGTTTTTAATTGATGTTGTGGATTAAATTCTCTTTGATCACTTATTCCTGGGGAAGCCAGCTGCCATGTCCTGAGGCAGACCTGTGGAGAAAACCCCATTGGAAAAAACTGAAGGCTGCAATAGCTACATGAGTAAACTTGGAAGCAGATCTTCTCCCACCCCACCCTACCTCATGGGAAATCTTAAGTCAAGGCATACAGCTAAGCCGTGCCCAGATTCCTGACCCACAGAAGTCATAAGACAATAAATATTTGTTGTTTTAAGCTGCTATGTTTGGGGATAACTTGTTAAGCAAAATGAGAAAAATAATACAACAGGTGATTACAATGTGCAGCAGAGTCCAGGAACTACTGAACTAGACCAGTATGTGGTCTTAGAGAAGTCTAGTCTCTTCTTGAGCCCACAGGGAAATCTGTAGCATAAACTGCACCATAGAGGTTGTACAGCCAGAAGCAAATGGGCTAAACTATTAGACACTCACATCAGTCAGTCACTGGCAGATGCTGTCTGGAGGGAAAGTAGAGGGGTGCACAACCTCCCTAGTATTTCCAGGTAGGTGCTTGTCAGCAGGACAAGGGTTCTGGAAACCTGCAGATATTAGCAGCCAACAAGCAGCACTGGGAGATGTGTTCATTGACCTGGTAAATGGATTCTGGCAGGAGCACCAAAAGCATTTCTACACAGGATATACTTCAGCCTTTATAAAGTAAATGTAGAAGAGATGAGGTGAAATTCTGGAAAAGATATGCCAATAGAAGGTATTCTGAGCAGGAGCCTCCCCATTCCTCATGGGTGTCATCAATCACTCCAGAAATGTAACTGCTTTTGTAACTTAGGTGGCCACACTTGTTTTTTTGGGCAGACAACTCTGTTCCTTCCTTCCTTCCTTACTTATTTACTCAAGAGGTAGGAAATGTGTGGAAGGTAGATTTGTCTGACCATTCTTACAGTGATACTACAAATAATCAACTATTTGGTTTCCCCAGAGGTCTCTCCTGCTCCCAGCATCTGCCATTTCAGGGTTTGGAGCACTTTTAGAAGCACATGTATCTTTTGAGGCGATCTTATTTACATACATTTTGGTTTATGATTTCCTTTTTTCAATCCTAAATTGTCTGTCTCTTATCTTCCTGGGATATACTTAGTTTCTTGTCCATTGAGGATTCACCTTTTGCTTTCTAGTTAGGTTATGAATTTTTCTATTACTTTTACATCTTCACTTCAAAGGATTTAGAAATAGAGGGAGAGGCTGCAACCTGTGCTCAGCCCAACATTTTAAACAACGTCTGTATAAAATTTTAGCCAGCACTAAACAATGCATGAAAAGTTTTATCACCATTAAATTGCATTCACTCAAATTTGAAATTCTTCTAAACAATGTTTGTTATAAAGTTATTATAAACTACTTGTACTTATAAAACACTACTTGATTAAAAAGATGCTTTTAAATTAATTTTCATTCTTTCTTTCAGTTTTGTCCTAAGTGCTGTCTCTCCTGCTGTTGTTGTCCCTTACATGACGATGTTGCAAAAAGATGGATATGGTGTTGAGGAAGGCATTCCAACCTTACTAATGGCTGCTAGCAGTATGGACGACATTCTGGCTATCACTGGATTCAATACATGTTTGAGCATAGTCTTCTCCTCGGGTAAACGAGAAAACATAACAACCACCAGATCATTCATGACCTTTTTTGTTAGTTCTTTAAACAGGGTTTCTGGCTTTGCTTCTTCATTTATTAACCAAGACTGTTCAATTTAACATCTTTTTAATCTCCATAGAAAGCTCATTCCAGACCAAGGAAGATGTTTCAGTGGCTTAAGATACCATTACTTAACTCACATGATCTCATTTTAACAATCATGTGACAATTAATTTGATAAACCATATTATTACTATTTATCTGCTTATGTTGCTTTGGAATTTTATCAGTTCTCATTAGAAAAAATTAAGCAGCAGTATTATTTGACTACTAATATTTTAATAGGCATTTTTGAAATGTGCCTTTTTGGCCATCCTAATAAACAACTGATTGCTCTATTATAAGGCAACATAAACATACAGAGCTGGGACAGCCATATGCCTTTTTGGTAGTGTTAGGACAAGATCCTGCACCAGTTCTGATTCCCAAGGTGATATTTGGTCTTGAATATCACTACAGAAATTGTGAAAGTAAACATTTCCACATTTAGTAATGCTTTAATTATCTGCAATGTTTGAGTCTTCTGTATTATTGAAGCACTAAAATATTTTTAAGTTGAAAAGTAATATATATGGTTTTATAGTTTCTCTTAAAATCAGAAAATATAAATAAATAAGAAAAAGAGGAAAAGTTAAAAATAAAATCTGCAATAGTCACATCCGGAAGAAAAGAATCATTTCCTTCTGGACCTTTTGATATAAATCCATCCATATTCCCTTCCCTTCCCTTCCCTTCCCTTCCCTTCCCCCTTCCCCCTTCCCTTCCCTTCCCTTCCCTTCCCTTCCCTTCCCTTCCCTTCCCTTCCCTTCCCGTCCCTTCCCGTCCCCCTTCCCTTCCCTTCCCCCATCTCTGTCAAATATTCTTATAAAAATCAGTGAATATTGACCAATATGTTCTTTTTTTTTTTTTTTTTTTGAGGCGGAGTCTTGCTCTGTCACCCAGGTTGGAGTGCAATGGCACAATCTCGGCTCACTGCATGCTCTGCCTTCCGGGTTCACACCATTCTCCTGCCTCAACCTCCCAAGTAGTTGGGACTACAGGCGCCGGCCACCACGCCCAGCTAATTTTTTTGTATTTTTAGTAAAGACAGGATTTCACCATGTTAGCCAGGATGGTCTTGATCTCCTGACCTCATGATCCGCCCGCCTCGGCCTCCCAAAGTGCTGGGATTACAGGCGTGAGCCATCACACCCGGCCTAATATGTTCTTATAACCTGAATTGTTTTACATTTAACTGTATATCACAAACATGTTTCTTTTCAGTAAATGTCTTTGTATATCATTTTTAATAGTTGTTTAGCTTGATGAAAGAATATACAATGTGCTGCATCGTAATTACTTATCCTGTTCAAAATTAAAGTTGACTCCAATATTTACTATTAAAATAATACTTAGTTGTGCTGCTATAAAAATATTTTTTTAAATTAAAAAATTGGCCAGGCATGGTGGCTCATGCCTGTAATCTCAGCACTTTGGGAGGCCAAGAAGGGTGGATCACTTGAGGTCAGGAGTTCAAGACCAGACTGGCCAACCAACATGGTGAAACCCCGTCTCTACTAAAAATACAAAACTTAGCTGGGCATGGTGGTGGGCATCTGTAATCCCAGCTACTCAGGAGGCTAAAGCAGAAGAATCACTTGAACCCAGGGGGCAGAGGCTGTAGGGAGCTATCCAGCCTGGACAACAGAGCGAGACTCTGTCTCAAAAAAAAATTTTTTTTTAATTTAAAAAATAATACTTAGTTGAACATATAGAGAAATATTTGTACCTAATCTTCATATTTTCTTAAACTTAAAAGTGTAATTGTTGATCTAAAGGGTATATACATTTGTGAGTGTTCTGAAACATATTGCCACAATATCATGTCCTACCAGGGTACATAAACTTGTCATTTCCTCTCACCTCTCTTCAAAACTTGGTATTACTAGCCTTTTTCATCTTTGCTAATTTGATAGGTGAAGGAGGGATCTCTATAAATGAAGTACTTTGAATACTAGTGATGTTAAATATCCATGTTTATTAGTCATTGGCATTTTGTAAATTGCTTTTCTTGAAAGTTTTTTGCCTATTTCTTTTAGGTGGGTTCACCTTTTGTTCTTTTTGATTTGTCAAGATTCTGCATTAAATTAAGAATGAAAACCTTTGTTTTATATACTTTAGTTTTTTCAATTTGTAATTTGGCTTTTAATTTTCTCACTCTTTTTACCATTCAGAAGTTAAAGTTTTTTATTGTCAATTGTGAAAATCTTTTCCTTCATGATTGGTATCTGTCATTCTTTCAAAAAATATTGTTATCAGTCATGTTTCAAAAAAATATCAAGACCAGCCTGGCCAACATAGCAAAGGTCCATCTCTACTAAAAATACAAAAAGTTAGCTGGGTGTGGTGGCACAGGCCTGTAATCCCAGCTACTCAGGGGGCTGAGGCACAAGAATCGCTTGAACCCAAGAGGCAGAGGTTGCAGTGAGCCAAGATGACACCACTGTACTCCAGCCTGGGTGACAGAGGGAAACTGTCTGAAAAAAAGAAAAAAAAAATTCCTCTTCCTTTTGCCGGCTACTATGCCAAACACTGAGAATAAACAGTAGGCAACAACATTAGCTTTTATTGAATACTTGCTTGGCTCTTGTTCTAAGTTCCATATATGTCACCACTCATTTACAGGTAAGGAAACTGAGAAAGATGTTAAGTAATTTACTCAAGGTCAGAGATCCAATAAGTAGGGGAGCCAAGATACAAATCTGGCAGTCTCACTCCACACCCACACATTTAACTCTTCTCTTCTCCACTGCCTCCCAACACAACAGAGAGACAAGATCAAATGGTGCATGTTCTCAAGGAGCTTGTATATTAAAGAAAAATTACAAATGGGGTGAATATTACATTGTGAACGTTAATATTAAGTGAGTGTCAACTTGATTGGATTGAAGGATCCAAAGTATCGTTCTCGTTTGTGTCTGTGAGGGTGTTGCCAAAGGAGATTAACATTTATTTAGTGGACTGGGAGAGGCAGATCCACCCTCAGTGTGGGTGGACACCATACAATCAGCTGCCAACATGGCTAGAATAAAGCAGGCAGAAGAAGGTTAGGAGAAGTTGACTTGCTGAGCCTTCTGGCCCTCATCATTCTCCCATGCCGGATGCTTCCTGCACTCAAATATCAGACTCCAGGTTCTTTGGCTTTTGGACTCTTGGACTTACTCCAGTTGTTTTCCAGGGACTCTCAGGCCTTCATCCAGAGACTCAAAGCTGGCCTGTCTGTTTCCCTACTTTTGAGGTTTTGGGACTCGGACTGAGCCAATACTAGATTCCTTGCTCCTCAACTTGCAGACGGCCTGTTGTGGGACTTCACTTTGTGATGGTGTGATTCAATTCTCCTTAATAAACTCCCTTTCATACATATATATATATATATCCTACTAGTTCTATCCCTCTAGAGAACCATGACTAATACAGATTTTGATACTGAAGTAATGGAGTATTGCTGTAAGATACCTGAGAATGTGGAAGTGACTTTGCAACTGTGTAATGTGCAGAGGTTGGAACAGTTGGGAGGACTCAGAAGAAGACCAGAAGATGTGAGAAAGTTTGGAACTGCCTAGAGACTTGTTGAATGGCTTTGACCAAACTGCTGATAGTGACCTTGACAGTGAAGTCCAGGCTGAGGAGGTCTGAGATGGAGATGAAGAACTTGTTGGGAACTGAAGTAAAGGTCACTCTTGCTATGCTTTAGTAAAGAGACTGGTGGCATTTTGCCCCTGCCCTAGAGATTTATGGAACTTTGAAATTGAGAGAGATGATTGAAGACATCTGGTAGAAGAAACTTCTTTTTTTGTTGTTGTTGTTATACCTTAAGTTCTAGGGTATATGTGCACAACGTGCAGGTTTGGTACATAGGTATACATGTGCCATGTTGGTTTGCTGCACCCATCAACTCATCATTTACATTAGGTATTTCTCCTAATGCTCTCCCTCCCTCAGCCCTCCACCCCCTGACAGGCCCCAGTGTGTGATGTTCCCAGCCCTGTGTCCAAGTGATCTCATTGTTCAATTCCCACCTATGAGTGAGAACATGTGGTGTTTGGTTTTCTGTCCTTGTGATAGTTTTGCTGACAATGATGGTTTCCAGCTTCATCTATCTTCCTGCAAAGGACATGAACTCATCCTTTTTTATGGTTTTAGGTCTAACAATTAAGTCTTTAATCCACCTTGAGTTAATTTTTGTATAAGATGTAAGGAAGGAATCCAGTTTCAGCTTTCTACATATGGCTATCCAGTTTTCCCAGCATCATTTATTAAATAGCCAATCCTTTCCCCATTTCTTGTTTTTGTTAGGTTTGTCAAAGATCAGATGGCTGTAGATGTGTGGTCTTATTTCTGAGGCCTCTGTTCTGTTCCATTGGTCTATATATCTGTTTTGGTACCAGTACCATGCTGTTTTGGTTACTGTAGCCTTGTAGTATAGTTTGAAGTCAGGTAGTGTGATGCCTCCAGCTTTGTTCTTTTTGCGTAGGATTGCCTTGGCATTGCAGGCTCTTTTTTGGTTCCATATGAACTTTAAAGTAGTTTTTTTCCAATTCTGTGAAGAAAGTCATTAGTAGCTTGATGGGGATGGTATTTAATCTATAAATTACTTTGGGCAGTATGGCCATTTTCATGATATTGATTCTTCCTATCCATGAACGTGGAATATTCTTCCATTTGTTTGCGTCCTCTTTTATTTCGTTGAGCAGTGATTTGTAGTTCTCCTTGAAGAGGTCCTTCAACAATCCTTGTAAGTTGGATTCCTAGGTATTTTATTTTCTTTGTAGCAGTTGTGAATGGGAGTTCACTCATGATTTGGCTCTCTGTTTGTCTATTAATGGTGTGTAGGAATGCTTGTGATTTTTGCACATTGATTTTGTATCCTGAGACTTTGCTGAAGTTGCTTATCAGCTTAAGGAGATTTGGGGCTGAGATGATGGGGTTTTCTAAATATACAATCATGTCATCTGCAAACAGGGACAATTTGACTTCCTCTTTTCCTAACTGAATACTGTTTATTTTTTTCTCCTGCCTGATTGCACTGGTCAGAACTTCCAACACCATGTTGAATAGGAGTGGTGAGAGAGGGCATCCTTGTCTTATGCCAGTTTTCAAAAGGAATGCTTCCAGTTTTTGCCCATTCAGTATGATATTGCCTGTGGGTTTGTCATAAATAGCTCTTATTATTTTGAGATATGTCCCATCAATACCTAGTTTATTGAGAGTTTTTAGCATGAAAGAGTGTTGAATTTTGTTGAAGGCCTTTTCTGCATCTATTGAGATAATCACGTGGTTTTTGTCTTTGGTTCTGTTTATGTAATGGATTACGTTTATTGATTTGCATATGTTGAACCAGCCTTGCATCCCAGGGATGAAGCCCATTTGATCGTGGTGGATAAGCTTTTTGATGTGCTGCTGGATTCGGTTTTCCAGTGTTTTATTGAGGATTTTTGCATCGATGTTCATCAGGGATATTGGTCTAAAATTCCTTTTTTTGTTGTGTCTCTGCCAGGCTTTGGTACCAGGATGATGCTGGCCTCATAAAATGAGTTAGGGAGGATTCCCTATTGTTCTTTTTTTTTTTTTTTTTTTGGACGAAAGAAGAACTGTTTAATTTTTTTGATGTTTCAATGCTGGTATATTTTCCAAGAAGTAGAGAAATATCTCTGGATGGTTATCTCAAATTTATAATTTTTGTACAGATATGGTATATAGGACAGTGTCATAGTTTTTTTTATTATTATACTTTAACTTCTAGGGTACATGTGCACAATGTGTAGGTTTGTTACATATGTATACATAAGCCATGTTGGTGTACTGCACCCATTAACTTGTCATTTACATTAGGTATATCTCCTAATGCTATCCCCGCCCCCCCTTCGCTAACTCCATGACAGGCCCCAGTGTGTGATGTTCCCCACCCTGTGTCCAAGTGTTCTCATTGTTCAATTCCCACCTATGAGTGAGAACATGAGGTGTTTGGTTTTTTGTCCTTGCAATAGTTTTCTCAGAATGATGGTTTCTAGCTTCATCCATGTCCTTACAAAGGACATGAACTCATCATTATTATGGCTGCATAGTATTCCATGGTGTATATGTGCCACATTTTCTTAATCCAGTCTACCATTGATGGACATTTGGGTTGGTTCCAAGTCTTTGCTATTGTGAATAGTGCCTCAATAAACATATGTGTGCATGTGTCTTTATAGCAGCATGATTCATAATCCTTTGGGTATATGCCCAGTAATGGGATGGCTGGGTGAAATGGTATTTCCAGTTCTAGATCCTTGAGGAATCGCCACACTGTCTTCTACAATGATTGAACTAGTTAACACTCCCACCAACAGTGTAAAAGCATTCCTGTTTCTCCATATCCTCTCCATCACCTGTTGTTTCCTGACTTTTTAATGATCGCCATTCTAATTGGTGTGAGATGGTATCTCATTGTGGTTTGGATTTGCATTTCTCTGATGGCCAGTGATGATGAGCATTTTTTCATGTGTCTGTTGGCTGCATAGATGTCTTCTTTTGAGAAGTGTCTGTTCATATCCTTTGCCCACTTTTTGATAGGGTAGTTTGATTTCTTCATATAAATTTGTTTAAGTTCTTTGTAGATTCTGGATATTAGCCCTTTGTCAGATGGTTAGATTGTAAAAATTTCCTCCCATTCTGTAGGTTGTCTGTTCACTCTGATGGTAATTTCTTTTGCTGTGCAGAAGCTCTTGAATTTAAATAGATCCCATTTGTCAATTTTGGCTTTTGTTGCCATTGCTATTGGTGTTTTAGTCATGAATTCCTTGCCCATGCCTATGGCCTGAATGGTATTGCCTAGGTATTCTTCTAGGGTTTTTATGGTTTTAGGTCTAACATGTAAGTCTTTAATCCATCTTGAATTAATTTTTATATAAGATGTAAGGGAGGGATCTAGTTTCAGCTTTCTACATATGGCTAGCCAGTTTTCCTAGCACCATTTATTAAATAGGGAATCCTTTCCCCATTCCTTGTTTATGTCAGGTTTGTCAAAGATCAGATGGTTGTAGATGTGTGGTATTATTTCCGAGGGCTCTATTCTGTTCCATTGGTCTATATCTCTGTTTTGGCACCAGTACCATGCTGCTTTGGTTACTGTAGCCTTGTAGTGTAGTTTGAAGTCAGGTAGTGTGATGCCTCCAGCTTTGTTCTTTTTGCTTAGGATTGACTTGGCAATGCAGGTTCTTTTTTGGTTCCATATGAACTTTAAAGTAGTTTTTTCCAATTCTGTGAAGAAAGTCATTGGTAGCTTGATGGGGATGGCATTGAATCTATAAATTACCTTTGGCAGTATGGCCATTTTCACGATATTGATTCTTCCAACCCATGAGCATGGAATGTTCTTCCATTTGTTTGTGTCCTCTTTTATTTCATTGAGCAGTGGTTTGTAGTTCTCCTTGAAGAGATCCTTCATATCCCTTGTAAGTTGGATTCCTAGGTATTTGATTGTCTTTGAAGCAACTGTGAATGGGAGTTCACTCATGATTTGGCTTTCTGTTTGTCTGTTATTGGTGTATAGGAATGCTTGTGATTTTTGCACATTGATTTTGTATCCTGAGACTTTGCTGAAGTTGCTTATCAGCTTAAGGAGATTTTGGGCTGAGATGATGGGGTTTTGTAAATATACAATCATATCATCTGCAGGCAGTGACAATTTGACTTCCTCTTTTCCTAATGGAATACCTTTATTTCATTCTCTTGCCTGATTGCCCTCGCCAGAACTTCCAAGACTATGTTGAATAGGAGTGGTGAGAGAGGGCATCCTTGTTTTGTGCCAGTTTTCAAAGGGAATGCTTCCAGTTATTGTCCATTTAGTATGATATTGGCTGTGGGTTTGTCATAAATAGCTCTTATTATTTTGAGATATGTCCCATCAATACCTAGTTTATTGAGAGTTTTTAGCATGAAGGGCTGTTGAATTTTGTCGAAGGCCTTTTCTGCATCTATTAAGATAATCATGTGGTTTTTGTCTTTGGTTCTGTTTATATGATGGATTACGTTTATTGATTTTTGTATGTTGAACCAGCCTTGCATCCCAGGGATGCCAACTTGATCATGGTGGATAAGCTTTTTGATGTGCTGCTGGATTCTGTTTGTCAGTATCTTATTGAGGATTTTTGCATCAATGTTCATCAGGGATATTGGTCTAAAATTCTCTTTTTTTTGTTGTTGTGTCTCTGTCAGGCTTTGGTATCAGGATGATGTTGGCCTCATAAAATGAATTTGGGAGGATTCTGTCTTTTTCTATTGATTGGAATAGTTTCAGAAAGAATGGTACCAGCTCCTCTTTGTACCTCTGGTAGAATTCATCTATGGATCCATCTGGTCCTGGACTTTTTTTTGGTTGGTAGGCTATTAATTATTGCCTCAATTTCAGAGCCTGTTATTGGTCTATTCAGAGATTCAGCTTCTTCCTGGTTTAGTATTGGAAGGGTGTTTGTGTCCCGGAATTTATCCATTTCTTCTAGATGTTCTAGTTTATTTGCATAGAGGTGTTTATAGTATTCTCTGATGGTAGTTTGTATTTCCATGGCCTCAGTGGTGGTATCTCCTTTATCATTTTCATTGCATCTATTTGATTCCTCTCTCTTTTCTTCTTTATTAGTCTTGCTAGCAGTCTATCAATTTTGTTGATCTTTTCAAAAAACCAGCTCCTGGATTCATTGATTTTCTGAAGAGTTTTTTGTGTCTCTATCTCCTTCAGCTGTGCTCTGATCTTATTTTTTGCGTTCTGCTAGCTTTTGAATGTGTTTGCTCTTGCTTCTCTAGTTCCTTTAATTGTGATGTTACGGTGTAGATTTTAGATCTTTCTTGCTTTCTCTTGTGGGCATTTAGTGCTATAAATTTCCCTCTACACACTTCTTTAAATGTGTCCCAGAGATTCTGGTACATTGTGTCTTTGTTCTCATTGGTTTCAAAGAACATCTTTATTTCTGCCTTCATTTTGTTATTTACCCAGTAGTCATTCAGGAGCAAATTGTTCAGTTTCCATGTAGTTGTACAGTTTTGAGTGAGCTTCTTAATCCTAAGTTCTAATTTGATTGCACTGTGGTCTGAGAGACAGTTTGTTGTGATTTCTGTTCTTTTACATTTGCTGAGGAGTGCTTTACTTCCAATTATGTGGTCAATTTTAGAATAAGTGCAATGTGGTGCTGAGAAGAATGTATACTCTGTTGATTTGGGGTGGAGAGTTCTGTGGATGTCTATTAGGTCTGTTTGTTGCAGAGCTGAGTTCAGGTCCTGGATATCTTTGTTAACCTTCTATCTTGTTGATCTTTCTAATATTGACAGTGGGGTGTTAAAGTCTCCCATTATTATTGTGTGGGAGTCTAAGTCTCTTTGTAGGTCTCTAAGGACTTGCTTTATGAATCTGGGTGCTCTTGTATTGGGTGCATATATTTTTAGGATAGTTAGCTCTTCTTGTTGCATTGATCCCTTTACCATTATGTAATGGCCTTCTTTGTCTCTTTTGATCTTTGTTGGTTTAAAGTCTGCTTTATCAGAGACTAGGATTGCAACCCCTGCTATTTTTTGCTTTCCATTTGCTTGGTAGATCTTCCTCCATCCCTTTATTTTGAGCCTATGTGCGAATTTGCGCATGAGATGGGTCTCCTGGATACAGCACACTGATGGGTCTTGACTCTTTATCCAATTTGACAGTCTGTGTCCTTTAATTGGGGCATTTAGCCCATTAACGTTTATGGTTAATATTGTTATGTGTGAATTTGATCCTGTCATTATGATATTTGCTGGTTATTTGCCCGTTAATTGATGCAGTTTCTTCCTAGCATTGATGGTCTTTACAATTTGGCATGTTTTTATACTGGCCTGGTACCAGGTGTTTCTTTCCATGTTTAGTGCTTCCTTCAGGAGCTCTTGTAAGGCAGGCCTGGTGGTGACAAAATCTCTCAGCATTTGCTTGTCAGTAAAGGATTTTATTTTCTCCTTCACTTATGAAGCTTAGTTTGGCTGGATATGAAACTCTGGGTTGAAAATTCTTTTCTTTAAGAATGTTGAATATTGGCCCCCACTCTCTTCTGGCTTGTAGGGTTTCTGCTGAGAGATCTGCTGTTAGTCTGATCGGCTTCCCTTTGTGGCTAACCTGACCTTTCTCTCTGGCTGCCCTTAACACTTTTTCCTTCATTTCAACCTTGGTGGATCTGACAATTATTTGTCTTGGAATTGCTCTTCTCAAGGAGTATCTTTGTGGTGTTCTCTGTATTTCCTGAAGTTGAATGTTGGCCTGCCTTGCTAGGTTGGGGAAGTTCTCCTGGATAATATCCTTAAGAGTGTTTTCCAACTTGGTTCCATTCTCCTCATCACTTTCTGGTACACTAATCAAATATAGATTTGGTCTTTTCACATAGTCCCATATTTCTTGGAGGCTTTCTTCATTTCTTTCTACTCTTGTTTCTCTGACCTTGTCTTCTCACTTTATTTCATTTATTTGATCCTCAATCACTGATACCCTTTCTTCCACTTGATTGAATCAGCTATTGACGCTTGTGCATGCGTCACAAAGTTCTCATGCCATGGTTTTCAGCTCCATCGGGTCACTTAAGGTCTTCCCTACACTGTTTATTCTTGTAAGCCATTCGTCTAATCTTTTTTCAAGGTTTTTAGGTTCCTTGCAATGGGTTCCAACTTCCTCCTTTAGCTCGGAGAAGTTTGTTATTACCAACCTTCTGAAGCCTACTTCTGTCAACTCGTCAAAGTCATTCTCCATCCAACTTTGTTCCATTGCTGACAAGGAACTGTGATCCTTTGGAGGAGAAGAGGCGCTCTGATTTTTAGAATTTTCAGCTTTTCTGCTCTGGTTATCCCCATCCTTTTGGTTTTATCTACCTTTGGTCTTTGATATTGTTGACCTACAGATGGGGTTTTGGCATAGATGATCTTTTTGTTAATGTTGATGCTATTCCTTTCTGTTTGTTAGTTTTCCTTCTAACAGTCAGGACCCTCAGCTGCAGGTCTGTTGGAGTTTGCTAGAGTTCCACTCCAGACCCTGTTTGCCTGGGTATCACCAGTGGAGGCTGCAGAACAGCAAATATTGCAGAACAGCAAATATTGCTGGCTGATCCTTCCTCTGGAAGCTTCATCCAAGAGGGGCAGCCACCTATATGAGGTGTCTGTCAGCCCCTACTGCCCAGGTGTGTCCCAGTTAGGCTACACAGGGGTCAGGGACCCACTTGAGGAGGCAGTCTGTCCATTCTCAGAACTCAAACGCCATGCTGGGAAAACCACTGCTCTCTTCAGAGCTGTCAGACAGGGACGTTTAAGTCTGCAGAAGTTGCTGCCTTTTGTTCAGCTATCCCTGCCCACAGACGTGGAGTCTAGAGGCAATGGGCCTTGCTGAGCTGTGGTGGGCTTCACCCAGTTCAAGTTTCCCAGCTGCTTTGTTTACCTACTTAAGCCTCAGCAATGGTGGATGGCCCTCCCCCAGCCAGGCTGCCACCTCGCAGATGGATCTCAGACTGTTGCGCTAGCAGTGACCAAGGCTCATGGGTGTGGGACCCGCTGAGCCAGGCACAGGAGAGAATCACCTTGTCTGCTAGTTGCTAAGACCTTGGGAAAAGTGCAGTATTTGGGCGGGAGTGCCCTGTTTTTCCAGGTAGTCTGTCACGGCTTCCCTTGGCTAGGAAAGGGAAATCCCCCAACCCCTTGTGCTTCCCGGGTGAGGCGACACCCCACCCTGCTTCAGCTCACCCTCTGTGGGCCTGCACCCACTCTCCAACCAGTCCCAATGAGATGAACCACGTACCTCAGTTGGAAGTGCAGAAATCACCCGTTTTCTACGTCGATCATGCTGGTAGCTGCAGACCGGAACTGTTCCTATTTGGCCATCTTGGAACCCATCCAGGACACCTGGTAGAAGAAATTTCTAAGCAGCAAAGTGTTCACTTTATGACCTGAGTGCTCTTAAAAGTGTTCAGTTTTATGCATTCACAAAAATATGGTTTGGAATTGGAACTTATGTTTAAAAGGGAGACAGAGCATAAAAGTTTGGAAGATTTGCAGCCTGATGATGTGATAGAAAAGAAAAGCCCATTTTCTGGGGAGAAATTCAAGCTGACTGCAGAAATTTGCAGAAGTAACAAGGAGCCAAATGTTAATTGACAAAATAATGGGGAAATTGTCTCCAGGGCGTGTCAGAGTTCTTCATGACAGCCCCTCCCATCACAGGGTTGGAGGCCTAGGAGGGAAAAAATGGTTTTGTCGGCCAGGCCCAGAGCTTTGCTGCTCTGTGCAGTCTTGGGTCTTGGTGCCCTGTGTCCCAGCCATGGCTAAAAGGAGCCAATGTACAGCTCAGGCTATTGCTTCAGAGAGTTCAATCCCCAAGCCTTGGCAGCTTCCACGTAGTATTGGGTTGATATGCTAGTTGGCCATTTGTATTTTTTTTGGAAAAAATGTCTGTTCAAGTCTATCTTAGTCCATTCCTGCTGCTATAACAAAATACCTTAGGCTGGTAATTTATGAACAACAGAAATTTATTTCTTGCATTCTGGAGTGTGAGAAGTCCAAGATTTAGGCTACAACAAACTCAGTGACTGGTGAGGTCACTATATTCACTATAGATAGCACCTTCTCTGTGTCCTCACATGTTCAAAAGGGAAAACAAACTCCCTTAAGCCTCTTTTATAAAGGCCCTAGTCCTATTTCTGAGGGCTACGACTTCATGAACTAATCATCTCCAAAATGCCCCACCTCTTAATATTATCACATTGAATATTAGGCTCCAGCATATGAATATTGGGAGAACATGAACATTTGGACCATAGCAAAGTCAACTGACCATTTCTCATTTAGGTTGTTTTGTTATTGAGTTGTTGTTCTGTATATATTTTAGATATTAACCCCTTATCAGGTATTTGGTTTGCTGGGAGGTTTTTGATTCCTGAT
Organism: Symphalangus syndactylus; assembly: GCF_028878055.3. Taxonomy (NCBI): domain Eukaryota; kingdom Metazoa; phylum Chordata; class Mammalia; order Primates; family Hylobatidae; genus Symphalangus; species Symphalangus syndactylus. The sequence continues at coordinate 35,383,350 of NC_072432.2, forward strand.
TCAGTTACTAGTTATAGGTCTATTAAGATTTTTTATTTTGTGACTTAGTCTTGGTAACTTGCATGTTACTAGGAATCTGTTCATTTCTCCTAGGTTATCCAACTTGTCAGTATATAATCATTCATAGTAGACTCTTAGAATCCTTTTTATTTTTGTAATATCTGTTGGAATGTCTTCTCTTTTGTTCCTAAAAGAAGTTGAGTCTTTATTTTTTTTCTTAAATATTCTAGCTGATGATTTGTCAATTTTGTTGAACTTTGAAACAACTACTAGTTTCATTGGGTTTTTTCTATTCTCTAGCCATTTTTTTTTTTTTTTTTTTTGAGATGGAGTTTTGCTCTTATTGCCCAGGCTGGAGTGCAATGGTGCGATCTCAGCTCACTGCAACCTCCGCCTCCCGGTTTAAGTGACTCTCCTGCCTCAGCCTCCACAGTAGCTGGGATTACAGGCATGCAACACTATGCCCGGCTAATTTTGTATTTTTTAGTAGAGACAGGTTTCTCCATGTTGCTCCGGCTGGTCTCGAACTCCCGACCTCAGGTGATCCACCTGCCTCGGCCTCCCAAAGTGCTGGGATTACAGTTGTGAGCCACTGCACCCGGACTTCTGCTCTAGACTTTATTATTTCCTTCCTTTTGCCAACATTGGGTTGAGTTCTTCTTTTTCCAGTTTCTTGAGGTGTAAAGCTAAGTTGCTGATTTTAGATCTTTCTTCCTTTTTAAGGTAGGTAGTTAGATATATAAACTGTCCTCTTCATATTCATTTTGCTGCATCCCACAAGCTTTGGAATGTTGTGTTTCCATTTTTATTTGTCTCAAGACATTTTCTAATTTTCCTTGTGACTTATTCTTTGACTATATATTAATCAGAGTTCTCCAGAGGGTCAGAACCCATAGGAGATATAGATATAGATATAGATATAGATATAGATATAGATATAGATATAGATATAGATATAGATATAGATACATATACATGCATATAAAAGAGAATATATTTACATATATATGAATATAATTTATTAAGGAGAATTGGCTCACATAATTACAAAGGCAAAGTCCCACAATAGGCCATCTATAAGCTGGAAAATGAGAGAAGCCTACAGCATGGCTCCCAAGGAAGCCAGTGACATGGCTCAGTCCAAATCTGAAAGTCTCAAAACCAGGGAAGCTGACAGTGCAGCCACTAGTCTGAGGCCAAAGGCCTGAGAGCTCCCAAAAGGCTGCTGATGCAAGTCCCAGCGTCCAAAGGCCAAAGAACCTAGAGTTTGATGTGCAAGGGCAAGAGGAGAAAAAGGCATACTGCTCTGGAAGAGAGAGAAAGTGCATAGAAAAGAAATCCAAGCAAGCTGAATGTTCCCATTCTTCTGTCTTTTTGTTCTAGTCACACTTGCAACCAATTGCATGATGCCTACCCACAGTGAGGATGGGTCTTTCTCTCTCAGTCCACTAACTCATCCATCATTCTCCTGTGGCAGCACCCTCACAGATAAACCCATACACGGTGCTTCATCAGGCATCTAAGCATCCCTCAATCAAATTGACAATGTGAACCATACAGGCCAATTGGTTAAGAGAGTATATTTTTGTAATTTCCACATATTTATTACTTTTCCTTTGTCCTTCTTCTATGAATTTGTAATTTCATTTAATGTGATCAGAAAAGATACTTGGTATGAGTTCAGTTTTCTTAAATTTTTAAAAACTTGTTTGTGGACTAGCATGCCATCTATCCTGGAGAAGTCTTGGTGTGTACATGAGAAGAAAGCGTATTTTGCTATTATTGGGTGAAGTGTTCTGTATATGTCAGATAGGTCCAGTTGGTCTACAATGTTGTTCAAGTTCTGTGTTTTCCAGTTGATCTTCTCTCTGGTTATTGTATCCATAATTGAAAGTGGGATATTGAAGTTTTCTGTTATTATGATGTTGTTATCTATGTTACCCCTCAATTCTGTCTATGTTGGCTTCATATATTTAGATGCTGTACTGTTAGTTGCATATACATTTATAATTGCTATATCTTCTTGGTCAATTGGCCCTTTTATTATTATGTAATATCCTTGTCTCTTGTGCTATTATTTGACTTAAACTCTATTTTGTCTAAGTATGGCCATCCTTGTTCTCTTTTGGTTACCAACTGCACTGAGTATCTTTTTCTATCCTTTCACTTTCAACCTTTGTGTGTGTTTAGATCTAACGTAAGTCTCTTGCATATAGTATATATTTAGATTTTTTTAATCCATTCGGCCAATTCTCTGTCTTTTGATTGGAAAATTAGCCTATTTGCATTTAAAGTAGTTACTGATAGGGAGGGGCTTACTATTGTCATTTTGTTCATCATTTTATATGTGTCTTGCAGCTATTTTTTTCCACTTTTCCTCTCTTCCTGCCTCCCTTTATGTTTCACTGATTTCTTTTTTTGGTAGGGACATGCTTTGGTTCCTTTCTCATTTTTATTTGTGTATCTTCTGTAGGTCTTTTCTTTGTGATTACTGTAGAATTACATGAAAACATCTTATAGTTATAATAATCTATTTTAAATTGACAACAACAACTTTAATCACATACAAAAACTCTACTTCTTTACACCTCTTTCTCACTTTGTTATCAGTGTCACACAATATATATTTTTATATTGTTTATTCACATAATTTAATACAGTAATATTATGCTTATACCTTTTAAATTCTATGCTTCAATTAAAAGTGAATTACAGGCTGGGTGTGGTGTCTCACACCTGTAGTCCCAGCACTTTGAGAGGCCAAAATGGGAGGATTGCTTGAGCCTAGGAGTTTGAGACCAGCAAGACCTTATCTCTGCTAAAAATTTAAAAATACTGTCTGAGTGTGGTGGTGCATGTGTGTAGTCCCAGCCACTCGGGAGGCTGAGGTGGGAGGATTGCTTTAGCCCAGGACTGCAAGGCTGCAGTGAGCTGTGATCAAACCACTGCACTCCAGCCTGGGCAACAGAGCAAGACTTTGTCTCAAAAAAGAAAAAGAAAAAAAGTAAAGAAAAAAAAGTGTTTTACTTACCACCATTACAGTATTAAAGGATTCTATGTTCCCTCATATATTTACCTTTACCAAAGAAGTTTATATTTTGTATGCTTTTGTATTTCTATCCAATGCCCTTTCATTTCCACTTGGAGGACTCCCTTTAACATTTTTTCTAAGGTAGGTCTAGTGGTGATCAATTCCCTCACCTTTTACTTCTCTGGGGAACTCTTTGTTTGTCCTTCATTTTTGAAGTACAGTTTTACTGGCTATACAGTTCTTGGTTGACATTTTGTTTTTTCTTTCAGCCCTTTTAATATATCATCCCATTCTCTTCTGGCCTGTAGAGTTTTTGCTGAGAATTCCACTGATAACCATATGGCATCTCCCTTGTATATGAAAAGTTGCTTTGATCCTGTTCCTTTAAAAATTCTCTCTTTGTCTTTGACTTTTGACAGTTTGATTGTAATGTGTCTCATTGTAGGTCTTTTGCAAATTATCCAACTTGGAGTTCTTTGAGCCTCTTGGATTTGTATGTTCATTTCCTTCTTTAAATTTAAGAAGTTTTTGGTCATTAATTTTTTAACTGGCTCTCTGCCCCTTTATTTTTCTCTTCTCCTTCTGGCACTTTCATAATGCATACATTGGTCTGCTTGATGGCATCCTGTAAGTCTCTTAGGCTGTCTTCACTCTTCATTCCTTTTCTCTTTTGTTCCTCTGACTCCGTAATTTCAAATGACTAGTCTTCGTTTCACTGATTCTTTCTTCTGCTTGATGTTATTGAAACTGCCTTTGCAAAAATTATAACTGAAGAAATTATGACAGTGAAAGACATCAGACCTAATCAACTCCATCTTGCTTCTAGCATTTAAACCGTCCTTGTTCATTCCTGGCAGTAGGATGAACTAATTTTGGGAAGGTATTCAGTTCATGGTTTGACTCTGAAACAAAGTTGATAATAGCCATTTCCCGAAAAGATCCCCTTCTTGCCTGGAACCAGTCTGCCTTTGCAGGATAAACGAATTAGCTATAACATTAGAAATTACAGTTGAGGGGTTATGCAGCCTCTGGCTCCAAGGGTCTGAACCTCTCCAAATTGCTCCTGGGGATAACATCACTATTGTAAAACCTAAAATCAGTGCTTGAGATATTTTGTAGACCCTGCACTGGATGAATCAGCTGACACCACCCAGACTGGTAAAATGGCTCAACTAGTTCTGCCATCCTACCCACAAACAGAAGACAGCAAGAAAACATCACTTCAACCCCCTACGATTTCATCTCCAACCTGATGAATCAGCAGTCCCCACTTCCCAAGCCCCTACCTGCCAAATTATCTTTAAAAGTTCTGATCCCCGAATGCTCAGGGAGACTGATTTGAGTAATAATAAAACTCTGGTCTCCCGCACAGCCGGCTCTGCATGAATTACTCTTTCTCCATTGCAATTCCCCTGTCTTGATAAATCAGCTCTGTCTAAGCGGGGCATGAGGTGAACCCATTGGGCAGTTACACAGTCCGTTGGTGATTTCTGATAGTGAATTTTTCAGTTGAGCTATTGTATTCCTTAGCTCCAGAGTTTCTGTATGGTTCCTTTTTTTTTTTTTTTTTTTTAGTTTCTATCTCTTTGTTAATATTTTCATTTTGTTTATGAATTATTTCCTGCTTTCATTTAGTTGTCTATTTCAGTTATCACTGGGCTTCATTAAGATAGTTAATTTGGATTCTTTGTCAGGTAACTCATTTGTCTATTTCTTTAGGGTTGGTTTCTGGAGATTTATTTTGCTCCTTTAATTTAGTCATCAGGTTTCTCTGTTTCTTCTTATGCCTTGTTATTTTTTATTTTTTTATTCTTTATTTATTTTTGCCAAGATTTGGACGCTTGAAAAAACTGACACTTCTCCCAGTTTTTATCAGCTGGCTTCATACGGAAGACCTTTACCTGAATCAGCATGGCTATAGGTTCTAGCAGCCTCTCAAACCTTTCCTGGGAATGCATCTTCTTTGGGTTTATACATTACAACATCCCAGGTAGAGGTTTGCCAGTTTCTTTTTCTGGAGCTGTTGCTCCCTCTGGTATTTGTCTGTGGTACTGCAGGTTCCCTGGTGCTGCATCATCTCTGACCTCTCCTTTATTCCCAGTGGCTCCCATGCATCCAAAGTATGCCAGTTGGGTGTCAAGTTAGAGAGAGAGAGAGAGAGCTTCAGGTAACCTCATAAAACAATTCCGTTCCAGTATTCTCTTTCCCTGCTAATGGAGAAGCTGCAAGTTGAGTGCTTCCCAGCCACACCAACCTGTTCCAGCTTGGGGAAGGGGTATCATGAGTATAATGCAACAGCTTTTCTTATTTGTTCAATGCCACTATTCTTGGCTTTGCACTTGTCTGTGCTACTACAGCTTCTTAATGGTTTATGGAATGCCATAAAGGCTTTTAGACCATATATTGTTGTTCAGTTGGTATCTTTATGGAGAATCAAGGTTTGGAGCTTCCCATTCCACCATCTGGCTGACATCACTCTGTTTATATTATTTTTTATTTTTATTATATTTTATTTTCTTGAGACAGGATCTCGCTCTGTCAGCCAGGCTGGAGTGCAGCCTCGAACTCCTGAGCTCAAGGGACCTCCTCCCTCAGGCTACTGAGTACTTGGACTGTAGGCACACACCACATACCGGGCGAATTTTTTATTTTCTTGTAAAGATGGGGTTTCACTCTGTTGCCCAAGCTGGTCTCAAACTCTTGGGCTCAAGCAATCCTTCTGCCTTGGCCTCCCAAAGTGCTAGGATTAGAGGTGTGAGCCCACCATGCCTGTTATATTTAGTAGAAAATATGTCTAAAAATATACTTATTTACTATATTGAATCCACTACCCATAGCTTAACTGAACTATTTTTGTGACTCATTCTGTTTTTTTATTTTTTGTTTTTTACTTATTACAATAAACTACAAGTATGGATATATTAATATTAATTAATATAAAATATACTGGAATCTTTTGTATTTTTTTTCCTTTTTTCATCACCAAAAGCAGATACTTAAATATACTGAAATCTTAAATGACCCTTGAATGTTTCTAGGACTGACCCTGGAACAAAATTTTTTATGTTGTTATTACATTGTTCTTTTCATGTTAAAATCATTTGTTTCTTTTTCATATAGTACATCAAAGAAGAATTGTTAATATAGCCCTTACCAGCCATATGCTAAGTGCCGCAAGTGTTTCGGTCTCTCTCCATTCTTGTACCTCATTTGGTCTTTTTTTTTTTTCTTTTGGAGGTGTAGCCTCCGTCTTTCACCCAGGCTGGAGTGTGGTGGCACGATCTCAGCTCACTGCAACCTCTGCCTACTGAGTTCAAGTGATTCTCCTCCCTCAGCCTCCTGAGTACCTGGGACCACAGGTGTGTGCCACCATGCCCAGCTAATTTTTGTATTTTTAGTAGAGATGAGGTTTCATTATGTTGGCCAGGCTGGTCTTGAACTCCTGACCTCAAGTAATCTACCCTCCTCAGACTCCCAAAGCTCTGGGATTACAGGCGTGAGCCACTGCACCCGGACTACCTCACTCTGTCTTTTAAGTTGGCTATGTAAGGGGAGCATCTTGTGCTTGTTAAGTCTTTGTTTTCTGGCCTATTTATATAATGGACATTTCTGAGTTGTGTGTATATATTAAATTATTTGAGAGTATATATTTAATGTACTAAATAGATCTACATGTTTTCATATATGTCACTATAAAACGACCATTTGCATATATTTGTTCTATAAAATGCTTTTCTATAAAATGAACCACCTAGATTTGCTTTTCTGATGTGTAGTGTATGTGAAAATATTTCTTTGTGAATTTTTTTTTATTGTGTGCCCCTACAGGTGGTATACTTAATAATGCCGTAGCCTCTATAAGGAACGTATGTATTAGTCTGCTGGCAGGAATTGTTTTGGGATTTTTTGTTCGATATTTTCCAAGTGAAGACCAGGTAAATACAAAATCTATTTTATAGAAGTATAGTATTAGACATTTTTTTCAAAATATTAAACTTTGGTAAGATCCATGAAATTTAATACTTAATTCTATTTGTCTAAAACTAGGCTCCAATGCCTACTCTGTACTTAAAACTGAGCACAGCAGTGGTTGATACAGGTCAATGGCTTTGATTAAAGTCTCTGCTTCCTGATTTGGCAAATAAGGAATATCAAAATATATACTTAATGCAGAGTATCCCTCTGAATTATACTTTCCCTTTCTCTACTAAATTGCCTATTGATGTTTGATAATTTCCCTCAAATTTTCCCTTAAACATTTTAGGGGGAGATAGGTTCCCCCATTTATTTCTGCATATTTTCTGACTGAAATTCACTCCTGCTCTCCTTTGACAAAGGCAACACTCAAACTTAGCCATTTCCTGCCTTAAAGGAAAACATGCCATTACTTTTGTATTTCTGTAATTTCCATCCAAATTTAGCTGTAACATATTGACCAAAGAGGTATTCAAATATTTTTTAAGAATTCACTGGATATGTTATATGAAACTGGAGATTTTATGGGTCTCTTTTCTTCCTCACTTAAAGTAATACTTTAACCATTTTACTGATACTAGTATCAGAGATGTGGCAGAAGATGAAACGTTACTAATTGCAAATTTTGTTACTTGGTAGTAAGTCTGCTAAAACATATGGTGAGAAAGAAAATCAAAATTTTAGACATTTAATATAACATTTAAAGACATAATGTCAAAAGGACATGAACAGACACTTCTCAAAAGAAGACATTTATGCAGCCAAAAAACACGTGAAGAAATGCTCATCATCACTGGCCATCAGAGAAATGCAAATCAAAACCACAGTGAGATACCGTCTCACACCAGTTAGAATGGCCATCATTAAAAAATCAGGAAACAACAGGTGCTGGAGAGGATGTGGAGAAATAGGAACACTTTTACACTGTTGGTGGGACTGTAAACTAGTTCAACCATTGTGGAAGTCAGTGTGGCGATTCCTCAGGGATCTAGAACTAGAAATACCATTTGACTCAGCCATCCCATTACTGGGTATATACCCAAAGGACTATAAATCATGCTGCTATAAAGACACATGCACACGTATGTTTATTGTGGCACTATTCACAATAGCAAAGATTTGGAACCAACCCAAATGTCCAACAACGATAGACTGGATTAAGAAAATGTGGCACATATACACCATGGAATACTATGCAGCCATAAAAAAGGATGAGTTCATGTCCTTTGTAGGGACATAGATGAAACTGGAAACCATCATTCTCAGTAAACTATCGCAAGGACAAAAAACCAAACACCGCATGTTCTCACTCATAGGTGGGAATTGAACAATGAGAACTCATGGACACAGGAAGGGGAACATCACACTCCGGGGACTGTTGTGGGGTGGGGGGAGGGGGGAGGGACAGCATTAGGAGATATACCTAATGCTAAATGACGAGTTGATGGGTGCAGGAAATCAATATGGCACATGGATACATATGTAACAAACCTGCACATTGTGCACATGTACCCTAAAACCTAAAGTATAATAATAAAAAAAAATACATAATATCAAAGGGTCAAAAATATATAATAGATAATGTCAAATCTTGTATTATATATTTAATATAAACTAATTTCTAAATATCTATCTAATTCTAGAAAAAACTTGCATTGAAGAGAGGATTCCTTGTTTTGACTATGTGTGTTTCTGCTGTCTTAGGCAGCCAACGTATTGGTTTACATGGATCTGGAGGATTATGCACACTAGTGTTGAGTTTCATTGCAGGGACAAAATGGTCCCAAGAAAAGGTGAATATTTTTAATATGCTATATTTTAAAAGCTAAAACAACTGAATTTTTTACATATATTTAGGAAATCCCCTCATTCTGGTTGGAAAATATTCCAAAAGGTTTTCTATCCTCAAGAAAGTGTGTGAATCAATCGAGGAAATAAAATATTTAGGAAAAGCACCTGGAAATATACTAATATGGAATCAGAAGTTGAGTTAATCACATCAGGCTTGTCTTTTTCCCAAGTTTTATATAATATTATTATATTACTTTTATCAATCTAATTATTTTATTCCTTGAAATTTTAATTATACAATTAATCCATGAAAAATGTTTGTAAAAGGCCGGGCACGGTGGCTTATGCCTGTAATCGCAGAACTTTGGGAGGTCGAGGGGGACAGATCACCTGGGGTCAGGAGTTTGAGACCAGTGTGGCCAACATGGTGAAATCCCATCTCTACTAAAAATACAAAAATTAGCTGGGCATGGTGGCGTGGTGGTGGGCACCTGTAATTCCAGCTACTCAGGAGGCTGAGGCAGGAGCATCGCTTCAACCCAGGAGGCGGAGGTTGCAGTGAGCCGAGATCATGCCATTGCACTCCAGCCTGGGCAGTAAGTGCAAAACTCCATCACAAAAAATAATAATAATAAACAAACAAATAATAAAAATAGAAATGCTTGTAAAAGAATAAAACATATAGAATTAAACGTAAAAGATTTCTTTATTCCCCACAACTGTCAAATATGAAACCCCCTTACATTTTTTTAAGTAACCAGTATTCTATTTATAGACATTAAGATTGTTTCTACTTCTTGTTATTTACAAACAGTGCTGTCATAAACAGTGTTGTTCATGTCTTTTTTTTTTTTTTTTTTTTTTTTTTTTTGAGACACAGTTTCACTCTTGTCACCCAGGCTGGAGTGCAAGTAGCATAATCTTGGCTCACTGCAACCTCCACCTCCTGGATTCAAGTGATTCTTCTGTTTCAGCCTCCCTAGTAGCTGGGATTACAGGTGCACACCACCACGCCCAGCAAATTTTTGTATTTTTAGTAGAGATGGGGTTTCACCATGTTGGCCAGGCAGGTCTTGAACTCCTGACCTCAGGTGATACTCCTGCCTCAGCCTCCCAAAGTGTTGAGATTACAGGTACATCTATAGGGATAGAGTCCTAGGTATGATTTTTTTTTTTTTTTTTTGAGACAGAGTCTCTCTATGTTGCCCAGGCTGATCTCAAAATCCTGAGCTCAAGGGATCCTCCCAACTTGACATCGCAAAGTGCTAGGATTACAAGCATGAGCTACCACACCTGGCTGGAAATGATCTGTGTTTTATTTTGATGGACACTGCTAAATTATCCCTTCAAAAGATTTTGGTTATTTACACTCTGCCAACAGTGCACAAAAATATCTAATACCTTAACTCATCAACAGCACTTGATATTATCACTAGTTCTATTCTTTTTACTATTAGATGACCTCACCATCCAATTCTTATAGTTTCTTACAATTATGTGATATTGTTATTCTTTATTTACATTTCTCTGATTAGTAGTATAGTAAGCTTCTCTTCATATATTCTTTTTAAAATACCTATGATCTTCTTTGACCATTTTTATTGGGTTATGTTTTTTTGTTTCTAATTTATAGTTTCTCTTAGTGTTAGGGCTACTGGTCCTTTGTTATGTATATATTGCATATAATTTTTGCTTATCTTCAACTTTGTTTATGGTGTCTGGTGTATGAAAGCAAAATTTCCTCTGACCAAACCTATTGGGTTTTCCTTTTTTGGTTCTGGATTCTGCATCTCATTTAAGAAGGACTTTCTCACTGAGGATTATAACATATAAACATTACGAAGATATACTATTTTGTATAGTATCATTTAATATTTTGGTAGTTTTTGTTTAATTTGTTTTTTCATTTAGTCTTTTAATCTATCTGTAATTTATCTTTGTGAATGCTGTGAGGTAAGGTTATACATACATACATATGTGTATCTTACAAGCTATATATATATATATATATATATATACACACACACATACAGTTTGTAAGTTAACTGAACAGAGATAGAACTACATCATGCCTGATGTGTGTGTGTATAGATATATATATATCTATACACACATACATAAATATACATACATATTCAGACACACATATATACTTGCATGTGATGAATATGTACATACAGATATATGCACATAAACTAGACAGTCATTTTTTGCCAAATTGTTTATTTATTGACCAATTCATTAATAGTTCAGTTTTTTAACATGAACTAAATTCTCCCATATATATTAATTCTGAAGTCTATTTAATCCTACTTCTCTATTTCTATGCCAACACCACTGTTTTAAATCACTGCAGTTTTATGTGTCAAAATCTAATATAGATTATACTTCTTTTTAACGTATTTTTTGGCTGTTCCTACACATATTCTTTCTTAGATAAATTTTAGAATCAGCTTGAGAAGTTCCCTAACCAAAAATCATAGTTACATTTTGTTTAGTATTCTTACATAAACATAATTATAAAAGAAATGAAATGAATGAAATGCAAATCAATAAATAAAATTAAAACTGCTAGAATTTTTTTAAATGGTAAAAGAAACAGAACTAAAACAAGTTTTAAAGATTAAAAGTAACAAATAGGATAATTATGCTGTAAAGAATAGTAACATTGTTTTTCTTTTTTTAAACTATAATAAGTGAGGATCAGAAAACACAGTCATAAGGGAAATAGTTATGAAGATAGTTTATGCCTCAAGGAAGAGACATCAAAGTTCTTATGTATATTCTGTTTAAAAAAAAAAAATGTTAAACCCAGACTCAGACTGAAATCTCTTCATCCAAATTCCTGGAGAAGAGCCAGAGTAATGTAGGCCAATAGGGGCCTTTCCTGTAATCTTTTAATTGGGGAAGTAGCACTGGGAGGCATTCGTTTCCAGAAAGGGAAGCTGGGTAGGCAGCTAAATGAGAATCTAATATATGTTTTGGTTTTGTTTAAAGGAAAAAGTAACTTTAAAGTATTCAACATGGGTTCTTTGAAAGCAGGCCTAGCAGATTTCCAAATTGTTTTTCCTAGTAGTATATGCTATATATATCAGGATTCACTTTAACGGGATTGAGTTCCAGGATGATTGTTAGTGGAGGGCTTCCCAACCCCCTTCTAAGAACCCAAATGTTTGCATGAACTGGGTATGTTCTCATCAGGCATGATGTAGTTCTATCTCTGTTCAGTTAACTTACAGACAAAATCTGGAACTCATACAAAACATGGCTAGAACCCCAAGGACATCACTTATTCTGTGACAAAATGGCCAAATAGTATTATTTTATTGCTTTGTGAGTTTCTTTTAATCAAATTCTACCTAAATGTTTGAGTAAAACTATTGAAGTGCTCAGTTTTTATTAATTAAGTTTAACATTTTTATTAAAATAAAGTGTCTTAAATTTATTAAATGTTAAGTGACTTCAGGCCAGGCGTGGTGGCTCATGCCTATAATGCCAGTGCTTTGGGAGGCCACAGCCAGAGATCACTTGAGGACAGGAGTTCTAGACCATCCTGGGCAACATAGCGAGACCCCATCTCTATAAACAATTTAAAAATTAGCCCAGCATGGTGGTACACACCTGTAGTTCTACTTGGGAGGCTGCGAGAGGATCACTTGAGCCCAGGAGTTCAAGGCTACAGTGAGCTATGATTATGCCACTACACTCCAGCCTGGGCAACAGAGCAAGACCCCATCTCTAAAATACTTAAAAAGTGGAAAAAAAAAAAAGGCGGGAGAGACTTTAAGTTTCTGAAATATATTTATGTGCCAAAATAATTATAAATGTATTTCTCTTTTCTATAGATTAAAGTCCAAAAGATTATTACAAATGTATGGAATATTTTTCAACCACTTCTTTTTGGCTTAGTTGGAGCAGAAGTATCTATTTCATCACTTGAATCAAATATTGTTGGTAAGAATAATTAGAGCACAAAAAATATGAAATTCATAAATATTTAAGAAAATTATAAATACATTTATTTTTATTTACAATATATCTTTGAATGGCTACAAGGACCTTCTTCAGAAACACATGTTGATACAGTGTCATATTTTCATATTGCTCTTCCTTTACACTGTGTGCTCTTTTTTTTTTTAAACCAAGGACAGCCCTGAATATCTTCCCTGAGTTATCTGAGGAAATAAATATAAGATTTCTTTCCTGAGGGAACATGTTTGATACGATCAGCACTTTTTGAGTACCTTCATTTAAAACTATCAGCTGGGTGTGGTGGCTCATGCCTGTAATCTTAGCACTTTGGGAGGCCGAAGCAGGCAGATTTCTTGAAGTTAGGAGTTCAAGACCTGCCTGGCTAACATGGGGAACCCCCCTCTCTCCTAGAAATACAAAAATTAGCCAGGTGTGGTAGTGCGCGCCTGTAATCCCAGCTACTCGGGAGGCTGAGGCAGGAGAATCGTGTGAACCCGGGAGTCAGAAGTTGCAGTGAGCTGAGATTGTACCACTGCACTCCAGCCTGGGCAACAGAGCAAGAATCCTTCTCAAAAAGTAAATTATTATTAATAATAATAAAAGTATTCAAAAAAAGTCTATTAGTTCAGAATTGTATAAATGTCATCTGTCTTATTTTTCATGGTACCTCCACTATCAGATACTGTCTTGCACTTTACAGAGAATCCTCCATCGTATTCATTTTTTATAATCATTGTTTTTATGTAAAAAATAAACACATGAAGAGACAATAGCCTTAAAATGTTTTCAAAAGTTTTAGAAATCATATTCCTGGGCATAAAGAACACTTCTTCACAAATATTTTGTTATTTATGTTTGTTTTCATCTGTTGTAGGCATATCTGTTGCCACTCTGAGTTTGGCATTATGTGTTCGAATTTTAACCACCTATCTATTGATGTGCTTTGCTGGTTTTAGTTTTAAGGAGAAAATATTTATTGCTTTAGCATGGATGCCCAAAGCTACAGTACAGGTAAGAACATATTAAGCCTATTGCTTAATGCTTTCGTTTTGATGCTTTTGAAATTTAAAATGAAAAATGTTACTCCAGTCACAAAATATGAGCTATTATCCTTACTTTTTAAATGTTTGATTGATCATAACTATTCATTAAAATTAACGTAACCAGTCCCAGCTACTCAGGAGGCTGAGATGGGAGAATCGCTTGAACCCAGGAGGCAGAGGTTGCAGTAAGCTGAGATGGCACACTGTACTCCAGTCTGGGCGACAGAGCAAGACTCAATCTCAAATAAATAAATAAATAAACAAAAACAAACAAAGAAACTTAATGTAACCTTTTTCTATTTTTATTTTTATTTTCATTTTGAGACCAGGTCTCACTCTGTCACCCAAACTGGAGTGCAGTGGCATGATCACAGCTCACTGCAGCCTCAACCTCCTGGGCTCAAACAATCCTCTCACATCAGCCTCCTGAGTAGCTAGGATCACAGGCACTTGCCATCACACCCAACTGCTTTTTTTCTGATTTTTTTTTTTTTTTTTTTTGAGACAGAGTCTTACTCTGTTGCCCAGGCTGGAGTACAGTGGCATGATCTCAGCTCAATGCAACCTCCACCTCCCAGGTTCAAGCGATTCTCCTGCCTCAGCCTCCTCAGTAGCTGGGATTACAGGTGCACACCAACACACCCAGCTAACTTTTGTATTTTTAGTAGAGATGGGGTCTCACCATGTTAGCCAGGCTAGTCTCAAACTCCTGACCTCAAGTGATCCACCCGCCTCAGCCTCCCAAAGTGCTGAGATTACAGGCATGAGCCACTGCACCTGGCCTTTTTTTTTTCTGATTTTTTTGTAGAGAGGAGGTCTTGCTATGTTGCCCAGGCTGGTCTTGAACTCCTAGGTTCAAGTGATCTTCCTGCCTCAGCCGCCTAAAGTTCTGGGATTACAAGCATAACCCATTGGGCCCAGCCAATGTAACCTTTTTAAATCTCAGTTTTAAAAGCAATTATTTTGAAATTAAAAAGTATTCTTTCAATAAGTACTTCCTAAGTTTATGAAAATATGTTTTTTATTTTCCTAAAATATATAATAAGAATATATCTGAAAATTGGAGTTGTTATATTTTGCTGAATATAACAAAGCTAAATGTTATGATTTTAAAAAGCAGAGACACTGGCCAGGCATGGTGGCTCATGCCTGTAATCCTAGCACTTCGGGAGGCTGAGGAAGGCAGATCACTTGAGCTCAGGAGTTCAAGACCACCCTGGGCAACATGGTAAAACCCCCATCTCTACAAAAAATACAAAAAAATTAGTCAGGTGTGGTGGCACGCACCTGTAGTCACAGCTACTTGGGGGCTGAGGCAGGAGGATTGCTTAAACTCGGAAGGTTGAGGCTGCAGTGAGCTGAGGTCACGCCACTTCATTCCAGCTTGGGTGACAAAGTGAGACCCTGTCGCAAAAAAAAAGTAAAGTAAAATAGAGACACATTGATTTTTTAAAAAATACTTTTCCTACCTTGCCACTCACTCCATCACACAAATGTACATATATTGTTTTTAATTACACATTTATTTGTATACTATTTGGTTAACAGCTAAATCCCTGCCCCCGTCCCCTTGATAGACTACGTAAGGACAGGGACAGTGTCTGGTTGTTGCAGTTGTTTTTCATTATATCTCCCTGGCACTTAACACAGTGCCTGACATGCAGGAGGCAAATATGTATTGCATGCCTGCAAGAATGAATGAATGGAAAGGGAAACCTTGTAATTTTGCCCTGTTATTCAAGGATATTCTCCTCCTACTAAAATATATTGCTACTTCTTGTTAGACTGTTTAACTTGGCAGCATAATATACCTTAATTTCCTGTGGCTCTTTTCTTAGTTGTTATTCCAAAACAGAAGCTCCTAAATTTTCATGCAAAAAAACCTCTATTATCATGTTAGAAAAGCAGGTTCATAGGGCCAGACTACCTGTTTTGAATACCATGTTACTTGCCTATAACCTCAGGAAAATTATTTTCTAATCTCGCAGTCCTTCAGTGTTCTCATCTTACAATGAAGTCTATGACTGTATCTATTTCTTAGCAGTGTTGTCAGGATTCAATGAGATAATCCATGTAAAGTGCTTAGCACTCTCTCTGGCATATGGTGGTGCTCAGTTAACAATGTTGTTATTTTATCTTACCTTCAAGTAATATAAATAATAACTTTTTATTTTTAATGTGTACTGTAGGGGATAATAAATCTACGAAGGGAGTATCTGTTCTCTCTCCTTCCAACAATACTCTTGCAATTTTGTTTTATTATTTCATAATTTTCATAAAGCAGGGAAAAAAGAAAAGCATGTATGAGGAAAGAGACCACTCACTCGAGTCCTGCAGTATTATTCTGTTTCTGCCTATTCCTGTCTGCTGGCTCCAGGCTAGCTTCTACACAAAGAATACCAAGCTGGTTCCAGGAACTGGCAAGACATAAAAAATTAATTATTTATACAAATAGAGTCACAACAGCAATAATAGATAACAATAATGTCACAAGAAAATAAGATCAACAAATATTTAAATTTCAATTTTAAATTATTTTCACCTTCATCCTCTTCCGCCGTTCTCTGCTGCTAAAATAAAATTGGCTAAGATTCAGCTTTCTCTTTTTCCTTAGTTTCGAGTTACTGATAGAAATTAGAGTGGAAAATTAGAAGCTATTAGGAGAGTAAATAAATAATTTAGTTTACAAATGTAAGATCAGCTTGGCAATTGGATTCTTTTAAAGGAATAATATTAAATTTCAGTCACTAGGAGGAAATCATTTATCATCTAATAGAAGTCCTCATGTAATAAGGTTGTCATCAGAATTAAATGAATTGATAAATGGAAAGCTTTAAGAATGATACCTGCCATATGATGAATGCCATATAACTATATAAATATTATTTCTAGTTTCACCATTATCATCATCATCTCTTAAAAGTCAGTGGGTTTGGTTTTTGTTTTTGTTTTTTCTGTTGGCAGTTCTTTTATGTTCAAATCCTCTTCTAAACTGTAAGATTCTTTCAAGTTGGTTTTCTGCATGATTGTCTTTTTCTCCCTAGCATCCTCCAGCACACTGGCTCATGTTCAGTACATTAAAAGTTATGATATAAAAATGATACCATTTTAAATTATTAATTTAGGATATAGAAATTGATCTTAAATTGAGGGGTTCTTTTGCCATTATGTTGCATATCAGAGGTAATATTTCTACCATTGTGTTGTTACTTTGCAACTCCATAGAAAATCTTATATATTGGTATTTAATTCCCCAAAACTTTAAGGCAATTTCATGCCTAGATTATTAAACACAAAGAAAGAGGGTTAGCAAGAAATTTGCTTTATGTTATTAAAAATAATGTGGTAGAAGGTAACTAGGGAAAAAAACTTGTGACCCAGTAGAGTCATTCTAAAACAAAAACTTCAAAGGAACTCATTCTCTGACCTGGCAGGGGATGAGGAGTGAAGGAGAAAGAAACTTAATACTATCTGAATACCTACTGTGTGCCAGGTGTTCTTTGCATTCTCATATTTAATTTTCACAGCCGTCCAGTAAGATAAGTATTTTGTCCTTCATTTTACACGTAAGTAAGTAGAAGGTTAGAGAGTGTGAGTCATTTGTACAAGGTCACTAACCTAGTTGCAACAAAAATAGAATTCAAACCCAGTTGGCTAGATTCCAAGCCTGCTGTCAGTTCTGCTATCACCCAGTGCCCCCTGAATAGGGAGAACAATGAGAAGAAGGGCAACAAATCCTAGAGAACCATAAGAAATCTTAATATTTTATGTTGTCTTCTTGTAGTCAAGAACCACTGGTACATGGTAAAGGCAACTAAGCAAAATTGGTTTCGTTAGAACTCCTGGTGTTATGAGGGCAACACTCAAAAGAGATATTTGAATAGAGGAACACTGAGAGGACAAGAGTGCAAAATCAGCCCAAAAATGTTTGCCTGCTGATTTGTCACTATTGTACTCTTCCTCCACATATATTTGCTAGGAAGAACATGGAACTGATGAGTAACTTATGAAAATTACTGAATACTTTTTTTTCTAACAGTCTAGTACTAGATTTTGTTTATTTTAACAGAGCCATTTACATTATATATTAACTCAGTTTAATATTTTTTGTTATGCCCCATTTTTACCCCTAAATGCAGGCTGTGTTAGGTCCTCTGGCTCTAGAAACAGCAAGAGTCTCCACACCCCACTTGGAACCATATGCGAAGGATGTGATGACAGTAGCATTTTTAGCCATCTTGATCACAGCTCCAAATGGAGCTCTACTTACGACCATTCTGGGGCCTAAAATGCTTACACGCCATTATGATCCAAGCAAAATAAAACTGCAGTTGTCAACATTAGAACATCATTAAAAAGTTTACCTGTCATCATCTGCCTGCTTCTTTTAATGAATTATTTCACATGACAGAAGAATTTTAAAGTAGAAGTATGTGGGGACCGTACAGAAAATCCAGGATTTAGTAAACATGTGATTTCAGTACAAGGCTTTTCTTGGACTTTTTACTCCAAAGTTAATTTAATAAAAATAATATTAAATGGAATGCTCTCTTGGTATTTACATACTGTAAGAACAAATTAAATCTGTAAATACCCTAGGAAAGTTTAAAGTAATCCCTCAGGCTGACTTTGATATCATAATACAAACTGAGCTTAATATAAAATTAAACTTAATGGCAGAAAGAAAAACTTTGAATATTGAACTTGGTAAGATAGCCTAAGTTTCCAAATAGGTGGAGGAGAACTCCCCATGATGTCCAGTAATTCAGTTAAAAATATCACCACAAAAAGAAAAAAAAAAGGAATAAAACACATCAACTTTAAATGGGTTAACTAAATAGATTTTAAATTCTGGTTTTGGTGACTACCTGAATAAATAATATGTTAAGTAATAGAACCAAGTTAGTCTTTCCTTACTTCTGCCATGCCCTTAAAATGAAAGTCTGGTTTAGCAGTTTTTATATGAAACACTATCTGTATTTTTATTTATAGAAATAAAATTAAATCACAAATGGAAGTAAACTATATTTTTTTCAATTAGTATTTTAAAATCTAGGCATAAAAGGCAGCCTCCAAAAATGAAAGATTTGGAGACTACTGTCATGTGGCAGTTTCTTCTCCTTAGTAATACAGAATTACCTTTTAATTCTGGCTGATTAAATCTGCCATGTTAATGTAGAACCCATCACAAGCAAAGTGAGTTTTAATTAACTTCAAGACTCTTTATTTTAAAGTTAGAAGAGTCATATAAATGCTTCTAAAATGGCCTTATTGAATGGCATCTTAGAAATTGTTTAGACTTCTTTGGCAAAATCTCAATGCAAGGACTGAATATTTCTTTCATTTCTCTTTTTCCTCTTCTCCACAAGCAAGGTATTAAAATACCACAGAATATGAAATTTACACATAAATTTGCCAAGTGAAGCAATTAAAATTTAAGACAATCAAAACTATGTGTTATTCCTATTAAGACTAAGGGCTTTTACAGAATATATCACCAAAACTGCCAAAAGTTCTAAAACCCTCTGGGAAATAACTGTTAGAAAATACACTCTGGGAGAATAACTCTGGGAAAAGATAAAATAGCTACCGTTTTAGTGACATTTTCTCCTTATAGTTTTACAACAAAGTACAGACTCTATTTTCTAATATTGTAATTCTAGTACTCAAATTCTAAAAATTTAAACTGTGCCAGTGTTTTGACTACTATTTAAATCATGAGGGCATCTCATTGTCACTTATAAGAAAATAAAAATATAGGCAGGGTGTTGTGGCTCATGCCTGTAATCCCAGCACTTTGGGAGGCCAACACGGGCAGATCACGAGGTCAGGAGTTCAAGACCAACCTGACCAATATGGTGAAACTCCGTCTCTACTAAAAACACAAAAATTTGTCAGGTGTGGTGGTGCGCACCTGTAATCCCAGCTACTCAGAAGGCGAGGCAGGAGAATCGCTTGAACCCAGGAGGCAGAGGTTGCAGTGAGCTGAGATCGCACCACTGCACTCCAGCCTGGGAGACAGAGCAAGACTCTGTCTCAAAAAATAATAATAATAAAAATATATATATATATATTTACAAGATAGTATTTTACATTCACAAGAGGATTCGATTTCAAAGTAGAAAGTTTATTTTAATAAAAGAGAGATAAGAAATAATTTTCAAAATAAGGAATTGTGTTTTTGATTAGGAGGAAAATTGTTGTACCTATTCTTTTTATTCTTTATTTATTGAACTTTCTCTAAGTGTCTGTGATATATGTTTATTATACTGAAATAGTCGCCCTTTTAAGGTAGTGTGGCAGATGTTGTTATTTATTTGAAATTTTTTTATTTATAAAAAGTTTTTATAAAAATTTATTAATATAATTTAAAAATTACAACCAGTTAACCATGTGTATGATATTAGCGTTTATAGTATTTAAACAAATAAGGCTGGGCACAGTGGCTCACACCATCCCAGCACTTTGGGAGGCCCAGGCGGATGGATCATGAGGTCAGGAGAGGGAGATCATCCTGGCTAACATGGTGAAACCCTGTCTCTACTAAAAATACAAAAAACTAGCCAGGCGTGGTGGCAGGTGCCTGTAGTCCCAGCTACTCGGGAGGCTGAGGCAGGAGAATCACTTGAACCCAGGAGGCAGAGGTTGCAGTGAGCCAAGATCATGCCACTGCACTCCAGCCTGGGTGACAGAGCGAGACTCCGTCTCAAAAAAATAAAATAAAATAAAATAACAAATAAATACAAGATTGTTGTTTCTTATAAACTTTTTTTGTATCTTTGCCTGTTTTTTCACTGTTTAAGGAATTTTTATTAAAGCAAAATTTTATAATCCAAATTACCTTTCCTTGCTCAGTTATCAATTCTGTTACTTAAAACGGAAGTGACATTCTTAGCTATTCCACACTAACAAACTACAAAATTAAAGGAATGCTTTAAATTTTTATACTTTGCTGAAAATTATTTATCACAGAGTCTGAAAAGCATTACAATGTTTTTATATTTTATTATTTGGGGAGGATTTTTTGTTTTCAAATCAATAAGTAATCTAGGACTATCATTGCATTTGTTAGATCTGACATTTGCTTGGTATGTAAAGTTCAAAGTTTCCTTTTTAAATTTATTTTATACTTTACAAATTTTTTCCATAGTATTTAAGGTTTTTGATATTGAGATATTTTTCTTCAGTGACGTGCAAGTTTCTTTCTGTGGTCCCTGATCAGTTTTAAACAATTGGAACACCAGTGGCACCATTAACTGCTTTCTGGGCAGCCTCTTTAGCTTGGTGGTCTTGTAGTACAGCTATACCTTTGTCAACTTTAGTATAGAGAGGCTCTGGAGATTCAAGCATATGAAGAAGTTCTAAATTACCAATCTCCAACAACATGCCAATGATTTTACCAGCACGACTAGGGCATAGCTTGAAGAAGAGGAAAGAGCCATTCACTTGTTTGCTTTTGCTTTTGAGGAGGAGCAGATGCCATCATGGAAGTCAAAGGTTCTTGACCTTCTACATGAACAGCAGGCTGCTGCATGGTAACTTGGGGCTGTGCATGAAAATGCCATTGAGGATTGTGAGCTTCCATAGCATATTTATACTGTGAAATGGTGCAAACAGCAGGAGTATCTGTAGTAGCAGTAGCGGCAACTGCAGGATGTGCTCCTATTGTCTGTGTTGATGTGTTACAACAGCTGTGTTGACATGACTCGTGGAAGCTGTGAAGAAGCTGGTCTCTTACTACTAAATGTAGTGAGCTAGGAGTGGCTTGGGCATATTTTCAATGGATCAGGTCTGGCACCCTGAGCAATTTAGGGAGGATTTGATGTTAGTTGAGCAGTTTGGCTAGGAGAATACTTTGCAGCATGGCTGTCAGTCTGTGGGATAACTGCCATGAAGTCAATTGAAGAAGGTGCTGGCTGATAGGGGCTGATTCCCAGGTTGAGCATAGTTTTTACACTTGCCATTCTTCGCACATACTGTACTGGTTAACGAGCTGAGCCTGGTGCTCTTCATTGCTCTTCTTCTCATGGAGTTAATACTATATACAATGGCTCAGTGCCCACAATTCTACCATTCATTTCTGAAAGTGCTTTAGTTGCTTCCTCTGGAGAGGAGAAGCATACACAAATCAAACCTTTTGTTGTGACAACCATCCTTCATAACCTTTGCATTAGTGATTGTACCAAGTGGAGAAAGTTCTTTCCAGAGACATTCATCAATACCATCAAGATTTTTTGCATAAATGTTAACACTTTGTTATCTGGTGATCCTATACTGCTTGATCTTTTCAAATTTGCACACAAGTTCCATCTGCCATTCTACTTCTTTCTGAGCTTGACCAACATCAATTTGTTTTCCATTGAGCTTCTTTCTGTTCATCTCATCTGTGCATCTTCATGCCTTTCAAAGCTGACAAATCCAAAACTTTTGGGTTTTCCACTTTCATTAACCACTACTTTCACACTTAAGACGGATCCCAACTTGCCAAAGAGATCTCTAAGGCACCTACCATCCATGTCTTCTCCAAAAATCTTCCTGTAAACATTGGTGAACTTTTTGACTCTGAGTTCTGCTTCTCATTGTTTACAAGACTTAATCCAACAAAGACTTTGCTATCATTTAGAAGCATCCATTTCATTTTTTAATAGATCTTTCAGCTGCTTCTGTGTCTCAAAATGTACAATGCCATCACCCTTGAAACCATTTTCACCACAAAGCACCTAATGTGAAAGTGATAGAGACAGGAGGCAGCCAAGGGTCCCCCGGTAAAACCCCACCTTCAAGACTAAAACAGCCTGAAGGCTGATAAACTGGACTGCAGGTCCTGGTTGAAGCCACCCTTTCCCCACTGATTCTGAATAATGCCCACCTGCACACTGGGATTATGGGGTGGGGCCTCGGGAAATTTGTGCGGTGTGCAGTGGAGAGGAGTCTGGCCTATTCCCATGTAGTGACCTAGGATTTAATCTATGAGGTGGGCTGGGCGCGGTGGCTCACGCTTGTAATCCCAGCACTTTGGGAGGCCGAGGCAGGCGGATCATGAGGTCAGGAGATCAAGACCATCCTGGCTAACACGGTGAAACCCTGTCTCCACTAAAAATACAAAAAATTAATAAATTATTTCTTCTTCTTGACTAATTGTTCTGGCTAGAACTTGAATAGAAGTGGTGAAAATGGGCATCCATCTTGTTTCTGATCTTAGAGAAAAAGCTTTCAACTTTTTACCATTGAGTATGATGTTAGCTGTGGGCCTGTCATATATGTCTTTATTGTGTTACATGGACATTGATACCTAATTTGTTGAAAGTTTTTATTACAGAAAGATGTTGAATTTTGTTAAATGCTTTCTCTGCATCCATGGAGATATTCATATGGTTTTTGTCCTTCATTCTGTTAATGTGTATATCACATTTATTGATTTGTATATGTTGAACCGTCCTTGGGAGGATTTAATCTACTGCTATCTTTCCATAGCTGAAGTAGGCTGCTATCATTTTTTACTTACATCCACATCCTGAGTTGATCTTCCAATGAACAAGCTTAGCTTTTTTCCTCTTTTAGCAATATTGGAACTCCCACATAGCCAGAGTTGCCAGCTGAGGGAGAGAATCTAGTGTCACAATTTTGATAATGTGGGGACCTGGATCACCTGATCATATTGCTTACTTGTGTCCTCTAGTCTTTCTCATGCCCAATCCTTGATGTGATATGGTTTGGCTCTGTGTCCCCACAAAATCTCATCTCAAATTATACTCCCCACATGTAGAGAGAGGGACCTGGTGGCAGGTGACTAGATCATGGGGGCAGTTTCCCTCATGCTGTTCTCATGATAGTGAGTGAGTTCTCATGAGAGCTGATAGTTTAAAAGTGTTTGGCACATCCCCCCTTGCTCTCTGTCTCTCCTGCTGCCTTGTAAAGAAGGTGCCTGCTTCACCTTTGCCTTTAGTCATAAGTGTAAGTTTCCTGAGGCCTCTCCAGCCATACGGAACTGTGAGTCAATTAAACCTCTTTTGTTTATTAATTACCCAGTCTTGGGTAGTTCTTTATAGCAATGTGAAAATGGACTAATTCAATGTGCTACTTCTATTTTATTATGATTTGTTGCTGAGCCAGCCTGTCCTTGTGATCTGATAGATCTAACAAAACCAAACTCATGGTGGGAACTTTTAGCCACATGGTCACTTAATATTTGTTGTCAGATAGTCCATCTCTACCTAGATGCAGTAGCATGCTAGGACCTATTAAAGTACACAATTATGCTATATATTTACACAATATACAATTACTTGCAGATAGCATGACCGTGCTAGTGAACCCCACAAGACTATGTGTGAATCTTCTATTAGGGTTTGCTATAAACTCTACATGGTGCTTTTTCCAACTGCATATACTTCTAATACCATAGAGCCTACTAGATTGTATGGCTCAAACAGTAGGGCTGCTTGCACTGGATCTTGGACCTGCTGCAGAGGCCTTTTCTGCCCTAAGATTTTGTCAAAGGTGGCAGCCTTCTGTGTCACTCAGCAAATGTGTCAGAACAGTATTCCTTAGTATAGGGGGACCAATGGGCCCCCTAAAATCTTCTGCTACTGGTGTCACAGGTCCTTAAATCTTCAGATGATTTTCTCTCTCAGGGATGCATGTGTCTCACCAGGCCATCCAACATGCTATTTCTTACCCAGTCTATTTTAACTGGTAAATAAAATGGACAAATGTAACATTCTACAGAATATCCAGACAGCTCAGGTCTCTGGACTACATTAGGACAGAGAGTCAAAGAACTAATATACATCTTGGACAAGTCTCTAAATGTATGCTGTTGTCCTTCCCATGAATGTGAATTGCTTCTGGTAAATTTCACACTAAGTACTGCTTCAGTTATTTTACATATATATTGATCTGTAATCTTTTCATTTTCATTCAATTTTAAGCATGTTCTAATTTTTATTATAATTTCTTCTTGCTTCCATGAATCATTTGGAAGCTGTTTTTAGTTTCTAAAATTCATGGATTACTTTTGGATAAGTTTTTGTTATTGATTTCTAATAGTGCTATTACACATTTGTTATACCAATGTAAACATTTGATACTACCTTTAGGCCTAATATCTGGTCAATTTTTGTAAATACTCCAAGTGTGCTTGAAAAGAATAGAAATTCTTTAACTGTTGATTAGCCTTACTAATTTTATGTTTATTTATTCAATTACTAAAAATGAATTGTTAAAATCTCTCACTGTGTTTGTGGATTTTTTTATTGCTCTTTCCAATTCTAATTTTGGCTCTATTTATTTTGAGACTACATTATTAGGTATCCACAATTTTATAAAAATTAAGAAAAAATTAGAAAAGTTTAGAAAAAAATTAGAAAAATATAGAAAAAGATGTGACAGAAGCACACATGGGCTTTATCAGGATGATCTCTTGTCAGGTTTGTATCCTGGGGAAGGCCTTCACAGCAAGAGATGGACCAGAGGATTGAGACAAGGGGGCCACCACTCAGAAGGGGAGGAGGGCAAAGGAATTCCTGAGGGAGGAAAGGATCAGAGAGGAGGCTTTCATGTCTCAGTGATATCACTCAGCAGCATGGCATGGAGTCTGTAGTTCACAGAGTTCCAAAGAGCAGAAGCAGCTTGGGGTCTTTACAGCCTAGAGTTTATCTGTGGCAAGCAGATTTTGGACGTAGTTTCCCAGGGCATGTAAATCACGCAGGCTCTAAATGCCTACAAATCTGCATGTCTGGGCTATGTTTAACACAAGTGGATGTTTAAAAATTTGAGTTTGGTGCCAGTTGGCTTTTGAGCTAATGGGTCTCAGCTTGCTGTGAAGAAATAACCTAGGCGCCAATACACAGAGGCCATCCTTGTCTCATTTACATTATATGCAGTGACTCTATCCTTTTTTGCTCACGATTGTTTTATTCATTTCTTTTAGATTTGTTTACTGAGATTATTTGGTAGGTAAGATTTCAGTTTATTGTAGTTTGCTAATTCATTATTCAAAGTGTTCTAATAAAAATTTTGCTCCATCCTTAGTCCCCATTTAAACAAAGCTGCTGTGGGTAAGGTCATCGATGGCCTTCGTGTTATCAAATCCGTTTTGTTAAGAGAATTTTAATGTTTAAAATTTTCTTATGTGTACACATGTTTAATTTATGTAATTTCAAAACGGGGTATCATACATGGAATTTGGTAGTTTTCTTTCATTTTTTGTTCACTTACTCTGTTTCTTAATGCTTTACTGTAACCCACAAAGCAATGTCCCCAATATTTATTATGTATAACTGATATTCACATAAAACATATTTTGTCATTAAGTGTTATCTTTTTCCACATATGTGTTCCTGTCTTTAGTCTTCTATTTTCTCTCTCTCCCGCTTCTCTCCCACCCTTCCTCTCTCCATTTATGTAAGTATTTAAATCATTTTAAAAATCATTTTATGTGTCACTTCAAAGCCTTCAGTGTAAATTGAGGGTCCAATTTTGTTTTCTTTGAATTGTTTATTCTCATATATTAATTTTTCATCTACATGTAGATTCTCAATTTTTTACCACTCTTGCTTATTCTTAATTAATACAATTGTTTTTCTTAATTGATCAATTCCAACAGTTCTATAGTAGGTGCTGATATCCGGTGAGAAAAGTTCCTCTTAATAGTCTTTTTTTGGTACAATTTTCTGACTATTCTTCTACATGAACTTTAAAATAATTTAATCCAATTTTAAAATGCTTTTGTGATTCTAATGTGAATTTAATTGAATTTATATATAATTTTAGGAGATTTATGTTTTTACAAGAGCTTTGTTTGTTTTTTTGAGACAGGGTCTCACTTTGTCACCCAGGCTGGAGTGCAGTGGTGGGATCTCAGCTCACTGAAGCCCCAGCCTCCCACCTCAGCCTCCCAAGTACCTGGTTCTATAAGCATGCGCCAAGCCCAACTAGTTTTTTGTTTTGTTTTGTTTTGTTTAGAGATAGCATTTCACAATTTGCCCTAGCTGGTCTTGAACTCCTGGGCTCAAGCAGTCATCCTGCCTCAGCCTCCCAAAGTGCTGGGATTACACGTATGAGCCACTGTGCCTAGCCTCATCTGTTTCTTATTCAATAGCTTTTGGTAACATTTTTGTAGTTTTTATCTTATAGATCTTCTTTCTTGGTAAATTTATTTTACCTTTATTATTTTTGTTATTGTGAATATTTTTACCATTAGCATTTCAAGGTGCTTATTGCTAATATATTTTGTATTATCATCTTATTTCCAAATACCTTACCAATATCCCTCTTTAAAATATTTGAAAGTTCTGTTTTTCCTAATCTCTATGATTTCCTAGGCATATAATCATACCCACAAAAAGTTTTCTATATATTTATACTGATTATTTCATTTAAAAATCTTGTTACATTCATGGATCCTCCAAGATAATCTTTAATAACAAATAATGACAGCAGCTATTCCTACTGGTTCCTTGTTTTAATTGAAACGTTCTTTTATGACTTAAAATAAACTTGTTTTGTAGGCGTTTCATAAATAACGGTTATGTTTAGACACTTTCCTTCAATTTCTATTTTACTCAAGAATCTTCATTAGGAGTGGATGTTTAATCTTAACAATAGCCCTCTCAGCATCTATTGATATAATCACATTTTTCTCTTCTTTGATGTCATTTATGTAATTGTATTACTATAGTTAACTGATATTGAAATACCCATGAATTCCTGAAATACAATGCTCTTTGCATACTGTATTACTCTTTTTTGTTGTTGCAGTTATTGATAACAGTGCTGGGTTTTTATTTAGAATATTCATTCATATGTATAAGTCAGATTGGTCTATAGTTTTGGTTTTTTGTTTTTTTGTTTTGAGACGGAGACTTGCTCTGTCACCCAGGCTGGAGTGCAGTGGCGTGATCTCGGCTCACTGCAACCTCTGCCTCCTGGGTTCAAGCTGGGATTACAATCATGCACCACCATGCCGGGCTAATTTTTGTATTTTTAGTAGAGATGGAGTTTCGCCGTATTGTCCAGGCTGGTCTTGAACTCCTGACCTTAACTGATCCACCTGCCTTGGCTTCCCAAAGTGCTGGGATTACAGGTGTAAGCCACTGCACCTGGCCTATAGTTTTGTCTTATGTTTATCAGGTTTTCATATTAATGCTGCACTGCCTATGTGAAATGAATTGGATTTTCCTTTTTTAAAAAATTTGGGATACTTTAACATTGGAATTATCCTTCTTGCAACCCTAGTACTTTTTAAATTATGGATTTAAAAAAATTGCTTTACATTCTCTTCTTTGTAACTGGTCTATTAACATTTTAAATTTCTTCTTGGATTAGTTTTGGTCATGTATATTTTTCCAGAAAATTACCCATTTTCTCTAGATTTTCCAATGTGTTGCTATATAGTTGCATGTAGCATTTCAAAGTGAATCTTTCTTTTTTC
This sequence comes from Symphalangus syndactylus, assembly GCF_028878055.3. Taxonomy (NCBI): domain Eukaryota; kingdom Metazoa; phylum Chordata; class Mammalia; order Primates; family Hylobatidae; genus Symphalangus; species Symphalangus syndactylus. Next base: position 35,411,596 of record NC_072432.2, read on the forward strand.
TTTTTTTTTTTTTTTTTTTTGAGATAGAGTCTTGCTCTGTGGCCCAGGCTGGAATGCAATGGCACGACCTTGGCACAGTGCAACCTCTGCCTCCTGGATTCAAGCGATTCTTCCACCTCAGCCTCCCAAGTAGCTGAGATTACAGACATCTGCCATCATGCCCAGCTAATTTTTGTATTTTTGTAGAGATGAGTTTTCACGATGTTGGCCAGGCTGGTCTTGAACTCCTGACCTTAGGCAATCTGCCCGCCTTGGCCTCCCAAAGTGCTGGAATTAATTACAGGTGTGAGCCACCGCATCTGGCCCTCAAAGAGAATCTTTCTACCTTCATCTTATTTTACTTCTTGGTAGCATTCTACAGAGTTGAAGATCGTACTTGTGAGTTTTGAGTTTCTTGATTTGTTGAATGGATATGATTAATTTATATCTTTAGTGTGATCATGCAGAGAAATGTATGAGGGATAGTGACAGAAAATTACAGGAAATCTGAAAATTTAATAAATTGTTAACATTTTCATTTTCTCACTAGTACAGGGTTCATCTCAGTAATTATGAAATGTACTACCCTCTTTTCCTTTTCTATATTATTTTGAAAATTACAGCCTTATTATATAATGAGATCAGAAATGTGTTAACATTATGGCTGATCTATCTGACAAGAGTGTTCTAAGAAAACAGTATCACAAATATACTTTCTCACCATAATTGTTCAAAACAGAAATTTTGTAAGCAAAGAATCAAGCATTTAAACCAAAGTTAGAGTGATGTCATCTCTGGTTGAAAAACACAGTCTTTCTAAACAGATTTTCAATGTCCTTCAAGACCATAACTAATATAAAATTATACAATTGCTAATAATATGAACCGTACACTTTTTATATTAAAATGATGCTTGCTACAACATGACTTTACTAAATTGGATTTCTGCAAAAGATAAAACACCAGGCATGGTTGCACACGCCTGCAATCCCAGCACTTTGGGAATGCTGAGGCAGGGAGGATCACTTGAGTCCAGGACTTCGAGACCAGCCTGGGTAACACAGTGAGACTCTGTCCTTAGAAAAGTACAAAATTAGCCAGGCATGATGAAGCATGACTGTAGTCTCAGCTACTTGGGAGGCTGAGGTGGGAGGATCACTTGAGTACAAGAGGCTGAGGCTGCGGTGAGCTAGGATCACGCCCCCGCACTCCAGCCTGGGTGACAGGGCCAGACATTGTCTCAAAATATATGAAAGTAGATAAAATTAGTTTACTTGCTGAACATGATCAAATATAGCAACTTTCCAGTAAAAGACTATTAGGACAAACTATGTTAACACAACCTCAGATGATGCAGCATAGTTAAAACAAAACAAAACAGCTTTGGGCATATTCTATACTCCAACCTCTGTGTTGCAAAGGGACTATATGGCCAACTAGGTGTTGAGGCAGTCACAGAACTGCTGCACATGTGGTTTTTAAACATGATTTTTAATTCCCCCTAAAGTGGAAGAAGTCATCTAACAAAATTTACTATGACTTAAATTGCTACTGCTTTAGTTTTCCTGAAACTTTAACAAAATAAATTATGTAGTAAATTATAGTCATTAAGCTTGAAAAATGTTTCAATTGAATGGGAAAACTTCCTGTGATAAAGCCTCCAATCATCAATGAATAAGTCAATATATTTTACGCATAAATTTTCCAACATGTTAAGCACTAAGCTTTTAACTAAATAGCTAAGGGGAGCCGGGCGCGGTGGCTCACGCTAGTAATCCCAGCACTTTGGGAGGCCGAGGCGGGCGGATCAGGAGGTCAGGAGATCGAGACCACGGTGAAACCCCGTCTCTACTAAAAATACAAAAAATTAGCCGGGCGTGGTGGCGGGCGCCTATAGTCCCAGCTACTCGGAGAGGCTGAGGCAGGAGAATGGCGTGAACCCAGGAGGCGGAGCTTGCAGTGAACCGAGATCGCGCCACTGCATTCCAGCCTGGGTGACAGAGCAAGACTCCGTCTCAAAAAAAAAAAAATAGCTAAGGGGAAATTGTTACCACCAAATGCAACACATATCCTGCCTTTTTAAATAACACATACTACTTATCTTGATTCCAATTCATCACTAAATATCACTTGTATAATTTGATCACAGTGATGTCCTCAGAGACGGTTGTATGCAGAATCTTATGAATCGTCTCAAGCTGCTATGCTTTTAATGTTCACCTTAAATTTATTTTTGTTCCCTTGCCTTGCTGTCAGCTGTCACATTTTATAGTTCACCCCTTCTGCGAGACCCTTTCAATACTTGTGATTTGTTAAGAAGCAGAAATCAGATAACCAAACTTGTTAGAATTCAGTGTGAAGTAAGAATAAGTAGACTCTGGGTAGCTGCTGCCTCTACCATTAAAAATTTTTTAAAAAGAAGACTTTTCAATTACCATTTAATTTGAACTTGACTTACCTAGACTACTATTAGTCGATATTAGTTTAACAGAGGGAAAATTGTTAATAAAGTAGATGTAATATGTAAACACATACATCATTGCCTTGTTCCGGATCTATCAATGATTTCATACTTTGACTATATCTAAATTACCTGCTTTTCCTGGCCTTCTAAGTGGTCTTTAATTCAGCCCTGCTTTCCATGGGTCAAATTTCCTACAATGCTGAGATGTTTATATTGGTTTCCTCCTGTCCTATGAACTTCGTACTGATTTCTGCCCCAATAAATTTGATTAGATGAAGAAAAAAAAAGACTTTTTTTTTTTTTTTAAGATAGAGTTTCACTCCTGTTGCCCAGGCTGGAGTGCAGTGGCACGATCTTGGCTCACTGCAACCTAGGCCTCCTCAACTCAAGAGATTCTTGTGCCTCAGCCTCCCAAGTAACTGGGACTACGGGTGCGCCACTGTGCCCAGCTAATTTTTGTATTTTTTTTGTAGAGATGAGATCTCACCATGTTGCCCAGGCTGGTATGGAACTCCTGAGACCAAGTACTCCACCCACCTCAGCCTCCCAAAGTGCTGAGATTACAGGTGTGTAGTCACTGCACCAAGCCAATGAGGCACTCACTTCTGAATAATGTACAAGCATTAGTAACATCTCCCCTGGTCTTTTCAGTTTGGTTATGCTGCCACAACTGAATTCTAAATGGGTTAAGTATTACACAATTAGTTAGGTTTCTTTCGTAGGTATCAAATAAAACATCCACCTAAATTCTTAAGAACCTTGTTAAATAGTGGAATTTACAAACTCTCTATACAGATTCTGATAGCACATTTCTATTGGAAGACTGTGGAATCACAATGAGGAAGGTAGTACTATATAGATCAGCAGCTGGCTTAATTGGCTTCCTGTAACTTATTAACAAATTAGGTTACAAAATACAAAGGCAACTTAATGAATCATCATATTTGGCATTGAACTCAAAGCTGAATTGTGTGAATTGTGAGGTGCTTTCCATAATTCAACTTGCTTAATTACCCATATGAATGAATCATTCATACCTCAAGCCTGCTAACACTTTTGGATACCTGATGTTTATGTAATTGTGGTGCTCATTTGCTGAGTAAGGCATGAGTAGTTTCCTAGGTAAGCAGAAGCAGCCCTCAAAACAATCATAATGTGACACAGTAACAACAGGGCTGTATTTTGAAGGCTCTAGAAACCCAAGAGGTATTTCAAGAGCCAAGTTATTTTTTTTTCTTTTACCACTTATCCTCAAGTTCTATAAGTTACTTATACTGTATCAATTCAAATACATTTGGTTATTAGATGTCTATTTTTTAAAGATGGACAAGATAAAATTGTGTGAATTTACAAGAAGTAATGGAAACTGCTAATAATGCTTATTTAAAGGAGTTATTAAAGCAACAGCTTACTACTAACCCTAGGCTTCTAAAAAATTTGCACAGGTGGGAAAAGATATGGGCATAGCTCTTAGCATATTTTAACAACTGAAAATGTGGCAGGGAAAAAGTCTTTATTCTGAGAGTATAACCATCTTACTTTTGGGGTATTAAAATTACCTTGTATGAGATAATTCATTTTCAATGTTATTTGACAAAATTCAAAGTTGGTCATTCATTTTAGTCTCATTTTTAGTAAATTTGCCTCCTGTCAAATCTAAGTTATGGGAACCACTAGAACATGTGTGAAAACAAGTTGCTGTGAGATGCAGTGATAGATTTTACAAAAAGAAAAGCATTTCATGACCACAGACCAGGATATCCAAAATTTTGGTGAGGTGGATTTTTTCCAAAGTCTGGTAACCAACTGTGGAAAAATAATTGGTTAATCTGACAGTAAGGCCCCTTAACAGTGTTGAAGAAAATGTATCCGAAAAAGTACCCAGAGTCAAAGAAGTGAGAGCAATGCTGTATTTATCCCCCACTGACATATGAGGAAAGAACAATAATTTTGGACATACACCTTGTAAAACTTCTCAAAAACCAGACTACATTTCTAACTCTAAAATACATGCTGCTGGTCATGAAGATGTTACGATCATATAATTGAACCTACTGACATTACATGTAATAAATTAAAAACCCAAGTACCATGCTTAGTGTAGTGTCTGGTACATACAAGTGCTCAATAACAATTAGTTTTATTTCTAGAAGGATTACCTCTCTCTGCCTCTTGTACCTTCTTATAAAAAGAAAGCAAAGTGAACTGAATAAATTGTATCTTAAAACAGACTAAAGAAAAGCTTTTGTATTTGTCTTTTCTCAACTAAGCAGTTTCCATAGTGCCCAGCAAGGTCTCAGAAATGCACTCAGTGAAGGGGGTTAAATGGTAACTCTTTCAGAACAGAAAGGATTCCCTACAGAGCCCAGCAGAGGCAGAGCACTATGTTGCCCAGCCTGGCCTTGAACTCCTGGGCTCCGGCATCGCAGCCATCCTCCCACCTCAATCTTCCCAGCAGTTGGGACTACAGGCCTGTGCCATGGCACCTGGCTAAGGATAGCTATTATGAGAGTAGTAATGTAAGATGAAACTAAAAAGACTCCTAATAGTAGGATTAAAAAGCACAAAAATTTTAACGGTTCTCCAGTATGTTTATTTTGCAAACTTTTTTGTACAGTTGACCCTTACACATGGGTTTGAACTGGGTGGGTACACTTATGTGCATACTTTTTTCAATCAAATGCAGGTGAAGTCACACAGATCAGCATTTGTGCATGGGATGTGAAACTCATGTGTACAAGCGTCAATTGGAGGGCCAACTTTTCTACGTATGGGTTCTGCAAGACTTTCTGTGGGACTTGAGTATGGGCAGATTTTGGTATATGTGTGGCCCTGGAACCAGTCCCCAGCATATACAAGGGATGACTGTATTTTAATGGTTTATAGTGTTAAAAAGAGAAAAATGTCCACGTAAGCACAATTTTGAACACTGAACTATTTTAATATGAATTAATATGTCTTATGTTTACTACCAATTGATCTTCAAATTGCAGCAGCCCATGAGTTTGGTTGTTTAAGTGTTCTTGCCATTCCACCCCAGCTGTCACTGAGTCAAACAGTTTAAAATATACACACACACAAACAGACACAAGCCTTTTGTAAAGTAAACAAATCTTTTATATTGTAAATAACTGTTCCTCAATGGAACTTTTTGTATCCAGTTTACTTCTTTTCTAAAGCTGGGATATTCATATTAAATACACAACAATCTCTATAAAGCAAAGAGTCTATCTCTGTGAAAACACAAGTAATTCTTGATGGCAATATTTTTCTTAATTCACCTAAACAAATGCAGTTTGGAAGGCCAAAAGGAGAAAAAAACACTTCAGATTATCAAAACCAAAAGAGATATGAAAAAATAACATATTTAACAATGTAGGTGGGAATTTTAAATACAAGATCCTGTTGAAAATATTGATATTCAAAGAAACAAACAGCTTTGGATCCATAGCCACAATTTAGGTTTTCCTAGATTAAAATCAGAAGTGATTTTATTGTTGGAAGATACATTAATTCTTTGAAGTCAGAATAAGAGGCTTGACAATTTAACTTCTAATTAAGTGACTGAATAGACAAAGGATCAAATACAAACAGTAGTGCAGGAAGAAAATAAATTGGAAGAAATAATTGTTCAACCAGTAGTAATAATTAAGACCACCACTTTAAAATTTTCTATACACAAAGAATGAGAAAATATTGTTACAATATTATTATTATACTTCTTTCTTCTTCAGTATTAGTGGGCCCACATTATCTCCTGTCAATTCATTGTGTTTATTATGTGAACCATCACAGGCAGGAAACTAAAAAGAAAAAAGAATTACAAGTGTTATTTTTAAAATATGATTCATTAGGTAGAAACATTTGTGAAATGCTCTCAGAAAGAAAGCATATCACTTGCTAAAAAAATCAGATCGTTTTCCTGAGTAATAGTTACATTCTACATCCAACTGAACCATATTCAAAATCTAACAATTTAAACAGTTACTTCATTATTTGGTTTAGATTTTAAATAAAAACCTGTAAATGATTCCATATGAGTGATTAAAATAGACAACAGGTTTAAAAGGGAATCAAGTAAGTTCTTGGTCATTTGTGGAGCTTAAAATTCGAGCTTACCTATTGCTTAATTTTAAAACATGGAATTTAATTCAAAATAAATTATAATTTTTTCTTGCTATAAAACTCATGCATACCACACAATTTTTGAAAAAAAAAAAAATACATTTTAGGCTGGGTGTGGTATCTTATGCCTGTAATCTCAACACTTTCGGAGGCAGAGGTGGACAAATCACTTGACATCAGGAGTTCAAGACTAGTCTGGCCAACATGGCAAAACCCCATCTCTAACTAAAAATACAAAAGTTAGCTGGGCATGGTGGCATACGCCTGTGTCTCGGGCGCTTGGGAGGCTGAGGTGGGAGAATTCCTTGAACCCAGGAGGTGGAGGTTGCAGTGAGCTGAGATCATGCCATCGCACTCCAGCCTGAGTGACAGAGCAAGACTGTCCCCCGCAAAAATAAAGAATAAAAATAAATTTTAAAAAATTCACTCATAACACATCCAGATATAGGTAATAATAATTAACAGTTTGGTATATTTTTTCCTATGCATTTACTGTGTGTATTCTTTTTTTTCTTTTTTTGTTGTGAGACAGAGTCTCACCTTGTCACCCAGGCTGGAGTGCAGTGGCGTGATCTTGGCTCACTGCAACCTCTGCCTCCTGGGTTCAAGTGATTCTCCTGCCTCAGCCTCCTGAGTAGCTGGGATTACAGGTGCGTGCCACCATGCCTGGCTAATTTTTTTTGTATTTTTTAGTAGAGACAGGGTTTCACCATGTTGGTCAGGCTGTTCTCAAACCCCTGACCTCGTGATCCGCCTGCCTCGGCCTCCCAAAGTGCTGGGATTACAGGCGTGAGCCACTGCGCCCGGCCTGTGTGTATACGTTTTTTAAACAAAATTGGGATCATACTGTAATATGCTTTCTTACTTATATCAGGATCTCATGTCATTATATATCCTTTAAAAACATGATCATTCCCTTAGTTTATAAAAATTTTGCTATTACAAAGGATGCTGTGATGAGCAATACTGTACTTAAAACCTCAAATAATCTATGATCAAGTACAAGAAAACAGATTTTGTCAACTACTTATAGTACTTATCACTCCAAACTCCTTCCCCCATTAAAAATCATGTATAATTGAGGCTACCATTTACTACCTCATATTATTAAAGCAGTTTACATATATCATCTCACTTCTTCATGTGTAATGTGGATGTATCAGGTTAAAACAAACCCTGAAGATTAGATTAAAAATTAAGTAACTTGTTCAACCAAACTCATTCTGTGACAATTATCATATTTGACCACTATTTACTATGACACCAAAGCTTTTTTCCATTAAACCTTATGTCCTCCCTCAAAGAATGTGTATTTTAAAATACATGTTACTCTGCATAAACGCCAAACATTGCAAAAGCATGAGATTTTTATTCTTTTTTGCTGCTCCAACTTTTCTAATGTAGGTAGTATCTATCATGACATGAAAACTTCAATTTAGGAATATGGTCTTTCAATACCAAATATTACAGAAAATTCTCTCATCTTAAAGAACTTCAAAACTGGGGATTTAAGAGGCGAAACAATCCTAGCACTGCAAAATTTTAGTGTACACGTAAACAGACATCTTACCGTTTTAGAACGCCAACACCTACAATAAGCTGCTTTGGTAAGACACAAATCTTCAATGTTTATTTCATTCACTACTTTCGGATTTTCCTTTTGTATTTTAAGATTAATCAAGCTATCCTTCTGTTGTTTCTTCTTTGGGAGGAATGGACGAACTGCAAGGTAGCCAAGAAGTGCGAGTACACCAAGGAAAGGCAATAATCGAAGCCATTCTGAAACTAAACATGTAGATTTGTCAGAATCTGCAGTGCTCTTGGAAAAGAATTTAAAATAGCATGTCTAGTTTCATCCTTGAGCTTATTCTTTATCTGTTACTTTTCACATTAATTCCTTTTTAATGGATCCATAAAACTGTGAATAAATAACACAATAAAGCCAGCTCTACCAAAGACCACCTTATTTTATTTATAATTTGAGACCAGTGAAACTAGAAACCTAACTTTTCATAAATATGTTCCATTTCAAATATCCTATCTCATTGTCTACATCACATCTATTTGTGTTTGTCTATTTTTATTTTAGGAATTATGATCACTATAACTATAAACAAAATTCAATGTATGTTTTATAGGTTAAGAAAACATTTTAACTCTTATCTCCTTAATACTATGTCTAAAATCATACAATAGAATATCTGCAAAATTTTTAGCACTGATTCATAATATCAGAGAGAACATATCCTCTGATGCTTTAAGGTACATTTTTGGTAAATGTTGCTAAAGAGCACTGAAATGTTGTGTAAAAGCTACTATTTTAAAGAACAAATTGAAACTTTCTATGTTGAATGTTCTCATTTTAAGATACATCTAATTCCATAAACTTCACTTAAAGCCTTTTGGAGTACCTAGCCTGTCTTAAGGGGACAGAAAATATAAGTGATACAAATGAAACAGTCCCTATGCCTGTGGAAACAACAATACCAGGAAACCAAGATAAACATTCAACACACATTTATCAAATGTTTGCTAGCACCCTGCCTCTGCTGGGCTTTTTTCTGTTCTTATAGAATTATCAGTTAACTTCCTTCACTGAATGCCTAATCTGATACCTTGCTAGGCACTATGTAGAAATAGCTTAGTTGAGAAAAGAGAAAAACAGGAAATAATATGCTAACGCATGCTAATAAACATTAAAGATAAATGAACAGGTTATGCTAAGAGAATAAGGGCACTAGCTCATTTAACACTATGTTAGCTTAAACAACTATATGTGGTAGGTATCATTATTATCCCCATTTTACATGTGAGAAAACTGTAGCCTAAGCAGGTTTAGTCCAGGACACCCTAAATCCAAAGCCTGTTGTCAGTTATCATGAATCAAACCCAATAGATCTAAAATTAAAATCTGTTCCTCTCTTGGTAAAACTACTCTCAAGAGATAATAGTACTATTTAACTATTGAAAGAAAGACAATATGAACTCTTCCAAAATGGAATTATTTTTGATATAACATCGTGCCAAAGAAATCTAAATGAAAAAACCTATTTATCTACCATTTGCATAGATAGCACCTATAAGAGTGGCTGGCAAAAAAGACACAATAAATGGTAGCTTTTATTCAGCGATTATAGAGATTGGTGAGGAAGTACTAGCAACTCCTTTGAAAAAAATATTTTGCCAAATAACTTGACAATGCTATATGGGCAAAAATCTTCAGGAATATAATCTTGTAGTTACCACAATAAAACTCTGTAAAAGTATGAACTTTGTCTGCCATGTTGGCTGTTACATTCTCATAACCAAAGTGGAGACAATCCAAATAGGTTCTCTGAGTGAATTAAAGCTCTGGAGATGACACAGAACTGTTTTCTGGGGAAGGAGGCCTATGTATAAGATCTGTGCTACTCAATATGGGCACCACTAGCCATACTGTTTAGATTTGTACCCAATAGACTTGTAGAAACTGTCTTGAAATAACAGTTTATTACTTATAGTTCCCAAGAGGAGAGGATACACTGCAATGCAAGGCCACATGAGAAGGTACTAGGGTTGATCGGGAGGAAGAAAGAGGAAAGGGATAAAGCATGGGCACAGGCCTTTATTGTGGTTTCCATGGAAAAGGCAAGGCAGGAAACTGTTCAGGTCTGGCTAGCTTGAATAATTTCAGTGGGTTCTGGTCAAAAGTAGTGGTCCCTAGTCGTCTCCTACCTGTCCCTGGGGTGACTTAGGACAGGAGAAATATTGACTGGAGAAATATTGACTTCATGTGTAAGGGTTAGATAAAGGAGGTGGTTGGGGGCATGGGCTTTGGATTGGTTGGTTAGCATATGAAAGGCATGCTCACAGGCAAATTATTTAGTATCTCTAGGAATTAAATCGTCTCCACAGCCAACAAGGCTCCTAAGATATTAAAGCATAATAAAATACAGAAAATTGAAAACACGGTTAATATACACATGTGGGTGTGGTGGCTCATGCCTATAATCCCAACACTTTGGGAGGCTGAGGAGGGCAGATCACGAGGTTAGGAGTTCAAGACCAGCCTGGCCAACATGGTGAAACCCCGTCTCTAATAAAAATACAAAAAATTATCCAGGCGTGGTGGCAGGCGCCTGTAATTCCAGCTACTTGGGAGGCTGAGGCAGGAGAATCACTTGAACTCAGGAGGCAGAGGTTGCAGTGAGCCAAGATCACGCCATTGCACTCCAGCCTGGGCGATAAGAGCAAGACTCCATCTCAAAAACAAAACAAAACAAAACAAAAACACATGTGGCTATTCACATGTAAATAAATTAAAATTAAGTAAAATGTAAAATGCTGTTTCTAAGACACACTGGTAACCTTTCAGAGGCTCAACAGCTAGCTACATGTGATTAGTGACTACCATATTGAACAGTACAGAGAACATTTTCATTACCACAAAGTTTTACTGGACAGTGCTACTATAGATCATTGGCTCTATAAAGTGCCATCTCCATAGAATGGCAAGGCTACCTTTCCAGCTTCAACTTCCACAAACATGGTCTCTTCATGTACCTGAGGCCAGCCAAAGCTACTGTCTAGTAAGCAGCCTTTTTGAGTTCTTTGCATATGGAGTTCCTTCTGTTTTATCTGACTAATTATCCTAGCTGGCAATTGGCCCCAGCATCCGGTATGTAACTTGAAATGGCAGTCATTAAATGTTTGTTCAATGTAGAATAACGTTAAGTATTTGTATATATTATGATATTTTAGAAGTCATAAGAGCTTAAATTTATCAAAAAGCAAGTGAATGGGAATGCAAAGATGAAAACCTTATTTATTTATTTTTGAGACAGGGTTTCACTTCCATTGCCCAGGCTGGAGTGCAGTGGTATGCTCTTGGCTCACTGCAACCTCCACCTCCCGGTCTCAAGCTATCCTCCTGCCTCAGCCTCCCAAGTAACTGAAACTGCAGGAGCATACCACAACATCTGGCTAATTTTTGTATTTTTAGTAGAGATGGGGTTTCACCGTGTTGGCCAGGCTGGTCTCAAACTCCTGACCTCAAGTGATCTGCCTGCCTCAGCCCCCCCAAAGTCCTGGGATTACAGGTGTAAGCCACCATGCCTGGTTGAAAACCGTCATGTTAGACTCTTAAATATAGCATTTCCTATCTTAACCCACAAACCTCAAGAACAAATGGTATTATTACTGTTTTAAAATCCACTTCAGAAAATATTCTTTTGAACACTTAATTCCTTGGTAAAACATTACGCTTAAAAATACAGTAATGAGAGGTACTATTACCTCCTACAACAAAGTAATAACTTACCAAAGTCTTAACATAATCTACTTTTTAAAGATAACCAACTACAATTTAACTACTGAAAAACTTTATACATGAAAGCAATACAGCTCGAAAAGCTCAATTCAAATGACTGTAAGTACATTTATTCAGGCTGATTTTTTTGTACTGATACATAATAACTGTACATATTTATGGGGTACATGTGATATTTTGGTACATGCATACATGCATACGATGTGCAATGATCAACTCAGTGTAACTGGGATATTCATCACCTCAAACATTTATCATTTATTTATATTGAGAACCTTCCAAATTTTCTCTCCTAGCTATTTTGAAATATACACTAAAATTACTGATAACAATAGTCACCCTATTATGCTATTGAATACTAGAACTTTTCTTATATAACTGTACTATAGTGCCCATTAACCAACCTCTCTTCATTCTCTCCCTCCCTACCCTTCTAGCCTCTGGTAACTATCATTTGACTATCTCCATGAGATCAACTTTTTAAGTTCCCACATATGAATGAGTACATAGAATATTTCTCTGTCAATTAAGGCTGATTTTATATGAAGAAAGATAAAATACAGAAGAATCCAACAAGAAATTAAAAAAAAAATTTTTAATGTGCTAGTCCCTATGGATCTAAAATGTCAGCTATTACAGACATTTTAGATACTTTGAAAGGAAAATATTACTAACTGTAAATAATGTACAAAAAAAATTTTTTTTTTGAGACAGAGTCTTGCTCTGTTTCCCAGGCTGGAGTGCAGTGTCAGCTCACTGCAACCTCCACCGCCCGGGTTCAAGCGATTCTCGTGCCTCAGTGACCTCCCGAGAATCCGAGCCGGGATTATAGGCACATGCCACCACGCCCAGCTAATTTTTGTATTTTAGTAGAGACAGGGTTTCACCGTGTTGGTCAGGTTGGTCTCAAGCTCCTGAACTCAGGTGATCCACCCACCTTGGCCTCTCAAAGTGCTAGGATTACAGGCGTGAGCCACCGTGCCTGACCAAATAAAATAATTTAAAATAATTTTTTTTAATGAGGCAGTCTCACTCTGTCACCCAGGCTGGAGTGCAGTGGTGTGATCTTGGCTCACTGCAACCTCTGCCTCCCAGGTTCAAGTGATTCTTGTGCCTCAGCCACCCAAATAGCTGGGATTATGGACGTGCGCCACCACACCAAGCAAATTTTTGTATAAAATAATGTATTTCATTCAGCATATATTTATTTTTGTCTTAGGATTATAAAAAATAACATCTATGTATTTATTTGGTAAATATATCTTTTTTGGTATGTAAATACATAGGCTATAAATGCTTAAAAAAATAAGGCTATATTGTACTTTTCACTTAATGGTATGTCAGGTTATTATATTATTTCCCCAACTCCTTAATATCAGTTGGAAACATAAATTTTAATGGCTGCATCTACCTATCATGTTCCCCAATCACAATATAAGAGATACAAGGGGGCTGGGCGTGGTGGCTCACGCCTGTAATCCCAGCACTTTAGGAGTCTGAGGTGGGCCGATCACTTGAGGTCAGGAGTTCGTGACCAGCCTGGCCAACATGGTGAAATCCCAACTCTACTAAAAATACAAAAAATTAGCTAGGCGTGGTGGCACGTGCCTGTAATCCCAGCTACTCAGGAGGCTGAGGCAGGAGAATCACTTAAATCCCGGAAGTAGAGGTGGCAGTGAGGTAAGATCTCACCACTGCACTCCAGCCTGGGAGACAGAGAAGAGACTCTCTCTCAAAAAAATAAAAAAAAAAGGAAAAAAAAGAGAAAAAAAAGAAAAAGAGAGATACAAGGGCAGAGACCTTATTTGTCCCTGTGTCTATATAATGTCTGGCTCAATTTATTTAACTTACTTTTGTTTGAAGTGTTTAATATACAGTTCAGTTTATTGAGCTTGGTGTTTGGTTTTTTTTTTTTTTTTTTTTTTTTGAGGTGGAGTCTCGCTCTGTGGCCCAGGCTGGAGTGCAGTGGCATGATCTTGGCTCACTGCAACCTCTGCCTCCCAGGTTCAAGCGATTCTCCTGCCTCGGCCTTCCGAGTAACTAGGATTACAGGTGCCTGCCAAAACACCCTGCTAATTTTTGTATTTTTAGTAGAGATGGGGTTTCACAACGTTGGCCAGGCTGGTCTCAAACTCCCATCTGCCTGCCTCAGCCTCCCAAAGTGCTGAGATTACAGGCGTGAGCCACCGCACCTGGCCAAGCTTTGTGTTTGTGAAGCACTCAGTTTGATGAGTTTTGGAACTATATGGACCTATAAACACCACCTAAGACAAAACATATTTCCATTGCCCCAGAAAGTTTGCTCTTGTAGTACTTTTCCAATCAATCCCCCCCTTTCTGATTTTTAAGTGCTTACTAAACATTTTCTGAAAGAATAAATCAATTTCTCATTGTTAAACAAATTTTTACTATATAATTACTATAAAAGTTAAATATTTACTATATAAAGTATTACTAATATGGTTTGGCTCTGTGTCCCCATCCAAATCTCATCTCAAATTGTAATCCCATAATCCCCACATCAAGGGAGGAACCTGGTGGGTGGTGATTAAATCATCAAGGCAATCTCCCCCATGCTGTTCCCTGATAGTGAGTTCTGATGAGATCTGGTTTTAAAATGGGCTCTTCCTGCTTTGCTCTTCACTCTTCTCTCCTGCCTCCTTGTGAAAAAGGTGCCCCTTCCACCATAATTGTAAGTTTCCTGAGGCCTCCTTAGTCATGCATAACTGTGAGTCAGTTAAACTTATTTCTTTTATAAATTACCCAGTTTGGGGTAGTATTTTTATTTTAAGTTTTTATTTCTTTTATAGCAGTGTGAAAACTAATACAGTAAATTGCTACAACAGAGAGTTGGGTACTGCTAATAAAGATACCTGAAAATGTGGAAGCAATTTTGGAACTGGGTAACTGGCAGAGGTTGGAACACTTTGGAGGGGTCAGAAGACAGTAAGATGTGGGAAAGTTTGGAACTTTCTAGAGATTTATTGAATGGTTTTGACCAAAATGCTGACAGTGATACGGACAATAACATCCAGGTGGACATGGTCTCAGCTGGAGATGAGGAACTTATTGGGAAATGGAGCAAAGGTCACTCTTGCTATGCTTTAGCAAAAAGACTGGTGGCATTTTGCCCCTGCCCAAGAGAGTTATGAAACCTGTAACTTGAGAGAGAAATGATCTGAAATCGGAACTTAGGTTTAAGGGGAAGCAGAGCATAAAAGTTTGGAAAATTTGCAGCCTGATGATGCAACAGAAAAGAAAAACCCAGCTGGGTGCTGGTGGCTCATGCCAGTTATCCCAGCACTTTGGGAGGCTGAGGCGGGCGGATCATGAGGTCAAGAGATCGAGACCATCCTGGCCAACATGGTGAAACCCCATCTCTACTAAAAATACAAAATTAGCTGGGCATGGTGGTACGCACCTGTAGTCCTACTCGGGAGGCTGAGGCAGGAGAATCACTTGAACCCAGGAGGCGGAGGTTGCAGTGAGCTGAGATCGTGTCACTGCACTCCAGCTTGGATGACAGTGCGAGACTCTGTCCCCCTCTTTCCCCCCCACCAAAAAAAAAGAAAAACCCATTTTCTGGGGAGAAATTCAAGCTGGCTGCAGAAATTTGCATAAGTAACAAGGAGCCAAATATTAATTGCCAAGACAATGGGGAAAACGTCTCCAGGACATGTCAGAGGTCTTCACAGCAGGCCCTTCCATCACAGGCCCAGAGGCCTAGAAGGAAAAAATGGTTTTGTGGGCCAGGCCCAGGGTTTTGCTGCTTTGTGCAGTATTGGGACTTGATGCCGTGTCCCAGCCATGGCTAAAAAGGGCCAACATACAGCTTGAGCCACTGCTTCAGAGGGAGCAAGCCCCAAGCCTTGGTGGCTTCTATGTGGTGTTGGGCCTGTGGGTGCATAGAAGTCTAGAATTGAGGTTTGGGAACGTCACCTTAGATTTCAAAGGATGTATGGAAACACCTGGATGTCCAGGCAGAAGTCTACTGCATGGGTGGAGCCTTCATGGAGAACCTCTGCTAGGGCAGTGCAAAGGGGAAAATGTGGGGTTGGAGCCCTCACACAAAGTCCCCACTGGGTCACTGCCTAGCAGAGCTGTGAGAAGGCAGCTACCTGCTCCAGACCCCAGAATGGTATATCTAACAACAGCTTGCACCATGCATCTGGAAAAGCTGTAGGCACTCAATGCCAGCCCATGAAGGAGCTGCCATGGGAGCCTACCCCTGGCATCGGTGTGCTCCAGATGTGACATGGGGTCAAGGGAGAACATTTTGGAGCTTTATGATTTAATGACTGCCCCACTGGATTTCAGACTTGCATAGGCCCTGTGGCCCTTCTGTTTGGGCCAATTTTGCTCATTTGGAATAGGTGTATTTACCCAATGCCTGTACTGCCATTGTATCTTAAAAGGAACTAACTTGTGTTTTATTTTACTGGGTCATAGGTGGAAGGGACTTGCCTTGTTTCAGATGAGACTTTGTACTGTGGACTTTTGAGTTAATGATGAAATGAATTAAGACTCTGGAGGACTGTTGGGAAGGCATGATTGATTTTGAAATGCAAAATGGATGTGAAATTTGAGAGGAACCAGGGGTGGAATAATATGGCTTGGCTCTGTGTCCCCACCCAAATCTCACCTCTTACAATCCCCGTAATTTCCACATGTTGAGGGAGGAAACTGGTGGGAGGTGATTGGATCATGGGAGTGGTTTTCCCCATGCTGTTCACATGAGATCTGGTTTTATAAGGGGCTCTTGCCCTTTCACTCCTCACTCTTCTCTCTCCAGCCTCCTTGTGAAGAAGGTGTCTGTGTTCCCTTCTACCATGACCGTAAGTTTCCTAAGGCCTACCTAGCCATGCAGAACTGTGAGTCAACTAAACCTCTTTCCTTTATAAATTACCCACTCTTGGGTATTATCTTTTTTTTTTTTTCAGATGGAGTCTTACTCTGTCACCACGCTGGAGTGCAGTGGCGCAATCTTGGCTCACTGCAATCTCTGCCTCATGGGTTCAAGTGATTCTCCTGCCTCAGCCTCCTGAGTAGCTGGGATTACAGGTGTGCACCACCACACCCAGCTAATTTTTTTGTATTTTTAGTACAGACGGGGTTTCACCATGTTGACCAGGATGGTCTCGATCTCTGACCTCGTGATCTGCCCACCTCGGCTTCTCAAAGTGCTGGGATTACAGGCGTGAGCCACAGCACCTGGCCTCTTGAGTAGTTATCTTTATAGCAGTGTGAAAACAGACTAATACACCTACTATGTAGAGATACTGTGCTAAATGCAAATACAGTAGCTGTCTTATTTATATCTATGTAACCAGTGCTTAGTAATTTGCAGAGAACATGACTTCAGTAAACAACTAATTCAGTGTATCTGTGGTGTAAATCCAGATTTTCATATACTTGGAACCAGGTTTCTTTTGTCTGCAAAGCAGGAGTAACAACTGTAAGTTCATTTATTCAACAGTATTTACTTAGTACCCACCACACTCCACAAATTGCACTATGTGGGGATAAAGGCTAATAGATAAGGTCCCTTCTCTCATAGGGTATATATTTCAGAAGACAGTGACTATAAACAAGTGAACAAATAAACAAGATGATCACAGACTGTAGTAACTGTTATAAAGGAAACAAAGGATGACATAAGAGAAAAACTAACCTGGGGCAAAGCAGTGGGTTGGCTGCAATTTTAGGTAAGCGGTCAGGAAAGGTTTCTGAAAAAAGAACCTTTAAGCAGAGACCTAACGAATGAGAAGCCAGGAGCTCAAGCACTTGAGAGCAGAATTTTCAAGGCACAAAGAAAAGTAAAGAGTCTTCTAACTTCATAGGATTGCTGGGAGAAACAAATGAAGTAGGAACCCACTCAGTAAAAACTACAGAACATAATTCAAACTATTAATGCATTCTGCCTTAAAACTATATAGTTAGGTAAATATTTGTCTCCTCCCCAACTAAACAAAACAAAAAATCCCTAACTTCCTACCCTTTAACAGAGACTTACATAAACCAAGACCTCAGTAAGTTTTAGCCTAATTGAGTTTGTACTCCAATAAACTGGCATTTGAGATAATTCCTACAAGGTCTGGTCTTATTTGTCTTTGTTCATGGCTTATGAATAATAACAGTGTAAGTTAAAATACAGTAAGACTACTTAAAATATTTAAGAAAAAAACTTTCAGCACATTCTCAAATTATAATACCTCACTCACATGTATCAGGTGATGGAACAGGTACTGAAGATACAAAAATTATAAAACACAGTCCCTGTTAGAAAGGAGCTTGCCATTTAGTATGGAAGACAGACCTATAAAAGACGATTATAGTACTGTGTAGTATGAGCAATCATACAGAAGCAACACAGAGGTACAAGTTATTCACTCTTTACTGGCATGAGCAAAATCTGTACAGGTTTTGATACTTAAATAGGTTTCTGAAAGATGAAGAGTACAGAAGTTCATGGGAATATGGGAGGAGGAGCTTCATTCCATGCAGAGAAAGCTGCATAGGCAAAGGTACGGAGATATGACATACATTAAGTGTCTGGGAAACTAAGCACCATAGTATTGTTAGAATTTAATGAAAGGGAACTGTAGAACTGAGCAGGTGCCATATGATGACAAACTCTGATATTCAACAGGTAAGTAGGAATCTAACCTGTGCATAATAGGAAACCACTGAAATATTTGAGTATTAACCTAACTAGGAAATTGTTCACCTATGAAGTCACTCTGGTATCAGATGGAAGATGGATTAGAGGGCCACAGGAATAGCAGAGAGGGCTAGTGGAAGAAGACAAGGCAAGACAACCTGTTGGAAATCCATGGAAATGGTCTGGAAGAAAATAGTTTGAGATAAAACTAAGGTAGTGGCCATTAAAGCAGAGAAGAGAGAACAAATGTGAGCAGTAGTCTCTACTAGGATTCCCTAAACTGCAGAGAACAATGTGTTTGTGCTTGCATTTTCGTTTCTTTAGCTTAAAACAACAGAAACGTATTAACTCACAGTTCTAGTGGTGAGAAGTCCAAAATCAAGGTGTCAGCATGGTTGATTCCTTCTGGAGGATCTGAGGGAGAAGCTGTGGTGTCCCTTAGCTTGTAGGCCTATCACCCCAATCTCTGCCTCCATCTTCACATGGTGTTCTCCCTTTGTGTGTGCCCAAATTTCCTTTTTAAAATATTTTAATATAATTTTGACTTTTATTTTAGGTTGAGGAGGTAAATGTGCAGGTTTGTCATATGGGTATATTGTGTGATGCTGAGGTTTGGGATATGGCTGATCCTCTCACCTAGGTAGTAAGCATAGTACCCAACAGTCTTCAACCCTTGACCTCCTGCCTCCCTCCCCTGTAGCAGTTCCCAGTGTCTACTGTTGCCATCTTCATGTCCATGAATACTCAATGTTTAGTTCCCAGTTGTAAGAATATGTGTTATTTGGTTTTCTGTTTCTGTGTTAATCTCCTTAGGATAATGGTCTCCAGCTGCATCCATATTGCTGCAAAGGATAAGATTTTGTTCCTTTTTCTGTTTTGCCAATTTTTTTTTTTTTTTTTTGAAGACAGAGTCTTACTCTGTTGCCCAGGCTGTAGTGCAGTGGCACAATCTCAGCTCACTGTGACCTCTGTCTCCCAGGTTCAAGCGATTCTCCTGCCTCGGCCTCCTGAGTAGCTGAGAATACAAGTGTGCACTACCACACCCGGCTAATTTTTGCATTTTTAGTAGAGACGGGGTTTCACCATGTTGGCCAGGCTAGTCTCGTACTCCCAACCTCAAGTGATCTGCCTGCCTCAGCCTCCCAAAGCGGTGGGATTAAAGGCATGAGCCACACCGTGCCTGGCCTGTTTTGCCAATTTTTAAATGTGAGTTGTTCATCTTCTTACCAAGCTCAATACTGAGCAAGGACCTAATATTCATATTGACTTTTATGTCCCATTTTTTTTTTTTAAGAGATGGTTTCGCTCTGCTGCCTCAGCTGGAATGTAGTGCCACGACTCAAGCAATTCTCTTGCCTCAGCCTTCCACGTATCCCACTATTAAGATAAATAACAGGACCTAAAAGGAAGAATGAAAGAACCAGCACCATCAGAGAAACAAAATCTAGGCCACTCGCAGTGGCTCACACCTGTAATTCCAGCACTTTGGGAGGCTGAGGTGAGTGGATAGCTTGAGCTCAGGAGCTCAAGACCAGCCTGGGCAACATGGCAAAACCCCGTCTCTAAAAAGAGATACCAAAAAATGAGCCAGGTGTGGTGGCGTGCACCTGTAGTACCAGCTACTCAAGAGATTGAGGTGGGAGGATGGCTTGAGCTTGTGAAGTCAAGGCTGCAATGAGTGGGTAGAGATCATGCCACCTGCACTCCAGCCTGGGCAACAGAGTGAAACCCTTTCTCAAAAAAGAAAACCAAAATCTAGTCAGAAAAGAAAATTTCAAAGCAACTTGAATAGCTGATTTGGTCAGGCTTTGTGTCCCCACTGAAATCTCATCTTGAATTATAATCCCCATAATCCCCACGTGTCAAGGGAAAGACCAGGTGGAGGTAATTGGATTATGGGTGTGGTATCCCCCATGCTGTTGTTGTGATAGTGAGTGAGTTCTCATGAGATCTGATGGTTTTATAAGGGGCTCTTCCTCCTTTGCTCGGCACTTCTTCTTGCCATGATGTGAACAAGGTGCCTTGTCTCCCCTTCGCCTTCCGCCATGATTGTACGTTTCCTGAGGCCTCCCCAGCCATGCTGAACTCTGAGTGGATTAAACCTCTTTCCTTTATAAATTACCCAGTCTTGCACCGTTCTTTATAGCAGTATGAAAACGGACTAATACAGTAGCTACCAATTTTAACATAAATTTTCTGAAAGTTTAGACACTGTTAAAACGAAGTATCTTCTTTGAGAAACAAAATTAGGTTTAACCTTTTATTATATATAGTGACACAGGCTAGCTATGACACCTATTCCTTATGACATATAAATACTATTATTAAAACATTTTTTAACGTACTCATAGACAAACTCGGATCTCAATGAGGAATTACAATCCACAGAATTAGAACAGAATTTTTCCATTTCAAATTTTCAAACATCTACATCTAATATAGCCATATCACCTTCTGATACCATAAAAATAATACTGGCAGCTTGGTTGCTGGTTATTTTATAACATATTTTCTCATTTATCATTTGTAGCTAAACACAGAAATTATTTCTATTTCTTAACTGTAGAAAAGATAAAATGTTTTCAATGCATGGGTTTACTATTACCACTTAAAACCTAAGGTAGGGCTGGGTGCAGTGGCTCACACCTGTAATCCCAGCACTTTGGGCGGCCGAGGCAGGCGGATCACCTGAGGTCAGGAATTCGAGACCAGACTGGCCAACATGGTGAAACTCCATCTCTACTAAAAATACAAACAATTAGACAGGCATGGTGGCACATGCCTGTAGTCCCGGCTACTTAGGAGGCTGAGGCATAACCATTGCTTGAACCCAGGAGGCAGAGGTTGCAGTGAGCTGACACTGCACTCCAGCGTGGGCAACAGAGACTCCCTCTCAAAAAACAAAACAAAAACCTAATTTAAACATAAATTAGCTAATCACAGTAATTTATCTTGAACACCTCACTCTTGAAAATGTGACATAAACAAAGATAGTTAAGTTGTTTCTGATAGGTAAGAACTGCCTGTACTTAACTAGTATATGGTCATTAAAGATCTCCATGTGGTTTCTAAGAATGCAGTCATCATAAGAGAGTCAATAGCTTTAAAAAAAAAAAACAGCTAGATTTAAATAGGGAAGGAAATGTAGGCAATAATAATGTAAACTGTATTGTTTTTTGCTCTAATTTTCATAGAAGAAAATGGAAATATTTTTTGGTCTCCTAGACATTTTAAACAATTGCTAAAAAGTTGTCTTCCAGGTGTTTATTTTAACAAAAGTGTACATTATGGGTTCTACAAGTAACTCATTTAAGAAAGCCAAATGTCATTAACTGTTACAATCTATTCAGAATGGGAGACCGAGAGTGGAAAATAGCCACTGAAATTTTTCTTCTATAGTACTCCAAAATAAACCCTGCAATTGTTTTGTCCAGTCCAAAAAGGGCTATCTCATGTTTTTCATAAATCAGTTATTACAAGTATGTTCATGTTTCCTAAATAAACCAGCAATAATATGAGAACTATTAACTATAGCCACACTGTAATGGGACTTAAGTTAAATGTATGTTACTAAAATACTTCTCAGAATGGTCATTATTTCTGAGAATCAGTCTTCATATTAAATATTTAACAACTTTTAAGAGGAAGTTACTATATATTCTTGATTTAAGAGGGAAAAGGTTTTGGTTGAGTTTTCTTAATGTCTTTAATAGGAATTAAATATTTGTTGACACTAGGGATCCTCAAGAAGAGAAAGCATACTTCTAAAATCTAGCCATTAAATCTAGTTTCATACTTTCTAATTTTCTTCAATTATACTTGATTTACAGAGAATTGAAACTAATGCAAATGTAGCCACCATCTGGAAAAAACATACGTAATTCATTGGACATTTTCCTTTCTTGACTGTTAAAAATTCCTCAACAGTTAACTTATGCAAATTAGTAAGAAGGTACAAATGTCAAAATGACAAAAGGGTACAAATGTCACAATATGATCATACCGTTTTGGCCTGGTATTGCTATTTAAGTGAAGACATCCAAAAGGGAGAAATATGACAACTGGTATTTGCTTACTTGCCAATGAATTATTACATAATGAATTTTAAAAAGTAGAAACATTTCTAATTTCCAGCTGTAAGGGAATGAATGGTTAGACCCATTGTGATGTTAAAACTAAAATAAGTATTTAGTTGTTAGGGAAAAAATGAGGATTACATTAAAATATGTAAAGTACTTAAGTAAAAGAAGTGGGGAAAGACAAAATTTTATGGAATTGCTGCAATTCTGTCAGAGTAAACTGGTAGGATCAAAAGATTTGATGTTTATAAACACTTGTGGTGAAACGTTTTTCATTTTATTTTACTTTTGCATTGCTTCTGATGTTTACATATTCCTTTTTAATGTTTATTATTGTTACCATGCTTTCAATTGCATGTTTTCTACTAAAGCTCTTAATATTTAAAAAATATTAAAATCTCACGATCCACTCAACAGAGCGTCTGTCTGACCACAATTCAATGAATCTCTAGATTTGGAAGAGAATTTAATTGTCGTCTAGTTTATCCCTTCTAAATCTATCGATCACCCACCACCAGTCTTTTTGTTTGTTTGTTTGTTTCATCTTTGAGAGGGGCTATCACTGAAGCACCACATTTGTTTGGGGAAAGCATTCTTTAAAAAAAAATCTTCCTTAGACTGAAATTCACCTCCCAATAACCTTCACTAATTTGGTTAATTTGTTATCAGTTCTATATTTTAGTCTACACAAATCTTATCTTTCTTCTACCAGACAGCTGTGCGATTGCTGTATTTTAGGTCAGGTACTATAGATCTTTAGAACGTTCCCGGCGAAGCAACCCTATTTACCTCAGAATTATCTTAATTCATGTTTGCACTCCCTGATAACCTAGGACATAGTAGTTCAATACTTGCTGATTTCGTCACCATCCTACTCGGTCTGAGTTTCGTTTAGAAATATCCCCCTTACAATGAAATGCTCATAACTCAACACAATCTCCCAAGTGTTGACTGCATTCTGGAGATTTTCATCCTTTAGATGTGAAATCCTCATGAGTTGTGTGGGTTCAGTGAGGGTCCTTAAGTATAGAACGTTACACATATTCACTAAATTTCATTTTCTAAGATTTCATTCCTCATAGCGGCCTTCGAATACTTTCTTGGGTAAGGTATCTTTCTTCCAACTTAAGTTACCTCAGCAGGCCCTGGGACTGTAGAAACGGAGGTGACCTCAAATGCCCCCCATGATAGGTCAATTCTAACCTGAGGGAATGGAGGTTATCTCCTAATTTCGTTACTAAATAAAACGGTCATATACGTGTTACGTGTGAGTCTATATTTCTCTCCCACACACTCCCACCCACACGCTGAGGGTACAACCCAGCCGGTAGCTGGGGCTGCCTGTTACATGAGGCCTTAGATAACGACGACTTAGCCCGCTTTAAAATAAACAAGTACGCTACAGAGAGCGGTGAGCAGGACAGGAGATGAAAGACACTGGCCTGTTCCCAACTCAGCACCTTCCAGCACCTTCTCTGCAAAAACCTAGTATCTTGCCACGGAATGACACCGGAGACAACTCCGAGGACAAAAGACCCTGGGACATCAAGCACCGGGAGGCTGCCTCACAGGCGTTCCCCAAGCAGCTGCGCCGGCGCGCGTCCACCTTCCTCTGCGCGCGGGGATCACGTGCCAGGCGCCGAGCTCCGTCCCGCCCCTTGGCCCTAGGATTTTTACGCCTCCTTCCCCCGCTTGGCGAGCGTGCAAGGATGGGGACTGGCTGATGGGGGAGGATTACCTGTGAGCCTAGCGAACCCGGTAATGCTTTCAGGCACTGGGAGCCGCTTCAGATATGCGGGGAGCTGCACCTTCACGATGCGGGCCACGCTCTCCAGCACCATCCTGGCCAGCGGTGTCCACTCTTCTCCCGAGCCCCCTCCGCTCTGGCCAAGCTGCAGCGCCTGCGCCGAGAGCGGAAGCGGCCGGCGGGCACTCGCGGCCTCGGCCTGGGCGGCGGGCGGGGCGGCGGGCCCTGGGAGGAGAGGTGACCTGCCGGGCGCCGATTGGCGGCGGGCGAGTGACGTACGCTCGCGGCGGACTGCCGAGCCGCGGGAACTGGCGGGTAGCGAGGCCCTCCTCGGAATCTCGTGTGAAGGTGTTGGGCCTTTAACGTCTGTAGATGCTGGAGACCAGCAGAAAGGATACTGTGTGCGATGAGATAAGCATGTGAGAATGCTTTCTAACCGAAAGTGCCTTTCAAAAGTGAGTCTCTCTTGCTGTCTCTACTTCGTCCCCTCTCGCCCCGCCTCTTCCCCTACAGTTTGGGTGTTGTGGCCCTAGGGTTGCATACTCGCCCATGAGTATCCTACCCCTACCTAGGACCCCGGTGCCTAATTTTACTCCTTCACCCAAAAGGCCAGGCTTAAAAAAATAAAAATTAAAATATTTTAACTAAACCAGGAACTGCTTACATCTCTGCCCCTTGGCAACTGAACTGCAGCCCTGGCTCCAAAAACCTTCTCTGGTTTTTGCCACTACAGAGAAGATTCATAGTAGTCCTTCCTTAGATATTTTCAGTTCCTTTCCCTTCGGGAAAGTGGTAAAAGAATCTAAAGCTGGTCAGGCGCGGTGGCTCACGCCTGTAATCCCAGCACTTCGGAAGGCGGAGGCGGGTGGATCACGAGGTCAGGAGTTCGAGGCCAGCCAGGTCAAGATGGTGAAACCCCGTCTCTACTAAAAATACAAAAATTAGCCGGGCGCGGTGGCGGGTGCCTGTCCCAGCTACTCGGGAGACTGAAGCAGGAGAATCGCTTGAACCAGGGAGGCAGAGGTTGCAGTGAGCCGAGAATGTGCCACTGCAGTCTAGCCTGGGCGACAGAGCAAGACTCCGTTTCAAAAAAAAAATCTAAAGCCTTACGTATGGTTTTCTTTATGTTGCAAGGCTTCTGCTGAAGTCTAGCGCAGGGGGTCTTTATGGCTTCCCTAGGCCCCACTGGAAGAAGAATTGTCTTGGGCCACACATAAATACACTAACACTAATGGTAGCTAATGAGCTAAAAAAAAAAAAAAATTCATAATGTTTTAAGAAAGTTTACAGATTTGCATTGAGTGGCATTCAAAGCCATCCTGTTGGGCAAGCTTGATCTCAAAGGTTTTAATTTTTTTGTTGTTGTTACAAGGTTTCGCTCTATCGCCCAGGCTGTAGTGCAGTGGTCATATCATAGCTCATAGCAGCCTCTAACTTCGGCTTAAGGGATCCTTCTGCCTCAGCCTTCCAAGTGTCTGGGTTTACAGGCGTGTGCTACCACACTCAACTAATTTTAAAAAATTTTGTGTGTATGTAGATGGAGTCCCATTATATCGCCCAGGCTGGATAGTTGTTTTTATTAATATGTCTAAAAGATTTGAAGGGTAAGAGGAGAAAATTTCAATCCCTTGAAATAACTTTCTTGCTATGACTTTGTTTCATATTTTGGCTGAAGTCAAAATGTCCGAAGTCGTGCACTTGCTGATTGGATAATGTGTGTGATATCTTAATAACATGCCTCATTATTTACAGTTCTACACTTAACAACATATAATAACGAACTGCTCATGGTCCAGTATTTCATTGTGTATGACAGTGTAACAGCCAGTTATAATAAATACTTTCTATTTTTCCCCTTGGTATTTTTATTTTACAGTGAGAAAAGGAATTTTTTGAAGCAATCTTTCATTCTCTGGACTGTATACATTTAGTGTTTGTCCTTCACTAAAAAAGAATAACTATCAGTAATAGAGTTGACCAAAATCTAGATTAAATAATTTTCTATCATTATAACCTGTTCAAAATTGTTAAAGTAAAATTTACAACGGAAATTCTACAAAGATGTTTAGATACAGGTTCATGTTTTTGAGCTAGGGCAGTACAGAAGATGGTACATACAAAGTGATGTTTAAAAGGTTGATGGGATTTCCTTTAGAGAACTTTAAGTTTGGAGGTAAACCCTGGAGCTTTTTTATCCTGAAGATGATGGAACTTGAATATCCTTGTCCTCTGGACTATTCTGTTAGCTGTTATCTTTAATCTCTGTGGATCTAATGTAGAAGCACCGGGTACAACTAGATACCCTAGTTGAGGTAGGGGTAGGTTGGAAGTGGGGTACATTAGGAAAAGAAAATCTGGAAAAGGCCATTACCTATTCGCTTCTTCTCTTAGAGGATCTGTCATCTTGACAAGGGCAAGACTTGCTGTGTTGAGTTCATTTTTCCCCTTGGTATTTAAAAGTGAGAAAAGGAAAGAATTTTTTTAAAGCAACTTTACATTCTCTAGACTGTATAAATTTAATGTTTGTGATTGTTGTGCGTTAAGAATAAGACCTCCAAGCAGTTTTTCTTTAAATAATTAAAAAAAATACATACCTCAATTTAAAGGCATAACATAGTAAAATGCTCAAGTGCCAAATGTACAGTTCCAGGTAACCACCACCCACATCAATATATAGTATGTTCAACAGAGGCGTTTTTAAAAAGTGACCCTTCCAACCACATCCACCACCATTACTACTATTCTGTATTGCTGTGCATGTTTTTGACCCTCACATATAAGTAATTTTATAGTATGTAATTTTTTATGGCTGGCTTCCTTCCTCTTAGCAGTTTATGTGAATAGCTGGTTTGCTATTTTCAAGTAGAAAAAATGTAGTGAATGCAAGTCTATATGGATAAAACTTTTTTGGGAGGCCTTGAAATTCAGAGAACAGGTGTGGATCATATATTAGGTATTCTGATGCATTACATGAGCTATGCGAATGTATAAAAGGAGATAATACCTAACTCCACCAATTTAAAAATCCTTATTATCCACTTAAAAGGAATATTTTCTTAAATTCCCTTTACTTAAAATTTAAATCCTGTTTTCATTTATATTTGTATTTCATTTCCACAACCCTGCCTTCTTGGCTGCAGATGAAACATGGTCTAAAGATAATATTGCTCTAAATAGATGTAATAGGCTTATCTGACCACCTTATGAGATAGTGTTTTTAGATTCCATCTTTAAAAGACATAAAGAAACTGTGGTCAGAAAAGTCAGGATAAAGTAAATATGTAAATACAGTTAAAGGAGTCATTATTTACTTTCAGGCACTTGAGCGAGGATCACTAATCCTCTGCCTGTCCTAGCTAGGCCCAAGACTTTTATTTCTTTCATGCTTTTTTTCCCATTAGGTCATCCAGTGCCCCAAATTCAAATATGATCATTAAGATATAGGCCAGGCGCAGTGGCTCATGCTTGTAATCCCAGCACTTTGGGAGGCCGAGGCGGGCAGATCACAAGGTCAGGAGATCGAGACCATCCTGGCTAACACAGTGAAACCCCGTCTCTACTAAAAATACAAAAAATTAGCTGGGCGAGGTGGCGGGCGCCTGTAGTCCTAGCTACTGGGGAGGCTGAGGCAGGAGAATGGCGTGAACCCCCAGGGGGCGGAGCCTGCAGTGAGCCGAGATCGCACCACTGCACTCCAGCCTGGGCGACAGCGAGACTCTGTCTCAAAAAAAAAAAAAAAAAAGACTGTAGACTCTTGGAGCCACACTGTTTGGACTACAGTTCTGATTCTACTAGGATAAATTATATAACCTGTAAAAATGTAGGTAATACCTACATCTTAAGGTTGTGTTGTGTATATTCACTGAATTAAGACATAGATAGCAATTAAAACAGTACCTGGCACATAAACATGCATAGTTAGTATGATATTTCATCATCATCATTTTTTTTTACCTCATTATCAACTCATCTTTTTTTATTATTAGCTGCACCTTGTTTTTTTCACAGTGGTTGGTCTAGATCTACATGATCAATGTAATTATGTAATGTGTCAATACTAAAAACATGGCTATTGAGTATGTAAGATTGTTACTAATATAAAATGCTTAAGGAACCCCATGCAGATTTCTGGAGCTCCTTCTCTAGATGTGGTTTGTTTGACCCCTCCAAGTCTCATATTGAAATTTGATCCCAGCTGGGCACGGTGACTCACACCTGTAATCCCAGCACTTTGGAGAGCTGAACCGGGCAGATCACTTGAGACCAGGAGTTCAAGACCAGTCTGGCCAACATGGTGAAACCCCATCTCTACTAAAAATACAAAAATTAGCCAGATGTGGTGGCACACACCTGTAACCCCAGCTACTCAGGTGGCTGAGGCATGAGAATCACTTGAACCCAGGAGATGGAGGTTGCAGTGAGCTGAGATTGTACCACTGCAACCAGCCTGGGTCACAGACTGAGACTGTCTCAAAAAAGAAAAAGAAATTTGATCCCCAATGTTGTTGGTAGGGCCTAGTGGGAGGTGTTTGGTCATAGGGGTGGTTCCCTCCTGAATGATTTGGTATAGTCCTTGTGATAATTAGTTCTTACTCTGTTCGCTCCTGTGAGAGGTAGTTGTTAAAAAGAGCCTGGGGCTGGTCTCGGTGGCTCACGCCTGTAATCCCAGCACTTTGGGAGGCCAAGGTGGGTGGATCACCTGAGGTCAGGAGTTTGAGACCAGACTGACCAACATAGTGAAACCCTGTCTCTACTAAAAATACAAAAATTAGCTGGGTGTGGTGGCACACACCTGTAATCCCAGCTACTTGGGAGGCTGAGGCAGGAGACTCACTTGAACCTGGGAGACGGAGGTTAAGCCAAGATCGTGCCACTGCACTCCAGCATGGACTATAGAGTGAGACTCTGTCTCAAAAACAGAAACAAAACAAAACAAAAATACAAAGAAGCCTGGGCATACCCATACCCCTCATTTCTGGCCTTTCTCTCTCACCATGTGAACTGTGTATTCATGGGCTCCTCTTGCCTTCTGCCCTCAGTGTAAGCAGTCTGAAGATTTCACAAGAAGCAGATACTGGCCTCATGCTTCTTGTACAGCCTGCAGAACCATGAGCCAAATAAACCTCTTATTTAAATAAATGACCCAACCTCAGGTATTCCTTTATAGCAACCCAAACAGACTGAGACACATACTACAAAAGTTAAATGTACTGGACTTCTTAACAGTAGCTCTGGAAGTTAAAGGGCAATTCTTAAAATATCTGAAGAAAAATTACCTATAATTTAGAATTCTATACCAATCCAAACCAAGAACCCATTATGAAACTACAATAAACTCATTTTCAAACCTAAAAGGTTTAAAAATACACAATCTACGCATTCTCTTCTCAAAAAGCTAATAGAGGATGTGTTCCACCTAAATGAGGAATAAACTAAGAAAAAGTAGGACATTTGATCAAGGTATAAGAAACCCAAAATAAGAGAAAGGTAAAAGGAATCACAGATTGATGGATTGGAAAAGTAGACGAAATTAATGGAACAACTAATATGCTTTAACAAATTAAGAGGATACTTACAGTGTACTATAGGTTGGGGTTAAATTAATGATTATCATATGAGAAACTAATCAATTTTTTTTTAAAAAAATTATTATTAAATGTCTATTCAACATTTTAAAGAGATAAACAAATTTTTTTTATTAGAACATTTTGATTTTGGTGTTTGGTGTTCTTACTTCCCCTTTGTGTATGAGGAACTACATTTGGAACTGCCTTGCCTTAACCCCACAGTTTTAAGAGGAAGTCCAGCAAACTAGAAATAAATGGAAAACTAAAGAAACAAAACTGGGATCTATAAATCAATAACATGGCGAAACTATTTTGAAATCACCTTCCATAATACTTTGTGGTACTAAAAACTAGCAGTATATAGAATTATCTATATAGCCAAGGTGGGAGGATCACCTCAGGCCAGGAGTTTAAGGTTACAGTGAGGTATAGTTATGCCTCTGCACCCCAGCCTGAGCAACAGAGTGAGACCCTGTCAGTCAATCCATAATAAATAAATAAACAAGCAAACACATGATAGAATAGAGTAAGCTCTGAAGAAAGCTTTTCTTTCCTATAATTCTATAAGTGTATACTGACATACCACTTTTGCAGTCATTGACTAGACAAAGATTATGGTTACAAAGCAAATATATACATAATTGTATATGCATATGTATATGCATATGTGCATAATTAAAAGCTTAATTCCATAGATCTTTGAAGTTTCTTTTTTCTGTTTTGGAAGCCATCTTTTTTGCCTTAGAAATTTCATGGTTACTGTAATCTGCAAATATAGTCATTAAATAATAAAATAACAAGGCAGATTCTTGTTTACCTCAGAAGTTTATGGAACTAGCTACTCCAAGCACTGATGAACTAGGCATTAAGAAGGAACCTGTATAATGCTTTCCAATATTGTAGTTGTGCACAGAATAAATGTGAGTTTAATAATGTTACCTTATATATTTAACTGTTTGTATTTTGCCTCTGAGTGACTAAACTCAGAGATAGCATTCTGTGTGAAATAATACTATTCAGATTAAAGGCACCCTGACTGACATCAGCAAGTTGGTGGATTAGTAGGTTCCAGCCCTCAAACCCCTGCAGAAATACCAAATACCGTTTTGGGAGCCTGGGAGACCTGCTAAGAGGTTCCAGCACCCCAGTAGAATGAAAAACTCAGAATAGACACATTGAAGAGGGTAAGAAAAACAGTTTCACTTTACCTACATCCTTCTCCTCCAAGGCAGCAGAGTTCAGTGCCAAGAGAGGCCCTTTTGGCCCATGAGTTCTCCCAGGAAGGAAAGTAAGAGTCAAGTGAGTGCCCAGCTTCCCTAGCCTTGCGTGGTGCCGCCCAAAAGGCTCACTTCTGTTTTTCCCTATCCAGAATACTGAGGGACTCTTCACAGATGAATAGTCTAGGAATATCTAGGAGAAGAGAAAAGAAGCAGAGGCTCATAGCAACCAACACATGATTCTTCAGAGCTAGATGTGGAGTCTGCTAACTGGCTTGCAGACTCCACCATAGGCTCACCCATGAGCCCTACAGGACACTTCACCTGCAGAACCCCTCAACTGACAAGCACACCCAACACTCCATGCACCCACCCACTAGCCAACAGCCCAACCTCCCCTATAGATAGTGTATGCAGGCCCCAGCAGATAGCACACAGATATCAGCAACTGGCTCCTGCTGGATTGGAAGAAGGCACACTACCTTGAACACTCTGGGGCACTGCACTAGAGAAAATAAAAGGAGGTTCTCAGCACATAGTCTAGCTTTGTGAGATTGAAAGAAAGCACACAATCCTAAGACTTCCCCTCCCAAGACAGAACAAGAGGAATGGAATGGGCATATCATAGGAAAGGTCTGAGAGACCTTCAGAATCTCTAGTCAGGCTGACTGGTGATCGTCTTTCCCTTCTGAAGCTAGTCAGTAAAGACTGGAGGAAGTGACTCTTCAAATGCAAAGGTAGAAGGCAAGGCTTAAAGGAACACACACACACACACACAAACACACACACACACACACACGAAAACATGACAGCCAAAGGAACAAATTAAAGTTCTAGCAATTGACCCCAAAGAAACAGAGACCTATAAATTACCTGATAAAGAATTCAGAACACTCACCTTGAATCTCAGTGAGCTAAACGAAATCAGGAAAACAATACATGAACAAATGAGAATTTCAACAAAGAAACCATTAAAAAATCTAATTCTGGCTGGGCGCGGTGGCTCACACCTATAATCCCAGCACTTTGAGAGGCTGAGGCGGGTGGATCATGAGGTTAGAAGATTGAGACCATCCTGGCTAACACGGTGAAACGCCGTCTCTAATAAAATTACAAAAAAAATTAGCCAGGAGTGGTGGTGGGTGCCTGTAGTCCCAGCTACTCAGGAGGCTGAGGCAGGAGAATGGTGTGAACCTGGGAGGCGGAGCTTGCAGTGAGCTGAGATCGCGCCACTGCACTCCAGCCTGGGCAACAGAGCAAGACTCCATCTCAAAAAAAACAAATCAAATTCTGAAACTAAAGAACACAGTAACTGAACTGAAAAATTCAAAAGTGAGCTTCAGTGGCAGATTCAATCAAGCAGAAGGAAGAATCAATGAACTTGAAGACAGATAATTTGATATTATCCAGTCAAAGGAACAAAAAGAAAAAATAATGAAGTAAGCCTACAGGACCCTAAACCAATATGCGCATTATAGAAGTGGTAGAGCAAGCAGAGAACGAGAAAGGAGGCAGATTGCTTATTTAAAGAAATAATAGCAGAAAACTGCCCAAATCTGGGGAGGAAAATGAACATCCAGATCCACAATTCCCAAAGAATTCCATGTAGATTGAACATAAAGATGTCTTCACTGAACTTTTTGTGGTTCATAAGCATGATGATTGGGTTTTCATGCCATTGTGTAAGATGTGCCTTTCTCAGACCTTGCTAAAACACTAGCACATTACCTGTCGGATATGAAAATTTTTTCACTGAGACACATTATAATCAAATTGTCAAAAGTTAATGACAAAGAATTTTGAAAGCAGCAGAGGAAAGCAATTTGTCATGTACAAGGGAGCTCCTATAAGACTTTCAGCAGGTTTTTCAGCAAACCTTGCAAGCCAGAAGAGAATGGGATGATATACTCAAAATACTGAAAGAAAAAAAGCCTCCTAACTAAGAATAATTTACCCACAAAGCTGTCATTCAGAAAAGGAAAGATAAAGACTTTTCCAGAAAAAAAAAAGCTGAGGGAGTTCATCACTAGACCTGCCTCAAAAGAAATGCTAAAACTGAAACTAAAGTTGAAGTACTTCAAGTGGAAACTAAAGGATGTTAATTAGCAACATGAAAACGTGAAAGTATGAAACTCCCTGGTAAAGGGAAGTATAGAGTTATGTTCAGAATACTCTAATACTGTAATGTAATGGTGGTACATAAAATCATTTTTAACTCTGAGTTAAAAGTATTAAAAATAACTATAGCTACAGTAATTTGTTAATTGATGCACAATAAAAAAATGTAAATTTTGACATCAATAACAATGTGAGAGAGGATAGATGAGTTAAAGTGTTGAGTTTTTGTATGAGATCTAAGTTGTTATTAGCATAAATGATTAGAATGTATCCCCAAACTAATTGTATTATATACAATATATACAGCTTTACATGTCAATCATACCTTAATAGTTATTTTTTTAAATTAACATGCTCTTTCCAGAACCATTACTTTATAGTGAGTAACTTGGAAGCTTTTACTACATTATTAATGGATATAAATAGAATATTTTTTTAAGTTGAAAATGAACTCATCTTGTGTCGTTTCTGAACATCTTCATTTGATACTCCTAGAGATGCCAAACCTATTTCTTGTAAAAATTGAGCAAGGAAATACCAGGATCCACAAGTAGTGGAACATGTCCCAAAAGTTCATCATACATGTCTCTGAAAAGAAAAACATCACAAAGAACCATTATACAAGAAGCCTTAAACTACCACTGGTGGTAGAACAAAACTTAAAATCCCAAATATAACCTTGTTACTATAATAAAAATACTTTTAAGTCTGAATTTCAGATTCATCTTACCAGCATTTTGAGCTGTATGATAACACACTATTTTAATAAAATAGCCACTACTATTTTCAAGTGCTTACTATATGCCAAATCATGGTGTTTTATTATGTACATTATGTGTTTTAATTCTCAAGACAAACTTAAAGAATCAAAGTAACTTATTAGTGCAAGATCCTATAGAGCAGACCGCTGCCTCTTTTTGTAAATCAATTTTTATTGGAATATGGATACACTTAACAAAAGAGATTAAAGGCATCCCATAATAACTTGGTAATGGCTGATCTTTTAAGAAAATACAGGCTGGGCACAGTGGCTCATGCCTGTAATCCCAGCACTTTGGTAGGCCGAGGCGGGTGGATCACGAGGTCAGGAGTTCGAGATCAGCCTGGCCAACATGGTGAAACCCTGTCTCTACTAAATACAAAAAAATTAGCCAGGCGTGGTGGTGCACGCCTGTAATCCTAGCTACTCAGGAGGCTGAGGCAGGAGAATTGCTTGAACCTGGAAGGCAGAGGTTGTAATAAGCTGAGATCGCGCCACTGCACTCCAGCCTAGGTGAGGGAGTGATACTCCCTCACACACACACACAAAATAAAACTGAATTAAAAAATACATATATACGTTACAGAAATCTGGAAATAAACAATTTAAGAATATAAATAAAACTAAATACAGTAGATGCATTTCCTGGTTCCTCTGTGTCATGTTAACTTTAAAAAGAAACAACATGTTCAACATGTTATGGCTATTAGCATCTTTTCAGCCACATTTCCGTTTGTTCTCATAATTTTTATGCATATTGTTTTTTCCTACTTTTGATTAACACACTATGTTTGATACATGATTTCTTTATATTACAAACTTTAAATTCCACTCAATAATTTTTTTTTTTTTTTTTTTTGAGACAGTCTTGCTCTGTTGCCCAGGCTGGAGTGCAGTGGCGCGATCTCGGCTCACTGCAAGCTCCGCCTCCCGGGTTCACGCCATTCTCCTGCCTCAGCCTCTCCGAGTAGCTGGGACTACAGGCGCCCGCCACCACGCCCGGCTAATTTTTTGTATTTTTAGTAGAGACAGGGTTTCACTGTGGTCTCGATCTCCTGACCTCGTGATCCACCCGCCTCGGCCTCCCAAAGTGCTGGGATTACAAGCGTGAGCCACCGCGCCCGGCCCACTCAATAATTTCTAATGTGAAATTTTCTTAGGTATTAGCAAACCTATTCAAAGTAATTTTATTTACTACCATAGTATAGCCCTTTATTATTTTATGTTTGGGCCATAGCAACAGTCTACCAGATATGTGACCTCTAACCTCCAACTTTAAAATATTCTATACAAAGCTTTAAGAATAGTTTTTCTAAATGAAGTTTTTTCAAAGACTTTTTAAAGAATAGCTTTAAATTTACAGAAGAATAGGGCAGAAAATACAGATTCCCATATGTCACCCTCTAACCCAACACACACCATTTCTCCTATTAATATCCTGCATTAGTGTGGTACATTTGTCACAACTGATGACCCAGTACTGCTACATTATTAACTAAAATCCATAGTTAACATTAGGGGTCACTCTGTGCTGTATAGTTCTGTCAATTTTGACAACTGCATAGTGTCATGTATCCACCATAATAGTAGCATACATAATCATTTTATTACCCTATAAATGCCCTATGCTCCACCTATTTACCCCTACCAACTCATACCCCTGGGTAACCAATTATCTTTTGTCTCTGTAGTTTTGTCTTCTAAATAAAAATTTTCATGATATTTAAAACCTCAGTCTCTGGAGTAGGGCCATATGTGTGAATGAAAAAAGCAAATTGTAGAAAGTATGTATAGTATCCTATTTATAAATTTTAAAAATTACATGTATTTGATTATACATAGAACATTTCTGGAAGGATACCTAGAAAAATAACTTCTGAGGAAAGGAGGAGAGACAGTGGATGAGGCCTTTTACTTTCTACTGTCCTATTTTGTTTGAATTTCTTTCCATATACGAATATTATAATTTAAAATATTTTAATTATCAACCTAAAAATATCTCTGGATAAAAAATTTTTTTTCAAAGCATGAAAGCACTAGAAAGCACACAGGAAAAGTTTTGTAGAGATTTTAACTGCACAAAAATATTAAAATTCTGTATCTCAAAAGCATCATAAGATCCGATCCACCTGCTATTTATCTATGATGTTCTTTATTTTTTAATTTTTTATTTATTATTATTTTTGAGACAGTCTTGATCTGTTGCCCAGACAGGAGTGCAGTGGTGCAATCTCAGCTTACTGCAGCCTCTGCCTCCCAATTTCAAGAAATTTTTGGTGCCTCAGCCTTCCGAGTAGCTGGGATCACAGGCTTGCGCCACCATATCTGGCTAATTTTTGTATTTTTAGTAGAGACAGGGTTTTGCCATGTTGGCGAGGCTGGTCTTGAACTCCTGGCCTTAAGTGATTTGCCTGCCTAGGCCTCTCACAGTGCTGGGAGTACAGGCATGAGCCACCATGCCCAGCTATGATCCTTATTTTAGCTCATACTTTTCCACACCTAATAATCTCACATGGCTTTATGATTTCTTGTTCACTCTTCACATATTACCAACCTTACCGCAGCCCTGCATCTCTGTGGCTCCTATTTTAGAATAGGTTTCATTTTAAAATGGCAACCCTTTTATCAGTCCCTATCTACCTACTCTGCATTGTTTTGGTAGTAAATATTACCTTCTAAAATTGTTTATTATTATTTGTATGTTTTTGTCTCTGTCCCCCTTGCCATGTCCCACATGAACAAAATTATTCACCTATCTTGTTGACTGATGAAACCTTAGTACCTGACACTTGGTAGGTGTTCAGTAAAAAACTACTGAATGGACTTGGCACAGTGGCTCATGCTTATAATCACAGCACTTTAGGAGGCCAAGGCAGGATGATTGCTTGAGGCCAGGTGTTTGAAGCAGCCTGGGAAACGTTGCAAGACCTCATCTCTATAAACAATATTCTAAAAATTAGGTGGGTGTGGTGGCACACACCTGTAATCCCAGCTAGCAAGGAGGCTGAGGCAGGAGGATTGCTTGAGCCCAAGAGTTCAAGGCTGCATGAAGTGAACTATGATTGCTCCAGCTTGGGCAACAGAGTGAGACCGTATATCTTTACAAATTGTGTTGAATGAATAATTGAGTTATTAAAAGTATTGGCATATCCTATTATTCTACTTCTGTTGGTATATGTTGTAGAATTTGTTGTGTTTGATAGTGATCATACTCCTCAGGTGTCTAGATACTTTGGTTCACAAGCCATGTTCTCCTAGTGTTATCTACTGCCCCTTCTAATAATGGATACAAAGGTAGAGCAAAATGGCAGACCCTAGTTTTTATCCCTTCCCACAAGTTTAAGGAGCAGAAAGCAAGAGCTCTAGGCAACCACAGAACTGATGGTCTCTCTTTGCTACTGTTTCTCTAGTAAGGATCTCTGTTGAGATCCACAGTCCAGCAGCAGAAGGCTGTTATAATTTATCAAAATTCTGGCAGCAGGGAAGGAGTGGAGGGGTGAATGCCCCAATATTCTATAGTATCTGGCAGCCCCACTTTTTCACTGGCAACTCACTTCAATTAGGTCCTTTATCTAATCCTACAGGAGGCCTGATTTGTTGCTGGTGATTTCTGTAGCAATCAGTAGTTTGGCACTGATTGTCCCAAAGCAAAGTGGGGCATGGCGAAACAGTATTTCAGAACTTACTCCTAACACTAACTATGGTTTCCTCTAAGTTTTTCATCTTATTCCTCAAGCTTTTGCTTCCTTCTTGTTTCTGTTGTTACTCAGGGTTGATTTGGAGGGAGGAAGACAATAGCCTTTACTAGTTTTTCATTTTTTCAGGAACCATATGTAAGAAACTCACTTTAAATATAAAGACATAGATAGGTTAAAAGTAAATAAAGATCTGCCATGCTAAAACTAATAAAAAGAAAGCTGGAGTTGCTATATTGTCAGACAAAGGAGATTTTAGAAAAAGGAAAACTGTCAGGGATAGAGAGAAGCATTACATAAGTATAAAGAGGTAAATTCTCCAAAAAGAATTAACAATCTTAACATATATGCACCTAACAGCATTAAAATGTGTAAGGCAAAAACTGATAGAACCACAAAGAGAAATAGACAAATCCAGTATCACAGAGACTTCAATATCTCTCTTTCAATAATTCATCCAGCAGGCAGAAAATCAGTAAAAATTGAACTGTAGTATCATTAATCTACTGGATCTAGTTGACATTTATAGAATACTTCATGTAAGAACAGCAGAATATACATTATCTTTAAAAAATATACACATTTGTCAATATAAAAATAACCTTTGTTTAAAAAAATATCTAAACGAAATTAACAGATACACAACAAATTTAGAAAAATATTTGCAAGGAGGTTTAATCAGGGAACTCAGAAATTCACATGAAGGAAACAAGCAATTCAACAGAAGAATGGATGGGCAAATAATATGAATTCAGAGAATAATAAATCCAAATGTGAAAAGAAGCTCAGAATCAGGAGAAATCAGGAAAATGCAAATTAAAATAATAAGATGCCAGTTAGTCTAACAGACTGACAATTTTTTTTAATTCAACTAACATTTACTGAGTGCCTAATATGGGACAGACACTGAGCTAAGCACACCTCTAATTTAGTGTTCAGAAAGTACTGTGAAGTGGATCTTATCCCTTTTATTCAGCTGATGAAAGGATCATAAA
This sequence comes from Symphalangus syndactylus, assembly GCF_028878055.3. Classification (NCBI taxonomy): domain Eukaryota; kingdom Metazoa; phylum Chordata; class Mammalia; order Primates; family Hylobatidae; genus Symphalangus; species Symphalangus syndactylus. The sequence continues at coordinate 35,450,311 of NC_072432.2, forward strand.
ACTCACAGTAGGGGAAATTGAATTCACTCTATAGGAGCTACTTTTCTTTTTGAATAGATAGTTCATTCAAATAGTGTATGTGTAGAGAGAGAGTGAGATGTTTTGAGTTTCAGTCTCCCCTGTGATCTCCTGTTCACCAATTTCTCATAACACCACCACCTATCCCATTCATACTTTTATTAGTTTTTTGCATACCTTCCCAGAGATTTTACAGAAAAATACAAATTTATATTATTCTCAATTTTAAAAATCAAGGTAACAATATATACATTGTCTACATATATTAGTTTACAATATATCTTAGATTTATGTAACTCCATAATGAGATTCCTTATCTTTTAATGGCTGCTTAGTATTCCACTACATGAATGCCAGAATTTATTTTACTAGCCCTTATGATGGACATGGGCATTGTTTTCAGTCTTCGGCTTTTAAAACAGTATCATTGAATAATAATGTACATAATTTTGTCTCACATGTTCAAGATATCTGCTGGATAAATTCACAGAAAAGAGATTGCTAAGTTAAAGATGGGTGTGTTTGTGTGTGTGTGTGTAATTTTGACAGATATTGCCAAATTTCTCTCCATAGGTGCTGTATAAACAGATGAGAGTGCCCCCACAGCATTGTTACTAGAGTATGTTATTCAAACTGTTGGATTTGGGACTAATAAGCAGAAATGTTTAATCTCAGTAAAATTTTACTATGCATTTCTCTTGTCACAAGTGAGGTGAAACATCTTTTCAGACTGGGAAAAATGTTAAATGACCAACAGCAACTATGGCTGGTGAGGGGTCCAAGTAAAAGGGTATTGTTATAGATAGCTGGCATAAATGTGAAATTTTTCAACCTATTTGTAAAACAGTCTGGCAACCTGTATTAAAATTTTTTAAGCTACAAATATCTTTTGTCCTTGCTATACCATTCTTGGGAATCTGTTCTATAGAAATAAAATACATAAGGTTCTATTCACAAAAATATTCATAGTGGAAAAAAGGGTAACAAAATGAAAGCTAATCAGTAGGAAAACAGCAGAATGAATTACAACTCCTGCATCCTATAAAATATTATACAGCTATCAAAAGGAATTAATTCAAGTTGTATGAGTTGTCATTTCCAGATATTGCTAAATGAGAAAAAGATGGAGAAAAGTGTAGGATCTCAATCTGTAAAACAAAATACATCAATACCTATAGAGATGTTTACATATTTGTGTGTGCACATACAGATATTTATATTTGTAGATGTATATATATACATGAACATATATATACGAGGGAATGTGAAAAACACATATTACTTGGGATTGCAGGTTTGCTTGCTCTCAGGTCAAAATAGTAATGACATAAGATGTAAATTTCTTTTTCTCTCATAGTCCAAAGATAATCAGTTCAGGACTGATAGAGCAGCTCTGGATATTAGGTACTCAAGCTACTTTTAGCTTTTTAATCTGATCTACTCAATATGTGGCTTCAATTTCATGGCCTAAGATGGTAGTTCCAGCTCCTGCCATGATACATTTGAGAATAGGAAATAGTAAAAGAGTATACCTCTTCTAAGGGCATATCACAGAAGTTGGAGCCACCATTTCCACGTATGACCCATGGGCCAAAATCTAGTTACATGGCCAAACTTTCAAGAGTTAGGAAATTATAGTCACTATCTGTGTAGCAATGTACCCAGCTAACATATGGGGGTTCTGCCGGGCACGGTGGCTCACGCCTGTAATCCCAGCACTTTGGGAGGCTGAGGCAGGTGGATCACCTGAGGTCAGGAGTTCGAGACCAGCCTGACCAATACGGTGAAACCCCGTCTCTACTAAAAATACAAAAATATTAGCTGGGTGTGGTCGCACACACCTGTAGTCCCAGCTACTCGGGAGGCTGAGACAGGAGAATTGCGTGAACCCAGGCAGCAGAGGTTGCAGTGAGCCGAGATCACACCATTGCACTCCAGCCTGGGCGACAGAGCAAGACTCCATCTCAAAAAAAAAAAAACAAAAAACAAAACCAAAAAACATATGGGAGTTCTAATATTAAAGGAAGGAGAAGATAAAGGACATTGGGAAATAATAGTATTCTCTGCCACAACAGAGTAAATTAATAGGTGAGCTAGGTAATGGAAAAGGGATTCTGTTTCCTACAAGTTATCTACTTCTGCATTACACATGCATTCCAAAACAGTGGCTTAAAACAACATGATTTATTATCTCTCACCACACTGTGATTTGACCAGAAAGTTCTGTTAGTCTCCCCTGTGTTCACTCCTGTGGCTGCCTTTACACTGTCTTTCACTCCTAGACTTATAACATAGTGGTCTCAGTGCAGTGTTCCAAACGGTGGAAAAAGAAGCTGTGAAGCTTCTCTAGACCTAGTCTAAGAAGTTGTACAAAGTCACATCTATTTGCATTCTATGGTCAAAGCAAGTCACAAAGATAGCTAGATTCAAGGGGTAAGGAAATAACCCCTTTGATGGGAAAAGTGGCAAAAGCACATTGCAAAGATGCATGAACAAAGTAGGCATGATTTATTGAGGGCAAATATTGTAACAATCTCACAAATTACACATTTTATGTATTTTTAAATTTTTATTTCAATAGTTTGTGGGGAACAGGTGGGTTTTGGTTACATGGATAAGTTCTTTAGTGATGATTTCGGAGATTCTGGTGCACCTGTCACCTGAGCAATGTACACTGTAGCCAATGTGTAGTCTTTTATCCCTCACCCCCCCTCACCCTCCCCCAACAAAGTTCCCAAAGTCCACTATATCATTCTTAAGCCTTTGCATCTTCATAGCTTAGCTCCCACTTATAAGTGAGAACATATGATGTTTGGTTTTCCATTCCTGAGTTACTTCACTTAGAATAATGGTCTCCAACTCCATCCAAGTTGCTGTGAATGCCATTATTTCATTTCTTTTTATGGCTGAGTAGTATTCCGTGGTATAAAAGCTATATATTTATATTTAATATATGTGTATAAATTTTCATATTTGTTCACAAAGAAATATAAGTAAAATTGGTTAAATTTGTAGTGGGCAGATACAAGTCTGACCGAGTCACTCTTCTGCTCTTTATTGCCACACAGATTAAAGTCCAAGTTCCTTAGCCTATACTATTTCCACTATATTACACTACCTCCCAGAGAACATGGTATAAAAACCAAGAAGAAAGAGAAATTGCTTCTGGCTGAAATGGTTGGGAAAGGCTTCATGTAAGGTGTGGGATCTGAACTGGAAGAAATATTTGAATTGATAGAGAGGGGCAAGGCGGTAAACCCTAAATCATAATCTTTTAAGGACCACCCTTTTAAAAAATTGAAATATAGCATATATGCAAAAATGAGTGATTTATCACAAAGAATGTCCCTGTATCCAGCACCCAGGAAATAGAAACCTTCTTATGAGAGCTCCCAGTAACTATCCTGTCACTCTTCCCCAAATGTAACCACTCTTCTAATTTCTAACCATACATAATTTTTGCCTAGTTTTGAATCTTACATGAATGAAATTATGTAATGTGTATTTTCACCATTATATTTCTGAAAATGATCTGTGGTGTTTATAGTTTGTTCATACTCACTTCTATATTCTATTAAGTGGATAAAATATATTTGTCCATTTTATTTTTGATATTTCAGTGGGCTGTTTCCACTTTAAAGCTATTAACCAATTATGGTGCATTCTTCTGTATGTCTCTTCACATGCAAGTGAAGACATTTCTGTTGAGTATATACTTAGGTACTTAGGATTAAAGTTGCTTAGTCATTGATGTATTTTCAAATTTTGTAAAGAATGACAGTTTTGCAAAGTTTATGGAAACTTTACCCAATCCCTGTCCCCCGTCCCCCGTCACTGCCCCACAACAGTGTGTCAAAGTTTCACTTTCTCCACACTGTGGTCAACACGTGGTATTGTCAATCTTTTTAATTTGGTCATTCTGATGGGAATGTAGTGGTATCTCATTTTGACATTAACCTTTTACTTGATGACCATTGAAGTTGAGCACCATTTTATGGTACTTAACATTCGGAGATGTTTTTGTTTTTGACAAAAATGGCCTTCAGAGACATTTTGGAGATCTTTTCTGTAGTGCCTGTTTAAGTCACTTGCCCATATTTCTGTTGGGTTGTCATTCTTTTTCTTACTGATTTTTAGGAATCATTTATATATTCTGGATATGAGTTCTTGGTCAAATATATGTGTGGCCAGTATCTTGTCTTACATTGTGGTTAGTCTTTTTGTAATGGTGCCTTGATAAACAGATTAATGTAATACATTTTACCAGTATTTTTCCTTTTTTTTTTTTTTTTTTTTTGAGACAGGGGTCTCACTGTGTCACCCAAGCTGCAGTGTAGTGGCACAACCAGGGCTCACTGCAGCCTCAACCTCCTGGGCTCAGGCGATCCTCCTACCTTAGCCTCCCAAGTAGCTGGGACTATAGGTGTGTGCCACCACACCCAGCCAGTTTTTTTTGTAGAAATGGGATTTTGCCATGTTGTCCCGGCTAGTTTCAAACTCCTGGGCTCAAGCCATCCTCTTGGCTCAGCTTCTCAAAGTGCTGGGATTACATGCATGAGCCACCATGCCCAGCCTTCTTAAATTATTTTTAATCTGTTCTCTATTTCTTCTTAAGACTCCAAAGATATGGTAATTTGCAACAGAAGTATTACAGGAAATGGGCCCTTAAGTAAGATTTTGAGATTGGGTTGGATACACACACACACACACACACACACACACACACACACACACATAAAATCAATCGGAGGAATAACATCGTTGCTACAAGGAAAGAGACTACAGACTACAGGTAATCCACAGCTTACGGTATTTAGTTTTTTTTTGAGACAAGGTCTCATTCTGTTGCCCAGACTGGAGTGCAGTGGTGGGACCATAGCTCACTGCAGCCTCAACCTCTTCGGCTCAAGCAATCCTCCTGCCTCAGCCTCCTAAATAGCTGGGACTATAGGCGTGCACTACCATACCCAGCCATTATTTATTTATTTATTTATTTATTCATTTATGAGATGGTTTCGCTCTTGTCACCCAGGCTTGAGTACAATGGTGTGATCTCGGCTCACTGCATCCTCCGCCTCCCAGGTTCATGTGATTCTCCTGTCTCAGCCTCCCCAGTAACTGGGGATAACAGGCACCCACCACCACGCCCAGCTAATTTTTGTATTTTTAGTAGAGACAGAGTTTCACCACGTTGGCAAGGCTGGTCTTGAACTCCTGACCTCAGGTGATCCACCCACCTCGGCCTCCCAAAGTGCTAGGATTACAGGTGTGAGCCACCATGCCCGGCCTATTTTTATTTTTTTGTAGAGACAGAGTCTCACTATATTGCCCAGGCTGGTCTTGAACTCCTGAGCTCCAGTGATCCTCCTGCCTTTGCTTCCCAAAGTGCTGGGATTACAGGAAGGAGTCACTGCGCCCAGCCAGTTTGCAGTAGTATTATGATTACCAGTAACAACATGAAATCAAGTGAAGCAGGTGAGGAGTGTATCACCATGGTAACCATAGTAATTATAAAGATTATAGATCCATCTGGCTTTTCTTATGGTCCGAAACAGAAAGTATTTAACCCGTTTATGCCAGAGGTTGCAATTTTTTGAATTTTTGCATGAGTGAAAAATCAGACCTTGCCGATGACCTTGAGTAGTAGGCTATAAATAATTCCCACATGCTTAGCGTTCCAATAATGGAACACTAGGCATACGTGGGTTAAAAGGCATGGTGGCTAATACCTGTAGTCCCCTATTTGGGAGGCTATGGTGGGAGGATCTCTTGAGGCCAGGAGTTTGAGGCCAGCCTGGGCAACACTGCAAGACCCCATCTCTAAAAAATTTTTTTTCAATTAGCTCGCATGGTGGTGCACACCTGTTGTCCCAGCAACTCAGGAGGCTGAGGCAGGAGGGTTGTCTAAGCCCAGGAGTTTGAGGCTGCAGTGAACTATGATCTTGCTACTGCACTTCAGCCTGGGTGATAGAGTGGGACCCTATCTCTAAAAAAAAGAAAAGAAAAATACATAAGAAAAAGAAAAACATAAAAACTACAATTAAATCTGTATGTGGTGACCAGGTGCGGTGGCTCACACCTGTAATCTCAGCACTTTGGGAGGCTGAGGTGGGTGGATCACTTGAGGCCAGGAGTTCAAGACCAGCCTGGCTAACATGGTAAAACCCCATCTCTATGAAAAAATACAAAAATTAGCTGGGTGTGGTGGCGCATGCCTGTAGTCCTAGCTACTTGGGAGGCTGAGGCATGAGAATCACTTGAACCCGGGAGGTGGAGGTTGCAGTGAGCCTTGATTGCACAATTGCACTCCAGCCTGGATGACAGAGTGAGATACTATCATAAACAACAACAAAAAGAAAATGACTGTATGTGGAGCATCAGAACTCCATTACAGGTCTGAAGGAGTTGATTATCTTCTGTAATTACTGGGCAGATGTGGTAGATTTGTAGTATCAATTATATGCTTAATTCTTCCCCTTTCCTATTCTAATGCTGGGACACTGGTGGGGAGAGGGGTCCTAAGACATACGATAGGGACATTTGAGCAGAGAAAAATGAAGCTGAAAACTCTGAACATCCATCTTCCCCTAAATCTCTTTCTGAGGAAACCAGCCTCCTATGCATAGAGGCTTTCAGTGATTGCACTTGGGCAAGCACCTTCACAAGCTGATACATGCTCTCCTCAGAATTTACCAGCTGGGGCGAGGCATGGTAGCTCATGCCTGTAATCCCAGCCCTTTGGGAGGCTGAGGTGGGAGGACTGCTTGAGCCCAGAAGTTCAAGACTAGCCTAGGCAACACAGCAAGGCTCTGTCTCTAAAAAAAAAATTTTTTTTTAATTAGCCATGCATGGTGGTTTGCACCTGTAGTCCCAGCTACTCAGAAGGTTGAGGTGGGAGGATCACTTGAGCCCAGGAGTTCAAAGTTGCAATGAGCCATGATCACACCACTGCACTCCAGTCTGAACAAAGCAAGACCCTCCCTGTCTCCAAAAAATAATAATAAAATAAAGAATTTACCCTTACTACCTATTAGTGCCTCCAGTTATATCCCAACATAGCCTAGTCAGAGAAGTATGAGGCCTTCTCTGGAGAGAGAAAGCCTACATAGGAGAACTAAAGGCCTTGCCATTTTAATCAGCGGGAACTTGGACAGCATATATGAGAATACATTTAAGGTTAGATCATGGCAAATTTATTGGCATGGGTGCACGTACCTAAGAATCAAGAGTTAATATTTTGGCATTAATAATTTGGTAGGATGAGGCTTAAATTCAGTAATAGCCTATAAATAAGATGGCCAAAATGCCAGAAATTCCTGGGCATATTGTAGAGGAGAAAACACAAAGGCTCCTTAGCCATTATTAATTTTCACCATGTCATTAAAGAATGCTATGATGATGGGAGCACCACCATTTCCAAGGAGCCCTGAAGTGGCTGTCTTTGTTTGTGAGAGATGATGGTGGTGAACACTGTAGTGGAACCGGGTTTGCTGATCTTAGTGGGAACATTAGAATCCTAAGGCAGTAGAGGCCACATAATGGCATATAAATATCAGAGACAAGACGGACACAGTGGCTCATGTCTGTAATCATAGCACTTTGGGAGGCCAACACAGGCAGATCACTTGAGGCCAGGAGTTCGAGACCAGTCTGGCCAACGTGGTGAAACCCCATCTCTAGTAAAAATACAAAAATTAGCTGGGTGTGGTGGTGCATGCCTATGGTCTCAGCTACTCAGGAGTGGCTCTGAGGCAAGAGGCAAGAGAATGGCTTGAGCCTGGGAGGTGGAGGTTGCAGTGAGCCGAGATCACGCCACTGCACTCAGCCTGGGCAACAGAGCAAGACTCTGTCTCAAAAAACATAAAAATATAAATAAATAAATATCAGAGACAAAGTAGGCACAATTACCAAAATAAGTCAAAGGAGAGAACATTAACCAGAGTAGTTTGACCCACAGGGAAAAGTGATAATGGCTAAATGATCATGAGGTCCCTGGAAATATAATAGATTAAGTAACCTACCAAGGTGCTGCTTGACATATATAGGTGGAAAAATTATTGTGTTTTTGTAATAAAATTTGAAGCATCTCATCTAGCTCCCACACTTGGTACTCCTTCACTGATGGAAAGAGACTGGATCCTTTGACGAAAGGGGCAATGCAATCACAGCTGTATACAACGAATTGTTCCCTAATCCAGTGGGGTTCCCAAACTTGTCTGCACATTAGAACACCTTAGGATTCTAAAGCCCAGGCCACAACCCAGACTAATTAAATAGTAATCTCGGGGAAGACCCAGGCATCAGTATTTTTTCAAGTTCCCCAGATACTTCCAGTGAGCAGACATGTTGGGGGAATCATTGCCCTAAGCCTTTTCCATAGGGACCAGTGACCATTCAATAGAGAAAGGAAAATATCCAAAATTCTTTTTGTTTTTTGTTTTTGTTTTTTTCTTTTGAGACAAGGTCTTGCTCTGTTGTCACCCAGGCTGGAGTGCAGTGGCACAATCTCAGCTCACTGCAACCTCTACCTCCTGAATAGCTGGGACTACAGGCGTGCACCATCACTCCCAGCTAGTTTCTGTGTTTTTGGTAGAGATGGGGTTTCATCATGTTGGCCAGGCTGGGTAGAATTCTTTTTTTTTTTTTTTTTTTTTGAGATGGAGTCTTGCTCTGTCGCCCAGGCTGGAGTGCAGTGGCACGATCTCGGCTCACTGCAAGCCCTGCCTCCCAGGTTCACGCCATTCTCCTGCCTCAGCCTCCCAAGTAGCTGGGACTACAGGCGCCCACCACCATGCCTGGCTAATTTTTTTTGTATTTTTAGTAGAGACAGGGTTTCACCATGTTATCCAGGATGGTCTCGATCTGCTGACCTCGTGATCCACCCGCCTCAGCCTCCCAAAGTGCTGAGATTACAGGCGTGACCCACTGCCTGGCCCAGGCTGGCTAGAATTCTTAAGGCACTCTCTTAACTTGCACTTATACTAGAAACCCAAAACTCTACCCTCGACAAGTGGTCAAAATAGGGGACCTAAGGAAGTCAAGTGATGGAATCTTGGCCTGGCTGTGGCTAACAGTAGATCCAGAAGGACCCATACTGTGGTTATTTCTCCAGTCCCAGATGTGTAGTAGTAATATGTATCTTTCAATAACAATCTTTATTTTGGTTCCTGATCCATGGAGGGATTGCTATTATGGTAGAAAGTGCTACACAGCAGCTTAGGTCTGCTTTCTACCACTCCTCATTAAGATAGTAAAGGAAAAGCAGGACTATATCCCTGAGGAAATTGCAGAGATTGGCCAGGCACAGTGGCTCATGCCTGCAACCCCAGCACTTAGGGGGGCCAAGGCAGGAGGATTGCTTGACCCCAGGAGTTTGAGACCAGCCTATACAACATGGCAAGACTCCATTTCTACAAAACATAAAAAAGCAACATAGAAAAACCAAAAGAATTGCAGAGATTAGTGCCACCATGTTGCCATAGTGATTCATACCACATTCCCATTTAAATTTCCTGTGGCCACCAGATGCATCATGGAGAATGACAGTATAAAAACCAGATGGCTAGTGAAGAATGACAGTGGACTGCAAACTTTAATTAGGTAGGGATGCCAATTATGGTTGCTGTTCTAGGTGTGGTATCTTCTTTGGAAGAAATACACATGTTGACATGATACTGATCTGATATTGATCTGGAAATGTCCCCCCACCCCCATTCTAATTATAAGGAGAATCAGACTACGTTTAAACAGGAAGGATAACAGTAAGTCCTTACTGTCTTGTCTCTGGCTACATCAACTCTCCTGTTCTCTATATGGTATGAAGGGACCTGGAAGGTCTTGTTATTCCATAGAACATTACACTGATTTATTAGAGTAATGAAATTATATTAAATGAAACTGATGAGCAGAAGTAGGCAGCATTCTACATGCTTTGGTAAGACATATGCATGCTACAGGTGCAAGATGAACCTTGAAAAACTTCCAGGACTTGCCATAGGTTTCTAGGGGTCCAATGGCCAGAGATATGTTAGGATATCCACAACATCCATACTTTTTTCTCTTCCATTAACTGGTCAGAGGGAACTCCTTATGATGACAGTTTATGTGGGTTGAGGGAGAAGTGCTGAAGGAGTAGAGGCAGGTACTATAGGAGTCTGAGTCACCTGCTCATTCATGGTTCCAGTCCCATATGTAGTGCACTGCTCCTGTGTTCATCCAGTTGTACAGTTTGGTGAATCAAATAACAATTCATGACAGGCAGTTTGATTCACGCAGTCACTTGATGTCCGATGGTCAGGTGTTACATCTCTTCCAGGTACCAGTAGCAAGTCAAGAGGTGCTTTTCAAAAAAAAAAAAAAAATGAAACAAAACCATGGCTAAGGAAGATATGGCCTTACTCCTAAACCTTAAGGGTCTATGTTGTAATTCTTGCACTGAAACTTGCCAGAGGCTTCATATAACATCTCTCCTACATTAACTTCTAATATCATTGGGTCTACAGGATCATAAAGCCTAAGTCTGGGCCCTACCCCACTCAAAACTGGTAATTTTTTTTGAGATGGAGTCTTGTTCTGTTGCCCACACTGGAGTGCAGTGGCAAGATCTCGGCTCACTGCAACCTCTGCCTCCCAGGTTCAACCAATTCTCCTGCCTCAGCCTCCTGAGTAGCTGGGATTACAAGCATGCACCACCACTTCCAGCTAATTTTTGTATTTTTAGTAGAGACGGGGTTTCACCACATTGGCCAGACTGGTCTTGAGCTCCTGACCTCAGGTGATCCGCCCACCTCAGCCTCCCAAAGTGCTGGGATTACAGGCGTAAGCCACCATGCCTGGCCAAAACTGGTAGTCTTATAGTTACAGTTAAGCCTCTAAGAACAGCTTACCCAATTGTACTATGTTTTGTTGTCTCCAAATCTAAAGATGCCTGCCACATATTTTGCCTTTTCCTTTGTTGTGATAGTGGAAAATACAACTTGTCACTAACAAGTGCCTTTAAACAGGGGTGTTTGTTTGGTTTTGGTCTAGCTTTTCTAGTTGTTCACAGCAGAAGTATGATCAAAACCACTGAGTTCTTAATTATCAGAAGTGAAACTCGAGGTTTGGTTTTGTTTTGTTTTGTTTTGTTTTGTTTTTGAGACAGGCTTTCTGTCGCTCAGGCTGGAGTGCACTGGCCTCATCATAGCTCACTGCAGTTTTGAACTCTTGGCCTCAATTGATTCTCCCACCTCAGCCTCCTTGAGTAGCTGAGATTACAGGCATGCACCACCATGCCCAGAGTTTTTTTGTTTTTTGTTTGGGTAGAAACAGGGTCTCACTGTGTTGCCCAGGCTGGTCTCAAACTCCTGGTCTCAAGTGATTCTCCTGCTTTGGCATCCCAAAGCAATGGGATTACAGGCATGAGGCACCTCACCCAGCAAAGAGGACTCTTTTTTTTTTTTTAATATCAAAAACTTTACTCCCTCAGTCAAAATATACAAGGTAGTTGTTGTGGATATATGTAGTCTATAGATAATGCTTGGTACATAAATATCTAGATCTACGGCAATAACTGTTACTTAGGGACTTGAAACTCAAAGAAGGTTAACACTGCTAAAAGCAAAGGCATACTCTTAGAAAAGTAAAAGTATGTTCAAAAGAATATGAGGATCACAGTTGAATAGAGATATCCTGTAAAAAGCAGAGATAAAGTTTTTCTCCTCTATACAATAGGAAACCATTGAAAAGGTCTTTATTGTGCTACATTATAATGAAACCTGTGTTTAATTTAATGGTGATGTGGTTTGTAGTCTCCAGACTACAAGATAGTCTGGAGAAGGAAAAGTAGAGTCAGAGAAGCCAACTATGAATTTACAGTAATGGACCAAATATGAGTTGAGAGGCATCATAGTGTGATGAAAAGAATGTTGACATTAGAATCATAGGACTGGTAATAATCACTGATCCTGTCACCTTGGGCAAGTCATTTAACCTGTCTGATTCTGCATCCTTATTTATGTGTCACTCACCTTGTAGTGACCTTGTAGGCCCTTAATAAATACTTGAGTGATGAAATGTTAATCACTTCTGCTTAACTCAGAGTGATTATATAATGATGAAAATAATTTAAAATGTATAAACTGTTATACAATTTAAGGTGTAATATGCATTGAAGGCCTAAATAAGTAGAAATGGACACTCATAAGGAAAGGGAAGGGTGAAAGACAAAGATGACTCCATTATACTGAATCTTAGTCGTGGTAACTGGAAAAATATATTCACTTAAGTAGACTGGTTAGGAGAGTAACTGAGTTTTGGAAATCTGGACAAGGTTAGGGAAAAAATAGTGATTTATTTAAATAGTCAAGATGTTCAGCAGTAACTAAAAACTGAACAACTAAGTTACCATTAATATATGTAATAGCTTTCTATTACATATATTAGTTTCATATATTCTTAGGTATTTTTCATATGAGAATATTCTGTCTCCTCCATAAAACTTTATGTTCTTAGAGAAAGAAGTTATCTCCTGGGGAATTTGTATTCCCTCCTCATTTAAAAATAAACCACCTGTATCCACTAAAGTTCCATCTGTTCTGTCCAATTTATTGGTAAACAAATTACATAGGGCATTGACTGGTTTAAAGATTATTTGTTAGGTCCTTTGGTCCTTCCAGTTTTAATACCAAATTGCTATACTTTTTTTTTTTAAGGGTCTTGTTCTGTCACCCAGACTGGAGTGCAGTGGCACGATCTCAGCTCACTGCAGCAAACTCTGCCTCCTGGGTTCAAGCGATTCTCCTGCCTCAGCCTCCCAAGTAGCTGGGACTACAGGCGCTTGCCACTGTGCCCAGCTAATTTTTGTACCAAACTGCTATACTTTTAAAAAAATTGATATATAATAGTTTACATATTTATGACGTATATGGGCTATTTTGTTACCTTGACTGGGGTATCCATCACCTCGAATATTTCTCATTTCTAAGTGCTGGGAACATTTCAAGTCTTCTCTCCTAGCTATTTTAAAATACAAAAAGCATTCATTGTTATTAACTATAGTTACCCTACTCTGCTATTAAACATTCTTTTGTTCCATATCTCACTGTATGTTTGTAGCCATTCACCAACCTCTCTTCATCCCCCCTCCCACCCAGACACCTTTCCCAGCTTCTGGTAACCATCATTCTACTCTCTGCCTCCGTGAGATCAACATGTTTAGCTTCCACATGAGTGAGAGAAGATGTGATATTTGTCATTCTGTGTCTGGCTTATTTCACTTAACAGAATAATCTCCAGTACCTTCCACGTTTCTGCAGAGGAAATGATTTCATTCTTTTTTGTGGCCGAATAGTATTCATTGTGCATAGGTAACACATTTTCTTTATCCATTCATCTGTTGATGGACACTTAAGCTGATTCTGTTCTTTGCTACTGTGAATAGTGCCGCATTGAACTGATTTCTTTTCCTTTGAATAAATACCCATTAGTGGGACTGACAGATCATATGGCAGTTCTTTTAGTTTTTTGAGAAATACTGTGTTTCCATAGAGGCTGTACTAATTTACAATCCCACTGACAGTATAAAAGAATTTCTTCTGCATCCTTACCAGCATCTGTTATTTTCTGTCTTTTTAGTAATAACCACTCTGTCATAGGTGATACCTTATTGTGGTTTTCATTTGCATCTTTCTGATGAGTAGTGATATTAAGCATTTTTCATATACTTATTGGGCATTTGTGTCTTCTGAGAAATGTCTATTCACATCCTTTGCCCACTTTTAATGGGGTTTTTTTTTTTTACTTTTAAGTTCCTTGTATACTCTCAACATTAGTCCCTTGTTGGATTAATAGTTTGTAAATATTTTCTTCCATACAACAGGTTATCTCTTCACTGTGCTGTTTCCTTTGCTGAGCTTTTTAGTTTAATACAGTCCAATTTGGCTATTTTTGTCTTTGCTGTTTATGCTTTTGAGGTCTTAGCCATAAAATCTTTGCCTAGACCCAATGTCCTGAAATGGTTTTCCTGTTTTCTTCTAGTAGTTTTATAGCTTCAGGTCTTACATTTATGTCTGAACTGTTCTTTATGTGTATCACTCTAAACAGTTTTTACTGCTAGTACCTTGTAAAGCATAAAGCAAATGCCTTATTCAAAATCATATGAGGCCGGGTGCGGTAGCTCATACTGTAATTGTGGCACTTTGGGAAGCCGAGGCGGGCAGGTTGCTTGATCCCAGGAGTTCAAGACAAGCCTGGGCAATATGGCGAAACCCTGTTTCTACAAAAGATAAAAAAAAAAAATTATCTGGGTGTGGTGGCAAGCAGCTGTAGTCCTAGCTCCTTGGTGGTGGTGGCTGAGGTGGGAGGATCACTTGAGCCTGGGAGGTTGAGGCTGTAGTGAGCCATGATAGCACCACTGCATTCCAGCCTAGGTGACAGAGTGAGACCCTGTCTCAAAAAAGTAAGAAAGAAGAAGAAAGTCATATGATATATTTCTTTCTTTTACATTTTAAATGTATATGCCTTTCATTTAGACCCTAAAGTGTAAGACAGTTTCTATTCCATTTGAAATCCTTAGTCAGTTTCTCCTAATTTTAAAAAAATTTAATTATAATAGCCATTCAACCTTAGCTGTAGATTTATCTTTTATACTAAGAATTTCCCTTCCCTCCCTCTCCCTGCAAGTTTATTTGGTTTTCTCTGGACTGCTATAGTATTTTACTGAATCTGTTTGGGAACTTAAATTCCTAACAACATCCAGAAGCTTCAGTAACTCTGGACAAAAAGAGCTTCATCCCTTAAAAAGCTGATTTGGGGGTCAGAAGAAACTCTCCTCTTGTATCATCTTTTGCTCCCTCACATGAATAGAATTTTGGTTAGATAGAGCTATTTGCCTTTCCTTTTCCTTTTTTTTTTTTTTGCCCAGCAGAGTTTTGTTTAGCATCCTTTCTAGTTCTACTTCAAATGTAATATTTTATGCCTTTACTTAAGACCACAGAACTACTGTATTAGTATCCCCCCTTATCCAGTAGTCAGACTTTACCTTTCTCTACCTTAGAGAATTTGGAAATAAGGAAAACACTGAACACCAAGAAAACTAGGTGTTACAAGCTTTATTCTGTAACAAAAATATTGCTTTTTGAGAGTTAAGTGTTTCACAAAGGTAAACTCTCCATCTAACTGATGCCTCGATTATTCATTACTGACAGAAGTCAGTCAACTTGAAGGGTCATGTCATCACAAGTGTGCTGGTAAAGTTTAACAACAGGCAGAGATCTGATCTGTGGTGTTTGCAAATTTCCCTGGGGAAAGTACTCCTATGTGGTACTGTGTCATGTTCCAAAGAACATCACTGAACACAGAGCTGGGAAGAGGTGCACACTATCAAACTGTAATACTTCCACCATGCGGATACAATAGACATAACCACAAAAACACAGAACATGGTAAAAGGTATAGCATACCTCAGAGATACTGTGGGTTTAGTTCGCGTGAATTTTTCCATTTCCTAGTGCATATGAAAGTTATGTTTACACTATATTAAATGTGCAATAGCATTATGTCTGAAACAAGTGTACACATTTTTTTTTGAGACAGAGTCTTGCTCTGTCACCAGGTTGGAGTGCAGTGGCAAGATCACGGCTCACAGCAGCCTCAACCTCCCAGGTTCCAGCAATCCTCCCAACTCGGCCTCCCAAATAGCTGAGACTACAGCTATTTTAGAAAATTTTCGAAAAATATATATATATTTTTTGAGACGGAGTCTCACCCTGTCGCCCAGGCTTGAGTGCAGTGGCGCGATCTCGGCTTGCAGCAAGCTCTGCCTGCCGGGTTCACACCATTCTTCTGCCTCAGCCTCTCCCGAGTAGCTGGGACTACAGGTGCCTGCCACCACGCCTGGCTAATTTTTTTGTATTTTTAATAGAGATGGGGTTTCACCGTGTTAGCCAGGATGGTCTCGATCTCCTGACCTCGTGATCTGCCCACCTTGGCCTCCCAAAGTTCTGGGATTACAGGCGTGAGTTACCGCGCCCGGCCGAAAAATTTTTTGTAGAGATAGGATCACTGTGTTGCCTAAGCTTGTCTCAAACTCCTGGGCGGAAGCGATCCTCCCACCTCAGCCTCCCAAAATGCTGGGATTACAGGCATAAGCCATTGAACCTGGCCTGTGTACATACTTTAATTAAAATATACTTTATTGCTAAAACATACTAACAAAGTGGGCACATGCTGTTGGAAAAATGGCACCACAAACTTGCACAATATGGGCTGCCACAAACTTGCAATTTGTAAAATATACCATATCCATGAAATTCAATAAAATGAGGTATGTCTGTAGTAAAATAACTAGGAAGTGAGTTTTGAGTATTTATTATTGAGCTTTATTTAACAGATTTTAATATAATTGTCAGTTTCTATAATTAATTTTTAATAATGGCTGTGTTTAACAATCAGCCTGCAAAATTCCTAAAATTTTTAAATTGACCCTTGTAAGCTGTTACAAGCCAGTTCTATCACACTACTGCCTAAACTCTTAATTGTGGAAGTGACTTAGGGACTAGTCAATATGAGTTGAGGTGGTTCTGCTAGCTAATAATTTAAAAAATAGACATAGTATGACTGCTCTTTTAGAATCTGTCTAGCAGGTTTCACCCAAAAACCCACAAAAAAAAACTTGACCTAATACTCAGATTTATATAGTGAAACCTTAAATTTTGCTATCTCGCAAAGTAAAGTTTGTCATGCTTTTTCATATTCCTCCAGGTATGTGTTACCTTGTTATGACTTTATTAGTTAAAAAACATTTAAGGCCACTCCCATATGTGTCACCTATAAATAAATACTGACAAAAGGAATACAATGAACAATGGGGAAAAATACAGACAGGCATTTCAGCAAAGAAGATATGTGGATGACAAAGAAGCACATGAAAAAATGCCAATATCATTAGTCACTAGGAAAATGCAAATTAAAATGACAATGAAATATCACTACACACCTATTACAATGGCTAAAATTGAAAAGACTAATCCTAACCATTCAGGAGAAATTGGAACACTCATACATAGCTGTGGGACCATAAAGTGGTAAAAAACACTTGGGACAGTTTGGCAGTTTCTTAAAAAGTTGAACACATATCTACCATATGATCTAGCTATTCCACTCCTAAGCTACTTAAGAGAAATGAAAACATGTCCATATAAACACTGTACAGAATGTTCATAGTAGCCCTATTTGTAATAAGACAAAAATTGCAAGAGGCTGGGCGGAGTGCCTCACTCTTGTAATCCCAGCACTTTGGGAGGCCGAGCTGAGCGGATCACCTGAGGTCAGGAGTTCAAGACCAGCCTGGCCAACATGGTGAAACCCCGTCTCTACTAAAAAATAAAAAAATTAGCCGGCGTGGTGGCGGGCACCTATAGTCCCAGCTACTCAGGAGGCTGAGACAGGAGAATCATTTGAACCCAGAAGGCAGAGGTTACAGTAAGCCAAGACTGCACCACTGCACTCCAGCCTGGGTGACAGAGTGAGACTCAGTCTCAAAAAAAAAAAAACTGGAAACAAACCAAATGTCCACTGACTGGTGAATGGATAAATTGTGGCAAATACATACAATGGAATATTATTTAGCAATAAAAGATAATGAACTACTGAGAGACAACAATATAGGTAAGTCTCAAAATAATTATGCTAAGTGAAAAAAGGCAGACAAGAAGGTGTATTGTGATTCAACTTCAATAAAGTTGTAGAAAATGCAAACTAATCTACCGTGACAAAAAACAGATCAGAGGTATCCGGTGGGTAAGAAGACAGAGGGGTGGGGGAAGAACGAGAGAAAGGATTTATAAAAGAGTGTAAGGAAACTTGTGGTGAAGTTCATTATCTTGATTTTGGTGAGCTTCATGGGTATATATATATATATATGTCAGCTTATCAAACTGTTTAGGTATGTATAATTTATTGTATGTCAATTATATTTCAATAAAGCTGTTAAAAATATAACAGTGTAGCTGTGGTCTAACTGGTAGAGATGAGAAAAAGGTAAGTGCTTTATGCTAGACAACGTAGTTCCTTTCTTTCAGGGTTAAACTGAAATAGGTTCTTTGGGCAGCCAACAAGCACATATCTCTGGCTTACACTGAGATGTCAGGCAACTGAAATTCTCATGTTTTTATTACATGTCTGCTGGTAAGCCACTCCTCTGAGTGCCTGTCTTTATATGTTTATCTCTAATATACTTCATATTATAGTCATCCTCCAGTATCCATGAGGGATTGTTTCCAGAACCACTCTCAGATACCAAAATCCAAGGATGCTTAAATCCATTATATAAAATGCCATAATATTTGCATATAACTTATACACATCCTCCTTAGATTGCTTATAATACTTAGTACAATGTAAACACTCTGTAAATATACTGTATTGTTTAGGGAACAGTAACAAGAAAAAAGTATGTATGTTCACAAAATATGCAATTAAAAATGTGTATTTTGGATCTGTGGTTGGTTGAATCCACGGATGTGGAACTCACAGATCTGGAGGGCTGAGTGTATTTGCTTTACATGTTACTATTACTCATAATTAGGCTTCCTCATTATAATTTAAAATATTTTATATTCGTTAGACTGGTGGTTCTGGAGACTGTGATAAGTGAACACTAAGGATACCCACAGAGCCATCATGGTATCCTGAGAGAGTGGGGATTGGAGATGGATGGAAAAGGGGAAAGAATCTGAGTGGGCAAGTTCAAAAATTAGCCAGGCCTAGTGGCATATGCCTGTAGTCCCGGCTACTCGGGAGGCTGAGGTGGGAGGGCTGCTTGAGCCCTGGAGGCAGAGGCTTCAGTGAGCCAAGATGGTGCCACTGCACTCCAACTTGGGTAACAGAGAAACCCTGTCTCAAAACAAACAAAAGACAAGACAAAAAAAATTAGTTGAGCCTTTTTTTTTTTTTTTTTTTTCCAGACAGGGTCTCACTCTGTCATCCAGGCTGGAGGGCAGTGGCCTGATCACAGCTCACTATAGCCTTGACCTCCTGGGCCCAAGTAATCCTCCCACCTCAGCCTCCCTAGTATCTGGGACTACTGGTGCACACCACCATGCCATGCTGATTTTTTATTTTCTGTACAGACAGGGTTTTGCCATGTTGCCCAAGATGGTCTCTAACTCCTGGGTTTAAGCAATCCACCCTGCCTTGGCCTCCCAAAGTGCTGGGATTACAGCTATGTACCACCACACCCGGCCCTCAATCTTGTGACTTTTTCTATTGGGTCTAATTTGTTAGGTAGGGGTTGGGGGCTGAAGTGGTGGTAGGAGGGAAACCAGGATCAAATGAGAGTTTTTTAACCCTTTACCCATGGATTCCCTGCTAGCTGCCTGCTTATAATCATATATAAACACTAAAGTCATACTTGTAGAAATAAAAACCCTTATGAAAACTTAACAGGGTGTATATCTGTTTTAGGAACAAAAGTATAAGAAAAGTTGAATCTTGTGAAACTGCTCTTCTCCGTAGAAAAGGGGGGAAAAGAAAGCTTACTGGTTTCTGTCAGGAAGCAATTGATAATGGCAGTGGAGAGGAATGTAAATTAATGGATCTGGCACTAGAAAAGTATCCCAGCACTAACCCAAAACATACAGTAACACTCAAGAAGGCTGAATGTACAGATTCCTTAACCACCATTCTCCAACTTTCCAAAGCTTTCATCTAACCACTCAACATGATTTACCCTCAGTCAATTCTTCCTATTCAGCTTCAGTACTTGCCCTGAGCCACAGGAATTCTGGTGGGCAGAGGGGTAGGTTGGTCCTCCTGTATCAATTTGGAATTCTATGGAGCATTTTCTCATAGGTGTAATATATACAGGGAGGGTGGGTTTTAAAGCCTTTTGTGGATTGACCTGCAGGCACAACTACTTTTCTATAGGAAATTATGTCTTGAGATCCAGAATGAGAATGAATGTTAAAATGCTTCTAACTCTTTAAAGCCCTTTTACTTCCATTTCAGAATCAGGTTTATTAATTTATCTGTTCTACCTGCCTAGCATTTCTTGACTCGAAAGTCACAAGGTCAAACTCAACAAATTCCACTTTAGGTATGTGACAAAAGGATTTTTATAATCTCTATATCAAACTAAATTCTTTCAATTCTCCACATGAACTTTTTTCCATTTTGTGATTTTAGTAATCTGTAATTACTGTAAGCACAGTCCCAGTCACCTTGATACCCACTTATACTAAGTACTGCCATGTGATTTTAGAACCTGTGTTTTATTTAGGTTTATGATCTTGTTGGCAACACGTAATAGTATTTTGTCTGAGGCAGATGGAACAGAAATAGATAATGAATTCTTTCTTCTGGCCACATGAAAGCCAAATGATATCAGTCAAAGAATGAACAAAAGTCTCCCAAAGGTTCTAGTAAAGTGGTAGGAGAACTGAGACACGGATCACAGCAGTTAGTACAGACATGGCCAAATTTAAAAGAAACGAAATTGTGGCAGTTAGTCCTACATTTGAGTTTCAAGAAGATTTGATTTGCAAAAAAAAAAAAAAAAAATGTAGCACGTGTTTCCAATGTTATGTAAACTTTAGTTTCATAGTTCTTTAAGAGCTAAAAACATAGGAAGTTCATATTGTTGTTTCAAGTTATTTTATTAGAATATCATATTTTATTGTCTTTTTTCTATAAACTTTTTTTTTTTTTTTTGAGACAGGGTCTCACTCTGTCACCTAGGCTAGAGTGCAATGGTACGACATGGCTCACTGCAGCCTTGACCTTCTGGGCTCAAGGGATCCTCCCACGTCAGCTTCCAGAGTAGCTGGGACCACAGGCACATGCCACTATGCCTAATTTTTTTGTAGAGACACAGTTTCATCATGTTGCACAGGCTGATCTCAAACTCTTGGACTCAAGCGATCCTCCTGCTTTGGCCTCCCAAAGTGCTGGAATTACAGGCATAAGCCACTGTGCCTGGCTTGATTTTATTGTAACATTCTAATAAAAGTAACTGGAGGGAGCATTCCTCCCCCCAAAATGTTTTTTAGGCAAACTTGACCCAGTAAATAAACTAAATTTACTTCCTGTACTGAGAATCCCCCCGAAAATATTTTTTAGGCAAGCTTGACCCAGTAAGTAAACTAGGTTTACTTCCTATACTCTCTCTTATTAGTGCAACTATTTCAGATCTTTCTCACATTTCCTCAGGATTATTTCATTAACATCCTGTTTTTCTTACCTCTAGTCTCCATCCCAATACATACTTTGGGCACATGCTTCAACACTGCTATCACAGTTACCTTTTTGCCATCAAATCTGATCAGGCCATTTTTGTTAAAAATTCAATTCCTCCATCCCATCCCATCCCCTTCAAAATAAAAGGCCCTCAAGATCTCCAGTCATGTCTTTCAAATCTATCTTGTCTCCTCATCTTCTCTGTCTTCTCATTCTCTCCTTGCCGCTCCCCCCGCCACCTCAACCTCCCAATACTGCAGCCAAAGTTTTTCTAGTTTCAAAAACTTATCAAGTCATCTCTGAGACTTTGCATGCTGTTTCCTCTGCCTAGGAGCCTCCCTCACAATTTTTTTCCAACTTTGCCTTGCTCCCTTTTTTTCATTTGTTTTAATACAACTGTCTTCCTCAGAGAAACTTTCCCTGACCACCCCCAGCTGAGTTCAGTACATTAATAGTGCTCTGTGCACACATTTATGTCACTGAACCCACTCTATGATGTTGTCTGATGCTTACTGGTCTCCTCAAAAGACTTTCTTAAAGATGACATCTGTGTCTTTTATGTATCTTCAGTGTCTAGCACCTAATAGTAATTCGATGTTCTTTAAATAAATAGAAAACTAGGAGTGATTCTATCAACAGATCTCTACTACATTAACATTCTTTGTCCTAAACCTGAAAGACTCTCACTTGCCTATTCAGACCTAAGTATCACTGATTGACAAACTGAATGGCAGTCTCTTTATCGTGCCTCACCCTACACCAAAAGCAGTATTACAAATATATATTTTTTTAACCTGTGTTTATAAGTAAACAAGCTTTTTGGAAGACAGAATGCACTATTCTGGTCATTTCATATAAATAGAATCAAACAGTATGTGGCCTTTTGTGTCTGGCTCTTTCACTTGACAGAATGTTTTAAGGCTTCAAGATACATTTTGTAACATGTATTAGTACTTTGTTCCTTATAATAATAATTATATCCCATTATACACATATATCACATCTTCTTTACCCATTCATCAGCTGATGGACATTTGAGTTGTTTCTACTAAAAAGTAGAATAGCCCTACTCTGAACATTTGTGTATATATATAAGTTTTTGTGTGGAAAAATGCTCTATTTTTATCTCAAAGATTTGTGCATGGTTCATTACATGCCAAAAGCCTTATTAAGGCCAAAATGATATCTTAGCATGAAATAAAGTACAGTTTCTTAAACCATATTAATTTGACTTAATGAGATTCTGAATTGTTAAGTATAGAAATTAATTTGATTTTTGTGCAAGCAAGGTAAAATAACATTTGGTTGACCTGGGCTCCCAAATTACTTGGTCCAGGCAGAATATGTAAATGAGCATTCTGAATATAAAATCTGGACCGTAGCATTTACAATTTAATAAAATGGTATACACTGTACTAGAGCCAGTGTCTTTGGCAAGTTATAATATTCTGTAACAAAGGTAAAGATACATGAAAACATAGATCCAATATTAAGTGTATATATATATATAATCTGTTAATTATGTTTATTCATCAGTACATTCTAATTAACCCCTTACTCAAGTCATTATAATAATGTGGCCTCACTGAAAAATTCATGTAATATTAAGACCCTGGCACACCACCATTATTCAGATTAGCAGATTAATTGCCCATTTACTAGTAATTTTCTCTGAGACAGGGTCTCGCTCTGTCACAGGCTTGAGTATAGTGGCACAATCACAGCTCACTGCAGCCTCAACCTCACAGGCTCAGGCAATCCTCCCACCTCAGCCTCCCAAGTAGCTGGGACCAAAGGCGTGTACCACCATGCTCGGCTAATTGTTTTCTTATTTTGTAGAGATCGGGTCACCCTATGTTATCCAGGCTGGTCTCAAACTCCTGGGCTCAAGTGATTGTTCCACCCTGGCCTCACAAAGTGCTGGGATTACAGGCATGAGCCACCAGCCCAGCTTTAATTTTCTTGATCCTTTATATTTTCTCATGTTTTATGTCAATTCATGCAAGATAATCTGATCTACTATATTTACAAAGTTTTTAGGACTTCAAAATAGTATTTATTAAGGAAGGGATTTTTTTAACTAAATTTTCAACATTTTTGTACCTTTATTAATTTCTAAATGTAAATTTTTCAGTATTTACAGCCATAATTTTTTTCTTTTTAGCATATTTCCGACTGCAATATAAAAAACATGATTATTTTCCTTTCTTGTTTCAAATGAGGACATTTCTACCATTGTAATTCAAGTAAGTTAAATGAATGCAAATGTTTTAACTTTATTTGCAACTGTAAAGTGGGCTCTCTGTAACAACAGGTATGTGAATAATGTTTAAAAATTTGACTTAATCTTAGCCTGCTTTATCCTAAGGCATCAAAATGCTTCTAGGCTATGTTTCTTTTGATTTTAACCATGGCAAAATATAAGCAGAAATGTAAGTCCACTAATGCAAATACAAACGTGTAAACAGAAAGCCCAATCAACCAATGAATTTACTGCCTAACAAAAATGAGTTTGTGATTACACAATCACTTGCCTTTATAAGCATAGATAATCTAGAACGCCATATATATTAGTTTTTTTTTTTTTTTTTGAGACAGGGTCTCACTCTGTCACACAGACTGGAGTGCAGTGGCGTGATCTTGGCCCACCGCAACCTCCGCCTTCCAGGCTCAAGCGATTCTCTGGCCTCAGCCTCCCAAGCAGCTGGGATTACAGGCGCCCACCACCACGCCCAGCTAATTTTTGTATTTTTGGTAGAAATGGGGTTTCACTATTTTGGCCAGGCTGGTCTCGAACTCCTGATCTCATATGATCCACCCGTCTCAGCCTCCCAAAGTGCTGGAATTACAGGCGTGGCCACTATTACTACTATACATTTGTTTCACACTATGACCAGTTAATGTCTGACTGGTTACTTTAATAACTGACATTTATACAGCACTGTAGAGTCTCCAGTGTCCTTTCACATATATTATGACACTTAAACCACACAATCACCCTGTGAGAAAGGACAGTTATTATTACTTACTTTAGCAGTGAAGAAACGGGGTCAGAAGATAACTAACCAGGCCAATATCAAACAAATGGGAAGCAATAACAAATCTGGGTTCCTCTCTCCATCTTCATGCCTACTCCTGTGCGTTTAGTATATCAGGCTAGATAGGAGAGAGAACACAGATTATTCAGGGAGGAGGGAGGGGCCAGAGGTGTTCATGAGGTGAGCCTCATGAGCAGTTAGGCCATGAGGTAAGCACTTAAGTGCTTTGCTACTCACGGGGTGGTTCGGACTAGAAAAATCTGTATCACCTGGGAGCTAGTTAGAAATGTAGGCTCTCAGGCTCCACCTCTGCCCTACCAAATCAAAGTCGCATTTTCAACAAAACCCCAGGTGGTTCCTATGGACACTAGTTTGAGAAGTGCTTCACTAGTGACACTACATGGTCACTTGAACAGTATACATTAGACCACTTATATTCATCATTGTTGACATGTTTAAGTTTTTGTTAGGTAAAACTTTTGCAACAGTTTTCAAATTAAGTGTATTTTTTAAACAAGTTTATTTTTCCATGTAATTCAAGATCTCCACTTCGGTAACTGGAGTCATGAAGGAATGTTAGAAAACCTTAAGCTGGTCAGTGCTTACCCACCTTTAAATTCCTCATAAAAATTAAGTTCTTTCTTTTGCCTGAAGGATACACTAGAGAGCATAACTGCCCTCTCCACACTTTAAACCCTTGACTAAAACAGGCCAATCCTATTCATGTAAATCCCACCTCCCAACTTGGATATTTCAGGAAGTATTGTATTGTTTTTCTGACTCTAAACTCTACCTAATTTCTTAATTAGTCTCAACACTTTCTGGCTCAAGAACTGAAACACAGCAACAGAAGATAAAGGTTGAGAATTTAAGCTTGTTCCCACACCTTGGCGGACGGCAGCGACTGATTGCGGAGACCAGTGAAAACCCTGCCCCTAACCCTCTCTGTCCTAGCCCCATCCACTCAATTGAACTTGACTCAGCCTGCTCCCTGCTCGTCTCAGTATTGCTCCCTTAGGGTCAGACATGCACTAGACTTCAGCACGTGGGAGCGCTGATGAGCGGCCAACCTGGGTCTATTTAAAACTACTATTCCCATCTCGAGGGGCACCTCCTCCCACAGCTTAACCAGCCCAGGAGGGCAGGCAAGAAAATACTGCTCACCTGCTCCACCGGAAACCTCAAAATCCCGACCCGACCTAAACTAAAGGTATCTGGTAATTAATCCTTGGCACCTCCCACCACACGCTCCTGATTGGGCGCGTGAGAGAAGGCTGTGTCTGCGCGCGCTCTTACTAGTCCGGGGAATTCCATATCCTCTTCCAACCACCGGCATAAGCATTCAGGGGCGTTGCTTTCCTGGCAGTGGCCCGCCCCAGTTCGAGCCGGTGCCTTACTGCGTCTCGCGAGAACTTGTGCATTTTGGGGGCGGAATCACGTCAGGAAGAGCGCACAAAACTGCTCTTAGGTCATTGCAGAGCTACCGCTTCGGTTAGCCAGCCACGAAGTTCTCGCGAGAGTCGTCTCAATACCAAGTGAGGAAACTGGGGGACGCTGTGGGGAGGGGCATGGGGATGGATCGCGCAGCGGCTGCTTCCTTTACCTTCCTCCCATGGTCTCCTTCCGGTTCTCGATGCTTCTCTGAGCTTAAGGGTTTCCGCCACTCGTTTACCCTCCCCCCAGCTCATGATCCTCCTCCCTCCCCCGCCCTCCTGCTCCAATCTCCGATCTGTTTAGTAAGAAGGTGCTGTTCCGAGAAGGAGAAGGAAAAGGGCTTGGCGCGTATTCACTCGGCCCCGGACGTGGGAAGCAAGCCGTCTGGCTTCGGCCTCACATCGGTCCTGTGCTCGCGACGGCGGCGTTGGCGGACTGATCCGCGGCGGTGAAGAGGCAGGAGGAGGGGGAGGGGCGGAGCGTGGCAGCTGGCAGTAGTTCCGTCAGAGCGGACATCTTGTGGCTGTGTCGTGCGCGTGAGCCCCGTAGGGCCGGGGAGGCACCAGCTGCCGCGCGGGGAGGAGGCCGAGGCCGCAGCTTGAGGGAGGCCCCGGCCCCTCTGTACGCGTGGGTGTGGACGGCTAGGGCAGGGAAGGGAGGCCGGCCCAGTGGCCGGCCGGGTAAGAGGGGCAGTGCGGGCCCTGGGCGGCTTGAGCGGCCAGCCTATTGGGTGCGGTGGGTTAGGATGGGAAGGCTGGGGAAGCCGCGGTCTCTCCTGCTGGAGGAGGAGGGGGAATGGGCGCGTCCTCGCGCCTAAGCCGGAGCCTCAGGGATAACACGGGCGCGTGGTGGAGGTGGCTGGGCGGGCACGCGCGGGAGCGCGCTGGAAGGCGGAGTGAGTGTACGGTGGCGTCAGGGGTGACAGAATAGCTCGCTGCGAGGACAGCAACACACATCAAGCCTCCCTTCCTTTATTTCCTTCCCCTCCCCGGCCGCACCTTTGGGCAGAAACCGAAAGCAGCCCGGCGTCCGTCCAGTCTTATGCTTCCCCCTCCCCCCTTGCCTTTCTTTGCCCTAGTGACGCCGGTATAGCGCCAACTAGGCCCCGGCTCCTCCTCTGCTGGGCTCCGGACCCTGCCCCGCACCCACCCCTTTCTCCTACGCCTCTTCCTCTCCCACCCGGGTCTCTTCCTTTCTAGAAGCTGGGAAGTTAAACTTGTAGCCACCACCTCCGGTCTTCCCGTCACCCTCGCCCCCACTTCGGGCCGAAAGCACGGTACACAGGCTGTTGGTGGCTTTGCCACGCCACCCCACCCACCCCGGATCGCGGCCGTCTTAAGGGACCTGGATTCATCAGGGGCTCTCCGGGGCCTGTGCGAGTGCTGATCTGCTCCGTTTTTGCAAAAGGCGCCTGTGTCTGGCAGAGCTGGTGTGAGACGAGACAATCCTGCCCCGCCGCCGGGATAATCGAGTTTTGGCCGGACCTTTGAGCATACACCGAGAGAGTGAGGAGCCAGACGACAAGCACACACTATGGCGCTGAAACGGATTAATAAGGTAACCCGCGGGGACAAGGGCATGGGGTGGTAGGAGAAAAGGAAGGCTCGGGCCAAGAGGAAAGCGTGGGGGTGGGAAGGAAGCATAATTCTGAAAATACCTCTTGGATCACTTCTTCCATGGGGGGATGGAGAACGCGGATATACTTCTTGAAGAAATGAAGTTTAAAGCCTGGAAACGGAGAACACTTGTGGCAAATGAGGTGTTATCCTGAGTGTGCTTCAGTGGAATCGGTGCAAATTAGGGGTGGAGGAGAGTGACTTAAGGCGCCTTTATTTTATTTTTTTGCTGCTTAAAAGAGTTCTTTTTGGGGTCCGAATTGCGGAGAGACGCTCCCGCAGATGTCATGGCGCTTCCTATTCTTGGTGTTTGAAAACTTACTTTAGTTGTGAGATCAAGGTTATCTAGGCCTTCTAGGGGGAAAAAAAAACTCGGAGGAGAGAAAAAAAATCTGGCGAGTCCCGAACTTGACTGAGGGTCGGATAGAAGTCTTGCGTATTGAAGGACACTCAGTGAGTCTAGTAGAAACTCTTAGTCAACTCTGGGCAGGTTACACCGAATAAGTGGGTTTGGGAGGAGATGGAATGACACAGTGTTGCCACTTCCTGTATTTTGTAGTTGCGGCTTTTCACCCGAAGCTATTTATCCGAGGGACACCGGGAACTGATGTAAAAGGCATTCTGGAAGCTCCCTTTTCCTTTTGGCTGGAGAGTGGGGGTGGATAAGGGGTGCGATGGCAGTAAGGGAAAGCTAATGTACCTATTTTTGCCTCATTCTATTTAATAACACCCTTGGGGAAGATTCTTTCGTTACTTGAAATGTGGTTTGATAGTATATTATCGATTTAAGTTGGAAAAAAATTAGGATTTTTCGGAGCTCTGGGAGTGAGCGGAACCTCCACCTCCGGTGGTTTAGTCTCATTTTCTTGCTCTAACTTCTATCCCGCATTTTAAGATGGCGGCTGCTTTAACTGGTTCAGGCTCTTTCCGGCATCTCCTTTCGTAATAATGTGAAATAATATGCTTTGTTAAATGTTAACTTTTATATCGCGTTGTGCACTGCTCTAAGACCCTCTGCTCAAAACTTACCTAAATTCAAACTGTTAAACTGTATTTCCCTTTTCTGTGACTTGTGTTTGTGTGGTGTGTTTGGTTGTTGCACAATCGAAGAGGGTGGAGTGTTTACAGCTAACTTGAAAAAAATGTCATGGAATAAATTCAGCCTTACTAGAAAAATTGTGGGGGGGGCGGTGAGTGTTAGAAACTTTGGTTTTAATAGATTACTTTTTTAAAAAGAGTTCTGAGAGGAATGGGAAGAATTTGCCTTTACTAAAATAGACTTGATACTACATTTGCATTTATTTAATTATGACTGAAGTTTATTTGGCAAGATTGGTGTTTCATGAAAGAGGGAGGTTTAAATATTCACTCTTAATATGTATTGATACGAAATCTTGAATTTTGTTTTGGGCCTTCATTACATCGTCATTTTGGGTTATGCGAAATACAAATTCAAATCTGTGTATTTGTGAAATGAAAAGAGGAAGAAAAGCTTTTTAGGAGTTAAGGATTAAAGTAAAAATTATTTTGAAATAACAACCTCTTTCTGTGACCACTTTAAAGGCCAGGAACATATTGGAGAAGCCCAGTTGTATGTTACAGTGTAGTTTACACAAAGAGCGTAACATTCAGCACAAATAAAAATCTTTTCTGTTGGAATTAGTTTAGGCCACTAAAATGTGGAATAGTTTCAGATCCATAGCTTTTTGTGCATGTGGAACAGAACACGTTAAAGGAAGGCCTCTGATTTTTTTTCTCTTACAGGTCATACCCAGCTGCTGTGACACCACTTAAATGATTTTAAAGCTTTAGAGAGACAATGTAACAGTGGCTAAGAGTGTGAATATTGGAGCAGAAATGCTCCAGTTAGAATTCTAGCTCTGGGCAAGTTTATGTGCCTCTATAAGAAGGGTATCTGTTGTAATATGAACAATAAATGACTGTGTGCCTAATATGTACCAGGCACTGTTTTAGACATTGGGGTGGCAGCAGTGAACAAAACAAATTTTAAGTTCTTAGTTTTGTTTTGAGGATTAAATAATGTGCAAATTTGAACATGCTCTTGGCACATGACACTTCTAGTTATTACTATTTTAATCACCGTTTATAATTTTTAAAAACCATTTTTGTTAACTTTGATTTCTAGGTTAGTACTCTTAACCAGGTTGTCTCCTTTTGTAAATATTTTCAAGATTTATGTAATATAGACACAACATAAAAACTTGGCAGATTGGAAATACCAGTGTTTATGTGAACATTATTGATTCAACTTACAGAAACTTTGACATGTGCATGTGGTTTGGTTTTTCAGCTGTTAATGTTAGAATCACATGAGGCAACTTAACAGACATTCCACATCCAAACAGTTTTAGTGAGTGGACAGCTCTGAACTGGAATGCTGTTCGGTTTAGGCACCTCTTCTAGAAATACGGAGTCAAGTAGCCGTCGATGTCAGTATGGTATGCTTGTGTTACGTACCGATTTCGAATTTATTCTTGTCTGATGGTCCCACATTTCAAATATTAAGATATATCTGTACTCTTCATTAATATTTTACTGAAATGATTATTGGAATACTTTTAACCTTTAGTCCATTTGATCGAGCTTTTGAGTTTATACTTTGTTTCAGCTATGTTCTTGGAGTAAGTTTTTTGACTGTTAGACCAATCAACTTTTTTCCTGTATTCTTTATTTGAACGAGCTGTAATAATGGTCTTAAATAGGGCTATTAAACAACAGGAGTTAAAAGTGGCACTCCAAGTAGATTGGTATTGAGAGCCGTAGACAATTTTGCCACTCCCATTAAACAGGGACTACAGTATATGTGTTTTAGGGACGTTTGAAGATAAATATGTGAACCAAGCCTAAAACAGTAGCTCATGTTTTCATTATATACACCCTGTTAAGTTTTCATAAGGGTTTTTATTTCTGGAAGTATGACTTTAGTCTTTATATATGATTATAAGCAAGCAGCTAGCAGGGAAACCATGGGTAAAGGGTTAAAAAACCCTCATTTGGTCTTGGTTTCCCTCCTACCACCACTTCCACTGAGATAATTTCAAGATTATCTCCATCTCGAAATTGAAAAACTTTGGCACAGAGGTTAAGAAGATGACTCCGGGTTCATGTTGTGACAGTTGGGATTAGAACCTAGGCAGCCTGGTCCAGAGTATGTGCTCTTAACTACAGTTTGATATCATCCTTTAGGTTTGTCATTCAGAACGGTTTACTTTTGCATATAGTATTGCCTATTACAGTAGTTCAGACAATGCAGTCCCATCTAAACCGTAACTCATTTAATCTTCAAGACAACCATGTGGGATAGATGTGAGAATTTTATAGATGAAGTAACAGGCTCAGAGAAATAGTTGTCTAGTCACACAACTAGTAAGTGACTGAGATTCAAATCAGGTAGGCACCAAAAGCTCAAGCTCTTTTTTGAACCATTTCAATTTCCCCCCCCCCCCTTTTTTTTTTTGTTTTTTGTTGTTGTTGTTGTTGTTGTTGTTGGAGACAGAATCTCACTGTGTCGCCCAGGCTGGAGTGCAGTGGCACGATCTCAGCTCACTGCAAGCTCCGCCTTCTGGGTTCACGCCATTCTGCCTCAGCCTCCTGAGTAGCTGGGACTACAGGCGCCCGCCACACGTCCGGCTAATTTTTTAATATTTTTAGTAGAGACACGGTTTCACCGTGTTAGCCAGGATGGTCTTGGCTTGATCTCCTGACCTCGTGATCCAACCGCCTCAGCCTCCCAAAGTGCTGGGATTACAGGCGTGAGCCATCACTCCTGGCCCTTCAATTCCTGTTTTATAATGTATGTGGTTTTAGTTTGTTACCTGAAATAAGCTGCTTTGCTCTCCCACTTCTACATCTAAGTAATTGGGAGTTAGCTTTACTCTTAGGTTATAGCTAATTTGTGAGTTAAGATTTTAGCTAATAATGTTTTGAAAGTAGAAGTGGATTTAATTCTTTCGGAGTAGTTTATTCAAGCACTGAAAACTAACATGTGCCAGTTAACTGCTTAGGATGTCTTAGAGTGAACAAAATATACTTATTGTCCCCAACTAGTATATAGGCTGGGTAAACTGTCTTGCATGTGTTTCATATATGGTCCTCAAGGCTTGTCCATAGCCAGCTCACTTCATGTGTAGGATAGTTGTGTGTCTGAAGGATGCTGATAATAATAAGACCTCAGTATTTGTTTAATTTGAAAAAGGATGCATTACTGACACTGCATACTTTTCTTTCGTCATGCTCATCTGCAGTGTTGTTTCTGGTTTTTGTTATTTACACAAATAAAAAGTTGAATGCTCCATCACTGGGATGAACTACTGTGTCACTAGATTGCTCTGTCAGACTTTGCGCCTGAGTTTAGGTGACCCTTTTTATCCAAGACAGGCAATCTTTGAGGATTCTCCACAGCATGTTGCTATAATCTATCTATTAAAAAAGAAACTAGATTCCTAACACTGAGACAAAAAAAATCTTTCAGATTAAAATCTCAAACCTAGGTTGGTTTTTGCATTCTTTTTTTAAATAGCAGTTTTCTTGTATCTGTTAGTGTATAGAAGAGCTTACTGAATATTATATATTATTGGGTGTGACATGAATTACATTTATATTCCAGAACATTTGGAGTTTTTAAAAAAATTTTGTGGGTACATAGTTGGTGTATATATTTATGGGTTACATGAAATATTTTGATACAGGCATGCAATGCATAATGTAAATGGGGTATATACCTTGAGCATTTATCCTTTGTGTTACAATCCAATTGTTTAGTTATTTTTAAATGTCGGATTGTTCAGAGTTAAAAAAAAAAATACAGCTGCATGGGGGTCTTAGACTTACTAAATCATTTTCCCTGGAAACACATAATTTCGAAAATTTTGTAGGTGATTCTGAAGCTCCTCTCTGATTAAGAACCACAGATACAGGGGAGTGAAGGTCCTAATCTGCATTAGACGTAGTATTCTAGTCCCAGGGAATAAATGAGGAAGATGGTCCTTACCTATGGTAATCTTTGCGTTCAGTGGTGAAAATAAGCATGTAAACATATGAATAGTTGTTTGTCACTTTGTACATTTACCTTTCAAGAATATTAGATCTAGTAGGGGAGGTATGTAAAATAAATTTTCTGTACTATATTTCTTATACTAGTATTATTACAGTGTGGTTTGTCTTGTATTATAATGACTTAAAATTCCCTTTGCCAAAACCAGTATTTTGAAATTAGCGAAATAAAACTCTTCATTCTTGGAAATGTTGTGGTCTTGAGCTTGCTACCATAGCAATGTTATTTCATAATTAAAAATGAATGCATTCACCAAGTATCTTACTGTCCAGTTTCTCTTAATAGATAAGATTTATTCAGAATTGTACCCTCAACCTTGTTATGTAGGGAAGGGAAAAGTTTAGGGAAGTGTTTTTATACTTTGTTGAAACATCTGATTTTTATCTCCTAACTATACTTTCAGCATAATCTGTTGTGAAAGAGACCTTCAACTTTTCATAGCTGAATTTGTCTTATTTAAATGTTTCTCAGTTGTGAGTCACGATTTCTTGTACCTTTTTCAGTATGAAATACTTACATTAATGCTAACCTTGCTGTAATTTCATGGCTAATGTATAATTGAATGTTTTCTACTACTGGGCAGCTGTTTGGCTGTTAATCTTTGTTTTTTTGTTTGTTTGTTTTAATGTCCATAAAATACGTTACTTGCTTTCATGGAGCAGAGCTTCAAATCTAAATTTGGGTTTCTTTGCCCGTTTTTAAATAATGCTTACAAAAGAATGGCTTCGAATGATGTTAAGTGACTTTACCTTCAGTGGTGATTGAAAGAACATTAGTAATATTCAGTCCATTCTTAGTACCTCATGTAATGAACACGCATGCTTGTTTCACCTATAATTACAACTAAACAGGAAGTTAATACCTTGTCAGTGAGGCAGTGAGATACTGTGCAGTGCCTACTGTTAATCCTTAAGATAAAAAAGGATTTCTCAGAAGAAATTTCAAATTAAAATGCGTTTTAAAGGGACTATTTGGAGTTCTGTGAAATTGTTCATATCTTTTTGCCAAGCATCCTTCTTTTGAAATAACCATGTTTCTGAAGTTTGTTGTTCCTTCCTTGATACTCGCATCTACATATTTTATACAGACATTCGTAACATTAAAGTTAATAAAACTTTTTACTTTATAGTAAACTAGATCTTTATATGAGCAATTACAGTAGTTATTGTCTGCCTGGTGGGCAGCTAATTGCACTGCATTTCGAACTCTGTTGTTGGTTCGCACCTCTGTATTTTTCTAGGTTGGTTGTAAAGTCTCCTTGAGGATGATTCTTAAAATTTCTTAAGACACTTACTCCCTTTGTTTCCCACCTCATTTTGTCATCTCGTCCAGTCCCCAAAGCAGTGTTTTGTGTTGCTCAGTATAGGTTTTTGAGGCAAGGGCTGTTCTTATGGTGCTGATTCACAGTCATACAAATCTTGTCTTTGAGTCATGTAAATCTTGTCTTTAGTTCTGAAAGAAACAGACTCTTAAATAGAATACAAGAAATTAACTTTTAGTAATGGCATAAGCTTTTAGTTTTCCCGAAAGTGTTGAGAGGGAATGTATCTATACTACATTCTGTTCTCTGTATGACCTTTATGTGATGACGTGCAAAATAGATGGTAGAGATTGGGATAACAAATGATTTGTGGAACATCGTGGTGATAATTTTACTGTCTTAAAGGTAGAATCCATGAACTTGGCCTTGCCACTATATAGGCTTTTAAATTTTGACAAGACTTGGGGGGATGAAACCTGGAATAAGTTATTTATGGCATTACGCTTTAATAGGGTTGACACTTAAAACCTTGTTTTCATAAATGCGACCGTTTGGTTACGTTGATCTGATGAACAGATACTGGCTGTCATTGAAAGAAAGTTAACCGAATGTTCAGATACTTATTGGGCTCCTGGAACATGGCTGCTCTGTAGCTTCATGAATATTCATAATATCCATAAATATTTGTGAATAAATATTTTTAGTATTCGCAAATATTTTTAGTATTTCCAATTTATAAGCTCTCTGAGGGGAGGGATTTTTTTTTTTTTTTTTTTTTTTTTTTTGAGATGGAGTCTTGGTCAGCTGCCCAGGTTAGAGTGCAGTGGCACAACTGCCGCTCACTGCAACCACCGTCTCCCGGGTTCAAGCAATTCTCCTGTCTCAGCCTCTCGAGTAGCTGGGATTACAGGCACCCGCCATCATTCCCGGCTAATTTTTATATTTTAGTAGAGATGGTGTTTCACCATGTTGGCCAGGCTGGTCTTGAATTCCTGACCTCAGGTGATCCGCCTGCCTCGGCTTCCCAAAGTGCTAGGATTACAAGCGTGAGCCACCACGCCCAGCAAGGGAGGGAACATTCTTATGTTTCTGCTAGTATCCTTTCAGGTCTTTAATGTTTTCAATACCTTGGCCTACTGTTCTTTGAAGCCTGTGGTTGGTCACCACTGCTAGTACCACTTATCATTGAATGAGGAAGATAGAGAATAGAGAAGCAGAAAGCATAGTCTAACATCTCCAACAATCAACTATTAAATCCCATATCCCATAGTGACTACAGTAAAGGTCTTCCTCAAAATAAACCATTTGCAGGCTTTGTATTAAAAATCTCATGTAAGGAATGTTTCAGAATAAAAAAAATAGTGGCCAAACCCATTACTGCTTAAATCATGTACTTCCAGATGAGAACAGTCACCAGTGGCTTAAGCTGTACCTGTTGGTTGCCTTTTAGGGAGATTTTTTTGGTGAAAAAAATCCTGCCTTATTTTCTACCATGGTGCCCACCAGGTCTTCAGAAATAGGCAAACAATTCAGTTGTGTAAAGTCTGTTCCTGTCTCAGGTTTCTTCGTAGTGTTTTAACTAATGAGGCAAACTAGACCACGTGAAAGCTTTGAGAGGGTCTCATTTACCTAGCTTAGAAAGAAGGCAGAGAGGGGTGTCCTTGACTTCTTTTCCTATAGGTATTTTCAGGCTCTTCAAACAAGTATTTTTTCCAGTGAGAAGGCCTGGATTCTCACACTAGCCAAGTGTGCAGAAAGTTTGAGGAGAAGCAGCTCAGAGGAAGATGACACTAAAAGGAGAAAGTTTCCTAAAAGAGCACTCTGTGGAAAAGAAATGTCCAACCTTTTAGCTCTTTTTATAGCTAGTACGGTTTCTTAGTGTTGTGCCCTGATTGTATGTGCTTGATCTATCTTAGTGTCCCTTCAACGTGAGTGGAGCCTTGAGCAATTCCTAAAGTATGTCAGTGTCCCCAACCAAACATTTTCCTGTTTCAGTGGTCTTAATAGTTGAGTAATGCTGTTCCCCTTAGGTGAGGGGTAGTCAGCACAGTATAAAAAAGTTTTACAGGTGCCGGGTGAGAGCTGTTCCTTCTGGTTCTTGGCACTGTTCCTCTTCCTCTAGACTACTAGGAAGGAATAAGAAGCTGAAAATTTCAATTGTGTGAATTTTTTACATTGTTTTTGTCTCTGAAGCCTGTGAAACTTTAGGCTCTAAAAACATTTTGTTAGGTGACTCTCGTAGACAAAATTACTTTTAAAAATGCTGAATATGGGTGTCGTTGGAAATTGATTTCCAGTCCAGTAAATGGTCTTGCCGTGGGATAGAATCATTTTCTCAGGCCATGTAACTTGAAAAATAGTACTGGATTCACACTACGTATAATGAGATACAGACTAACGGGGGATAGTTATGGAGAAATAAATCGTAAGGAAAACATTAGTTTTCCATATCGTGTTCATTCTGGAGCATTGAGTAATAGTTTGGTGCAGTTGAGATTTTTTTCCCTCAATTTGCCAAACATTAAATTATCTTTACAAGGACACCCTGTTGAGAAAGGAACCTTGTTGAAACTTACCCCTAGTCCTAATTTTTAAATTGTTAGTAGGTACACTTAGTTCACCTATCCTAAAGGTGAACATGTTCTATGCTTGAATGTAATCATTTCTTTCCCCTCTCTTAAGGGACTCAACTGTAAAACAGAGAAGATGAGCTCTATTTCCGTAAAGTGGTTATAAGAGTACAGTTAAACACTTGTGGTGTACGACTGCTAGTATATTTAAAAATCAAAACTCATTTGTCTTCTATTTCGAAACCATCAGTGACTTCCCATTGCCTTTGGAATAGTCTAAATTCAAGGGCTCTTTTAAAAGATGAAGTCATAACCTGCCTTTCTAGCTAAATCTGCCACTCTCCTAGTATACTCTGTCTGGTATACTAAAGTCTGCAGTATTTGTTCTGGCAAATTTTTATGCCCTGTGTTCTTTGACGCTCCTGACTTTGAGTTTCTCTACCTAGAATGCTTCTCTTACTCCTTGTTCTTGGTAAATGCCTGCTTATTTTTCCATCAAGACCCAGCTCAAATGGCACTCCTCTAAACCCAAGAAAAGTTAGTGGTTGGTTTTTCAGGATTCACAGAGCATTTGAATCCCTTTATTTTAAACATGTAGGTTGTTAAAGTATAATTTTTGTTTTGTCTTGCACCTGCTTTCTGTTAGCTGAGTCTGAGGAGGCATTTGTATCTTAATTATCTTGGTGTTTTTATACCTAACATGCATGGCACCAAAAAGGCAGTGTTCCTGTGAATGAATGAATGTTTTGATGGTGAAATTAACATTACACTTTCATTTTAGAAATGGATTTAAATTAACCTCCATTGTGAAAGTTAACCTTGTTACTCCTAATTCAATTTTGAGACTTAGCTTCATTTAGATTTCTTACATGTTTTTCAGCAAAACTCAAAAACTAAATTGTGTTTGAAGTGGGATAAAATCTAAATAATTGGTATTCAGAATTGGTCTCTCACTACCGCTGTATATATTTTTTAACTCCTTAATATAATCCAGATTAAATAAGGGATTTATTAGAAGGAAACTGGGATAGTTAACAATGAATGGAATAGGTATAGGAACCAGAGCAAGCTACAACCTCAGGAACCAAAATTGCACATCTGTATGGAAAGTCAGCTCTTTGTTATTGCTGCTGTTGAATATGGTCTCTTTAGCTTCTGACTTTACCATGTAAGTCCATGACACGTGCCTGTCAACAGCTGTGGGTCACATTCTTACAGCTCTTGATTATAGAAGGAAGAATGTCCCTTTGATTTGGAAAATCTTGGGTTGGGATGGACAGTGGACTAATAGTTGGGTCCCAGCTGAGGGAACAAAATTCTGTGGTTAGTCATGTCCAAATAATTGGTTAATGATGGCTGACCCAGGACTACAGTCACATGATTTGGAGTAAGGGAAAAGGAATTCATGAGTAAGATGGTTTATTGAGTAGACATAATGTCTGCTAGCTACAAAGAGCATCTGCTGTGACTTACTCTTTGCTCACATTTTTTTCCTAAGATACTGTCTTGCTCATTCTGTGGGCATATAATGTTACAAAAATTATTTGATAGCTCAAAGGTAAGTGTTTGTACATGGTTTTGTTACTATTGGGTACTAAGTGGTACTTTAAATAGTAATATTAGATACTATTTAAATGGCAAGAAAGAAAATGATGAAGTAAGAACAGCATTTTTATCTTTAAAAAAAACCTTTGTTTTGATTGTTAAAATACTTAGGTCATTTTTCTGTATTGAATTTAAAGTAGGTAAGTTAATTGGCCTGCTTTTATATCTTTTATTATTACTAAAGAGATGTTTTGATGATGGAGAACTTGGAAAATAAGGCGTTTAGAAATGTTACGAGAGTAACAAGAACCTGAAATTACTGGAGCGAAGAGCTGAAACCCAGTGTTAACTAGCTGAAATTATACTTTCACTCTAAAAGGATGATAATGCTAGCATTTAAAGGCTTAGTGATAAATATCAGTGTGCCGAAAACTCATTTATTCTATAAGAAATACTTTCTTACTTTCTTTGTAATTGAAATGTGTAACGTTGAAGTAGTATGGTGTTTATATTCTAGGTCAACTTTGTAGTTTTCTGACCTTTAGTTCTATTTATAATGAAGTATTCCAACATTATTGGGTATTTTGTTTAGAGCAACCATGATTACATTATTTTTATTTTTAAATTAAAATATTTTATCTTAATATTTATTCTGGCCAGGCACAGTGGCTCACACCTGTAATCCCAGCACTTTGGGAGGCCAAGGTGATCACCTGAGGTCAGGAGTTCGAGACCAGTGTAGCCAACATGGTGAAACCCCGTCTCTACTAAAAATACAAAAAATTAGCCGGGTGTGGTGGCGCGCACCTCTAGTTCCAGTTACTCTGAAGGCTGAGGCAGGAGAATCGCTTGAACCCAGGAGGCAGAGGTTGCAGTGAGCCAAGATTGCGCCATTGTACTCCACCATGGGCGACAAGAGTGAAACTCCATCTCCAAAAAAAATAGAAAATTACGCTAAATATTTTTGTTCAGACATTTTAACATGTATTAAATGTAAAATCTAGTATGTTTATTGAGGTAATTATGAGTAAATAAATGTAAAACTCGGATTGTGTTGTCAGCTTTTTAAACTCTTATTTCAGTATTAGGTATATTCAGATGCTTACAAAGACATTTTTAGACAACTAAGCATCAGGATTTATCACATAGGTCAAAAATTTAAATAAAACAAGTGGCTATATTTGGCCCACGTATGGAGCAGTTTTGCTTTTGTTCAATAACAGATGAATTAAGAGCCTTGCCCAGGAATCTTGGTTCAGGATGGCTGGTCTACACATGGTCTGCTTGTTAAGTACCAGTACATTATGTGCCAGGTAGTGATCCCTATTTCAGAGATGAGAGGAGAACCCTGAGAAAAAGTAGGCCTGAGTAAGATTAAAAGTAAGACTGCAGGCCTGGTGCAGTGGCTCACGCCTGTACTCCTAGCACTTTGGGAGGCTGAGGCAGGTGGATCACTTGAGGTTAGGATTTCGAGATAGCCTGGCCATGGTGAAACCCCATCTCTAGTAAAACTACAAAAAAATAAAATAAAGAATAGCCAGGTATGGTGGCATGTGCCTGTAATCCCAGCTACTCAGGAGGCTGAGGCAAGAGAGTCGCTTGAACCTGGGAGGCGGAGGTTGCAGTGAACCGAGATCACGCCACTGCACTCCAACCTGGATGACAGAGCGAGACTCCATCTCAAACAAAAAGTCATTTACTTAATAGTGGATAATTTAAGTTGCAAAAAAAAGCGTCTGAAATACTGATTTGGTTCAGTTAATATTTTCTGTTAAAAATTTTTGAAGGCCAAAAGCCATGTCGTTTCTTCTGCAGATTGTTGAACTGCGATATGAATTTCTGTAATTCCCACTGATCAGAATCAATAGTATTTGGA
The DNA here is from genome assembly GCF_028878055.3 of Symphalangus syndactylus. Lineage (NCBI taxonomy): Eukaryota > Metazoa > Chordata > Mammalia > Primates > Hylobatidae > Symphalangus > Symphalangus syndactylus. Next base: position 35,489,956 of record NC_072432.2, read on the forward strand.
ATGAGTTTTCTTCCATTTCTGAATATGTGGAAGACATGAGGGTATATCTATATAGACAAGCATATAAAGGGTGTGATATACAGTCTTAAAATTGTGAATCTTGGGATCTCTGGCAACCTTGTAAGTAGTTGTGATGAGTTTCAAAAGTGAATTGGCACAGCATATCAGGACAATTCTCCTTGCCTACTCTATTTTTGTTGTTTGTTTTATGGCATTAATCTAGACTGACCATTCCTGAACAACTGGCCATTTTCTGAAGTGCATTTTGAACATAAGAGGCAAATATTTGCCTCTTAATTTTCCTGCAGTGTTGTTTATTGTGACAAAGCCTTTCTTCACATTCTTTATTTCTTTTAACTTTTCGGGTTACTGGCCAAGGTTCCCTTTCTTAGTGTTAAATTAGTCCAGCGTTCACTCCTAGGACCTTCTGTTCCGGGAGTGCTCTCACCAAGTTGAATGGCTATAAACATCATCTGTTTATTAATGATACATTGTATTTGTTTCCAGGCTGTTCTCAACTTGTATATATACTTTTCTTATCGAGTCTTTACTTACATTATCCTACTTTACTTACTTTATCTCTACATCTGCCCACAAGCTTCACCTGTAAGTTGAGCATTTTACTTAATACCAATCTCATGCTTTGCTCAAGCCAAAAATCTTAGCGTCACCTTTTCTTCCCACATGGAGTCAATCAGCAAAATTCATTGTTTAATTTTACAGTTAAAAGTGTACATTTATTGTTCAACAAATTGCTGTACATAGTGATGCATACCTGCAATTCCAGCTACTTAAGAGGCTGAGGCAAGAGGATCCCTTGAGCCCAGGAGTTCTGGGCTGTAGTGCCTTATGATTGTGATTCCGCCTGTGAATAGCCACTGTAGTCCAGCCTGGGCAACAGTGAGATTCCCATCTCTTTTTTAAAAGGGGAGAGGGTTGGTGGACTTTTAACTAAACAGCTTTAATCAAAACTTAATTTTTAAAAAACTATTAGAGCAGTTAAAACTTTGTGTTGATCATCTTAACATTTTTAAAGGTCGTACAATTATTCTTAGTCCTTATTTGTGTACTCTAGTTTCCTAGCCCTGTTTCTCAATGCTGTTTTGCTACTATCTCTAATAGTCTTACTTTAATCTTGTTGAAAGTAGCACTTTTGAGGTTAATAAGGTTTAAATTAATAACCCCCATTGACTCTAGTCTGTAATACTATAATTTTTTAAATGGCAAAATACCCTCTGGGAGCTAAGGTGTTTTAAAAGCTTAGAGCAAATCCTGTTAAATGGGACAAAGTCTCAATTCTTTTTTAACAAGACAAAAACACTTTATGTAGTCTCTTTTCTTTTTCAGTGTTTCTCAAAATTTCAATTTTATTCCATGCTGGTACGGAATACAAACTTACCCGATAAAAATAGCAGCTCCATTGAAAGAGCTTTCCCACAAATTGAAATATTTAAAGCACAGATACAGGCTTGTGTACTGTTGGTGCATACATTGTTTGATTTGTTCAGTTCCTCAGTTTTGCAGGGAAAGATGTCAACATCATCTGATTTTTCAAGCTATGTATTCAATGATTCTAATTTTCTAAAAGCCTCGAAAGCTGGGTTGTTTTTTGTTCTGGCCCCTCAGTTTGTTGAGAGCCTATTTTAAAGATTTCCAGTGGATTTAACAAAATGAACAAAATTTAGAGGACTCATTTATTTCTCCCAACCATGTCGGTGCCATAGTGGGACCCTTACATAAATTTATCACTGTGTTTAAATTCTATGTAGTGAATGAAAGTAATCATCTGAAGCCGGTATAAAATAGGCATTAAACGTTGTCCAAGCTAGAATGCAGTGGCTATCCACCAGCATGATCATTTAACACACAAAAACCTGAAACACCTAGGCTTAGTCCTGCCTCAGACTTCCGAGTAGCTGGGAACTACAGGCACATGCCACTATGCCTTGTTAAATTAAGATTTTTAGCTCTTCTTCCCATTCCCTGCACCCTTCTGAGAGAGCTTATACTGAAAATTCTGCATTTTGTGTCCTTGATTTTGCACAGGCAGACAAAAGATCACAGTTGAGGAAAAAAAGTGCATGTACCCACTTTGAAAACCTGTTTCCATTTTTAAATTCCTGTAGTTATAGGGAATAAGTTGTTCTAGTAGACCAAAAGAAGATTAATGTTTTGTAGTTACACACGGATGCATTGATATTGTGGTAAACAGTTGATACTGGCTTTATTGTAATTTTTTTTTCTTTTTATGGAGAATGGGGGTCTCCCTGTGTTATCCAAGCTGGTCTTGAACTCCTGGGCTCCAGCTGTCCTCTCGCCTCTGCTTCTCTGTTGTGTCTTTTATTTAGGCATCCTTTCTTTTGCTTTCTAGTACTTGGTCTTTTGTATATGAGTACATTCAGCTTTTCTGGGGTTTTTTTTGTTGTTTTTGAGACAGTCTCACTCCTTCCCCCAGGCTGGAGTGCACTGGCGCGATCTGCAGCCTCTACCTCCCAGGTTCAAGTGATTCTCCTGCATCAGCCTCCTGAGTAGCTAGGATTACAGGCGTGCGCCATTATGCCTGGCTAATTTTTGTGGTGTTAGTAGAAACGGGGTTTTACCATGTTAGCAGCGCTGGTCTCGAACTCTTGACCTTAGGTGATCCGCCCTCCTCAGCCTCCCAAAGTGCTGGGATTACGGGCGTGAGCCACTGCGCCCAGTCTAGCTTTTTTGGTCTTGTATTGTTTTTTTGTTTCTGAGACAGGGTTTTGTTGTTTTTTTTTTCTGTCTCAGACAGCTTTGTTGCCCAGACTGGAGTGCAGTGGCATGATCACAGCTCACTGCAGCCTTGACCTCCTGGGCTCAAGTGATCCTCCTACCTCAGTCTTCTGAATAGCTAGGACCCCAGGCATGCACCACCATGCCTAGCTAACATTTTTGAAGAGATGGGGGTCTCCCTTTGTTGTTCAGGCTGGTCTCAGTCAAACTCCTGGGCTCAAGCGATCCCTGTCTTTGCCCCCCAGGGTGTTAGGATTACAGGCATGAGCCATGTACTTAGTGGTCTTCTGCTGTTCAGATGGAATCCCAAACCTTACCCTTCATTGTTATTTCCATGTTTATATGAGAAAGGGGATATAGAAGATATAGTAGTCCCTAGACTTAATGGGTATACTCACTTATGCCATAGACTAAACTTACGAGAAACTGTTAGTTTGAAATGTTGAAGGCAGTAGTGTATTAACATTGGTTCTATTTATTGTCTTTTTTTTTTAACTTGTGATTATTAGATATTGGTTATATCATTGGTAAGATGGAGCTGTACCATCTTAATATTCTAATAAACTATATTTTCATAGTAGATAATTCATATTTTTATGCACAAGTCATGGAACAGTGAACTACATACTTGTTGGAAATAAAACGTTCATATTGAATTGTGCAGAGTATATGTTAAGAGCAAACGTCTTTCTACTTACAGAAGTACACTCTTCAGGGTCAGAATTTCAATCACGAGGTCAGGAGATCAAGACCCATCCTGGCTAACACGGTGAAACCCCGTCTCTACTAAAAATACAAAAAATTAGCCAGGCGTGGTGGTGGGCTCCTGAGGCAGGAGAATGGCGTGAACCTGGGAGGCGGAGCTTGCAGTGAGCCCAGATTGCGCCACTGCACTGCGGCCTGGAGACTCCCGTCTCAAAAAAAAAAAAAAAAAAAAAAAGAATTTCAATAGTTAAAAATGGATGCTGAGTAAAAAAAAAAAAAAAAAAGTTGAGAGAATAAGGAGATTAGAAAACAAGAAAGGTACTTAGCCCCATGAGAGTTTTTTTGGTTTGTTTTCAGGTGGAAAATAGAGTTAGTGGATTAGGGAGGAAGGATGGTTCAGGAAGAACAAAGAATTTAAGACAGTTGAGGGCCTCTGAAAGTGGTCTTGGAAGTTCAACAAATAACATGAATGTTGAGCTCTCCCTGGTCTAAGCTCTTAAACTATGAGAATATCTAATTATAGCTATTTCGGTTTGTAAGAGATTGGCTTTTGTTTATGTAAATAAAAAATTTTGTATCAGTGTGTGTGCATAGATATTTTTACGAACTCTAGCTGATTGTCTCAGCATATGTTCAGGCATGTTTTCTCCTAATGGAATATATTATGTGAATTGTGATGGAGTGTGCCTTTAAAAATAGGGTGAGAGTAACTGAAAGCAGTGGACTCACTTGCTTGTTTTCTTAAATTAAGCTTATGTGACTCACCCATTTTCTGTCTTGGTGTAGGAACTTAGTGATTTGGCCCGTGACCCTCCAGCACAATGTTCTGCAGGTCCAGTTGGGGATGATAGTAAGTAACTTTCAAGTTGATTTTTATGCCTAATTTTTTTTAAGCTTGTGAATTTTTAGATAACCAGAGTTTTTTTCTTTTTTTAGTGTTTCATTGGCAAGCCACGATTATGGGACCTGTAAGTATTAAGAATTTTTAAATTTAGTTTTAAGTGAAAATCCAGCATTGATTTGGTTGTAATTTTTAACTTGGGCTGTAGGTTTATTTTATCATATAGTTAATTCTATTTTGGATATTCCATAGTTGTACTGCATTTGACATAAACAACATAATGAGTTAGTCATTTGTTATGTGTACTTCGTGTCTATCCCTGTGTTCACGTTCTAGAGTATAGTCATCTCTATGACCTACCAAACATCTCTGTATCTCAGTTCAGTTTTTCTTCATAGCACTGTGTAAAGCATTGTCATGGAACTTCCTGTTATTTATAGAGACAAAGTTACTGGCTCTGATCCTGCCATGAGTTGTGTTACTCAGAGATCTTATTCTGTTACTGCAGCTGCCAATAATCTAGCTTAATTGTATTTTGATATTTGATTCTTTATAGAACTTCAGTTTATGCAAAATTTAAATATATTTAGGCAGAAAGTGATATTTTGAATATAGCAAAATTCCTTTCTATCCTGGGTAGATAAGCAACTATATGCTGGATAATTGAATATTCAGAATTATGGATACCATCTAAGAATTTCAGAGAATTAGAGCGCACTAAAACATCCTGGGGTAAGACTGTATCTTACACAAATATTTAACTTTTTTTTTTTTTTTTAACTTGGTAAGGCACTTAAGGATTTGTTTTCTAAGTTACATGTGTATCTTACTGAAAACTGTCTTCCCTTTTTGGTGGTTTTATAAGCAACATAAAGAGCAATAATGTACTAGGTAAGATAATGGTCAGTAAGTAATATTTAGAATTCTAAAGGAAAAAATGCTCTTAGAGTTAGTAGATGAGTTGAATCAACAAGTATTTAGTAATTCTGATTCTAACTTTAGTCATTTTTCTGTCTCAAATGTGAGTACATACTGTGTGCCAGGTAATAAGGATACAAATTGAACATAATAAACATCCCTGTCAATCTTATAGGGAAGTTACACTCTATTAGAGGAGACAGATACCTAAAACAAGTGCTGAAGTGTGATAAGATGGAAAATAAGTGATTGGTGAATGAAGTGCTGAGTAGGAGAAATTAATGGGAAATTGTAGCAGGGAGGATTAATTTAGAGTAATTAAAATGTTAGTGCCCTAAAGGTAGAAAAACTAAAAGTAAGATATGGCAGGGGTGCAAATATTAAGTTTAATAATCTGAAATGTCCTGTATCATTTTAATAATTACGAAGCCAGGATTGTGCATTTTGTTATTACAGGACTATTTTTAATGTTTTAAATGTTACTTTGTTTTAAAAGTACTTACTTTTATGTAATTTGGTAGCAAAATTGTGTAATTTTAATACACGCAGTTAAATGTTGAGTTACCCAGTTTGGCCCACACAATGTTTTTGAAAGCTGGCAGTCTTCAAATAAAAGCCTTCTGAGTAGGCCCACATTCCATAAGCAGTAATGGCTTGAGATGGAATGACAGCTGCCTCCCTTTTTTAGATGGGATATGTGTTTACCACAATGCCTACTAGGTCAATTCCGTATTATCTACCTAGTGTTTTGTAAAGCAGTTGCTTTTGCGACCTCTAGAATTTTCCCATTTTGGATTACCAGTTTTCAAAGAATTCTATAAAATGCTTTAAAATAAAGCTCATCTTTGATGCAGAGGGTAGTTGATAGTTTCATTATAAAAATTGTCAATACTAAGAAAGCACAGAAGCGTTGGTAATTAAAATTTCTAATTGGATGGTGTGCAGAATAAACCAACTCCTTAAAACTAGTTGGTTTTTCTACTTGACAGTTTAGACTTTGTTATTTTGAACAACACACTAGTTTTTCCCAAAAGGCAAGGAACATACCTGTAGACAATCAAAAAGAAACATGAATGATGAGTATACGTATGGTAGTAATTTTTTTAGAGAATGGTGTTGCTTATTCTGACAGATTTTTTAGCAGTTTAATTTGCTGTTATTTTCAGAAAACGTTTACCTTTTTTCATTTTTTAAATATATATTTCAGATGATGGCTATTCCTTGCTGAATTTTTTCAGCAACCTTTTAATATAATGACTAGCAGTTTTCTGCTTTTACAGACAGAAGCATGTGATTTTCAGAACTATTTAAATATTAACCTGATTAACCACAACTGCTGGGTTTTGCTTTGGTAGCAGTACTCACTGAAATATGTTTTCAGTTAAAAAGGTTAGTTCTCACTGTTGGGTGGGTAAGTATCAAGAAGGAGTCAAAGATTATAAAAATCCACCCAAAGTACGGGTATTGTCTTGTGCATAAGTAAGCACATAATTTAGATGCCAGCTTTAAATAGTTAACTATATGCTTACTGTGGACTGCACCAGTGAAACAACTCATTTTGTTCTTTTGGCTTCTCAATACTTCTTTGTGACAAAGCATCACTGTATAAGATAAATAGTAGCTTATTTTGTGAGTATGGTTACTCTATGTAGCAAGCAGTCGTGACCCAAAGCAACCCATAAATTACGGATTTAGTGGGAGAACTGGACAGTTAACAACGTCACTTTTGCTTTGGACTACTACTTAGGTCCCTTAAAGTGGTGCCAGTGCCACAGAACTGAAGATTCCTGACTTTGTAGGGAATATACCATCTAATTTTAAGTTTCAATAGAGTAACTGATTTTAGTGAGTTGTTGGGAAATCCTTTAGATCATTAGTTATGCAGCAAAATTGCTTAGTTTTAATAATCATGTGTACTGGCTTATTTCTGAAGGTAAGCTACTTCGGAAGCACAACTATTGACTAAAAACTAAACCTTCGAAAGAAATGACAGCATTGCTAGTTTTTTGTGTGTGTGGTTTTTTTCGGCGGGGGATGGGTGGGGGGTACTATATTAAGGTTAGTTTCCAACAAGAATTGATGCAATTAGAAGAAATTGACTTCCTTACCTATTGCCTCTGATATTTACTTGCTTAAATTTTTTTTTTTTATTGGAAATGGAGTTGGCAGAAAAAATGGATTTAGAGAACAACACTAACTTCCACCTAATCTATGACAGAGATGTAGAAGAGAGTACCTGTGAAAAATGTGAAAGTATCTGAAAAATGTAACCTTTGGCAGCCTGAGCATAATCAACCATAAAAACTATCTGAATTAAAATAATTGGTCCATAGGTACTATTTTATTTTGTCCATAAGAATTATTTTTTCAACTTTTATTTCAAGTGTGTTATGTCATTTCCCACATAGGTTACTGATAGCTGAAGACTTTTTCCATCTTTACCTTACTCGTTTAGGAGCTTTGTAGTCTAATAAAAGAAAAATATAAGTAAATGTTAGATATATGGGTGGATAATGGTAACTATGTGCTTAAAGAGGTATAAAAGAAGGGTAGGGAGCAGATAAGACAAAGGAAGGGCTATATTATAAGGAAGAATATTCCAAGCAGGGGAGAGAAAAAGATATGTTATCCATATAATATTTTATGTGCAGTAGAGAACATGTTCTATAGAAGAGACAGAAGATGAAACTAGGTGGGCAGCCAGATCATAAAGCACCGTATGTACTTAGGAGTTGGAATTATCTTAAAAACTGTCATAGATTTCAAGCAGGGGAGTAACATTTCTGAAAGACCACTTTATCATTAGGATGGAGGGTTAATCATTAGTAAGCTATTGCCATAATCTAGGCTGAAGATAACATCGTGAACTAAGGTAGTAGTGACAGTGGGCATAAAGGAGAGGCTAATTCAAGAAATTTTAAAGATCTTACTTGATAACTATCTTGACTGAGATAAGAGAGGAAGAAGTCAATGATGAGATCCTGGTTTATGGCTTTCAGTTATGGCTTGCTATTAATAAACAGGAAAAAAGGGATTGAGGAGACAAGTTTCAGTTTTGGACGCATGAGATGAGATATCCAAGTAGAAATATCAGTAAGCATTTGAATATATGCCCTGGAATGAATAACTGCACCAGAGATATATTTTGCAACTCAAATTTTTATGGGTCAGCAGTTAAGAGTAGAAAATCAACCTATAAGAATACCAGCATTTTTAGCTGGGTGTAGTGGCGCATGCCTGTAATCCCAGCTTTGGAGGCTGAGGCCCGAGAATTTTCTTGAACCTGGGAGGTGGAGGTTGCAGCGAGCTGAGATCACACTACTGCACTCCAGCCTGGGCGACAACACCACTTTAAAAAAAAAAAAAAATACCAACGTTTTATTGCCACAGAAGAGCTGAGGCACTGTGAGGGAGCAACTTTTGCACTGATAAGAGCAAAACAAGTAGAAGGTCTCTGAAAAAATGTAATATAAATTCTGGACTTGTAAGATTTGAGTCGATTTGCTGATCACAGTGTTCCTTATTCTTTGGGGGTTTTGTTTCTTTTTGGTGTGTGCTGCTGATTCATAATTGAATTTAAATATCATAGGGTCTCAATTTTTTATATGGCCTAGTTTCATTATCTGTGAACCTCGTAGTTCTTCCTCTTTTGGTATGGCAGAACTTTAGTGTTAAATCGTAACATTGAAATATTTTGCCTCCTTTATAGAGTTCTTTTTTTGAGCAAATGAAACAAAATTTGGCTATGCCTAAATCCCATCAGCAGATTGCCTCTATTCAGAAGCAGTCGTAGACAGCATTTGATTTTATGAAAATTGAAATGAAAGCTTACAAAGAACTTCTGGAATTAGGTTATTAAAACTTCAATGTTTAGGGCCGGGCGTGGTGGCTTACGACTGTAATCCCAACACTTTGGGAGGCCAAGGTGGGTGGATCACTGGAGCTCAGCAGTTTGAGACCAGCCTCTCAACTAAAAAGACAAAAAAACTGCATCTCTACTAAAAAGACAAAAAAAATTAGCCGACTGTGGTGGCTCACTCCTGTAGTTCGAGCTACTCAGGAGGCTGAGGTGGGAGAATCACCTGATCCCAGGAGGCAGAGGGTTGCCATGAGCCAAGATCGTGCCACTGCACTCCAGTCTGGGCGACAGAGCAAGACCCTGTCTCAAAAAAAACAAAAACACTTTTAATGTTTGGGATTACCCTTAAATTGTTAATTTTACACAGAAAAAACATATCTTGTATAGTATCAGATCAGATGAAAGTATATGCTATTTGAAGCATCTATTCATAATTAATGTAACTATTTAACAAAGATACGTTAATCTAATAAACTCAGGTCACATTCTAAGTGACCTGGGTGTTTTTCTAGTTCCATATTTTGTAGAAAATATGAAAAAGGGCTGGCACGGTGGCTGATACCTGTAATCCCAGCACTTTGGGAGGCTGAGGCAGGCAGATCACCTGGGGTCAGGAGTTAGAGTTCAGCCAACATGGTGAAGCCCCATCTCTACTAAAAATAAAAAATTAGCTGGGCACGTTAGTGCACACCTGCAATCCAAGCTACTGAGGCAGCTGAGGCAGGAGAATCTCTTGAACCTGGGAGGCGGAGCTTGCAGTGAGCTGAGGTTGCACCATTTTACTCGAGCTTGGGCAACAAACAGCAAGACGAGATTCTGCGTCTCTTTTGTCCCCCTTCCCATTCCCCCCCGTCCTCCACCCCCACAAAAAAAAAGAGGGAAAGACTTGGGAGTTGGAGAAGGACTCAATTTAAATAAGCTCTGGCTGGGTACGGTAGCTCACGCCTATAATCAGCACATTTTGGGAGGCCGAGATGGATGGATCACAAGGTCAGGAGGCTGCAAGACTAGCCTGGCCAACACGGTGAAACCCAGTCTCTACTAAAAATACAAAAATTAGCTGGATGTGATGGTGCATTCCTGTAATCCCAGCTACTTGGGAGGCTGAGGCAGGAGAGTTGCTTGAACCCAAGAGGCAGAGGTTGCAGTGAGCCGAGATCGTGCCACTGCACTTAAGCCTGGGCGACAGAGTGACACTCCCTCTCAAATAAAAGCTCTTCCATTTACTAGTTGTATATTTCTTTGAACCTGATTCTTCATTAATAAATTGACCTTTCTTCTTTGAACTCCACGTGTCCCTTGTTCATATTTCATGATACCTATAACATTTCATTGCAGTTACTTTACATGTCTATCAGAGTGTAAGCTCATCAAGATAAAAAAATCGTTCTTTGGATCCCTTACACATACAGTATATAGCAAGGGGTTAGATTAATTGAATTAATGTTTAATTATTTTACAGAAGGGTAGGAATTAGATGAACTGTGTTAGCGTCAGGCCTGTTTTTTATGTGCCTGATATCCAGAATGGGCATAGTGAAAGGCTCATATAGCTGTATATACAAAGCCTTTCTAATAGAGGGGAGTCAGTGTTGGTAAAAACCCAGTTCATGTAAGTTTTAAAACATGTTTTCGGATTGGTTCTTTGCATACCCAGAGGCAGTTAGGCATTCCACATTTTAACTTTAAATTCCTGAGTAGGTCAGTATCTTTGGTCATTAAGTGGTCTTCAAAAGACTTGTGTTTGAATCTTGGTTCTATCATTTACCATTTGTACACTGGACTAAGTTCTTCAAGCCTCATTTTTCTCATGCATAAAATAGGGACAATGCACGTATTCTCTGGTATTGATTAAAATAAGAAGCTTAGGCTTTTCTCTGTTCTCTTGAAGGTGGTGTGTGTTAGTTACCTGGAATAGCTAACATTTGGTTTGCCAGTGGGCAGAATGGACTGTTGTAAAGCCATTTGTACACATCTGGCACTGGAAGAAATAATCTACACATGTAAAATTTTATTTACAGATTATTCTGAAACATTGTGTAGGCTTTATTGCTGTGTGTACTTTTTCCTTTGAGAATTGAGATGTAGAATACTTGGTTTCTGGATAACTTTTAAAAACATTTTGGTGACTTGTGTAAAATCACTCTAGGTAGATTAGGGTTTATTACTGTATAAGTTTTAAGTGTTTTTTTCTATTACTATAGACTGAATTTTCATGGAATAGATTATTTATTGCAGTGTAAATAGGTGACTTGGGTTCATTATTAGAGAAATGCTTGGAAACAAATGTTACGGAATATTTAGCAATAATATTTTAAATTTGAGTTCAGCATACTTTTCCTTTTACAGAATGACAGCCCATATCAAGGCGGTGTATTCTTTTTGACAATTCATTTTCCTACAGACTACCCCTTCAAACCACCTAAGGCAAGTATTTTCCCTCAAAATCTGTTAGTACAGATTTATGCTTTATTTCAAAGGAATAGTGCATTCTTGGAAGATAGCGTTCTGCGTAGGCTGTATGTATATGTTGAATCGAGGCACTGATATATAGATGCTGACTCTTAACCTTTGGTTTAAAGAGCTAGACCTCAGTTTGAACTTTGTAAATAGGAATAAGGTTTGCTTTTTCTTTAATGTTGCAAGATTCAGACCATGTGGAAGCTTCCCCCCTTATCTGTATTATTGTTACACAGATTCTGATTTTTGGGCTTTTGTTGTCTTGTAAGCATCAAATGTCCAACTTCAATTTATATTTGCACGTATTGTTACAGCATATGCTTATTATGCTTACAGTTTTGGATATGTAAGTGTAAATTTATGAAAGCTTAGAGTTGCTTAGTGCACTGAGTTGATTGGTTTATAGGTATTAAAGCATATTATCCTTGACTTTTCAGTCATTAACATAAATTCAATCTGTATGAGTAACTAGAAAAGGTAATATACAAAGGTCATAAACATGTCACTGTAACAGTCTTTAGTAATGTTATAGATGCAATGTGATGGTTTCCATTTTTGTGATTCAAGTTTATGTTTTATGTACGGTGGAAATGCAGACTCAGGTGTGCCTGTGTAACTTAATGAAACTAAATGAGATGGTCTACAACTTTTGGTTACATCCAAAAGTTACGGCTTTTATAAATGAATGTATTAAATACCTTTAAATTGCCCTTTGATTCATGATATGGTAGGGCCAAAGTAACCTTTAGAACTTTACATCATATGAGTAATGAAATTTTTATCCAAAAGTTTAGGTTTCTGTTGTAAAAACAGGAGGCAGGGGGGTTGTGGTCAGATTGTAAAAATCAGTTTCTATAATATTTAGAACTTCTATGCTAATAGATGACATTTTTAACATTGTGGCTTGATTATTTTAAGTTTTGCTTTAAAAGATGTTTGTTTTTATTTGAATAAAATACTTAAAAGCTTTTGTTTTAGGTTGCATTTACAACAAGAATTTATCATCCAAATATTAACAGTAATGGCAGCATTTGTCTCGATATTCTAAGATCACAGTGGTCGCCTGCTTTAACAATTTCTAAAGGTAAATACTTCTAGTGAAATAATCTTAAGCTGTTCTCATTGTCTAATAAAGCTTCATTCTTAGATCTACTTATCTGAGTATTTTTATTATGGCAGCTTTTTGGTAAGAGATGGGGAAGCAATAAAGTTATTTTTATCATTTTTGTTCTTGTAGTAGTGTTGATTAAAGATACTTTGTGAGAAGTTGTTAAAATTCAAATTGTGGTGAGTAGGCATTATTTGCCTGATGAGTTACCTTCATCTCATAATAGCAAAATTTATTTTAATAGACTTCTGTATTTTTCAATCCCAAACCACTTGGACATCTCACACTAACTTGTGGCCTTTTTACCAAGAATGGTATGATATACCTAAACTTAATAGAGCTTTTGAATCCTGAGGTTTCCACTCCAGGAAAATTCTGATTTTGCTTTCCTGGGTTAATTTTTAGACAAATCTTTAGTCATGTTTTATGTAACCAGAATAGGTTGTTTCTACCTAATGACAGTCTAAAATTATATAATCTTCGAAAGATCTGTAGATCGATTCTGGTCTCTTACTTTTAATAGGCATCTGTTACGTTATATGTAACAGGTTTTCCAGTCTCTGCATGAATATCCCAGGTGACGTTGTAATAATTAACACTATTTCACCATTAATTGTTTTTTGATTTTATGAGTTCAGTAAGTACAAAATAGCTTTTTCAAAAGGCAAGGCGTTGTATGAAAGTTTCATATGCGTATATACTGCACTTGAATCTCAGAGAGAGAGACTGTAGCAGTAGCATTTCCCAAACTTTATTGAGTAGAATCACTTAAGGGAGAAAAAGAAACAACTTAGGCAGATGCTGCCATAATTCAAGTGTTTTTAAAATTTTAGACCTGTTTTTCACCCTCTTGGATGCTTTCTAATTTCTTTTCAAATCATGCTCCATACCTAAATATCAGCTTCCAAGTTTTTCTACTACTGCTGGGAGCGTACAGTAACACTGAAAACTGTTTTTGTAAGGGCAGATTGAATTGGTATGTTTTGTTGTTAAAGCAACTTACTTTTTTGGCAGCCATACTTTGCTAACTTATTAAACTAGCAGTCACAACTGAAGCTACCTTTTTTCTGTGAGTGATTGTATAGCCAAGTCTCCTATATTAGGTAATTTTATATTCTGCTGTATTTGGGGTTTGAAATTAAATTTGCTGTAGTCAATAAATACGTGACAGTGTTGTCTTTTTTACACTATTGCTTTTAAAAAAAAAAAAAATCAGAACCATTTCAAGCATTTATATCTTAACATTTTATAACAGCACCACCATATATGGTGACTGGCACATAGCAGGCACTCAAAGTGAATGCAGTCTATGTTCCTTAATGCTTGACATCTTATACATCAGTATGTTGAACTGGTTAAGGTAAGAACTAGAGCTGATGACTCAGTACTGAAGAGATTTTGGCATTGTATTTAACTAGTACTCTTGGGAATATGGTTTCCTGCTTACAAGTTCAAGGAGACATTTAGTGGAGCTCTTGAAGGTTTTTCTCAGAAATTCCCAAGACAGTGGCTAAGAATGGATTTTTCGTCATGCCTAACGGCTATGAATATGGCATGAGTGTTACCTGCATATTCTTGCTAAAGTCCCGTTCCCCCGCCGCAGCCACACAGTACCAAGAAACCCCTGAAGTTCTAATATCATTTATGCGTATTTAAAATACATATATTAATATGGCATCAGTTGCCTATCTTAGAAACTATTTTTATGGCTAGTCAGCAGTGAATTTGATGCCACAAAACCCTGTTTTTAGCACTTCTTACTTACCAGAAGCTTGTCTTCTGTGAAACAAAATCTCTGTAAAACTATGTCTCATTGAGATAGAGATACACACTAATAAAAGTCTTTTGAGGATTGAGTTTTGTGATAACACGGTTTAGAAAAATTTATTTATCCAAACTCCTGAAACTGGGTAACAGACGTTTTTGTTTTCTTGCAGTTCTTTTATCCATTTGTTCACTGCTATGTGATCCAAACCCAGATGACCCCCTAGTGCCAGAGATTGCACGGATCTATAAAACAGACAGAGATAAGTAAGTATGTTAAAAAGTTATTATAAAAGTGGTTTTACTCAATGAGTTAGGCTTATACTTTGCTTGTGACAGTGCCAAGAAGACTTGACATTTAGTAAGATAATAGTTAAAATATGGAGAAAGCTATTGAAATATGGTTATTTAAAAAAACTTAACTAGGATTTAGCTTATGTGGCAGTGAATGCTCCCCTCTAAAATGTTTGTTTTTCCTGGTATGTTAAACAGTATCACTTTATTATCAAATTTTGGGGAAGAAAGCAAATTTTTCTTTACCCCAAGCATGTTTTTCCAAAAAATGTTAGTACTATTGTAAAAATTTGGTCTAAATTTCTCAAATATTTGAATTATATTTATGTTCAACTTAACCATTATAACCTTCATATGTTAAAATTAATGCTAAGTGTACTTGTTCAATTAGGTACAATAGGTTAGCAAGAGAGTGGACAGAGAAATACGCTATGTTGTAGGGTAAGAGGATCTGCACTCTATGGTGCGCTTATTCATGGTACTGCCAGCACTTGAGTGCTGCATGCGTTAAGGCACTGTATTAACTAACAAAAGGTAACAGATATGGCAGTCTTCTGAAAACTGTACATTTAACTGCTTGGTCTCTGTTTAACGTGAAAGTAAATATCTGGTAGCCGTTATTGCTTGAAAGTATTGCATGGCAAAGCAGTTACATAGCACTAGTAAGAAATGGGAATTTATGTAGTATCTTTTTCTTTCAAACTATCACGGTGTTTAAATTTTAGCTTGAGACTTTGTACCAATCCTGTACAGAATGTGGTGGTTTAGTTAAAATTTTGCCAGGAGATAGTAATGTAAGGGAAAAACACTTTTAAGCCTAAGCATCTAAACTAAATGTTCATTACTGACAAGCATGCATTAGCGTCAGCTGTACTTTGTGGCTCCCTGTATGCTAAATAAAGCCTTTGTTTTAAAGTACTGGCTTTTTGAGAGAGTATCCTTAGGAGATGACAATGAATTGGTAGAACTTTTTAAAAAGTTTAGGAAAGTTGTTGGACCATATTTGGTTCTTGGTTTGAAATAAAGGTAGTTAATATTTAAACAATATAAAAATTCTCCTGTGCATATATATATATATATATATATATATATTCATTTCTTAAGGTTATCACTGTTTTTTGGGGTAAGTAGTCTGGCATGAGTATAATCCAGGGGGAAGCTGATAGTATTTATCAATGTTACTAGTCTTCCTGAGTAATAACCTTGCTTGTGTGTGAATTACCTGTTGATCTTTTTAAACAAAGATGCCCTTGTACTCAACAGGTCTCGGTGGTGCTTATTAGCCTCAGTTACCACACTTACTAAAAGTAACACGTGATTCTGATGAACACAACCACTCACACACACACCCCTTTTGAAAATTACTGCCCTTTGTCATTCTGCCCAGTGTCATCTTCCCCTTCTGCTTCTACCTAAGTCCCAAAGCCATTTTTTCTTATAATATCCAGGACCAAGTAATTTCCCAAACTCTAGGATTCAGATAAAATTGTTTTAGTAAAAGCCTGGTTCTGGCCTTAGTGGAAATTTCTGTGGATGGATAGAATGTGTATACTATTTTAACATTTTTCCATAATGAACTGTAAAAATTTCTTCATGTTAAAATTAGAGCATGAGCTCGGTGGTAGAGAGAAAGGGTCTTTGATTTTTGTTAGCCTCCCAGTTTTCAGTGCTGCTTTCTTAGTTGTTTTAAAATACTACTTTGAGAGCATCAGGCTCTCATTTCCCACATTGCTTTGAGTACCAGTGCTATTTCTCCCTTGTTGGCTTTTATTCTGATCATAGTCATTAGAGATGACTTCATGATGAGTCTGGAGATGGTAAAATGGAAATCATCCCCGTCCATTTAAAGTATTAGGAATTCTTTCACTTTATTTTAACTTTTAAAAATAACATCTTTATTTACAGGTACAACAGAATATCTCGGGAATGGACTCAGAAGTATGCCATGTGATGCTACCTTAAAGTCAGAATAACCTGCATTATAGCTGGAATAAACTTTAAATTACTGTTCCTTTTTTGATTTTCTTATCCGGCTGCTCCCCTATCAGACCTCATCTTTTTTAATTTTATTTTTTGTTTACCTCCCTCCATTCATTCACATGCTCATCTGAGAAGACTTAAGTTCTTCCAGCTTTGGACAATAACTGCTTTTAGAAACTGTAAAGTAGTTACAAGAGAACAGTTGCCCAAGACTCAGAATTTAAAAAAAAAAAAAAAAAAAAAATGGAGCATGTGTATTATGTGGCCAATGTCTTCACTCTAACTTGGTTATGAGACTAAAACCATTCCTCACTGCTCTAACATGCTGAAGAAATCATCTGAGGGGGAGGGAGATGGATGCTCACTTGTCACATCAAAGGATACAGCATTATTCTAGCAGCATCCATTGTTTAAGCCTTCCACTGTTAGAGATTTGAGGTTACATGATATACTTTATGCTCATAACTGATGTGGCTGGAGAATTGGTATTGAATTTATAGCATCAGCAGAACAGAAAATGTGATGTATTTTATGCATGTCAATAAAGGAATGACCTGTTCTTGTTCTACAGAGAATGGAAATTGGAAGTCAAACACCCTTTGTATTCCAAAATAGGGTCTCAAACATTTTGTAATTTTCATTTAAATTGTTAGGAGGCTTGGAGCTATTAGTTAATCTATCTTCCAATACACTGTTTAATATAGCACTGAATAAATGATGCAAGCTGTCAATGGATGAGTGATCAACTAATAGCTCTGCTAGTAATTGATTTATTTTTCTTCAATAAAGTTGCATAAACCAATGAGTTAGCTGCCTGGATTAATCAGTATGGGAAACAATCTTTTGTAAATGCAAAGCTGTTTTTTGTATATACTGTTGGGATTTGCTTCATTGTTTGACATCAAATGATGATGTAAAGTTCAAAAGAGTGAATATTTTGCCATGTTCAGTTAAAGTGCACAGTCTGTTACAGGTTGACACATTGCTTGACCTGATTTATGCAGAATTAATAAGCTATTTGGATAGTGTAGCTTTAATGTGCTGCACATGATACTGGCAGCCCTAGAGTTCATAGATGGACTTTTGGGACCCAGCAGTTTTGAAATGTGTTTATGGAGTTTAAGAAATTTATTTTCCAGGTGCAGCCCCTGTCTTAACTGAAATTTCTCTTCACCTTGTACACTTGACAGCTGAAAAAAAAAACATAACATGGGAGTAATAATGGGTCAAAATTTGCAAAATAAAGTACTGTTTTGGTGTGGGAGTTGTCATGAGGCTGTGTTGAAGTGACTTATCTATGTGGGATATTGAGTATCCATTGAAATGGATTTGTTCAGCCATTTACATTAATGAGCATTTAAATGCAACATATCATTTCAGGTGACTTAACATGAATGAATAAAAGTCAATGCTATTGGATTGTTTTTTGTTTGACAAGTGCTATCTGTGCCACTAATTTAACTTCTGTAGTAACAAGGGCATTACCATTCTTCACCTTTCCTAATTCTGATCCCATAGTTTTACATTTTTTGTTTATTTTGATTTTGTCCACTGCTTTATTTCTTAAAGTTCTAGCACATCTGTGACTCCTCCACTTCCACATTTTTGCACTGCTTACACTTATGTGCAATCTTATTCCTTGTCTGCACACAGATGTGGAAAGCTAGAAATAAATGTTAAAACTTACTTTTTATAAACATTTTAATGTGTAGTTTGGACATGATTTATTGATTTAAGGTTCTTCTCTAAACTGGAAGTGAAATGCATGCCTTCTGAAGATGTTCTGGCTTTGTTAATTCTGTAATCATTTCATTGGGGAAAAAACCAGCTATGCAGTTTTTCCAATGAGTGAATTTTTTCATTTTGTGTTTTGCTTAAAATGGCTCCTTCAGGGTAGATGTCATACTGCATAACTTTTTTGGATTCAAATTATGAATGAGAAATTAGTTACATTCTGCTCCACAAGGTAAGAAAAACTGCTCTTTGGCTCTGTTTTAAAAATTACTTCTGAGATGCATATACTCTCAAAATAACAGCTTTAGTAGGCATATCACTTCTTGAAAGCCAAACATGAGTGTAAGACACTTTTATGAAACACAGTGGATCCCTAACTGGCTTTCAAATTGACCTTTATAGCCTTAGACAACCCTTAGGTATTTATGGAGGCGACTTTGATTGTCGTAACAATTAGTAGATGTGTCCAGTTCTCTGTATCTTTGACTTGATGCTTTATACATCATTTCATTTGTTGCTTCTAAGGGAATAAGCCATAGAGGCTTCTCCAGGTTTAAAAGAACAGTAAAGTACCTGGAAAACCAACATTTTTGAATGTATGGACACTGGACATGAGATCATGTACAATGAAATCTTCAAAAGAATCTAAGAATTTGCCCTCTTTGCCCCACTCCACCCAGTAATTTGACATTACTAGTGCCATGTATAGGACCCAACTGAGTATTAGAATCAGTTTTGACTATGTCTTTGTATTTCCTAAATCTTTTAATGCGTAAACCGAATTAGGATCCAGTTGGCCTGTTAATGGTAAATTTACATTTTAAATGACTCAGTTTGTTTTTCTTGGGCAAGTTTGCAATGTGATAATCAGATTTTTTTAGACTGATTAATTTGCTTTCTTGTGTGGGTGTACTCACATTTTAAAGTATGAACCACAGTTAACTAGTGGTCTCAGGGGTAGTGAAACACTCACGTTTTTTTGTTGTTGTTGTTTTTGTTTGTTGAAATGGCTTAGTTGAAGTATACTTAAGGTACTGATCATGCTGTGTTAGTGCTTTGGGCGGGGAGGGGGGTAACTCAGCCATGTTTTGTGTTGGCATAACAGAACTGTTAATGATTGTTGATTACACTTTTAAGTGAATTTGTCTTTTATGAGGAACCCAGTGCAAGTCACTAAATATTGTCTAATAGTGACATCTGCATAAGACTTGTAATAGCTAAAGTTAATTGAGCTTAAAGGAATTGTTACCATTAAAGTCTGTGTTTAAAGACACTTTGGTCTTACTTGGTAATTCCAGCTAACATGAAATCCACACTTGAGCTTAATATTGTGTGTGAGCTCGATTTTTAACCTTATACAGTTTATGAAGAATTAAGGTGGTAGTTCCCAAAATGTTTCTTGAGATAACAATCTCAGCATCATTTAGGAAATTCTTTGTAATGTAAGTTGTCAGGCCCCATCCGAGTCCTGAATCAAACTGGCATGGAGCCCAGTCACCTATATTAAAACACCCTCCAAGTGATTCTGGTGAATGATGAAGACTGAGAACCGTTTTCAGAAGTCTGTTCGTAGTATTCCCTTGTAACAGACTATAACCAGTAATCCTTTGACTCTACAGCTATTTTTTTATAGCTGTTTTTGGCTATAGAGAATGTGTTTAAGTATTACATTTCTGATACCTGACAATTTCCTAGTGCTTTGAATTGTAATACAGTACATTGATTTCCACATTTACACTTGGAATATTAAAATACGTTAACGTCCTACAGTTGGCTAATTTGAATAACCATACTGGCATGGAATTCAACCAATCATCAAGTATTTAAAAGTAATTGGGTGCAATACCTAAGTATTGTGTTGGCTAGCTGAACAAATTTGAACCCAGATCCCATTCTGTGGCCTGACACTAGGCAATTTTTCCAAGTGGAAATGATGCTATGTTAAGGGTGTTTGCAGTGTTTGACAGGTATTAAAGATACCCTAAGGTGACTACTAAGACTTCTCGTGCTGTCCCATTGTAATGGAAAAATACAGTTAAAGGTATTTGGAAATGGCTTCAAAACATGACAGTGCCCCCCCCCAAAAAAAAAAAAAATACTGGAGGAACCATTTTAACAAAAAGACTTAAAGAAATACATTGAAGTTGGCCAAATGTCTTAAGTCCCTAGAAATTATTACTGTGTTGCATTATTTCTTGCTACTTTATAACTACTTGCTCATTTCTGGCCTCAGGTTTGAAAATTTTTATGTGATTTAGGTATACAAGATGTTTCTGACAGTTGTTCTTTTACTTGGGATGCTTCCATTAAAGTCCCACTATCAGTATCTAGCTCTTCCCAGACTGTATGCTATTTATGAATGAGATTTAAGAGCCCTCTTTTCTGTATTGTAAAAAATGTTTTTATGAAATTTACATTTTTATGTACTACTGTCTGATCCTCTATAGAACTTGATTTCTCATTTACCATATCAAATTTGTAGTCAAAGCTGAACAATGAACTTTCATGTCATACTGGCTTAGGAGTCCAGTTAACTACCGTCATTTGCTAACCTTCCAGCTATTTCTCCTGAGCTCCCATATAGCTTCTGTTCATTATCCACATGACAATCTAAAGGGCATCTTTTAAAATGTCTAAAACTGGCCATATGTCTACAAAGACATACACACACTATTACCCCATGCTCAGTAAATGTCAGCATTCAATTGCAATGGCCTAAAACCTAGGCAACCAACTTTGACTTTTCACATTCCCTCTTCAATCAGACTTAGCAGCCTTTAGAACCTGCCCATTTACCATGTTCACTGTTAGCACCATGATCTAAAGTTGTATCATTTCTTATTTGGATTATTGCAATAGCCTCCTGAGTGATCTCCTACCTTGGCAGCAATCTGTCCCACACACAATCCCTTTAAACCTTATCAGATGGCATGGCTTTCCTCCAAAGCTAATGGTTTCCCATCTCATTCGGAGTAAAAACACAAGGTATTAAAAGTAATCTACAAGGCTGTAGATAACTTTCTTCCCTACCCTTGCCTCAGCTTAATCCCCAATTCCTTGCTTGTCTCGCCACCAACTCCCTCAGCTCAGTCACATGGAACTGCTGAGACTTGCAAAGATGTGTGAAGATGTTTACTCTTGTTCTTACCTTTGCCTAGGATGATCTTACCCCACATACCATACAGCTTCCTTTTCCCTAACTAGGTCTCTATTCAAATACCTTATCAGAGTAGTTTTTCTTGACTATTCTATGTAATACACCAACGCAGCATCACCTCTATAGAGTACATCATGGCATATTCAGTATTATCTATCTTATGGGTAATAATTGTCTCACCCTCAGCCCCACCCCAGTTCTATGAGGACAGATTTTTTTCTCTTATTTATCAATGACTAGATGACTACTTGGCACATTTTAGGTGGTCAAATATTTAACACAAATGACTGAACCAAATGGTAGTCTGTCAAAGGTACATATACTTACTGGCCATTTGTATATCTTCTTCGGGAAAATGTTTAATCTGCTTGCTTCATTTCTAACTCCAGAAGAACAAAGAAAACTAATATACTACTAAAACTTTGTTAATCAGACCTTTATTCTCTATTGTAAGTAAAATAATGCAGTTCAGATTCTGTCAGCCTGGATGATTACCCTGATAAATCCTTTGAAAAAGCAACCACTTGCTGGGGGAAAACCTTTTTTTTTTTCAGTGTGTCAATGTTCTATCAAGAAAGAAAGGAGTATTCTCAGACCAAAACCAAACTGAAACCAGGAACCCAGAGGAAAACAGAACATACCCAGAACCAGCTTGCATTGCATTTTGAAAACACTTGAAGTACCTACCCCAAGTGAACTTTCTTCATTTTTTCTTTTTTTCTTCAAGACAGGGTCTTGCTTTATCACCCAGGCTAGAGTGCAGTGATAGACCCCTCGACCTCCTGGACTCAAGCAATTCTCCCACCTCAGCCTCCTGAGTAGTTGGGGCTACTCGCCATGTTGCCCAGACTGGTCTTGAACTCCTGGGCTCAGGACCATTCACCGCGGCCTCCCAAAGTGCTGGGGTTGCAGGTGTGAACCACCATGCCCAGCTGACCTTTAATTTTCATGATGGCAAATCCTGGGATGCACCCAAAAGTGGTGTCAAATAGGAGAAACCCATTCCTAGTACAACTAGGACTCTACCTATCTTGAAACTTGGTGCTCTGTGGCAGGAGAATATTGCGAGAATTTGTAATAATAGTTTGGGCTTTGTGAAGATTTGCAGCCTCAGGTGGTCCCAGAAAATTCAAGCAGAGGATTTAATTTTTAGAGTGATTCCAAATTAGTAGAACAACCAGCTACTGGCAGAAGCAAACACTAGGAATTCCATAATAGCTCACATTTTAAAACCAGCAAGAAAAAGTACAAGGTAATGTAGCACCATGAATTGCCAACCAATTTGCAAGAATCAAAACATTAAATATCAATATTTAAAATAAATTTTTAGTCAAATTGGAAAGGAAGACTGTAGATAAGTGACATCTTGTATATGGAAAATCCTAAATCATAAAAACCACAGCGCTAATAGAATTAGGCAAATTTGCAGGATACAAGATTGACACACAAATCAGTTGTATTTCTTTATTGATTGTAAGCAATGCATAAATGAAGTTAAGAAAATTCCATATACAATAGCATCGAAAAGAATAGGGGCCCAGCACAGTGGCTCACACCTATAAACCCAGCACTTTGGGAGGTTGAGGCGTGCAGATCATGAGGTCAGCAGTTTGAGACCAGCCTAGCAAACTTGGTGAAACCCTATCTCTACTAAAAATATAAAAAAGAAAAAAGTTGAGTGTGGTGACATGCACCTGTAGTCCCAGCTACTTGGGAGGCTGAGCCAGGAGAATTGCTTAAACCTGGGAGGCAGAGGTTGCAGTGAGCCGACTTCATGCCACTGCACTCCAGCCTGGGTGACAGAGTGAGACTCTATTTCAAAAAAAGAAAATAAATGAAGTGCAAAAACATGTACACTGAAAACTATCAAACTTTTCTGAAAGAGAAGTCCTGAATAAATGAAAAGACATCCTGTGTTCATGGATTTGAAGATTTAATATGCTGAAATGACAGTGATTCTCAAAGCAATCTACACATCCAATGCAACCCCTATCAAAATCCCAATGACTGTTTTGCAGAAATGATAAAATGTAAACATTCATACAGAATTGCAAAGAACTGCAAGGAGCTAAACAATCTTTAAAAAGAATGAAAGTAAGGAGCTCATACTTCCCTATTTCAAAAGTTAATACAAAGCTACAGTAATCAAAATAGCATACAGAGGAACACATAGACTCATGGAATAGAATTGAGAGTCCAGGAATTATCACACACTTAATGGTCAGTTCATGTTTGACAAAGATGACAAGACCATTCAATGGGAAACAATAGTCTCTTTAACAATATGGTGTAGAGACAACCAGATATCTACATGCAAAAGAATGAATTGGACCCCTACCTCACGTCCTATACAAAAATTAAAATGGATCAAAGTCACAAATGTAAGAGCTAAAACCATAAAACTCTTAGAAGAAAATGAGAGTGTATCTTTGTGTTCTTAGATTTGGCAATACTTAGAGATGACACCAAAAGCACAAACAACCAAAGGAAAAAGATAAATTGGACTTCATTAAGACTATAAACGTGTGTGTCAAAAGACATTATAAAATGAAAGGATAACCTACAGAATGGACACAAATTTTCAAATCATCTATCTGATTAGGCTCTAATATTCAGAATATATAAAGAATTCTTAAAACTCAACAAGAAAAAGACGACTGTAATTAAAAACAGGCAAAAGATTTAAATATTTTCCCAAATAAGATAAACAGATGGCCAGTAAGTATATGAAAAGATGTTCAACGTACTAGTTATTAGAGAAATGCAAATCCAAACCACAATGACATATCACTCTTTACCCCATAGAATAGCTATAAAATTTTAAAATAGAAAACGTGCTGGTGAGGATTTTGCGAAACTGGAAACCTTGTACATTGCTGGTGGGAATGTAAGATGGTGCAGCTTCTGTGGAAAGCAGTTTGGCAGTTCCCCAAAAAGTTGAACATAGAACTACTGTATGACTCAGCAATTTCATTCCTAGTTATGTACCCAAAACAACTGAAAACAGGTATTCAAACAAATACTTGTAAATGAATGTTCATAGCAGCACTCACTATTCACAATAGCCAAAAGATGGAAACAATGAATAAAACAAATTGTGGTATTTCCATATGATGGTATATTATTCAGCCACATGAAAGACTGTAGTATTGATGCATGCTATAATGTGGATGGACCTTAAAAACATTTTGCTAAAAGAAAGAAGCAAAACATAAAAAGTCACATATTGTATAATTTCATTTATATGAATATCAAGAATAGTTCTATAGAGACAGCAGATTCAGCTACTAGGAAGATAGGGAAATGGGGAGTGACTGCTTGATGGGTATGTAGTCTCTTGTGGGTGATGAAAATGTCTTGGAACGAGAAGTTACTATGGCTATACCACATTGTGAACACATGAAATTACACTGAATTGTGCATTTTAAAATAGTTAATGATATGTGAATTTCACCTTAAAATATCAGTGGCAAAAGATAGTAATAACCAACGTTTATGTAATACTTTTAAGTGTCAAGCACTTTTCTAAATTCTTCAGATACACACACACGTATTTTATTTTTTGAGACAGAGTTTTGTTCTTGTTGCCCAGGCTGGAGTGCAATGGTTTGAACTAGGCTCACTGCAACCTCTGCCTCCCAGGTTCAAGCGATTCTCCTGCCTCAGCCTCCCAAGTAGCTGAGATTACAGGTACTTGCCACCACGCCTGGCTAATTTTTTGTATTTTTAGTAGAAATGGGGTTTCACCATGTTGGCCAGGCTGGTCTCAAACTCCTGACCTCAAGTGATCCGCCCCCCTCGGCCTCCTAAAGTGCTGGGATTACAGGCGTGAGCCACTGCACTCGGCCAATTCTTTACATAATAATAACTCTTAATTCTGATAACAAACGTGTACTTATTTAAATGCTTATATTATTATTTCTATTTTATAGATGAGGCAACCGAGGAAAAGAGGTTATGATTTGCCCAAAGTTACTCATCTAATGGTAGAGGTTGGGATTTAAATCTAGATAATCAGATTCCAGAACCTTACCTCTCTATCATTATGGGAGAAATAAAATAAGTTTAAAATATGAATAAAGAGCAAGAGGCTATTAAAATGATCAATCAAATTTGAAAAATAACCAAAAGCAGTACTTCCAGAATTTAGAAAACAGACTAATTAAAACTTAAGGATAGGTTTAATAGCCTAGTTGACACAGCTAAGTAAAGAATTAGAGGAGTGAAAGATAACGAAAAAATCATTCTGAATGTAGCACGAAGATGAAGATGAAAGTAACAGCTTAAGAACCATGGAAAAATAACTTGGTCTAACATGGCTAATTGGAGCTTGAATTCAATTTACTGCTTCCAGGCTCCAAATGCGCCTTTCAATAAAGTAGTTCCTCATTATCCTTGGGAGATACATTGCAAGACCCCTAGTAGATAATTGAAACCACAGATAGAACTAAACCCACTATACACTATGTTTTTTCCTATATATATATGAGATAAGTTTATAAGTTAGCCACAGAGATTAACAATAATAATAAAATACAACAATATACTGTAATAAGATGAGTGTGAACTCTCAATACATCTTATTGTATTGTACTAACCCTTCTTGTGATTATATGAGATAAAATGCCTAAATGAAATGAATGACATAGGCATTATGACATAAATGAATAATTCTAGAAATAATTCATGTTTTAAATTGCACTGTGTTCTCAGTAACGATGAAATCTCATGCCATCCCACTCCTTCCTTCTCAAATTTCTGTTAGTCACTTAGTAGCCATCTTGGTAATCACATGGACTATCACAGTATTACAGTGCTGTGTTCAAATAACTCTTTTTTTACTTAATAATGTTCCCAAAGCACAAGAGTAGAGGCGTAATATTTTCAGACCATGGTGAATCATGGGTAAGAAAAACTGCAGAAAATGAAACCATAGATAAAGGGATACTACAGATGGTGTTTGACTTATAATGGTTTGACTTACAATTTTTTGACTTCATGATGATGCAAAATGATACGCATTCAATAAAAGCCATACTTTGAGTACCCATACAATTTTTCTGTTTTTTCTTTTTCTTTTTTTGTTTGAGACACTCAGTCACCAGGCTGGAGTGCAGTGGTGCGATCATGGCTCACTGCAGACTTGACCTCCTGGGCTCAAGCAGTCTTCCCACCTCACCCTCCCAAGTAGCCGGGACCACAAGCACATGCACTGCATCCAACTAATTTTTGTTTTTATATTTTTTGTAGAGGCAGTGTCTCCCAATGTTGCCCAGGCTGGTCTTGAACTCCTGGGCTCAAACAAGTCTCCTGCCTCAGTCTCCAAAAGTGCTAGGATTACAGGTGTGAGCCACAGCACCCGGCCCTGTTTTCCATTTTCAATGTAGTATTCGATAAATTACATGAGGCAGTCAACACTTTACTATAAAATAGCCTACAGTAAGAGAAAATAATCTAAAACAAGTCTAATGTTAAGTGTTCAGAGCACATTTAAAGTAGGCTAGGCTAAGCTATGATGTTTGGTAGGTTAAGTGTATTAAATGCATTTTTGACTTACGATATTTTGTATTTACAATGAGTTCATTGAAATGTAACCCCATCATAAGTCAAGGAACATGTGTTACTGTATATCTTCTGTGATAGGCAGCTGAATTTTTTTCAGAGTCCCTCCTTTAACGTGGGCACGATGTTAAGCTTTCTAAGTAAAGGGCATTGGAGGAATACTACAGAGGAAGAGGTTCTCCTGCTGTCCCTGTTATGAGCTGAGGGTTGGCTAGTGTGGGTATGAAGACAACCAGTAAATATCCACAGGCCCAAAACACAATCTGTCTGTGACTTTGCAGCTTTGGCCTGCTGATAACCTTTTTGTACCCCTCTTCACAAGGAAACCAAAGCTCTTGCATGGCCTGCACTGACTGCTTGTGGCCTGGAGACTCACACATCTGAAGTCACTCTTTACCAGCCTCTGCACAACCTGTGCATAGCTCAGTGGCCCAGTGGTCTACACAGATCTACCACTCCCTCTGCAACTTCCTGAGTGGCCTAAATGCTCTGGATGCATTCCACCCCATGAGTGGTAGATTATTTAATAATATTATTTCAGTGTTGGTTAATTACATTTGATTATTCTATGAATATGTAATATGTTGATACTAGGGGAATCTGGTCAGCATGTATAGAGGAAATTTCTGTACTAATTTTGTGGATTCTTCTGTAAGTCCAAAATTATCTCAAAAAGCCTTTTAAAATGTAGGGTAAACACAAAAGAATAGAAAAGGTGCATAATTTCTTTTTTTTTTTTTTTTTTTTTTTGGAAATCTTAATTTTTTTAATTATGGAAAGAATAAATGCACATTATTGAATTTTATGAAAATTCTGTAAAGTACAAAGAAGAAAACAACAATCAGCTATTATCATACCACCCAGAGGTGGCCACAATTGACAATTTGATGTGTTGTCTTTTGGAATTTTCTTTTTTTTTTTTTTTTTTTTTTTTTTTACATTTGAAATGTAAGTAATTTTATTTAGTTACAGCCACAAGCAGGCCAGACCTGAAAAGAGATATGGGGAAAAAAGACAGAATTATATTATAGTACTGGGGCTTTCTTGCTGGAACTTTAGGAACACATGCCTTCTTTTTTCATACCTGAGTGATGAAATAATCTGTACAACAAACCCCCATGACGTGAGTTTACCTATATAACAAATTTGCACACGTACCCCTGAACTTAAAAGTTAAAATAAATAAATAAATAACATTTTTCTCATTGTGTATTTTTTTCATTTGTAATGTTATCAACATTTCTTTGTCATGCAAATGTATGTTATCAACATTTAAAATGAATTTATTTCTACTAGAATACACTTCATAATGGTGAGTTGTATAATGTAGCTGTTTGAGGAATTTTTTTTTTTTTTTCTTTTTTTTTTTATTATACTTTAGGGTTTTAGGGTACATGTGCACAATGTGCAGTTTTGTTACATATATATCCATGTGCCATGTTGATTTCCTGCACCCATTAACTCGTCATTTAGCATTAGGTGTATCTCCTAATGCTGTCCCTCCCCCCTCCCCCCACCCCACAACAGTCCCCGGAGTGTGATGTTCCCCTTCCTGTGTCCATGAGTTCTCATTGTTCAATTCCCACCTATGAGTGAGAACATGCGGTGTTTGGTTTTTTGTCCTTGCGATAGTTTACTGAGAATGATGTTTTCCAGTTTCATCCATGTCCCTACAAAGGACACGAACTCATCATTTTTTATGGCTGCATAGTATTCCATGGTGTATATGTGCCACATTTTCTTAATCCAGTCTATCGTTGTTGGACATTTGGGTTGGTTCCAACTCTTTGCTATTGTGAATAGTGCCGCAATAAACATACGTGTGCATGTGTCTTTATAGCAGCATGATTTATAGTCCTTTGGGTATATACCCAGTAATGGGATGGCTGGGTCAAATGGTATTTCTAGTTCGAGATCCCTGAGGAATCGCCACACTGTCTTCCACAATGGTTGAACTAGTTTACAGTCCCACCAACAGTGTAAAAGTGTTCCTATTTCTCCACATCCTCTCCAGCACCTGTTGTTTCCTGATTTTTTAATGATGGCCATTCTAACTGGTGTGAGATGGTATCTCACTGTGGTTTTGATTTGCATTTCTCTGATGGCCAGTGATGAGGAGCATTTCTTCATGTGTTTTTTGGCTGCATAAATGTCTTCTTTTGAGAAGTGTCTGTTCATGTCCTCTGCCCACTTTTTGATGGGGTTGTTTGTTTTTTTCTTGTAAATTTGTTTGAGTTCATTGTAGATTCTGGATATTAGCCCTTTGTCAGATGAGTAGGTTGCAAAAATTTTCTCCCATTGTGTAGGTTGCCTGTTCACTCTGATGATAGTTTCTTTTGCTGTGCAGAAGCTCTTTAGTTTAATGAGATCCCATTTGTCGATTTTGGCTTTTGTTGCCATGAAAAGGTGCATAATTTCTAAATTAGAAGAGATCAATGGACAAAGGAGAAAAAAAGGCAAATGAGAGAGACCTAGAGATGGCAGGACAAATAGAAGGCACAATATGGTAGGTAAAATTCCAAATTGTATAAGTAATTATTCAAAAAGTAATTGGAGCCGGGTGCGGTTGCTCACGCCTATAATCCCCGCACTTTGGAAGTCCAAGGCTGGAGGATTGCTTAAGCCCAGGAGTTTGAGACTAGCCTGGGCAACATAGAGAAACCCCATCTCTACAAAAAATACAGAAATATTAGCCAGGCATGGTGGCATGCACCTGTGGTCCCAGCTACTTGGGCTGAAGTGGGAGGATCACCTGAGCCTGAGGAGGTTGAGGCTGCAGTGAGTCATGATTTCACTACTGCACTCCAGCCTAGGTGACAGGGTGAGACCCTGCCAATAAATAGATAATAAATAAATGTAACGGGTTAAATTATCCAATCAAAGTACAAAGATCTTCAGACTGAATAAAAATTCAAAATACAGCTCTATGTTGTTTTTTAAGTAAATAAAATATAAGTAGACAGAAAAGTTGAGGTCCAAGGGGAGAGGGATTTTTCTCTTGCTTTGTTTACTGCTGAATCTCTGTTGCCTACAGCTATGCTTTCCAGTATGAGGGTCACTAGCCTTATATGGCTACTGAGCACTTGAAATGTGGCTAGTGTCACATTTTAAAATTTAAAAACTGAAGAAAAGTAGCATGTTTTCCATTAAACCCAACTTTATAGTTTGGTTAGGGCAACGTTTCACTTTAACCATTGCATCATATAAGACATTGTTACAGAGTGTATGTTGAGCATGTAGATCAACTCTAGTATTACGTATAAATATATCATCAATCTTGTCAGTTACAAACAGGTTTTTCAATTTGGATGTTTTGTTCCTATGCACTGATTTATTTAAATATTTTTGCAGACAGTGAAAGTTACAAAGATATTATATAAATTTTAATTGGTAATAAAATTTAAATAATTATATAATCAAATTATTTTCTCTAGCTTAAAAAATAGGCCAGGTGTGGTGGCTCACTCCTATAGTCCCAACACCTTGGGAGGCCAAAGCGGGCAAATCACCTAAGGTCAGGAGTTCGAGAGCAGCCTGGCCAACATCTACTAAAAATAAAAAAAAAAAGCCAGGCATGATGGCACGTGCCTGTAGTCCCAGCTACTAGGGAGGCTGAGGCAGGAGAATTGCTTGAACCTGGAAGACAGAGGTTGCAGTGAGCCAAGAGCATGCCACTGCACTCCAGCCTGGATGACAGACTGAGACTCTGTCTTCAAAAAATAATAATAATACGAAGAAGAAGAAGCAGCAGCAGCAGAAAAGGGAGGAGGAGGGGGAGGAGGAGGAGGACGAGGCTGGGCGTGGTTGCTCACGCCTGTAATCCCAGCACTTTGGGAGGCCGTGGCAGGCAGATCACCTGAGGTCAGAGTTCAAGACTAGCCTGCCCAACATGGCGAAACCCCATCTCTACCAAAAATACAAAAAATTAGCTGGGTGTGGTGTTAGGCGTCTGTAATCCCAGCTGCTCAGGAGGCTGAGGCAGTCAGGCAGGAGAATCATTTGAACCTGGGAGGTGGAGGTTACAGTGAGCTGACATCACCACTGCACTCCAGCCTGGGCGACAAGAGTGAAACTCCGTCTCATAAAAAAAAAAAAAAAAAAACAAATTTTTACATTTAAGTTGGATTCAGTGGAGATGTCAAAGGTACTACTATGACTGGAATGAATAAAGAGTCTGGAAGAAGGTATGTTAGAAAATTCACAATGAATGGCAATTGCAGTTTATTAGGGCAGAGCAAAATGAAAAGAATTTTTATCTGCTGTATAAAAATATTAAGATTATAAAATACACAGTAGGCCGGGCGCGGTGGCTCACGCTTGTAATCCCAGCACTTTGGGAGGCCGAGGCGGGCGGATCATGAGGTCAGGAGATCGAGACCATGGTGAAACCCCGTCTCTACTAAAAAATAGAAAAAATTAGCCGGGCGTGGTGGCGGGCACCTGTAGTCCCAGCTACTCGGAGAGGCTGAGGCAGGAGAATGGCGTGAACCCGGGAGGGGGAGCTTGCAGTGAGCCGAGATTGCGCCACTGCACTCCAGCCTGGGCGACAGAGCGAGACTCCGTCTCAAAAAAAAAAAAAAAAAAAAAAAAAAAATACACAGTAATGAGAGACATTTTTAGCAAAAGCATAGTAAATATCATAAGAACTTCCAACAGTCAAAAAGAATTGATCAAATTAATTGCCTGAATTCCGAATTAAAAGTACAACAAAAAAATTTAAATGATATCTGACAGGATCCAAGTTTGTAAATATGGCCAGTTATAAAAGGTCTTGGATTCTTATACAAACACACACACCCTCTAACAGTTTTTTTAGATGGAGAGATTGTAAAATAAACTATTATATCATTTATGGAAATGTTAGAAAATTATGAAGAAATGACTAAAAACAATATTTTTAAAAAGTAAAAAGATTTTAAATTACCAAACAAGTGCCTTGTAGAATGCAGTATCTTTTTAACAATATCAAAAATCAATTGATTCAAAATTTAAAATGTTGCAAATAGTTTTCTTTAGCTATAGATAAATCAGGTAATATAAGAAATACTGCCCATATCTGGGTATGTCGTGTCTCAAAGAACTTCCAAATTTACAGAGAAATATCAATTCATGGCCTAAGAATCAAACTCATGATGTGGTTTGTTTGTTTTTGAGATGGAGTCTCACTCTGTCACCTAGGCTGAAGTGCAGTGGCAGGATCTTGGCTTACTACAGCCTCTGCCTCGCAGGTTCAAGCAATTCTCCCGCCTCAGCCTCCCGAGTAGCTGGGACTACAGGCACACACCACCACGCCCAGCTAAGTTTTGTATTTTTAGTAGAGATGGGGTTTCACCATGTTGGCCAGGCTGGTCTGGAACTCCTGACCTCAAGTGATCTGCCTGCCTGTGCCTCCCAGAGTGCTAGGATTACAGGCGTGAGTCACCGCACCCAGCCAATTCTTTTTTTTTTTTTTAATTTTTACAGTTGTTGGAAAATAATTTCAAGGAAAAAAAAGTTAATTTATATCATCAGAGACAAAGCTCTAGCTATGTTAGGTCAAAATCCAAATTTATTAGCATTTTGAAATAAGGATCATGATTTCTTATTGCTTCATTCCACTGTATGATAGATATTAAAAATATCTGGGCTCAATTTTCTGAAGCAAACTCTATGAAGAGGTAATGGATATAGTTATCGAAATTATTCTGTGTATCCATGCAAATTCTGTGAATCATTGCCAGTTTATGAAACAATTGAAAGAAATAGAAGAGAATGAATTTAGCTATCTTGTGTTCTTTCTCAATATTCATTGGTTGAGTTATGAAGTGTTGTATAAACATTACAAAGTTGTACAAATATTCCATAATCAAAGAGAAAAATACAGCCGTGTGATTTATGCTTTCTTATCAATATCACAGTGCATGTGAACAAACTAAATTTGAAACTCCAAGAAAATCAAAAGCTCATGACCTATTTAGACAAGTACAAGGATTTATATTGAAATTTAAACTTTTGGTAATACAAACCAATAATAATGATTTTACACATTTTTAAAAGAGTTTACATTTTCTAACAAATCAGTATGCAGGAGATTTTAATTAAATTAAAAGTATTATATAAGTTAACAGAACTACAAGAAAAATTTGAACACTATTGATATTCAGAGAAATTTCAAGTTGCTTTTCAATTTATGAAATACTCTTTGAATTCAATGTCAATACCACTGAGTCAACGTAAGATTTAGTGAATGTACTATGTCTTGAACAGACATAGTTTTGAAATTGATATGCCTTTGCTTTCAAAGTCAAATCAATTATTTTCTAAAAAATATGAGGCAGTTTTTTTTTTTTTTTAATGTGGATGTGACTATTAAAGGAAAGTGATTTTTTTTTTCTGGTACTCAATTTAGGTTACTGGAAAACTTTCAGGTATTTTTGTGTCAAGAACTGTAAGTGGTCTGAGATTGTACCCTGCTTGTAAGATAAATCAACCTTCCACAGTTTTATAGATACTGGTAAAAAGGCACAGAACCCTTGGGTTCAAGACAAAGGAGTATGTTAATCACAGCAATAGCAATAGTCAGAGAATCAATATTTCTTTGAACCAATGTCTGCCTGATTCCTACAGAGCAATACAAAGAGGGTCAAATGGCATCTGTATACACAGCTGATTGTCTTATAGGTAAGGAACACTTAGTTCAGGGAACCTAAATATTTTACAATGGTGGTAAACAATGCAAAGCAGCTTCACTGTACACTGGTTACCAACTTACCTGAGTTAAGAAATAACACACTCATATGCCACAAGTTACATGAAATGATTTATTAATTGCAGATAGGCAGCAAGAGACAAAAGAATCCCAGGATCCATTGTGAGCCAGTCCCTGAAAGCTCTATTTACCTAGGGCAAATAGAGTCTCAACAACGTGTGCCCTACTTGCACCACAGCTGAGGGACCCTGAAAGGCAGCCCACCTTGGGTTATATACCTTGGGGTCATGACACACAGGGCTGGAGCTTTGAAGGACATCCTGTTCTGAGGGGTGGGGAAGAGAGATTACAATAGAGCCTACGCAGTCCCTCCTCGTCTTAGAGTGTTGCATTCCCAGTACATTCTACGGTCACTTTTTGAGGACTACAAGCCAGAAAGGAGGAGGAACTGGGTGGCATAACGCTACCTGGAGAGCTGTCCTGCAAGCACAGCTGCACATTAACTTTATGATCTCGACAATAAGCATACCTACCTCATGCTTCAGAGGGAGACACTATGTCAATCTTCCAAGGCTATTTGATATACAGACATCCTTTAAAGATAGTTCAGAACAAAGACAACCAGTGCCTCTGCTCACAAGATGTTCAGAAATATGAGAGAGCCATGGAGAATTGTCTCCCAATATTTTGGAACAACTTGGGAATGTGAATCTTTTTTATTGTAAAATTTATGAAATCTAATATAAATCAAGTATTTCCAATGATAAGTTAACATTCAAACTGAGATATGCTGTAAGTATAAAATTCACAATAGACTTTGAAACCTTAATATAAAAAAGAATAAACTATTTCATTATTAGTTATATTAAATATGTGTTGAAATGACAACATATTAGGTATATTGGTTTAAGTAAAATTAATCTCACCTGTTTACTTTTTAAAATGTGACTACTAGAAATTTAAAAATTTTATATGACACTCATATTGCTTCTATTGAACAGCTCAGGCTCAGGCTGTCTAATTTTTACTGGACAGCCCTAGAATGATTGAATGACTAAAGACTAGAAGTTGGAAGGGGTCTTTGCCTGAGTCCTCTGGAAAATAGAGACTCAAACAAAGCTTAATTGTTAATATTTTGGGGGGCGAGTTTCCATCCCAGAATAGTAAGAGTGTAAGAAAAGGGAAGTGAGGCTGAGAAAGAGGGGAAGAACATTTGGGCAGTTACTGGAAAAGCCCAATCCCATTTGCTGTGGCATGGAACTTCATCTGAGATTGGAAGTGATGATAGGAGCCAAAATCACAATGGGACTGATTGAGTTAGGCCTATGTTCTAGCGGGACTGAGGCTCTTGTCATGGTGGGTTGTCTTGGATTGTGGTTACTGTAATTTCCTGACAACAATTAACACTGGGCATGGAAATGGTAAGAGATGCTCCACGAAATCCCTTCGATTCCAGACATACCCTCCCTGTTTTCATTAGGTAGTAGCAACTCTAGCTCAGAGTTCATTACCCTAGCCAGTGCATTAACTCCATTTTTCACCTGCTTGCTCAATAGAGTGAGTAACCCAAAGTGACTCCACTTATTACACTTATTAGTCATAACTTCTAATTGGGTGGAACTCTGTACCTCCTAACCTAGCCTAGTCAGCAGTTTCAGGGTCAGGATTATCTCCGGCAGTATAAGATCTGCTTGATGTCATGACACAAGTGTTTGAACAGCTTGCATGATTGCCTTGACCTGCTTGTAGTTCTGGTCCCCACTCAAAGTATATAGTATATGCTTTCTCCAAAATCCAAAGAAACCCAGAAACCATTATGCCTCTTTCTTTTTCTTTCTTTCCTTCCCCTCTCCCCTCCCCTCCCCTCCCCTCCTCTTCTTCCCTTTCCTTCTTTCTTTTTTTTTTGAGACAGTGTCTTGCTTTGTCACCCAGGCTGGAGTGCAAGTGCAATCACAGCTCACTGCTCACTGCAACCTACACTTCCCAGGCTCAAGCAATCCTCCCACCTCAGCCTCCCAAGTAGCTGGGACTACAGGTGCACGCTACCATGCCTGGCAAATTTTTGTATTTTTTGTGGAGACAGAGTTTTGCCATGTTGTCCAGGCTAGTCTTGAACTTCTAGGCTCAAGTGATCCTCCAGCCTTGGCCTCCCAAAGTGCTGGGATTACAGGTGTGAGCCACCATGCTTGGCCTATGCCTCTTTATTTATCATAGATGGTGCAATATTCTACCACCTGTCTTTACCTTATAACACATGTATTGGATTGCTGGATTCTTCAAAATTTCAACAATGTGGTAGGCCTCTGAATCTCTATGGAATTATTTCTCACTATGTACTTACTTGGGCATGTAGGGTATTTGCCACTTCTTGCTCATAATTCACATTAGCATCATGCCACTCATGCAGTCAACCAGAATTATGTTTTGCAGAATGTCAAGATGAAGTTACCTGCAAATGATGACAGAACAAGAGAAGGAGAAAGCAGCCTGGATCACATATTGGCTTTGGCCTGTCTCTTTCCTGTTCTATGGCTGTGACCTGTACCCTCCCTGAACCCTCCTTGGAAGGAACAACTTGGTTAACCTGATTAATGCTTAGCTGCCAAAAGATTGAGTTCTCAATGAAAATCATATGGTAATTTTAGTAATACCTTTGTGTATGACCTTGAAAAATACAGACACAAATTTCTGACGCATTTGAGGAAGTAATAAAGTTTAAAAGAGTTAGAGGGTGCGGGAAGAAAGCAGCTTTTTTTATCTGGGCTCCCAGCTAAACCCCACCCATATGCCTGAAACCGCGGCCCCAAGTGAAAACAGCTGACCCCGTTTTTCTGCCCAAATGTTACCTTTTTGGCCTGCCATGCTCCTATCCTGTGCCCATAGAAGACTTCAGCTGGCAGAGCAACACAAGCGGCTGAGCAGAGAGCAGAGAAGCAACTGAGCGTTGGAGACTATGGATAGACGTGGCTAACTTCAGACAGGGCAGCTTCAGAGAGGGGCAGCCGGGCTTTAGGGAGAGAGAGATCACTTTCCCAATCCGTTTTCAGTCTCCCTTTCTGCTGAGAGCCACCCACTGCTCAATAAAGTCTTCTGCATTCATCAACCTCTCAAACAGTTCGTGTGACTTGATTCTTCCTGGATGCTGGACAAGAACCTGGGTGCTGAGAGGTCAGAGGCTGCCACCTTGACCCTCCAGTGAGCTGGTTGGCACTTCCCTGTCCCTGGACAGCTAAGCTGACAGAGCATTGGTCATAACACGCTTGGACTCTGGCCAGTTCCAGTGTTTGTTCGCTTCAGTTCCTGCACTTGCTTGCTCGCACCCTCCCTCCTGAGAGGAGGAGTGGCCAGCGGCGGGCTGAGTGAAAGAGCCACTCCAGTTCCTGCCTGCGAAGGGGGTCAACAAAGTATCCCATCGCATCAAGATACCTCTGAATATGAACAGCTAGGAATCATGATGGCTGCAAAGATGACTATTACCCAAATTGTGAAGAAGAGAAAGAGAAGGAAAACCAGAACCCTGAAGATACATAAAATTATTATGTGCAAGTAGCCAATGACATGAGACAGCAGGGATTTGATACTTTTGATACTGAGGCATACCAGTGGTCATCATCCCAACCTACAGGAGTTCAAGGGCATCCTAAACAAGTACATAGCCATATTAGTCTTAATGCTACTATAGGAAATTATATAGGAAAGAAAAATCTTTTCAATAAATGGTGCTGGAAAAACTAGATGGACATATGGAAAAATATTAGTCTCAATCCTTACCTCATGCTACACAAAAAACTAATTTTGAGATGCATCATGGACCTAAACTCAAAAGCTAAAACTAAAAGGCTTCTAGAGAAAAACAGAAGAATATCTTCATGACTGTGGGGTTGGCAAAGATTTTTTCCATGAGACCAAAAAGTACCAACCTCAAAAAAACTAACACATTGGATTTAATCAAAATGTAAAACCATAAGAGACACCGTTAAGCAAATGAATAAACAAGTCAGGACCAAAAGAAAATATTTGTAATACATACATCTGACAAAGGATGTGTATCTAGGGGATGGAAAGAATTCTTACAACTCAGTAATAAAGATAACTCAGTTTTAAAATTTGTCAAAGAGACATTTATAAGCAAAAAAAAAGAAGCTTAACTTAAAACTCATACTTTATGCAAAAATTAACTCAAATGATATTATGAACTTATATGTAAAATATAAAACCATAAAATGTTTAGGAAAAAATAGGAGAAATTTCAGGACTTAGGACTAGCAAATAATTCCTTGACGTGACATACATCTTCCTCTTACACAATCTGTAAAAGAAAAAATCGACAAATTGGATCTCACTGTAAATGAGAAAGAGACTTAGGCAAACATTTTAGAAAAGAAAAAAAAATACAAATGACCAAAAAGCACATGAAATGGTAGTTACACAAGTGTGTACATTTGCTAAAACTCATCAAACTGTACACTTAAGATGTGTGAATTTCAATGTATATAAACTATTCTTCAATAAAAATAAATTTTAAAAAAGAATATTTTTATAAGTTGAACAGAGAAGCAATATTCATGTTGATAAAGATCAATTATTTCCCTTCCTACCTTACACTCACTGTCAGAATCATAACTGTGAGATTCAGAAAAACAAAGATAAAGAGGGCACTCTAAAAGTTTCCAGGAAAAATTTCGAGTTCTTCTTAAAAAAAGAAAAGAAGGAAGGAAGGAAGGAAAGAAAAATAAGCAAATAAGGAAAATGGAAAAAAATCAGACATCTCATCAGCCATAATGAAAACTAGAATATGGTAGGGTAAAGATCTTCAAGGTTTAAAAAAAATAATTCCTCTTGAACCTAGAATTATTTACTCAGTCAAACTATCAACAAAGTGTAGTGTCAAAATAAATTCAAGACATAAAGGGATTCCTGAAATCTACATTATTTGTACCTTAAAATAATTTTTTCAAATTAAGATATAATTCACATACCATGAAGTCCACCATTTTAAAGGGTACAATTCAGTCGATGTTAATATATTCACGAGGTTGGGCAATCATCTCCAGTGTCTCTTTCCAAAACATTTCATCACATTATAAACACCATACCAATTAGCAGCCATTCCCATTCCTCCAATACCCGACCACTGGCAAGCACTTACCTCTTTTCTGTTTCTATGGATTTGCTTATTCTGTACATTTCCTATAAACGGAATCATACAATATGATGTCATTATCAGCATTCTATTTCTTTTAATGGCTGAATAATATTCCATTGCATGCATATATCACATTTTGTTTATACATTAGCCAATTAATAGACATTTGGGCTGTTTCTACTTTTTGGCTATTATAAATAATACTGCTGTGAAGATCTGTGTACAACTTGTGTGAACCTATGTGTTTAATTCT
Source organism: Symphalangus syndactylus (assembly GCF_028878055.3). Lineage (NCBI taxonomy): Eukaryota > Metazoa > Chordata > Mammalia > Primates > Hylobatidae > Symphalangus > Symphalangus syndactylus. Next base: position 35,529,181 of record NC_072432.2, read on the forward strand.
TTTGGGTATATATGTAGGATTGAAAGTTCTAGGTCATATAGTAACTCCACATTTAATTTTTTGAGGAACCACTGACTTCTTTTGCACAGAAGCCATACCATTTTACATTTCCACCAGTGATGTACAAGAATTCTAGTTTTTCTACATCCTCTCAAACACCTGTTATTGTCCATATTTTTTATTATAGCCATCCTAGTGGGTGTGAAATGGTATGTCATTTTGGTTTTGATTGGCATTTCCCTAATGTTATGATCTGCTCCCACTCCCTGACCCCGATATTAATATGTTGAAATTCTAACACCTAAGGTGGTATTATAAGGGGTTGGAAAGCCTTTGAGATATGATTAGGTTACGAAGGCTCTGCCCTCATGAATGGTAATAGCGCCCTTATAAAGGAAGCCTGAGAAGTGCCCTTTTGTCCCCTCCATCATGTGAGGACACCATAAGAAGGTGCCATCGATGAAGCAGAAAGTGGGCTTTCACCACCCACTGAATCTGCTGGTGCCTTGATCTTAGACTTCCCACACTCCAGAACTGTGAGAAATAAATTTCTTTTGTTTATAAGCTATCCAGTTTATGGTATTTTGTTATAGCAGCCTTAATGGACCAAGGAACCTAATAACTAATAATGTTGAGCATCTTTTTATATGCTTAGTAGCCATGTATATGTTTTCTTTGGATAAATGTTTATCCAAATCATTTGCTGATTTAAAAAAATAGACTTTATTTTATAGAGCAATCTTAGATTCCCAGCAAAACTGAGTGGAAAGTACATAGTTTCAGTACACACCCTGCTCAGCACATGCAGCTCTGCTCCCCCACCTCCTGCTTCTTAATCAACATCCTTAGCAGAGTGGTACATTTGTTACAATTTATGAACCTGCATTGACGTATCATTACCACCCAAAGTCCATAGTTTACATTAGATTTCTCTCTTGGTGTTTTACATTCTATGGATTTGGACAAATTATAATGACATGTATCCGCCATTCTAGTATCACAGAGTATTTTCAATTCCCTAAAAATCCTCTGTGCTCCGCCTGTTCATCCCTTCCTCCCTGCAATTTTTGGCAACCACTGATGTTTTTACTGTCTCCCATAGTTTTGCCTTTCCCAGATTGTCATATAGTTGGATACAGTATGTAGACTTTCAGATAGTCTGCTTTCACTTAGTAATATGCACTTAAAGCTGGAGTGTAGTGGTGCAATCTTGGCTCACTGCAACCTCTGCCTCCCAGGTTCAAGCAATTCTCCCACCTCAGCTTCCAAAGTAGCTGCAACTACAGGCATGGGCCACCATGCCTGGATAGCCCCCCCCGGCCTTTTTATTTATTTATTTTTTTGAGATGGAGTCTTGCTCTGTCGCCCAGTCTGGAGTGCAGTGGCGCAATCTCGGCTCCCTGCAACTTTCGTCTCCTGGGTTCAAGCAATTCTTCTGTCTCACCCTTCCAAGTAGCTGGGATTACAGGCGTGCATCACCACACCTGGCTAATTTTTGTATTTTTAGTAGAGATGAGGTTTCGCTATGTTTGTCAGATTGGTCTCGAACTCCTGACCTCAGGTGATCTGCCTATCTCAGACTCCCAAAGTGCTGGGATTACAGGTGTGAGCAACTGAGCCCATTTTTTAAGTGCTGAATAATATTCCATTGTCTGGATGTACCAGACACCTGGTTTATCCATTCACCTACTGAAGGAAATATTGGTTGCTTCCAGGTTTTGGCAATTATGGCTAAAGCGCTTATAAACATCCATGTGCAGGTTTTTGGATGGATATATATTTTCAGCTCCTTTGTGTAAATACCAAGGAATGCAAATGCTGGATCATATGGCATATTAGTTAAGATTCTCCAGAGAAACAGAACCAATAGGATGTATATACATTATAAAGATATTTATTATAAGAAATTAGCTCACAAAATCACAGAGGTGGTAAGCCCAAAATCTGTAGAGCTAATGTTCCAGTTTGAGTCCACAGGCTGGCAGGCTGCTGTAGAACCAGGAAGAGATAGTATTCCAGTCTGAAGCCTGTCAGGCAGAAGAGTTGTCTCTTCCTTCAGAGAGGGTCAATCTTTTGCTCTATTCAGGTCTTCAACTGATTGGATGAGGCCTATACACATTATGGAGGGCAATCTGCTTTACTTGGTCTACCAACTTAAATAGTACCCTCATGCAAAAACACCTTCACAGAAACACCCAGAATAATGTTTGACTAAATATCTGGTCAACCCATGACCGAGTCAAGTTGATACATAAAACTAATGATCACATGTGCTAGGAGTATGCTTAGGTTTTGTAAAGTAGTGCCAAACTGTCTTCTGAAGTGGCTTTATCATTTGGCATTCCCACCAGCAATGAATGAGAGTTTCTGTTCCTCCACATCCTCACCAGCATTTGGTGTTGACAGCCTTTGGGATAATGGCCATTCTAATAGGTATGTAGTGGTATCTCATTTTGTTTTCATTTGCAATTTCTGTTATGGTGTATGCTTATTTTTATATAATTATTTGCCACCTGTATATCTTCTTTAGTGAGGTGTCTGTTGAGATTTTTTTTGTCCATTTTTAAATTGGGTTGTTCATTTTCTTATGGCTTAATTTTAAGTGTTCTTTATATATTTTGGATACCAGTCGCCCATAAACACTGTAGACTTAGGATATATTAAATTTATAAAAAATATTTTTTGTTTCTTCAATAATAAATTAACCTTAGCTTACTGTAACATTTTAACTTTATAAATGTTTTAATTTTTCAACTTGTTAACTCTCTTGTAAATAACAATTAGCTTAAAACACAAACACATTGTATAGCCATACAAAAATATTTTCTTTAAACTTGTATTCTATATGCTATTTTCTATTTTTTTAAATTTTTGTTTTATTTTTTCTTTTTAAAGATGTTATTTAAAATAAGACACAAACACAAGCATTAACCTACGTAGTTAGTTCTGCATAGTTCTAGTTCTACATAGGTCCAGGATCGGCGATATCACTGTCTCCCACCTCCACATCTTGTTCCACTGTAAGGTCTTCAAGTGTAATAACACACCTGGAGCTGTCATCTCCCATGATAACAATGCCTTCTTCTGGAATACCTCCTGAAGGACCTGCCTGAGACTGTTTTATAGTTAACTTTCTTTAAAAAAGTAAGTAGAGGCCAGGCGCGGTGGCTCACGCCTGTAATCCCAGCACTTTTGGAAGCCGAGGTGGGCAGGTCACAAGGTCAGGAGATCGAGACCATCCTGGCTAACACGGTGAAACCCTGTCTCTACGAAAAAAAAAATACAAAAAATTAGCCGGGCATGGTGGCGGGCGCCTGTAGTCCCAGCTACTCGGGAGGCTGAGGCAGGAGAATGGCGTGAACTCGGGAGGCAGAGCTTGCAGTGAGCCAAAATCACCCCACTGCACTCCAGCCTGGGTGACAGAGCAATACTCCATCTCAAAAAAAAAAAAAAAAAAAAAGTAAATAGAAGTAGTATTCTGTAAAATAATGATAAAAAGTATAGTATAGCAAATACATAAACCAATAGCACAGTCACTTATTATTAAGTATTATGCACTGTATATAACTGAGTGCTATACTTTTATATGCATGGCAGCACAGTAGGTTTGTTTACACCAGCATCACCATAAACATGAGTAATGTGTTGCACTATGACATTACAGTGGCTACAACCTCACTAGGCAATAGGAATTTTTCTTCCCCATTGTAATTTTATGGAACCACCGTTGTATATGTGATCCGTCATTGACTGAAATGTTGTCAAGTGGCACATGACTGTATTTCCTTTCCTAGTCTTTGTGCATTAGCTAGGGTTTCCAGTACGATGGTGACAAGGAGTTGTGATAGGACACATCTTGCCCTGTTTGTGATCTTAGCAATAAAGTTTTCTAGCTTCTCACCATTAAATATGATGTTAGTTGTAGTTTTTTTATTTTACTTTTTATAATCAATTTGAGGAGGTTCACTTCCATTTCTAGTTTGCTGAGAGTTTTTATCATGATGGCTGTTGGATTTTGTCAAATGCTTTTTCCTTATTTTCTTCATCTATTGATATAATCATGTGTTTTTCTTCTTCTTTAGCCTGTTGGTGTGATGAGATGATTTTCAAATGTTGAACTAGCCTTGTATACCCGGAATGAATCCCACTTTGTCATAGTGTATAATTCTTTTTATATATTGTTGGATTCAATTTGCTAATTTGTTGTTGAGAAATTTTTCATGTATGTTCATGAGAGATATTGCTCTGGGTAAGTCTGTAGTTTCATTTTCTTTCTTTCTTTTTTTTTTTTTTTTTGAGACGGAGTCTCGCTCTTTCGCCCAGGCTGGAGTGCAGTGGCGCGATCTGGACTCATTGCAAGCTCCACCTCCCGGGTTCACGCCATTCTCCTGCCTCAGCCTCCCAACCAGCTGGGACCACAGGCGCCCGCCACCGCGCCTGGCTAATTTTTTTGTATTTTTCGTAGAGACGAGGTTTCACCGTGTTAGCCAGGATGGTCTCAGTCTCCTGACCTCGTGATCTGCCCGCCTTGGCCTTCCAAAGTGCTGGGATTACAGGCCTGAGCCACCGCGCCCGGCTGTAGTTTTATTTTCATGTAATGTTTTTGTTTTATAATATGAGGGTAATATTGGCCCCATAGAATGAATTAGCAAGTATTCCCTCTGCTTCTATCTTCTGGAAGAAATTGTAGAGAATTGGTATAATTTCTTCCTTAAATGTTTGGTAGAATTGTCTAGCAAAACCATCTGGCCTGGTGCTTTCTGTTTTGCAAGATTATTGATTAGTGATTTCTTTAATAGATATAGGCCTATTAAGATTGTCTATTTCTTCTTGTGTAAGTTTTCAGCAGATTGTATCTTTCAAGGAATTGGCTATTTCATCTATGCTATCAAATGTGTGAACATAACTTTGCTCATAGTATTTCTTTTTTATCATTTTAATGTCTGATTGGGATCTGTAATGATGTTCCCTCTTTCATTTGTTATATGAATAATTTGTGTCTTCTCTCTTATTTTCTTAGCCTGGCTAGAGGCTTATCAATTTTACTGATCTTAAAAAAAAAAAACAGCATTTGGCTTTGTTGATTTTCTCTGTTGATTTCCTATTTTCTTGTAAAAATTTTTATTGAGGTAAAATATACATATGTAATTTACCATCTTTACCATTTTTAAGTGTAAAAGTCAGTAGTAATAAATACATTCATATTTTTCTTACCCCCTCCTCCCTGATTTCCTCGAAAAATTTCATTATTTCTGCTTTAATTTTTATTATTCCTTTCCTTCTGCTTACTTTGGATTTAATTGGTCTTTTCTAGCTTCCTAAGGTGAAAGTTTTGATTACTGATTTTAGATCTTTCTTTTTTCCTAATACATGACTTTAATGCTGTAAATTTCTGAGCACTGATTTGTGGGTCCCACACATTTTGATAAAATTGTTTTTTAATTAATATATTAAAAATTTTTAAATTTATCTTGAGATTTCTTTGTTGACTTGTGTGTTATTTGGAATTGTGCTGTTTAACCATCCAGTATTTTGAGGTTTTCCAGCTTTCATTCTGTTATTGCTTTCTAGTTTAATTCCACATTTTGTAATTTATATTCTTTTAAATTTGTTAAGGTGTAATTTATGGCCCAAAGTATGGTCTATCTCAGTGAATGTTCTATGTGACCTAGAGAAGAATGTGTATTCTGTTGTTGTTGGATGAAATGGTCTATAGTTGTCAACTATACCCAGTTGATTGATGGTATTGTCGAGTTCAACTATGTCCTTACTGATTTTTTTTGCCTGCTAGATCTGTCTATTACTGATGGAGGGCTGTTGAAGTCTCCAAGTATATTGTTAGATTTATCTTTCTCTTCTTACAGTTCTATCTGTTTTTGATTAATGTATTTCGATGTTCTGTTACTAATTAAGCACATACACATTATGGATTGTAAGGTCTTTTGGGAGAACTGACCTGCTTATCATTATGTAATGTCCCTCTGTATCCTGATAATTTGCTTTGCTCTGAAGTGTGTTTTCTCTGAAATTAATATAGTTACTCACTTTTTAAAAAATTAATGCGGCCAGGCGCGGTGGCTCACGCTTGTAATCCCAGCACTTTGGGAGGCCGAGGCGGGCGGATCACGAGGTCAGGAGATTGAGACCACGGTGAAACCCCGTCTCTACTAAAAATACAAAAAATTAGCCGGGCCTGGTGGCGGGCGCCTGTAGTCCCAGCTACTCGGAGAGGCTGAGGCAGGCGAATGGTGTGAACCCGGGAGGCGGAGCTTACAGTGAGCCGAGATTGCGCCACTGTACTCCAGCCTGGGCGACAGAGCAAGACTCCGTCTCAAAAAAAAAAAAAAAAAGAAAAAAAAAAGAAAAATTAATGCGTGTGGTATATCTTTGTCCTTCTTTTAAGTTTTAATCTAGATGTGTCCTTATAATGAAAATAGGTCACTTATAGACAACATTAGCTGGGTCTTATTGTTTTCATCTACTCTGACAATTGTCCTTTAACTGGTGTATTTAGACCATTGATAGAGTTGGATTAATATCTATAACATCTGACAATAACCACATTTGTTACTGTCTTTTTATTTCAATAGTTTTTGGGGAACAGGTGATTTTTGGTTACATGGATAAGTTCTCTAGCAGTGATTTCTGAGATTTTGGTGCAACCATCACCCTGTTACTCTTTTCTGTTTGTTGCCCTTGTTTATTCTATCGTTGTCTGCCTCTCTTCTTCTGTCTTTTGTGGTTTTAACTGAACATTTTATATAATCATATTTCTTAGCACATCAGTTGCATTCCTTTAATTTTTTTTTTCACTGGTTGCCCTAGAGTTTGCAGTATACATTTAGAGTGAATCCAAGTTCACTTAAACACACTTTTCCACTTTTATTTTAGATTCAGGAGGTATATGTGCAGGTGTGTTACAAGGATATATTGTGTGATATTGAGGTTTGGGCTTCTATTGATCCCATCACCCAGATAGTGAGCAGAGTATCCAATAGGAAGTTTTTCAACCGTTGATACCCTCCATTCTTGCCTCATTTTGGAGTCCGTATTGTCTATTATTCCCGTCTTAATGTCCGTGTGAACTCAAGACTTAGCTCCCACTTATAAGTGAGAACATGTAACATTTGGTTTTCTGTTTCTGCATGAATTCGCTTACAGTAACTGCCTCCAACTGTATCCAAGTGCTGCAAAGGACATGAGTTCATTTTTTATGGCTGCATAGTATTCCATGGTGTATATGTCACGTTTTCTTTTTTTGAGACAAGGTCTTACTCTGTCACCCAGGCTGGAGTGTAGTGACGTTATCTTGGTTCACTACAACTTCTGCCACCCAGGCTCAACCGATCTGCCCACCTCACCCTCTCAAGTAGCTGGGACTACAGGCACACACCAGCATGCCCAGCTAATTAAAATTTTTTTTTTTTTTTTTTTTTTTTGTAGAGATTGGGTTTTACCACGGTCTCAAACTCCTGAGCTCAAGTGATCAACCCGCCTCGGCCTCCCAAAGTGCTGGGGTCACAGGCATGAGCCATAGCACCCAGCCTTATGTACCACATTTTCTTTATCCAATCCACTGTTGGTGACCACTGTTGATGTTGATGGGCATTGATTCCATGTCTTTGCTATTGTGAATATTGCTGGAATGAATATACGAGAGCATGTGTCTTTTTGGTAGAAAACTTTATTTTCCTTTGGGTATATATTCAGTAATGGAATTATTGGTTCAAATGGTAGTTCTATTTTTAGTTCTTTGAGACATCTCCAAACAGCTTTCCACAGAGGCTGTACTAATTTGCAGTCCCTCCAACAGTGTATAAGCATTGCCTTTTCTCTGCCTCCTCACCAACATCTGTTATTTTTTTGACTTTTTAGTAATAGCCATTCTGATTGGTGTGAGATGGTATCTCATTGTGGCTTTGATTTACATCTTTCTGGTGATTAGTTATGTTCAGCATTTTTTCATGTTTCCTGGCCATTTTTATGACTTGTTTTGAGAAGTGCCTGCCCATGTTCTTTGCCCACTTTTTAATGGGGTTTTTTGTTTTCTTGTTGATTTGTTTAAATTCCTTATAGACTCCGGATATTAGTCCTTTTCAGAGATATAGTTTGCAAGTATTTTTTTCTAATTCTGTAGCCTATTTGTTTAGTCTGTTGAGAGTTTCTTTTGCTGAGGTTCTTCATTTTAATTAAGTCTAATTTGTCTATTTTTTAATTTTGTTGCATTTGCTTTTGGGGTCTTCATCATAGATTATTTGCCAGGACCAATGTCTAGAAGAGTATTTTCTAGGCCTTCTTCTAGCATTTTTTTTAATAGACATGAGGTCTCACCATGTTGCCCAGGTTGGTCTCAAACTCCTGGGCTCAAGCATTCCACCTGCCCCGGCCTCCCAAAGTGCTAAGATTATAGGCATGAGCCACCATGCCTGGCCTCTTCTAGAATTTTTATAGTTTGAGGTCTTACATTTAAGTCTTTAATTCATCTCGAGTTAATTTTTATATGTAATGGGAGGTGTGGGTACAGTTTCATTCATCTGCATATAGTTAGCCAATTTTCCTAGCAACATTTATTGAATTGGGTGTCCTCTCCTCGTTATTTAGCTTTGTCAATTTTGTTAAAGATCAGTTGTTTGTAGGTGTGTGGCTTTCAGGGATCTCTATTCTGTTCCATTGGTCTATGTGTCTATTTTTGTACCAGTACCCTGCTGTTTTGTTTATTGTAGCCTTTTAGTATAGCTTGAAGTCAGGTACTGCGATGCCTCTGGCTTTGTTCTTTTGGGTTAGGATTGCCTTGGCTATTCAGGTTCTTTTTTGGGTTTTATTTTATTTTATTTTATTTTTATTTATTTTTCGAGACAGAGTCTCACTCCATTGCCCAGGCTGGAGTGCAGTGGCATGATCTTGGCTCACTGCAAGCTCCGCCTCCCGGGTTCATGCCATTCTCCTGCCTCAGCCTCCCAAGTAGCTGGGACTACAGGAGCGTGCCACCACGCCCAGCTAATTTTTTTTTTTTTTTTTTTATTTTCAGTAGAGACGGGGTTTCACCGAATTAGCCAGGATGGTCTCGATCTCCTGACCTTGTGATCCGCCCACCTCAGCCTCCCAAAGTGCTGGGATTACAGGCGTGAGCCACCGCGCCTGGCCTTATTTTATTTTTTCAGACAGTTTCACTCCTGTTGCCCAGGCTGGAGTGCAATGGTGTGATCTTGGCTCACCGCAACCTCCGCCTCCTGGGTTCAAGCAATTCTCCTGCCACAGCCTCCCGAGTAACTGGGATTACAGGCATGCGCCACCACACCTGGCTAATTTTGTATTTTTAGTAGAGACAGGGTTTCTCCACGTTGGTCAGGCTGGTCTCAAACTCCTGACCTCAGGTGATCTGCCTGCCTCAGCCTCCCAAAGTGCTGGGATTACAGGTGTGAGCCACTGTGCCTGGCCTCATATGAGTTTTAGAATCATTTTTTCTTATTCTGTGAAAAATGAAGTTGGCAATCTGATAGGAATAGCATTGAATTTGCAGATTGCTTTGGGCAGTGTGGTCAAGTCTACTTTTTAATTAATTAATTTTAATTTTAATTTTTTGTTTTGAGACAGGGTCTCACTCTGTCATCCAGGCCGGAGTGCAATGGCACAATCATGGCTCACTACAGTCTCAATCTCCTGGGCTATCCTCCCTCCTCAGCCTCCCCAGTAGCTGGGACCACAAGCATGCACCACCATGCCTAGCTAATTTTTTTTATTTCTATTTTGTGTAGAGATGGGGTCTCACTCTGATGCCCAAGGTGGTCTTGAACTCCTAGGCTCAAGTAGTCCTCCCAGCTCAGCTTCCCAAAATGTTGGGATTACGGGCATGGGCCACTGCACCTGGCGCTACATCAGCTTTTATTTATTTATTTATTTGTTTATTTATTTATACATGGGCTACTGCACCTGGCTGTAAATCAGCATTTAATTATTGATTGATGGATTGATTGAGACGGAGTTTCGTTCTTTTTGCCCAGACTGGAGTGCAATGGCACTATCTCAGCTCAGTGTAACCTCTGCCTCCTGAGTTTAAGCAATTCTCCTGCCTCAGCCTCCTGTGTAGCTGGGATTACAGGCACATGCTGCCACGCTCTGCTAATTTTGTATGTTTAATAGAGACTAAACACCATGTTGGCCAGGATGGTCTTGAACTCCTGACTTCAGGTTATCCACCTGCCTCAGCCTCCCAAAGTGCTGGGATTGCAGGCATGAGCCACCGTGCCGAACCTAAATCTTCTTTTAAATAGCACTGTACTGCTTCATTACTTTATAATAATAAAATATTCCTAATTCTTGTCTCATACCCCTTGTGTTATTGCTATCATTCATTTCACTTATACATAGCTTTGATAATCAAACACATTGTTGCTATTACTATTTTGAGCACGCTATTATAGGTTAGGTCAATAAATGATAAGAAGAATAAGAGTTGTTTTTTCTTTTCTTTTTTTCTTTCCTTTTTTTTTTTTTTTTTTGTAGAGATAAGGTCTTGTTTTGTTGCCTAGGTTGGTCTCAAACTCCTGGCTTCAAATAATCCTCCTGCTTTGGCCTCCCGAAGTGTTGGGATTACAGGCATGAACCAGCATGCCTTGGCAAGAATAAGAGTTTTTGTTTGACCTTCACTTATTCCTTCTCTAATGCTCTTCTTTTCTTTATATGGATCTGATTTTCTAATTTTCTATAGTATTTTTCTTCTCTTGGAAGAACTTCTTTTAACATTCTTCTCAAGGCAGATCTACTGGCAATAAATTATTTAAATTTTTGTTTGTCTGAGAAAGTCTTTAATTCTCCTTCACTTTTGAGAAATAATTTTGCAGAGCACAGAATTGTAAGTTGGTGCACTTTTTCCTTGCAAGTCTTTAAATATCTTACTCTACTCTCCTTTTGTTTGCATGGCTTCTGAGGAGAAGTTGGATACAATTCTTATCTTTGCTCCTCTATAGGTAAGTTGATTTTTCCCTCTGGCCTCTTTCAAGATTTTTTTGAATCCTTGATTTGAATATGATATGCCCAGGTATAGTTTTTTGGGCACTTATCCTGCTTGATGTACCTGGAGCTTCCTGGATCTGTGACTTTGTGTCTGACATTAATTTTGGGGAAATTCTCAGTGATTATTACTTCAAATATGTCTTCTGTTCCTTTCTGTCTTCTCCTTCTAGTATTCTTTATTCATGTATATTATATTGTAAACCAAAAATAAAATTCTTAGCCCCACAATTGACTGATGGACCCTCCCCTCAGCCAAGGGCATTCCAAAGTTAACCCGAAAAGCTAGTTCAGGCCCTGATGGAAGTGGGGGTCAGACATGCCTCATTATACCCTTCTTCCTTTGAAATTCAGGCATACCTGCCAGCATTAACATTAAAACAGAGAACTTAAAACTCATAGAAGACTCTTTAAGTCAGATAAGAAACAATCCCTTCTATTGATTCTGTCTGCATAATAAGAACCTTGGTCTCCACAACCCCTTATCTTAACCCAGACATTCCCCTTTATTAATTATAGGTTTTTAGACAATAACTTAACTCCTTCAACCAATTGCCAATGAACAAAATTCTTGAATCCATCTATGACCTGGAAGCCCCCACTTCAAATTTTCTTACCTTTCTGAACCAAACCAATGTGCATCTTACATGTGTTGATTGATGTCTTATGTCTCCCTGAAATAAATAAAACCAAGCTGTGTAGCCTTGGGCAACCTTGGGCACATGCTCTCAGGATCTCCTGGGGCTGTGTCTTAGGCCATTGGTCATTCATATTTGGCTCAGAATAAATCTTTTCAAATATTTATAGAGTTTGACTCTTTTCATTGACAATATCTTTTGTAGTTGTCCCCCAGTTCTTGGATAGTCCGTTCATTTTTTTCATACATTTTTCTCTGCTTTTTGGTTTTGAAAGTTTCTGTTGACATACCCTCAAGCTCAGAGATTCTTTCCTCAGCCATGTTCCATCTACTAGTAAGCCATTCTTCATTTCTGTTATGGTGCTTTTCATCTCTAGCATTTTTTATTATTTTTTAGAGTTTCCATGTCTCTGCTTACATTACCCATCTGTTTTTGTATGTTGTGTAAATTTTCCATTAGAGCCCTCAGCATATTAATCATAGTTATTTTAAATTCCTGGACTGATAATTCTGACATTCCTCCCATATCTGAGTTTGGTTTTGGCATTTGCTTTGTCTTTCCAAGTTGTGTCTTTGGCTTTGTAAATTTTTGTTGAAAGCCATACATGACATCTTGGGTGAAAGGAATTGCCATAAATAGGCCTTCAGTGATGTGTTGGCAAGGTGTTGGGAGAGGGAAAATGGTCTATTGTCCTCTGATTAGGTCTCAGTCATCTAGTGAGCCCAGTCCCCTGGACTGTGAACTTCACAGTGCTTCTCAGCTATGTTTCACCCCCTTGGATGGGGCAGAATGTCTATGGGGGGCTGGAGTTAGGTATTTTCCTTCTCCCAGGCTGGCGAGGCTCTGATAAAATCCCAGTTGGTTCAGCTCTGGTAAAATTGTTTCTTTTGAGAGTGGGTCTTGTTAAGAAGCACAGAATCTCTGGCACATTCAGAATAGTTACTTTCCTCCTCCCTTGCAGGAAACACGAGAGGATTTTTCTTCAGTCTTCACTATGAGAGCATTGTGGAGCTCCTGGAGGCAAACTTACAAAATCACAGCTGCTCCCCTAAGACTGGGCCTCCTTGGAGTTTTTAACTCTCAAATTCATGCATATGGGTCCTCCAGTAATTTGTCAATTATAGTCCAGGTCTTCCTACTCTGTACGGGTTCCCACTGAGATTTCAGCTATGGGACAATGGTTGGGGGGTAGTGTGTGTGGTCTACTCAGGTAAGTTGTAATTGCCTGTATCTACCTGTCTACATCTCTAATTTTGGGGGCAGCAGTTTGCCCTGTGACCTCACTTCTTTGACTCATCTAAGAAGAGTTGTCTATTTTCAATTTGTGCAGCTTTTTACTTGTTTTTTAGGATAGAGTGATGACTTCCAAGGTCCTTACATGCCAGGCCAGAGACTGGAAATCAATTATTGTTTTGACCCATGCATTATTTAGGAATGTAAAATATATATATATATATATATTTAACATTCCAAATAAGTGGGTTGTTTGGTTTATCCTTTTTTATTTCTTATTTCTAATTTTATTACATTATGATAAAGAATGCTGCTTTCCATGCTAGCAACTTTTTGGAATTTGTTGATATTTTCTCTGTGGCTCCCTATGTTGTTGATTTTTTTTCAATGTTGTATATGACCTAAAACAGAATGTATCAGGTGCAGTGAGGTCTTTACGCCATTAAGTAAAGAGCTTTAACTGTATGGTTCATAACTCAAGCTCTGTAGTCCACAACCTGATCACTATTCCTCACTCTCACCCCCAGATGACCCAATAACATTGACAATGATATTAAAATATGCATTTTACTTTTCCATTTAAGTCATTGAGAGATAACTTTCCTTCTGTTACCAGAAATGTTACAATGTAGCAAACAGGCAAACTTCTCATGAATTTTAAAATTAAACACAGTTCAATTTAAAATTTTAGTCTCATACCCAACTCAAACATTTATTTCCCCCACCCACCTAGTTCAGAATTAACCTGTGGCTGGTGGACGGCAGTGGAGAAGTCGGGTGGTCTCTTTTTACAACCCTCCTTGCTTTACACATCTCCATTCTCTCCAATGCTTTGGGCCTGCCTTCCTTCTCAGGTTGGTTGTAATGCCTAATGAGGGATGGTGTGGGTTCTTCTTTGGAGGCTTCTCCAGGGAAATACTCTACTGCACAGTTTGCTGACATAGGCCATGTGTCCTCTAGTTGACTTCTTGGACTCTCTTGGGTAGAGTCCCATTATACTGGCTCAAGCCTGGTTAGTTCCTACGGTGTCCTCTTGGTTTATAGGAAACTCATGCACATGCATCCTTGACACACCAAATTCTAGTGGTGTACATAGTTCCCACTACCTTCTCTCTTTGTTCTAACATTTGGGGCTTCAAACTCTGGGGAAGTATGTCAAACCTTTGGGCAGGATACTTATGGCCTATTATCCCCAGTCCTGGGGTTTAATCAGACACTGTGAGTCTAAAGGAAAATGTCCACTCCACATCTCATTACTCTTTCATTTTCTTTCCCTTATTATAACCTCTGTAATATATCATGGGATTGGAATATCGTTGGCCTTGGTATATACCATGGTGTTCTAATGAGTTTACCAATTTTATATATTTAGATATGAAGGAAGTGTTGTCATATAGCAAAGGGCCTAACTACCTCCATTGGTCTGTTGTGACAGGATACTGACCCTACACATCATTTAATCACTGTGGGCATTATTTATCTTTTTAAACCAGGGAACTGTCACTTGTTCTAAATAATTCAAGTTTTGGGAAGCATCAAATGAAATGATCAAAATGAAATCTGTTTATACAGTGTAAGTTAAAGATACCCACAACTATTTTAAAGATTGCATTTGGTATCATGACTTTAAATTACATAAGTTGAGAAGTTTTATGAATATCTCTAAATAAGGTTTATTTACCAGAAAATCATGGACAAAAATTATCCTATAACAAAATGAAAACATCATGTCATCTGTGCCAATTGCAATTTTAGGAAGAGTACTTATTAGGGCTTTGATTATTCTTTGATGTTCTCTGTTGTCAATGTGAAGTAACCTAAATGATGTTATGCTTGCATCCTGGAATGAAAGGAGGAATGAGAATCTTCTATTATTGTTTTTCTAAAAATTATATTTCTTAAGTATTTCTTTTTTTTTTTTTTTGAGATGGAGTCTCGCTCTGTCACCCAGGCTGGAGTGCAGTGGCGCAATCTCGGCTCACTGCAAGCTCCGCCTCCCGGGTTCACGCCATTCTCCTGCCTCAGCCTCTCCGAGTAGCTGGGACTACAGGCGCCCGCCACCACGCCCGGCTAATTTTTTGTATTTTTAGTAGAGACGGAGTTTCACCGTGGTCTCGATCTCCTGACCTTGTGATCCGCCCGCCTCGGCCTCCCAAAGTGCTGGGATTACAAGCGTGAGCCACCGCGCCCAGCCTAGTATTCCTTAATACAACAGACTATATCCATATGTATCATCAAGGATGAATTTTCCTCTGATTTGGCTTAATGAAATCTCTGGGAGTTATGAAAAAATTCCTTTGCCGCTCTTGTTGCCATAAACCTTGTGTTATCAGTGTTGCACAGACCATGGCTAGCCGTTTAATGCCATGAATTATGGCATATAATTTGAATTGAGAGCTTTGTTTCTATCAAAGGTAAAAATGCTTCTGGAGTGAGTGAGGAAGGCTTTGAAGCAGTGAGAGCGTTTCCCCTGTAGTATCATTGGGCTCTGACAGTAGGACCTTGAAGAGGAGGGTTCTAATCCTGTCTGCCACTATGTGACAGGCAAGTCGCCTGATTTTTTTTTTTTTTTTTTTTTAAGTCTTTCTCTATAGCCCAGGCTGGAGTGCAGTGGCATCATCTCGGCTTACTGCAACCTCTGCTTCCTGGGTTCAAGGGAGTCTCCTGCCTCAGTTTCCTGAACAGCTGCGACTACAGGCACGTGCCACCACGCGCCCAGCTAATTTTTGTATTTTTAATAGAGACAGGGTTTCACCATGTTGGCCAGGCTGGTCTCGAACTCCTGACCTCAATGATCCACCCGTCTCGGCCTCCCAGAAGTGCTGGGATTACAGACGTGAACCACCGCGCTTGGCCCCGATCTCTTTGAACTCAGTTCCCTCATCTGTAAAGCCAGCAGCTTGGGTTGGGTAATCCATACTGTCCTTTGAGCCAATATATTCAGGGCTTGTAAATAATGCTGACTTTGCAAAGTAAGATATTGCCCGGTGTCTGCAGAATCAGGCAATTCCAAGGCCATTATAAGGCAAAACAAAGCTCAGATTTGAAGAAAGAAAATTTCTTTTCAAGGACTTCTTCCGAAGCATAAATATAAGGCAGATAGCGTCAACACAGGAGAAAGGCAGTCTATTTTATGCAATGTAAAATTCCCTCTTAACTTCTAGGATTACTGTTACATCCTTTTGCAAGAATGGGACTCAGGTAGACCATTTCACTACAAGACCCGAAATAAGTCCGTGCTATTTCTTGGGTACTCTGGCATTGTTACGGACGATCACATATGTTTATTCATTTTATACTTATAACAACTTGAAAACTTCAAGAAACGGAGATGGAGATTTTGCGGCTTGCCCAAGTCCCACAGCTAGTGAGTGCAGAGGATTTTAAACTCAGCTGCGCCTAGTGCAGGTTCCAGAACTTCAGAAAGCTCCGTGGGGCTTTATGAAACATAAGGACGTAGGCCGCTAGTAACAATAGCTAACGTGAGTGCCTTCTCTGGGCCAGGCTCCATGCTGCATGCTGTAGTTGCATTTTCTTGGTTAGCCCTCAGAACAACCTTTTGATGGAGATACTGCCAGTACTTGTTTACTCTTTGAAGGGCGGGGTAGGCTCTGAGACCCGCGAGTTGAGCTGCAGCGGGGTGAGTGTTACGCTACCAGGTAGACGAGGGTCTGTGTAAATTTGGGGGAAGGGAAGTGGTGGGTTGTCTCCCAGTTTCGGTTCTCTGAAGGAGTGAGGGGCCTCTCCAGCTATGGTCTCCACGTACAGATGGTCTCCACGTACAGTCGGTCTCTGATCTCCCGAGGCTTTGTACCACTGCGCGCCCAGGGATCTTTATGTCCCAATTACCCTGCAAGATTGTTGCCTCCAGTTGTATGTACTGAGGCGGCGGGAAGAAGCGCTGAGAGAGGACTCAGACCGCAATGCCCCCCAGCCTGTAGCTAGTCTCTGGGGCTGCAGCTCCCGCACCCGCGACGCCCGGCTTCCAGCGGGTGCAGGCGCAGCCTCCTCGTTCCCCTCCCGCCCGCGGCTGCGCCCGGAGAGCGCTCAGCTGACCTAGGGGCGGGGCCGGGGCGGGGACCTAAAGCCTCGTCTCCTTCCGAGGGGGTGAGTGGCTTCCCCGCTGGTTCCGTTGCAGCGCTGTCTTTCGATCCCTCCACATGTCAGTGGCGCGGGCTCTCAGGATGCCCCTCCACCTGCTCCTGCTGCTCGCGCTGTGCGGTGCAGGCACCACCGCCGCGGCGCTCAGCTACAGCTTGCGGGGAAACTGGAGCATCTGCAATGGGAACGGCTCGCTGGAGCTGCCCGGGGCGGTCCCCGGCTGCGTGCACAGCGCCTTGTTCCAGCAGGGCCTGATCCAGGTATGGCGTGCGGCCGACCCGCGGCGAGCCTGCGCCCGCCTTCCTCTGGTGCTGAGAGGAGCCCAGGAACCGCCTGGCAGCCCCCAGCTCTGGGCCATTCTCGTCGGTTTGGCAGTAACTTTCCCTTTGCATCTTGTGATTTGCGGGGGGAAATATCCAAGCTATGGGGTAGGGGCTTGACGGAGACTGAGCGACCGACCCATGTTGGGACATCAGTAACTCTGGAAAGCGGAAGTTTAGATAGAGGAACAGTGTTGCTACTAGCAGTTTACTTACTGCAGTCGTTCTCTGCTGAAGCGTGTATACAAAGGGCATGCTGTCACTGACAAGCATAAGGTCGGGAATTACTGTCTCTACTATCTGCACGCCACAGGGGACAACAGCGTTTTGCTAAGTAAGGGTTAACTCTAAGAGTAATGTCTCGGTTTTTTATTTTCGCTGTTAAGCGTCAGGGAGTCAGATTTGGGATTGACGCAGCACAGACGTTGTGGAGAATGACCTACAAGAGTAAAGTTGGGTTTGTCAGTGCTAGTGTGGCTAATAATGGGTAAATAATTTTTAAGGCTAACTTGGTGATGAAGAAAGGTGCTACTTCCTCTCAGGGAGTGTGTGTGTGTGTGTGTGTGTGTGTGTGTGTGTGTATCCCAATGGAGTCTCCAATTTACAGACTACTTGTGGGGAACGTTTTCCTGTTTGGCTGCCTGCGCGCATAGGTTTGCAGACTGACTTCCACCCTGCAACTGCTTTTGCTATTCCCTCTTGCACAGCGTTCCCACGTGTTGTCTTTACTTGGGGCAAAATGTACTTGTAATTGATCTACTTGTGGGACGCATATATTGTCCAATCCTCATAACAACTCTATACGATAAGTGTTCATATCTGAATTTTATGGATAATATGGAATTATGGAACACAGAGAAATTAGGAAGGTGACAGCAACTAAATGGAAAGAAATGGAATTTTAACCCAAGTGGTCTCAACTCCATAGCCTGGTCTCTATACTATGTGGTATGCTTACTTTGGTGTTTTTAAAAATCATGTGTTTTTGAAGCACTGTGGTTGACTTTCAGGAGCACCATTGCTAAGTTTATTTCCATGACAAGGTGGTCACCTAGGGTTATGCAAAATTTCTGACCTGGTACTTAGTAGTTTTTTTTTTTTTTTTTTTTCCCTGAGATGTGTATCAGAAAGGAGGTGAGTGTTGTAAATGACACTGACCATTGTCCAATGTATTTTTAGAGTAAATCATTCCCAAACTTTAGTACTTTATTTTTAGTTGGCAAACTACTTGTGATAGAGACCACAGCTGACCACAGTATACTCTGAGTTTTCACTTATATCTGCTTTGAGAATGCCTGTGTTTATTTTGTAGGGTTCCTCCTTGCCTGATTTTACTGAAATAATTAAGCCAATGGGTGCTGGTATGTTGGCTCAAGCCGGTTATTCCAGAGCTTTGGGAGGCCAAGGTAGGAGGATCCCTTGAGTCCAGGAGTTCAAGACCAGCTTGGCCAACATAGAAAGAGTCTATGAGGCCGAGGTGGGAAAATTTCTTGAGGCCAAGAGTTCAAGACCAGCATGGCCAACATAGAGAGATTCTATCTCTACCAAAAAAAAAAAAAAAAAAAAAAAAAGAATTAAGCCAATGGGAAATAATGAGTGGCTTCAGTTAAGTCAGATTATTGTGCCATATTACAGAGCTAAGAAACAACGTTTAGTTACAACAGATACTTAATGAAAATGAATTTGCTCATAGTATGAAATAACTTCCTTACAGGAACAATTTGAAGAGATTTCTTAACTCTCTTCATAAATTCTTAGAAAAACCTTGAGGTTTCAATCAGGTAGATATGGGTCTCAAATGACAGTGGGATGAGAAATGGGAAGGATTTTGGGGCTTAGGAAACACAAGGCCTGTTGAAAATAATCATCAGGCTGGGCACAGTGGCTCATGCCTGTAATCGCAGCACTTGGGAGGCAGAGGTAGGTGGAGTTTAAGACCAGTCTGGGCAACCTGGCGAGACCCTGTCTCTACAAAAAATTAAAAAATTAACTGGGCGTGGTGGTGTACACCTGTGGTCCTAGCTACTAAGGAGGCTGAGGTGGGAGGATCGCTTGAGCCCAGGAGGTTGAGGCTGCAGTGAGCCATGATCTGTACTCCAACCTGGGCAACAGAGTGACACCCTCGCTCAAAAAAAAAAAAAAAAAAAAAGTAAAGAAGCAATCATCAACATCGGATCAGTATCGTTATTCAGTAATGTGAGACTGTTATCCCATCTGCTTTATTATAACATCCCTTTTTGGTGTTGACTTCAGGAAATATTGTACGGTTTATAGTAGACACTGGGCCAAATATTGTGTTTGTATAAGAACTTGAAACATATCTTGGTGATATCATTCAGTTGTTTATTTATTCACCTAGTTAATTATCTCATATTTATTTTGTACCTCTGATGTGGCAGGCACTATTCTAAGTACTTGAAATCGAGTGGTAAAGAAAACAAAGTCCTTTCCCTAATGGACATTCTAATGGAGGAGATAGACATATACCAAATTAATAAATAATGTAATGGCAGGTGGCGCATTGAAGAAACATTGAGCAGGTTAAAGGAAGAGACAGTGAAGGCTGGTAGGAAAGCATTGCTATTTTTTTAAAAGTGGTTCAAGATAGGTATTTTGATAAGGTGACTTCTAAACAAAAAGACCTGTTTGAAAGGTCACTTTTAAGGAGAAGTGCATTTCCAGCAAAGAGGAAAAACACAGGAGTGGGGAGGAGAGAGGCCCTGAGGCAGGAACGAGCTTGACAAGTTTCAGGAATAGTCAGCAGGCCAGTGTGGCTGGAGACCTGGGAACCAGAGGGAAGGAGAGGAGTTCAAAGTCTAGGGCACATCATGGAAGGCTGTGAGCCATAGGAAACACTTTGGCTTTTATTCTACATGTGATGGGAAGTTACTGGGGGCTTTGAGCTTAGAGTAGCATGATTAGATTTGCCTTTTTAAAAGTCACTCTGTTGTGTGAAGGCTACAGTGCAGGAGAGTGGAAGCCTGGAGACCAACCAGGGGACTATTGCTGGTCTGCGTATGGGCAGGAGATGACTTCTGGCTTGGACCAGCATGGTGGCAGTGAAATGGTGAGAATGGTTGTGAGAACACATTTTACATGTAGAAACAAGAGGATTTCTTCAGTTGGATTTGTTAATGGATTGGGAGAGAGAAGGGGGAGGTGCAGGAAAATACCAGGATTTTTTTATCTGAGCTGGTTAAATGAAATTTGTATTTAATGAGAGATTCTGTGGCTAGTCTTGGCTATTTCATAGGTGACTCCGGGTTTTCTGTACAGAATCTAAACCTTTGGTTTCTTAGAGAGGCTTCTGGGTTCTCTGTGAAAAGTTATTCCTTCAGCCTGCTATTTTTTTTTTTTTTTTGAGACGGAGTTTCGCTCTTGTTGCCCAGGCTGGAATGCAATGGTACTATCTCGGCTCACCGCAACCTCTGCCTCCTGAGTTCAAGAGATTCTCCTGTCTCAGTCTCCCAGGTAGCTGGGATTACAGGCATGTGCCACCATGCCTGGCTAATTTTGTGCTTTTAGTAGAGACAAGCTTTCTCCATGTTGGTCAGGCTGGTCTTAAACTCCCAACCTCAGGTGATCCGCCTGCCTTGGCCTTCCAAAGTGCTGGGATTACAGGCATGAGCCACTGTGCCCGGCCCTCAGCCTGCTATTATGCCACACAGTATAATAGGTGTTAGGAATAAAAAAAGAAATTGAGAGTGAGACTATAGTTCCTATTTTGTGGGAGGCCACTTTAGTGAGGCAGAAAACAGATTAATTTCCATATGATATGTTAAGTGCATGGATAAAGGGACCCTTGTTAGGAATGTTCTCAGCTTTTCTGTGGAATTTCTCACTGGTGTAAGTTTTGAAGCTGCTGCTTCTTTTTTTTTTTTTTTTAGATAGTCTCTATATGCCAACATCAAAATATATAGATAAGTAAGAAGAAGAAGGTTGGAAACATCACTTCCAGAGATAACCACTAATTTTTTTTGACAGCTGTGCATGTGGCTAATGCCCCCAACAGTTTTATTTATTTATTTATTTATTTTTATTTTTTATTTTTTCCCTCTTTTTGTTATACTTTAAGTTCTAGGGTACACGTGCACAATGTGCAGGTTTGTTGCATATGTATACATGTGCCATGTTGGTGTGCTGCACCTGTTGACCCGTTAACCTCATTTACATTAGGTATATCTCCTAATGCTATCCCTCCCCCAGCCCCCCACCTCACGACAGGTCCCAGTGTGTGATGTTCCCCATCCTGTGTCCAAGTGTTCTCATTGTTCAATTCCCACCCATGAGTGAGAACACGCGGTGTTTGGTTTTCTGTCCTTGGATAGTTTGCTCAGAATGATGGTTTGCAGCGTCATCCATGTCCCTACAAAGGACATGAACTCATCTGTTTTTATGGCTGCATAGTATTTCATGGTGTATATGTGCCACATTTTCTTAATCCAGTCTATCATTGATGGACATTTGGGTTGGTTCCAAGTCTTTGCTATTGTGAATAGTGCCGCAATAAACATATGTGTGCCTGTGTCTTTATAGCACCATGATTTATAATCCTTTGGCTATATACCCAGTAATGGGATGGCTCGGTCAAATGGTATTTCTAGTTCTAGATCCTTGAGGAATCGCCACACTGTCTTCCACAATGGTTGAACTAGTTTACAGTCCCACCAACAGTGTAAAAGTGTTCCTATTTCTCCACATCCTCTCCAGCACCTGTTGTTTCCTGACTTTTTAATGATCGCCATTCTAACTGGTGTGAGATGGTATCTCATTGTGGTTTTGATTTGCATTTCTCTGATGGCCAGTGATGATGAGCATTTCTTCATGTGTCTGTTGGCTGCATAAATGTCTTCTTTTGAGAAGTGTCTGTTCATGCCCTTTGCCCACTTTTTGATAGGGTTGTTTGATTTTTTCTTGTAAATTTGTTTAAGTTCTTTGCAGATTGTGGATTAATTAGCCCTTTGTCAGATGGATAGATTGTAAAAATTTTCTCCCGTTCTGTAGCTTGCCTCTTCACTCTGATGGTAGTTTCTTTTGCTGTGCAGAAGCTCTGTAGTTTAATTAGATCCCATTTGTCAATTTTGGCTTTTGTTGCCGTTGCTTTTGGTGTTTTAGTCATGAAGTCCTTGCCCCTGCCTATGTCCTGAATGGTATTGCCTAGGCTTTCTTCTAGGGTTTTTATGGTTTTAGGTCTAACATTTAAATGTTTAATCCATCTTGAATTAATTTTTGTATAAGATGTAAGGAAGGAATCCAGTTTCAGCTTTCTACATATGGCTAGCTAGTTTTCCCAGCACCATTTGTTAAATAGGGAATCCTTTCGCCATTTCTTGTTTTTGTCAGCTTTGTCAAAGATCAGATGTTGTAGATGTGTGGTATTATTTCTGAGGGCTCTGTTCTGTTCCATTGGTCTGTATCTCTATTTTGGTACCAGTACCATGCTGTTTTGGTTACTGTAGCCTTGTAGTATAGTTTGAAGTCAGGTAGTGTGATGCCTCCAGGTTTGGCAACGGGTGACCTTGGCAGAGGAGGATTTTAATAATCAAGTGAATAAGATGACTCGTTTTGTGGACAACACTCAGCCTCTTTCCCCAGCCATCCCTGTCATTGCCCAATGGGCCCTTGAACAAAGTGGCCATGGTGGCAGAGATGGGGTTATGCATGGGATCAGCAACATGGACTTCCACTCACCAAGGCTGACCTGGCTATGGCCACTGCTGAGTGTCCAATTTGCCAGCAGCAGAGACCAACACTGAGCCTGTGATATGGCATCATTCCTGGGGGTGATCAGCCAGCTACCTGGTGGCAGGTTGATTATATTGAACCGCTTCTATCATTCAAAGGGCAGAGGTTTGTTCTCACTGGAATGGACACTTACTCTGGATATGGGTTTGCGTATCCTGCACGCAATGCTTCTGCCAAGACTACCATTCATGGACTCACAGAATGCCTTATCCACCATCATGGTAATCCACACAGCATTGCCTCTGACCAAGGCCCTCACTTTACAGCTAAAGAAGTGTGGCAGTGGGCTCATGCTCATGGAATTCACTGGTCTTACCATGTTCCTTATCATCCTGAAGCAGCTGGATTGATAGAATGGTGGAATGGCCTTCTGTAGTCACAATTACAATGCCAACTAGGTGACAATACTTTTCAGGGCTGTGGCAAAGTTCTCCGGAAGACCATGTATGCTCTGAATCAGCATTCAATATATGGTACTGTTTCTCCCATAGCCAAGATTCATAGGTCCAGGAAGCAAGGAATGGAAGTGGAAGTGTTACCACTCACCATCACCCCTAGTGATCCACTAGCAAAATTTTTGCTTCCTGTTCCTGCGACGTTACGTTCTGCTGGTCTAGAAGTCTTAGTTCCAGAGGGAGAAATGTTGCCACCAGGAGACACAATGATTCCATTAAACTAGAAGTTAAGATTGCCACCTGGACACTTCGGGCTCCTCCTATGTTTAAGTCAACAGGCTAAGAAGGGAGTTACAGTGTTGGCTAGGGTGATTGACCCAGACTATCAAGACAAAATCAGTCTACTGCTCCACAATGGAGATAAGGAAGAGTATGCGTGGAATACAGGAGATCCCTTGGGGTGTCTCATAGTATTACCATGCCCTGAGATTAAGGTCAATGGGAAATTACAACAGCCCAATCTGGGCAGGACTACAAATGGCCCAGACCCTTCAGGAATGAAGGTTTGGGACACTTTATCAGGAAAAAACCATGACCTCGTGAGGCACTGTTTGGTAACATGAAGTTCTTCCGTGGTGATTTCTGAGATTTTGTTGCACCCATCACCCAAGCAGTATACAGTGCACCCAATGTGTCGTCTTTTATCCCTCACCTTCCCATCCTTCCCTGCAAGTCTCCAGAGTCCACTATATCATTCTTAAGCCTTTTGCATCCTCATAGCTTAGCTCCCACTTATAAGTGAGAACATACAATTCTTGGCTTTCCATTCCTGAGTTACTTCACTTAGAATAGTGGTCTCCAACTCTACTTTATTTTGTTCCTTTTTATGACTGAGTAGTAGTCCATATTATGTATAACATATACTGCATTTAAAAAATCTACTTGATGGTTGTTGGGCATTTAGGCTGGTTTCATATTTTTGCAATTGCAAATTGTGCTGCTATAAACATGTGTATCCATGTGTCTTTTTCATATTATCACTTCTTTTCCTCTGAGTAGGTACCCAGTAGTGGGATTGCTGGATCAATGGTAGTTCTACGTTTAGTTCTTTAAGGAATCTCCGTACTGTCTTCCTTAGTTGTACTAGTTTACTTTCCATCCAGCAGTGTAAAAGTGTTCCTTTTTCACCACATCCATGCCAACAACTATTTTTTTTAATTTTTTTAATTATGGCCATTCTTGCAGGAGTAAAGGAGTATCTCATTGTGGTTTTGATTTCCATTTCCCTGATAGTTAGTAATGTTAAATTTTTTTTATTTTTCTGCTGTTTGTGTATCTTCTTTTGAGAATTGTCTATTCATGTCCTTAGCCCACTTTTTGATGGGATTATTTGATTTTTCTTGCTAATTTGTTTGAGTTCCTTGTAGATTCTGGATATTAGTCCTTTGTCGGAAGCATAGTTTGTGAAGATTTTCTGCCACTCTGTGTGTTGTCTGTTTACTCTGCTGATTATTTCTTTTTCTGTGCAGAAGCTTTTTAGGTTAGTTAGATCCATCTATTTATCTTTGTTTTTGTTGCATTTGCTTGTGGGTTCTTGGTCATGAAGTCTTTGCCTAAACCAATGTCTAGAAGAGGTTTTCTTATGTTATTTTCTAGATTTTTTTTAATGGTTTCAGGTCTTAGATTTAAGACTTTGATCTATCGAGTTGATATTTATATAAGGTGAGAGATGAGGATCCAGTTTCATTCTTCTACATGTGTCTTGCCAATTATCCCAGCATCATTTGTTGAATAGGGTGTCCTTTCCTCACTTTATCTTTTTGTTTCCTTTGTCAAAGATCAGTTGGCTGTAAGTATTTGACTTTATTTCTGGGGTCTCTATTCTGTTCCACTGGTCTATGTGCCTGTTTTTGTACTTGTAGCATGCTGTTTTTGTGACTACATCCTTATAGTATAGTTTGAAGTCAGGTAATGTGATGCCTCAGGATTTATTCTTTTTGTATAGTCTTGCTTTGGGTATGCAGGCTCTTTTTGAGTTTTATATGAATTTTAGGTTTGCTTTTGCTAGTTCTGTGAAGAATGATGATGGTATTTTGATGGGAATTGAGTTGAATTTGTAGATTGCTTTTGGCAGTATGGTCATTTTCACAATATTGATTTTATCCATTCATGAGCATGGGATGTGTTTCCATTTGCTACTGTTATTTATGACTTCTTTCAGCAGTGTTTCGTAGTTTTCCTTGTAGAGGTCTTTCATGTCCTTGGTTAGGTATATTCCTAAGTATTTTATTTTATTTTTCTGCAGCTATTGTAGAAGGGTTGAGTTCCTGATTTGATTATCAGCTTGGTTGCTGTTGGTGTATAGGAGTGCAACTGATTTGTGTACATTGATTTGGTATCCCGAAACTTTGCTGAATTTATTTATCAGGTTAGGAACTCTTTGGATGAGTCTTTAGGGTTTTCTATATATATGATCATATCATCAACGAACAGTGACAGTTTTACTTCCTCTTTATTGATTTGGATGCCCTTTATTTCTTTCTCTTGTCTGATTGCTCTGGCCATGTCTTCCAGTACCATGTCAAAGAGAAGTGGTGAAGTGGGCATCCTTGTCTTGTTCCAGTTCTCAGGGGGAATACTTTCAACTTTTCCCTGTTCAGTACAATGTTGGCTGTGGATTTGTTGCAGATGACTTTTATTTCCTTAAGGTATGTCCCTTCTATGCCAATTTTGCTGAGGATTTTAATCATAAAGGATGCTAGACTTTGTCAAATGCTTTTTCTGCATCTGTTGAGTTGATCATATGATTTTTGTTTTTAATTCTTTTTTATGTGGTGTATCACATTTATTGACTTGCATATGTACCTGCATCCCTGGTATGAAACCCACTTGATCATGGTGTATTATCTTTTTGGTATCCTGTTGGATTTGGTTAGCTAGTGTTTTGTTGAGGCTCTTTGCAGCTATGCTCATCAGGGATATTGGTCTGTAGTTTTTGTTTGTTATGTCCTTTTCTGGTTTTGGTATATGATAATACTGGCTTCATATAATTATTTAGGGAGGATTCCCTCTTTCTCTATTTTTTGGAGTATTTTCAGCAGGATTGGTACCAATCTTTCTTTGAATGTCTGATAGAATTCAGCTGTGAATCCATCTGGTCCTGGACATTTTTTTTGGTCAGCAATTTTTAAATTACTGTTTCAACATCACTACTTGTTATTGGTCTGTTCAGAGTTTCTATTTCTTCCTGTTTCAATCTGAGAAGATTGTATATTTCCAGGAATTTATCCATTTCCTCTAGGTTTTCTAGTTTGTGCACACAAAGATGTTCATAGTAGCCATGAATGATCTTTTGTATTTCTGTGGCATCAATTGTAATATCTCCCATTTCATTTCTAATTGAGCTTATTTGTGTCTTCTCTCTTCTTGATTAATCTCACTAGTGGTCTATCAATTTCGTTTATCTTTTCACAGAACCAGTTTTTGTTTCATTTGTCTTTTTTTCTTCCCTTGTTCGATTCTGTTGTTGAAACTTTCCAGTGTATTTTGCATTTCTCTAAGTATGTCTTTCATTTTCAGAAGTTGTGATTGTTTTTTCTTTATGATATCTGTTTCTGGAGATCTTTTCATTCATATCCTGTATTGTTTTTTAAATTTCTTTAAGTTGGCTTTCACCTTTCTCTGGGGCCTACTTGAGTAGCTCAATAATCAACCTTCTGAATTGTTTATTTGGCAGTTCAGAGATTTCTTCTTGGTTCGATCCATTGCTGGAGAGCTAGTGTGATCTTTTGGGAGTGTTATAGAACCTTGTTTTGTCATATTACCAGAATTACTTTAACTGGTTCCTTCTCATTTGGGTAGACTGTTTCAGTGGAAAGATTTGGAACTCAAGGGTTGCTGTTTAGATTGTTTTGTCCCATGGGGTAATCCCTTGATGTGGTGCTCTCCCCCTTCCCCTAGGGACGGGGATTTCTGAGAGCCAGACTGCAGTGATTGTTATTACCTTTGTGAGTCTAGCCACACAGTGGGGCTACTGGCCTGCAGGCTGATGCTGGGGACTGTCTGCCAAGAGTCCTGTGATGTGATCCATGTTCAGGTCTCCTAGCCATGGATACCAGCACCTGCTCCAGTGGAGGTGGCAGGGGAGTGAAGCGGCCTCTGTGGGAGTCCTTGGTTGTAGCTTCGTTTAGTGCATAGGCTTTCTCAAATGCTGGTTATGCTAGCAGTGAAGTTGTCATGTGAACAGTCTCAGTACTTCTGGTTAACCAGGATATTTCAGGCAGTGGAATTAGTTGTTTTCTTCTTTAGAGCAGGGTTGTTCTTTTATCAGTTTGAGTTGATTGGTCTCCAGCCAGGAGGTAGCCCTGTCAAGAAAGCACTAGCTGCAGTAGTAGAAGGGGGGATATAATCTTGCCCTACATTGGCCAGGAGGAGTACTTGGGTTTCTCAGGTGATGGGCAGGGCCATAGAGGTCCCAAGGGTTTATGTCATTTGTCTTTGGCTATCAGGTCCGGTAGAGAAAATTCATCAGGTGAGGACAGGGTTAGGCAGGTCTGAGCTCAGACTCTTTTTGTGCGGGGCCTGCCATGGCCACTATGGGGTTCTCAGGCTAATGGAATTATGTTGCCAGGGGGATTATGATTGCCTCTGCTGCATCATACAGGTGGCTAGGGAAGTGGGGGAAAAGCCAGCACCGACAGGCCTTACCTGGCTGGGTGCGGTGGCTCAGGCCTGTCATCCCAGCACTTTGGGAGGCCGAGGCGGGCGGATCATGAGGTCAGGAGATCAAGACCATCCTGTAACATGATGAAACCCCATCTCTACTAAAAATACAAAAAAATTAGCCAGGCATGGTGGCAGGCGCCTGTAGTCCCAGCTACTCGGGAGGCTGAGGCAGGAGAATGGTGTGAACCCAGGAGGCGGAGCTTGCAGTGAGCAGAGATCGCGCCACTGCACTCCAGCCTGGGTGACAGAGCGAGATTCCATTTCAAAACAAAAAAACAAAAACAAAAAACCACAGGCCTTACCCATCTTCCATGAAGCCGGCAAGGCCAGTCTCACTCCTACTGTGCCCCCCCAACAGCACTGACTTTATATCAGTTTATATCCAGGCAGCCAGTGAGCAGGGCTGAGATCCTGCCCCAGGCTATAAGCCTCCCTGCTGAGAAAGCAAACATGGCTCTCAGGCCTCACCCCTCCCCACCTGCTCACACCTTTTGCTGTGCTCATATCTGTTCTTCCTGTTCACCACCCCCAAGCTCCTGGATTCTGCTCAGGAAAATTCATGCTTGTCGAAAATATTACAAAGTTCAGCCAGGAGCTTCCTTCACCCCTTGACTCCCCTCCAGTTCTGCTGGGTGCCTTCCCTTCCCCAAAGACCTCTGTGAGATAGGCCAGAAATGGCTTCCCTGGACTCAAACTGGGGACTCGCTCTTTCTGGTGCTTCTTTTCTTGGTGTTATTATATTTTGCTTGGCTCCTGAAATCCATTTCAGCTCTAGGTAAGGTTAAATCCTTCTCCCGTGATCTGAATTTTCAGGTTCCCAGAGGGGATATGTGTTTGGAAGCAGACATTTTTCCCTCTCACACTTTGGGAACTCACAGTTTTTGGCTGTTTCACAGAGTTTGCAGTGGCAAACCACTTGTTTCAAAGGGTCTTGAATTCTTTTGGTTTTCCCGGTATGTTCCTGTGGTGGTTCTTGGAGCAAAAATTCACAATGTGAGTCTCCACGTGCTGTTCTGTTCATCCAAGTGGGAGCTGCATGTTAGTCCTGTCTCCTATCTGCCATTTTATCTCAGTTTGCCAGATAATTATGTATCCTAATCCACATTTTGCTTGTTTTTGATAAATGTTTTCTTAACATCTATTTATTTATTTTTGCCCAAATGTCTAAGAAAACAATGCCTGTAAACAAGATAGTTGAAAAAACTTTCTCCATTTAATTCTATTCGAAGTAATTGTATCTGGGGTAAAGTCTGACATTGGTCTGAAGCAGAATTGGGGAGTGGAAAAGCTATACCTGGTTAAGTATCTCTATATCTATAATCAGGTATAATGATGGAGTCCAGAAACTTACTGAGAAAATGAGACTGATGATATTGTCATTTGCATGCTCTGATGACACATGGCTTGTTGATGTACAGTAAGCATAGTAAATATGGTAAGTATCAATTATAAATAACTAGCCGAGGCACACACGGCATGTCTATTTCATGGTTGCTGCTTTATAAGCACTGACATTGTAACTATTGATGGTGTTGTGACGTTAATAGTAGTACTAGGTAATGACTAAGTATATGGACCCTGGAGCCATCTTTCCTGGTTCTGAGTCAGTTCTCCACCACTTAATAGCCATTTGAGTATGAGCCTTAGAGTCTTTGTTGGTAAATGGGTGTGATGATAGTACCTACCCCACTAGGATCACAGGCAGTAACTTTTAACTATTATTATTGTTGTTGCAGTTACCAGCTGGTATAAATGTGTAAGTATATGTAGCATGAGGCATTGTAGTATAGTCCAAAAAATTCAGACCTTGGTGTTAGACTAGATTGGTTTCTCTCCTCAGTGTACATACTTCTGCTTAGTTGTGGGACCTCAGGAAAGCTATTTCACTTTTTGGAGCTTTAGTTTCTTCTTCTATTAAATGGTATTTGCTGTACATGTTTATTATGAAGATAAGAGTGTATGAGTGCCTACTTTAGACGCTGATGTATAGTAAATGGTTGACAAATGATACTTTTATTTGTTTTTAGGGTTCATGGGTTTGCTTAACAACTCAGACTGACGTGGGTCCTTAGTCATGAGAGGTAACCCTGAGCTGCTGTTTGCTATAAATAAGGCTCAGAATTTCAGTATGATAAATAGGGTCAGACCAACCTGGAACCAAATTAGGTTGGTTGATTAGCATTTGGAATAGTTATTTTAAATGTACTTTAAACCTCTATAACTTTTTTCTTTCTGGTATTTTCTCTTAGTAAGAGAAAAATTTTTAGTAGACTATTTTTTTTTTTTTTCAGCATGCATGCAGTTTATTCACCACATTTCCCCCAGGAACTCTCTCTGGTTAGGGAATGAAAGAATTGAAGGGATGGGGGATGTATAGGTGGAAGTAAAAGGCACACCTTGAACGTGCTATGATGGGTTGAAGGGTTGAAAAGAGGTTGGTCTGAAATTGACGAGTCTCCCATTTCAGAAGCTCAGGAAGTTTGTGCCCAGGAAACATGCATGCCTTCAGCCAAATCCCCTGCACCTGATGGAGCAGAAGCAGGCACTGCCTACCCTGGCCTGGGCTGTCTGCTGGCTCTCATGTCAGGCATTTTCTGGGCCTAGCTGTTGCAGCTAATGGGATTACTAACATTGCATGGCCATGGCGTCTTGGCCTAAACAAACAGGTGAGGCCTGGCTCTGTCTACACAGCAGCAAAAAAGGTGACTGATTAGCAGGAGATCTGTAGTGCACAGATAATGGGAGAGGGTGGGCCTGTCAGCATTAGATAATGACTCCAAAATGTAGTGTAAACTCACAAGGAGGGGGTGACTCAAGGCTGGACACGTGACTAAGTCAGAAAATATGACTCTGTGAGCTGACTCAACTTCTAAACAAACCTCCTAATACAGTCACAGTGTGTTTCAGTCCCCTTGACTCTAAACCATCACAGAAGCAGAAGGAAGAGGAAGTGGTGGACTGCCCAGCTGGAGCCTGGGGACTGTCATGACTGTCTAGATCTCTGAGGTCAGAGGGCGTCACAGCCTCCTCAGACCCTGAGCCTGGGATGGAGAGGGGGAACAGGATATAGATTCCCAGGAGGGCTGTCCCCAAGGCCCTCTCCCTGCCTGTGTGGCTCCTCGGGCCTCCTCTTCTACCGCTTCTTCTTGGTCTCTTTCTTGGGCCTCTTGTTCACAGAAGAAACAGTAGCCTTGGGCTTCCTCATCACCTCAGCACTTCTGAGCTCAGACGGTTCAGCTTCCACCTCGTGGGACTTGGGAATGGGTATGATGATGGCCAGCACACAGATGAACTGGAAGATGGCTCCTAGGAAGAGTCCGTACCATAGCAGGTTCTCCAGGAAAGTGGGCTCAGGCACCTCTGGAGGTGAGAAGTCTAAGTCAGAGGCCATGGCCCAAGTCACTTGCTGCCTGAGGTCTCTTCTGACCCACCACTCTTCAGAGCCAACTGTCACGCTGCTGCCCCGCTGCCCTGGAAGAGTAGACTTTGTAGGTTCACAGCAAAATTGAACCGAAAGTACAGAGGGTTTTCACATAACCTCCTGCCTCCTTGCATGCACAGCATCCGATTCTTCAACATGCCCCACCAGAGTGGTACATTTGTTAGAATCAATGAACAGACATTGACACATCTTTATCACTCAAAGTCCACACTTTACATTAGGGTTCATTCTTGGTTGAACATGCTGTGGGTTTGGACAAATGTATAATGACTTGTATTCACCATTGCAATATTGTAAAGAATAATTTCACTGCCATAAACATTCTCTGTGCTCTGTTTATTCTTCCCTCTCCTCTGCTTAACCCATGGTAACCACTGATCCTTTCACTGTCTCCATAGTTTTTTCTTTTCCATGTCAAAAGACAAAATTACAACAAATGTAGTTAAAGAGCAAATTGTCTTTTATTTGTGATTCATGAATCAGGAAAGCATCCATTCTACAAAATACAATGAGCACTTTCATGAGGCCATGGAAGAATAGTGGGTTTTGTAAGGAACAACGAAACAGAACAGTAGGAAAAAAAAAATGATTGATTAACATCAGATTACTTCAGGTTACTTTTCTAGAAAGGGTAAAAGCAGAGAGAACCGGCCAGTGTGGTGGCTTACGCCTGTAATCTAAGCATTTTGGGAGGCCAAGGTAGGAGGATTGCTAGAGCTACGGATTTTGAGACCAGCCTTGGCAACATAGTAAGATCTCCATCTCTACAAAAAAATAAAAATAAAAAATTAGCTGGGAGTGGTGGCATACACCTGTACCCCCAGCTCCTCAGGAGGCTGAGCTGGGAGGATTGCTTGAGTCCTGAAGGTTGAGGCTGTAGTGAACCATGGTTGTGCCACTGCACTCTAGCCTGGGTGACAGAGCAGAGCAAGACCTGTTTCAAAAAAAAAAAAAAAAAAAATGCAGAGAGGACTTCCTTACTTAGGTGAACTGTAATCTCAAGTTTTCAGGAAAAACTGCCCTGTTTGCGGATCTACCTGCTTCGTTAAAGTTTCAGTTTGATTAAGTGGTACTTAGCATGAGTGACTGTTTTGGTTTGATGTGGTCTGCTGAGGCCTAGTTATAGGAGCTCAGTCAACAACAGCCTCCTATAATTTTTATTTAACATCCAGAATGCCATATAGTTGAAATCATATGTTATTTAGCTTTCTCAGATTGGCCTCTTTAAAGTAAGATAAAATTTTAAGCTATAAATTATGTTTGTGTTGAAAAAATATATCTGGGAAGATTGCCCTCTTGAACCAACTTGCAAATTCCTTCAGAGAGCTGGGAGAAAGGAAGGGGACTTGTGCCCCGCCAACCAGATCATCAGCCAGCCCCCGGGCTTAGTGTGTTGATGTGTTGTGGCTGAATTGCTCTCACACCTTCCTTCTCATGATATTTTTAACTGTATTGGACTAAGTCCACAGTGTAGAGTTATAAATAGGGCTTGGGGGAGTGACATGGTCATGCTAATAATTAGGTGCCTCTTCAAACCTGTGTCTGTAAATATGTGTTCCATGTTTGCTCATTGGAGAGGCCAAGTCCTGTGTGGGAGAAGAGCAGAAAAGGAAGTAAGTTGGCTGGGCTTGGCTCACGGCATTTAACAGAACAAAACCTTACCATTAACCAGACCTTAAAAGCCAGTTTGGTGATTACCTGTTGTTTTAAATCTCATCAGTCACTCTCTCCCCTAGTAGCTTATCAAAATATTTCTTCCAGTTTGGATCAGTTTCTGGCAGATACCTATCTTGATCTTGATACACTCCCAGTGATGTTGTAGCGCCTCTTACAGATTTGCCCTGGGCAACTGCCTAACTGGCCATTGCCAGCCTAACGTGTTCATCCGGCTCTTACCTGTGTGGAACTTAGACAGAGCTGGCTTTTCTTTCTCAACTTGGAGTTACGGTCCCTAAGGAAATAACTTGGATCTGTCCCTGACAAAGAAGGGGAATCCCATCCATGCCTGCACAATTTCCTTCTATATATTGTTTATGGATAGATGAACTGGAAAGATTTGTTTGCCGCTTTCTGTTCTGCCTCCTGTCTTGAGTCTTCCTCTGGGAGATAAAGAGTGGAAAGAGTCCAGATGCGGTGGCTCATGTCTGTAATCCCAGCACTTTGGGAGGCCAAGGCAGGCAGATCACCTGAGGTCAGGAGTTTGAGACCAGCCTGACCAACATGGTGAAAACCCATGTCTACTAAAAACACACAAAAAATTAGCCAGGTGTGGTTGTGCATGCCTGTAATCCCAGCTACTTGGGAGGCTGAGGCAGGAGAATCGCTTGAACCTGGGAGGCGGAAGTTGCAGTGAGCTGGGATTGCGCCATTACACTCCAGCCTGGGCAACAAGAGTGAAACTCCAGCTCAAAAAAAAAAAAAAAAAAAAAAGTGGAAAGAGAGTGGAGAAGAAAGACTTAAGGATTTATGAAGAGGCAGACTTGGGTCTAGACACTCAGATGGAGCAACATCTATGAACATCTAGGAGGCCAGTCATCTTGGGCAGGGGTTAGCAAACACATTCAGTAAAGAGCTAGATATTAAATATTTTAGACTTCGAGGGCCAGATGGTCTCCATCATGTCTACTCAACTCTGCCACTATAGCACGAAAGCAGCCATATGTTAATTGTAAAGGAAAGGGCATGGCTGTGCTCTAGTAAAACTTTATTTATGGGCACATGTCCATTCTCACTTAGCTTGCTAGCCACACAGAAACACGTAGTGAGCTGCATGTGGCCTGTGAGTGGCAGTTTGCTGACCTGAGGTAGGATAATATAAGAAACCTGATGTTAATAAATTTTGTAGTATCTTTGCTGCCTGTGTATTCTCTGTAGAGATCCTTTTCATGCTCACTTAGCTAAGTGAAAAATAACTGGAAATGCTACATGAATCCAATGAGTGGAAGGGAGTTGTGCTGACTTTTGGGCAGTAGAGAAGTATTCCCCCTGGAGGCCAGCTGGGATAGTGGCAGCAAAAAGCAGAGTGAGAACCACAGGGCAATGAGAGACTGCTGGCTACACACCACAGATTCAGTCTTTCATTCTCTGCCGATACCTTAGTGGTTTTGTGTTTGGTTTTAAAAGGGGAAGCCAATCTTTTTTTTTTTTTTTAATTCTTTCAGCAAGGCAATTTACTTCTGCAAAAGGGTGCCACTTGCATCAATCAAGATCGCAAGAGCACAGAGAGCAAAGGAGACCAGGGGTTTTTTATCCTTAACGCAGTCCCTATCTCTGTGCTACTCCCCCATGGGCTGGGGTTGGACTGCACAATTTGAGCTGACCCGATTGGCTACTTGTACATATTTTTTTAAATATAGAAGGGGAGGGGGACAGAGGTGGAGCGTGTGAGACATGCAGTTTCAGGGGAATATGGGGTACAGGTAACCAAGGGAACAGATGTGAGTTATTGATTACAGCTGATGGGAAGGGGGTAGGCTGTTTACGGCAAGGAAGAACAAGAAAGTTGAATTTGAGAACAAAGGATAAGGAAATTAACAAGCTAAACCCTGTAAGAGAAACTCAGAAAGACTTATTATGTCTTACATGACATTGAAGAAGCATCTGTAGGGAATCCAGAAGACGCGTTCATGAAGGTATTACAAGCCCGGAGGAAGCATAAGAGCACGAGCTGACTACTGAGCCAGAGGCGGCCTCAGACAGCAATGGCATCAACTTGTCAGGCTTTGGGAGTGAGCAGCTAGACATCAATGATGCACTAAATTATGTCTTGCCTTATTTCTCGTAGAAAAATCTGTAAGATGTAGAATCAATGTTGTTACTGTTAGGGACGAGCTGCCCCAGGAACTGGCCCCTCAGTGCAGCTGACCCTTACCCTGAATTCTCTGCAGCTGCATTCCTGAACCCTTATCTAGGTGCCACAGCAAGGTCGCCGACTTGCTACACTAAGCAAACCCTGCTTACAGCCCTCCAGGCAGCACAGGGAAGGTCACGAGAAACGTGGATAAATCTAAGTTATACCCTCTTGTAAATTCCTCTGGTCATGAGATGATATGTGGTAAAGTTAACTGACAAGACCAAGAAGCAGCTTCTCCACTCCTTCTGGGATCTCCATCTGGTTCGGCCTTCCTGCCCTCACTCCTGCCTCCACCATGTCCATCAGAGTGACCCGGAAGTCCTACAAGGTGTCCATCCCTGGGCCCCGGGCCTTCAGCAGCCACTCCTACACGAGTGGGCCCGGTGTCCACATAAGCTCCTCGAGCTTCTCCCTAGTGGGCAGCAGCAGCTTCCAAGGTTGCCTGGGTGGAGGCTATGGTGGGGCCAGTGGCGTGGGAGGCATCACCGCCATCATGGTCAACCAGAGCCTGTTAAGCCCCCTTAACCTGGAGGTGGACCCCAAAATCCAGGCTGTGTGCACCCAGGAGAAGCAGCAGATCAACACCCTCAACAACAAGTTTGCCTCCTTCATAGACAAGGTATGGTTCCTGGAGCAGCAGAACAAGATCCTGGAGACTTAAATGGAGCCTCCTGCAGCAGCAGAAGATGGCTCAGAGCAACATGGACAACATGTTCCAGAGCTACATCAACAACCTTAGGCAGCAGCTGAAGACTCTGGGCCAGGAGAAGCTGAAGCTGGAGGCGGAGCTTGGCAACATGCAGGGGCCGGTGGAGGACTTCAAGAACAAGTATGAGGATGAGATCAATAAGCGTACAGAGATGGAGAATGAATTTGTCCTCATCAAAAGGATGTGGATGAAGGTTACATGAACAAGGTAGAGCTGGAGTTTTACCTGGAAGGGCTGACTGACGAGATCAATTTCCTCAAGCAGCTGTATGAAGAGGAGATCTGGGAGCTGCTGTCCCAGATCTCGGACACATCTGTGGTGCTGTCCAAGGACAACAGCCGCTCCCTGGGCATGAACAGCATCATTGCTGAGGTCAAGGCGCCATACGAGGAGATTGCCAACTGCAGGCAGGCCAAGGCTGAGAGCATGTACCAGATCAAGTATGAGGAGCTGCAGACATTGGCTGGGAAGCACGAGAATGACCTGCAGTGTACAAAGACTGAGATTTCTGAGATGAACCGGAACATCAGCCGGCTCCAGGCTGAGACTGAGGGCCTCAAAGGCCAGAGGGCTTCCCTGGAGGCCGCCATCACAGATGTCGGCAGCACAGGGAGCTGGCTGTTAAGGATGCCAACACCAAGCTGGCCAAGCTGGAGGCCGCGCTGCAGCGGGCCAAGCAGGACATGGCGTGGCAACTGCTTGAGTACCAGGAACTGATGAACGTCAGGCTGGCCCTGGACATCGAGATAGCCACCTACAGGAAGCTGCTGGAGGGCGAGGAGAGCCAGCTGGACTCTGGGATGT
This sequence comes from Symphalangus syndactylus, assembly GCF_028878055.3. Lineage (NCBI taxonomy): Eukaryota > Metazoa > Chordata > Mammalia > Primates > Hylobatidae > Symphalangus > Symphalangus syndactylus. Next base: position 35,566,156 of record NC_072432.2, read on the forward strand.
AGAACATGAGTATCCATACGAAGACCACCAGTGGTTATGCAGGTGATCTGAGCTCGGCCTATGGGGGCCTCCCAAGCCCCAGCTTTGGCTCTGGCGTGGGCTCCAGCTCCTTCAGCCGCACCAGCACCACCAGGGCAGTGGTTGTGAAGAAGATCGAGACCCATGATGGGAAGCTGGTGTCCTGGTCCTCTGACGTCCTGCCCAAGTGAACAGCTGCGGCAGCCCCTCCCAGCCTGCCCCTCCTGCGGCTCTCCCAGAGAGCAGAAGAGTAGCACAGGGAACGTGAGACCCACCTGAGGCCCAGCCCTAGCTCTCAACCCACCCAGGGGGGAGTTTACTACCTGGGGACTCCCCATGCCTATGCCTTCAGCTACAAAACAATTCAATTGCTTTTTTTTTTTTTTTTTTTTGTCCAAAATAAAATGTCTGCTAGCCCTGCCAACAGCTAACCTTATAGTTACCTGTTTTTTTCAAATGTAAAAGATGGGTATTCTGAAAAAGCATACAAAGAGTCCCTCTCTTCAACCTGCATCCAAAAACTCATGAAATTGGAAACTGTCCAACAACAGGAAAACAGCCTGGCTAAGATTCAAGGTGTAAGCAAAAGCCTGCAGAGAGTGAACAGAATCCTCATGGGCCCAAGGAGCATCCAGAGAAGTCACTTCAAAGAGGTGGGCAAGCAGAGTAACAGGAGAGAACAGGGTGCCTGGGCATTTGTGGAGAACTCTGCCAAAGAAAGGCTTGGGAGTCCAGCCCCAAGGGAGCTGGAACAGCCTCACATAGAGCAGGGGCACGAGAAGTTAGCAGGAAACGCCGTCTATACCAAGCCTTCGTTCACCCAAGAGCATAAGGCAGCAGTCTCCTCTTTGCTGAAACCCTTCTATCTCCACCCTTGCAAAAGCCCTACCTGAGGTCAGAAACAGATTGAAAGACTTACCCATTTTGGTTTTAGAAAACGCAAAGTTGAGTTAAAACCAATCGCACATTCCAGAAAAGTTCTCAATAGACTTTGCTCGCAAAGAGACCTCCATTCTCTGCAGCGAAGAGCCTCATAAATGCCCCTTCACAAGGGGCTTTTTCATCTTTAGGAGACCTGAGTCTTCAGGAAAATCCTTTTCCGGAAGTATTTGCTCCATCAGAACGTTTTAAAAACACCACTGCAAGAAATGCCTTTGAACGAAACATTTTTATGGAAAACACTACTTTGCCAGAAGGCACCATCTCTGAAAACACAACCTACAACCATCCTCCTGAGGGAGATTCTGCTGGGACTGCGTTAACTTAGAGAAGACTGTGAAATACAATGGGAATACAACAACATGGGCACTGGCCTGTCTCCCAAGCCCAAAAGCTTCAATTACCCATTGCTCTTGTCCCCAGGTGATCAGTTTGAAATTCAGCTAAACCAGCAGCTACGGCCCCTCATCCCCAATAATGATGTGAGAAGACTCATTTCTCATGTTATCTGGACCTTGAAGATGGAGTGCTCTGAGACCCATGTGCAATTGGCCTGTACCAAGCTCATCTCTGGGACAGGCCTCCTGATTCATCAGTGAGCAGCAAGAAGTCAAGGTGTCCAAGGCAGAATGGGATACGGACCAATGGAAAACTGAGAACTATATCAACGAGAGCACAGAAGCCCAGAGCAAACAGAAAGAGCAGAAGTCAAGTGAGGTGAGGATCACACAGAAACATGAAACCCAGATTTTCCTCTCATTTAGCATCTGCCAGGAAAATGCCCACACAAGAGAACCTGGGACTCCCAGACCATAGTTTGTCTTGGCCATGTAACTTAGGCCATGACAGTGATCTCCCACTTTGCTCATTTAGAGAGTGAAACAGATTAGTACACAAGATAAACTGTAGGCCGGACGCGATGGCTCATGCCTGTAATCCTAGCACTTTGGGAGGCTGAGGTAGGTGGATCACTTGAGGTCAGGAGTTTGAGACCAGCTTGGTCAACATGGTGAAACTCTGTCTCCAAGGGGAAGCCAATCTTAATGTCCACCCATTTTCTTTCATAATGAAGTTGTATTATTTATATCTCAGAGAATTAATTCATTTCAGGTAATTTGTTGGAATTTTCCCTTCACATTTTTCAGTATTAATGATCTGTCCCCTCTTTATATTACTAGGCTAAAAGTTCATTAATTTTTAGGTGATAAATAGCTGTTGTTAATAATTTCTGTTTGTTTTATTAATTTATTTGTGCATATTTAACCATCTACCATAATTTTTACCTTGTATCAACAGGATTCTTACTACAGATTTAATGACCTTAACTACAGATGGGTCTCTTTGGATAACTGGACCTATAGCAAGGAATTTAAAATCCCCTTTGAAATTAGGTATGTATGTTTGTGGGTGTATTTTTATTATTATTTGAACTTTTCTTCTTTTTCTATCTAGGCAAAAATTTTGTGTTTTGTTTGTTTAGGTTACATATCTGAGAGTTAAGTAAGATGAAAGCCTTGTACTATAAAAGCGAATATGTTATTTATGTTTTGTTTTGTATATGAGGATGGTGCTACTAATCAACAGTCACCAAATTGTGTCTTAATGGGGTCATTTTTCCAGTGGTTATGCTCTATGTAGTGCTAACCAGCCATTGAGACTATGACCTTGACCTATACTATGTGGTGAAGCCAGGAGGTGAAGCACAGGTACTGTTTTCAGTAATGTTCTGTTATTATAAGCAAATATTTCCATATGAGGCAGAATGTTACCCAAAGGTACCACCACTACTGCTAAATGAAAAAAAATCCTTCTGTCCCTTTTATGTGATTTTTTTTTTTTTGGTAATTACTTACTAGTCTTTTAAAGGAGGGAAAAGGCCAGAATATTGTTATCAATATCATGGAGTTACTGCTGTGCTCCAGGCTTTTATTTACAGATAATATTTAGAATATCTTTCATAATGGTTCTATTTCACTTTGAACTCAACATATGCAGTTGAAATCAACTGGAAAATTCCCCCTTAAAACTAACTTTATATTCTAACAGCTTCATTGTTTTTCTTAATGTAACACATTTTCCAATCTATGTCTAAGGTGCTTTGGGCTTATTACATCTTTTCTTCATCTTCCTGTGTTCAGTCTGTTCTGGGTCTTGCAAATTTTTGTCTAACATTTCTCTTGGTTTGGCCCCTTCCATCTCATTTCCATCTTTCCATCTTTGCCTAGAAGAGTGCCAGGAAAGAGGCCAAAGCTGCCTAATCAAATTTCTTGCTTCGTTCTTTTATTCTCCAATCTTTTCAATTTAGAAACATTAGATTAATCATCCCAGAATATTGATTGTGCCAAGATAGGTATTCGTTCAAGAATAGCAAGTGTCTATTTTACTTGGCAAATCAAGTATAAACTTCTCACTTGTCTGTGAAAATACAGCTGAAAGATGTCTGTCCCTGTAACACTGCCCGCACCTCTCTGCCCCTCGGAGTTGTCCAGCTTTTTCCTCCTTAGCTCCCCAGCCCAAATTACACGTATGAGTCAATTACCTAAAAGTAATTCATGCTGTCAGCACTTCCTTGTTTTGGTTTTGCTCTTTGCAGGGGTAAGGGGTTCCTGCAAAGAGCAAAGAGTGTAAGGGGGGTAGAAATGCCTCTACCCAGTCATTTCTACCTAGTTTTAAAAAAAATACTTTATTGATATATAATTAACATATTGTACAATTCAGTCATTTAAAGCATATAATTCAATGGTTTTTTAGTATACTTACAGTTACAAAACCATCACCACAATCAATTTTAGAACATTTTCCTCATCCCCCTGCAAAAAGTTACACCCATTAGCAGTCATTTCCCGTTGCCCACTCCTCCTGCCCCTGAATTCTTACCCCAGCCCTAGGAACCACTAATTTACTTTCTGTCCCTCTGGATTTGCTTGTTCTGGATACCTCATATAAATGGAATCATACAATATGTGGGCCTTTGTGACCGCCTCTTTCACTTAGCATAATAATGTTTTCGAAGTTCATCCATGTTGTAGCATGTATCAGTACTTCATTCCTTTTAATTGTTGAATAGTATTTTATTGTATGAATACAACACATTTTATTTATTCTTCTCTTCATTAAGTTCTTGTTTCCATTTCGAAATCTTTTCTTATGAGATAAACTCTGATAGCACTTGTAGTTGTTCAACAATATTGCCAGCCAGCCACCAAGTGCCAACCAGATTGCAGACTCCTTAAATACAGGCACTGTTATAGTTTCCTGTAAGGCTTAGCAGAGTGCTGGGTGCATAATATTCACCTATAGATGATGGTTTTCTAACGTGTTCTCTTAGACAGTGTCAGTAAATGTAGTTTGTGAGAACATTTTATGTCTATTATGTAACTTGCTTCTCTTTTTTTTTTTTTTTGAGATGGAATCTCACGAGTGCAGTGGTGGGATGTCCGCTCACTGCAACCTCCGCCTCCTGGGTTCAAGCGATTCTCCTGCCTCAGCCTCCCTAGTAGCTCGGATTACAGGTGCCTGCCACCACGCCTGGCTAGTTTTTTGTAATTTTAGTAGAGACAGGGTTTCGCCATGTTGGCCAGGCTGGTCTCGAACTCCTGACCTCAGGTGATCCGCCTGCCTAGGCCTCCCAAAGTGCTGGGATTACAGGCATGAGCCACTGCTCCCGGCCTAACTTGGTTCTCATAATAACTTTCTGAAGTATTAACTAGAAAAAGTCAATATATTTGGAAATTATAAGTTGTGCTCTTGGTTTTATGGTGATTTATTGTTACATTATAGAGAAAGATAAGCTGGATCACTCAAAGGATGTAAGTATGTTTTAAAGCAGTACTTCTGAAAATGTCACTGGAAACTGCCTTTTAAGAATATTTTTTTTTGTGTGGAATATTTATTTCTTTAGGCCTTAAATAATAACAAAGAGACTTATCTAAGTTAATGCTTTACACATCTTGTTTTAAAAATCTTTTCTTTTTTTTAGCAAATGGCAAAAAGTAAATTTGATTCTTGAAGGAGTGGATACAGTTTCAAAAATCCTGTTCAATGAAGTCACTATTGGGGAAACAGACAATATGTTCAATAGATATGTAAGTGTATAATGACATTAGATTAAAAAAACATTTATGTGTGTTTATGTTAATTGCTTTTGTGAGTAGAGAAAAGTAAATGCATAATTGGCCATGTGACAAATACGAGCTCATTAAAGCACTGGATGATTTACTTCATTTCTCAGTTGCCACATTTGAGGAATAATGGAAACCTTACAAACCCCATGGGGTTAGTGTGGGGATTTAGTAAGCTAATTATATAAAATGTTGGCAAGTTGTTGGCACATAGAAAGTGTTCAAAACATGCCAATCCCTCCTCTGGTGATACAGTTTCATTGGACAAACGATTTTAAAATAAAATGTCATTTCCTTTCTGGAATAGTTACATTAAGAGATTATATCCTGATCTTCCTTTCCTCTCAAAGGTAGACTTTTCAAAACAAAAATAACTCATGACTTAGAAATGCATGCTGTTCATACCAGAGAGGCAGGTTGTCATGAAGTGTCTAGGAAACCCTTGGCAGTTCAAGGCCACGTATAAGTAGACAGCAGACATTTCAGAGCTAAAGTTATTTTTTGCTCTATCCATTTCCCTAAGACCATGATTTTGCCAGGAAAAATAGAAGGAGAAGCCTAGAAACTTGGACTGGGTAGGAAAATACGCTTAGTTTTAACTAAAAGTAGGCAACTAAGTGATACTACAGTATTTCAGAGAAGTGTTTCCTCTTGCAAGGAGGCTAAACCTAGATCAGCATTATATTATGCGTCTTTCATACCAAATGCCTTTATCTAAAATTTTACACACAAGACTACTTCCACATCATGGGTTTGTCTGTTTGTTCCCTGTAACTTAGAGCTTTGATATTACCAACGTGGTCAGGGACGTGAACTCCATTGAGCTGCGTTTCCAGTCAGCGGTGTTGTATGCAGCACAGCAGAGCAAAGCTCACACTCGCTACCAGGTTCCCCCAGACTGCCCTCCACTTGTGCAGAAGGGTGAATGCCATGTCAACTTTGTTCGGAAGGTAATGGTCTCTCAAACAGGTCGGGTTTTATTTTTGAAGATGGGATGTGCTGGCATATGAAATGCTTATTTGAAGACTCCTATGGCAATTCAGAAGTTAGGAATCTCTTTCCTGATCCCTTAGTGGGGTTTGAAAATTTGAAATAAGAACCAAAAGATTGTTTGAAATATTGTGGAGCATCTTTATCTTTTTCTAAGTTTTCTTCCTGAAGCGTGTTCAGAACTTAGGTAACAGAAAAAGAAAGGAAAAGAAAAATATGTGGCTGATAATGGAACTTTACAAATTATTTTCATAACATTTAAGTTTATCAAACTTTTCACCAGATTGTGAAAATGTATTAGTGATTCTTGCTTCTAGGAAGCCCTCCGCCAATATTAGTATATTTGATGATATGTTCTTGCATCTTACTGTCAGGTTCTCATAAAATCTAACAAAAAGATAACAAAGTCCACAAAAGTAATTATTTTTCTTAGAATCTGATTCCAGTCTAGAGGACTTGGATCTATTTTACTACATGATTGAATCAGTTTTCTATGTGACATTTGGTTTTTTTAATGTTTATTTCATTTTACTTCATACTTAAAAAATTTTAGTTGTATAAACCATACATAAAATTTATCACTTTAATAATTTTTAAGTGTACAGTTTAGTAGTGTTAAGTATATTTACATTGTTAAGTAACCACAGAACTTTCTTATCTTGCAAAACTGAAACTCTATACTCATTACCCATTATATTATATTATACCCATTATTGTTTAAACAACAGTTCTCCATTTCCTTCTCTCTAGCCCCTTGCAACCACCATTCTACTCTTTTCTCTTTTTTTTTTTTTTTTTTTCAGACTGGGTCGCCCTCTGTCACCCAGGCTGGAGTACAGTGGTGCGATCACAACTCACCGCAGCCTCCACCTCCTGGGCTCAAGCGATGCTCCCACCCAGGTCTCTTGAGTAGCTAGGACTACAGGCGAACGCCACCATGGCCAGATAATTTTTGTATTTTTTTTGTAGAGACAGGATTTTGCCGTGTTGCCCAGGCTGGTCTCTTAACTCTAAGGCTCAAGCAATCTGCCCACTTTGGCCTCCCAAAGTGCCGACATTACAGGTGTGAGCCACCATGCCTGGCCCATTCTACTCTTTTCTATGTGTTTGATTCCTCTAGAAATCTAAGTGGAATCATACAGTATTTGTTTTTTTGTGACTGACTTATTTCACTTAGCATAATTTTCTCATGATTCATCCATGTTGTAGCATGTGTCAGAATTTCTTTACTTTTTAAGGCTGAGTAACATACCATTCCGTGCATATACCACATTTTGTTTATCCATTCATCCATTGACAGACATTTAGGTTGCTTCCACCTTTTGGCTATTGCTGCTATGAACATGGGTGTACAAATATCTCTGCATGACCCTTCTTTCAGTTCTTTTGGATATATTCCCAGAAATGATATGGTTGGATCATATGGTCATTCTCTTTTTAATTTTTTGAGGGATTGAATTTATTATTTATTTATCTATTTGAGATGGAGTCTTGCTCTGTTGCCCAAGCTGGAGTGCAGTGGCAAGATCTTGGTTCACTGCAACCTCCATCTCCCGTGTTAAAACAATTCTCTTGCCTCAGCCCCCCGAGTAGCTGGGATTCCAGGCATGCACCACCACACTTGACTAATTTTTTGATTTTTAGTAGAGACGGAGTTTTGCCATGTTGGCCAGGCTCCTCTTGAACTCCTGACCTCAGGTGATCCACCCGCCTCGGCTTCCCAAAGTGTTGGGATTACAGGCGTGAGCCATGAAATTTAGTTTTAACAACAAATGTAATGATTAGGCTCGTTGTAAAGATACTAAACATATTTTCCCGATACTCTTTAGGTAGAACTGTTACATTAGCTAATATGTTCTGATTAAATTAAGTGGCTCTCTTTCAGCTGGATGGATTTAATATTAAATTATGTTTCCTTAATATAAGTACTAGGGTTAAAATTATACCTCCTCCTGTTTGATTCAACCTACCCAAACTTGTGTCAATGACCCATTAACCATATGTTCAAACTACTGTAATAACAGCCTTAGAGTATTGCTTTGACAATTTTCAATAGTCAAGTATTCCATGGAATATTTGTATACTTATAATTCTGGATAAGATTTATCTTTTGATTCTTTTGCCTTTGGCTTCCAATGACACAGTGGTTTAAATGCTAGAGGTTGTACTTTTTCCCTCTCCCCGTCCTTTTTTTTTTTTTTTTGAGATGGAATCTCACTCTGTTGCCCAGGCTGGAGTGCAGTGGCGTGACCTTGGCTCACTGCAACCTCTGCCTCCCAGGTTCATGTGATTGTCCTGCCTCAGCCTCCCGAGTAGCTGCGATTACAGGCGCCTGCCACCATGCCTGGCTAATTTTTGTATTTTTTTTTTTTTTTTTGAGACGGAGTCTTGCTCTGTTGCCCAGGCTGGAGTGCAGTGGCATGATCTCAGCTCACTGCAAGCTCTGCCTCCTGGGTTCACACCATTCTCTCGCCTCTGCCTCCCGATAGCTGGGACTACAGGTGCCCACCACCATGCCCCGCTAATTTTTGTATTTTTAGTAGAGATGGGGTTTCACCATGTTGGTCAGGCTGGTCACCAACTCCTGACCTCAGGTGATCCACCCACCTTGGCCTCCCAAAGTGCTGAGATTATAGGTGTGAGCTACTGTGCTGGCTTCCCCTTCCATTTTTAACCTTTATCAAAACTGAAACTATCCTGGATCCTAATGTGAAAAGTTACTTTTCAAGTCAACAATAAAGACAATATAAATGTTATACGTATATCCATATGCTATTTTCCCTCCACCCTCTATTCAATTTGTGGCATTTAAAATGTACTCTCAAGTTATCCAGATAGAACATAGCCCTTTGTCACTAACATCAGGAATCAGACCCAGTTTTCTGCTATCACAATGTTTTGGACACTAACCTCTGGGCAGACTTCCAGAACAATTGCAAGTTGCATCTAGGTGTTTCTGACTAGATTGACATGGTCCAGTGGGAAGACACCTGAGTTGAAGACCAAGTCAAGAGTGTTGGGTCTGAATTCTGGCTTTGTGAATATAGAATAACTTGAGGCATGCCCATCATTTGTACATGGAGCTAATCCCTGATATGAGGATATAGTGAAATAACAATGTAAATGCACTTTGCGTGTTGTAAAGTGCTATACAACCATTCAAAAAGTAGAGTGGTGATATCTATTTTGGAGGCCTACTACTATAATTACAAGTAATGAACAAGATGCTCAGCTTAGGTTATATGAAGTTAGTGGGGTCTTTAATCTCTTAATCCTGTTATCTTCATAAACTGAGACTGTATGTCACCTCAGGGCCACTATTGTATAAATTGATTGTAGAACATGTGCGTTTGAACAATATGAAATCTGATTGTAAAACGTGTGTTTGAACAATATGAAATCAGTGCACCCTGAAAAAGAACAGAATAACAGTGATTTTCAGGGAACAAGGGAAGATAACCATAAGGTTTGACTGCCTGTGGGGTCAGGCAGAATAGAGCCATATTTTTCTTCTTGCAGAAAGCCTATAAATGGATGTGCTAGTAGGAGAAATATCGCTGAATTCTTTTCCCAGCAAGGAGTAACCCTGGGGAAAGAATGCATTCCTGGGGGTAGGTCTATAGATGGCCACTCTGAGAGTGTCTGTCTTATGCGGTAAGCAGAGACATATACGCTGATATAGGACTGAAATATACCCTGGTCTCCTGCAGTACCCTCAGGCTTACTAGGATTGGGAAATTCCAGCCTGGTAAATTCTAGTCAGACTGATTCTCTGCTCTCGAACCCTGTTTCCTGTTAAGATGTTTATCAAGACAATGTGTGCACAGCGGGACATAGACCCTCATCAGTAATTCTAATTTTGCCTTGCCTTGTGATCTTTATTGCCCTTTGAAGCATGTGATCTTTGTGACTTACTCCCTGTTCGTACACCCCCTCCCCTTTTAAAATCCGTAATAAAAACTTGCTAGTTTTGGGGCTCGGGGTCGTCATCACGGTCCTACCAATATGTGATGTCATCCCCAGAGGCCCAGCTGTAAAATTTCTCTCTTGGTACTCTTTCTCTTTATTTCTCAGACTGGCCGACACTTAGCGAAAATAGAAAAGAACCTATGTTGAAATATTGGGGGCTGGTTCCCCCGATACTCTCTTTCACTAGTTCTTTGAACCTCTGCTTTCTCTGTAGCAACCAAAGTCCCCTCTTGTCTCTGCTTCCTTTTCTGTCCAGAATGGATAGTGGGACTCATCACTTCAGCTACTCTCTTACCAATGTTTGATGCCATCTTCCTTGTTTTCCATTTACATCTCTGGCCATTCCTTATAAGTCTCTTTATCCACATCCTTCTTCTCCTAAAAGTTATATTATAAGGCCTTTCTCTGTTCTAGATTCTTTTCTCATTTTATACCCTCTCTAGGCTATCTCATTTTTCATTTCTTCCATAACAAATCTCTTTGCCATTGTCTCCTTATATTGTGCCTTCAGCCCAACTTTTCTTCAATTCCAGACCTTACATTCAGATGCGTATTTAGCATCATCACTTGTCTGATTCACAGGGACCTAAAGCTCAGTATGCTCCACACTGCGTTTGTGATTTAAATCCTTCTCCCAGGGTTCTGTCTCTTGCTGAATGGAATGCTATCCACAACAGGTGCTCAAGCCAGAAACTTGAGTTTTTCTTGACACCTTTATCTCCTTTTTCTCTCTTCCAATCAATTGCTTAGTCCTCTTGATGATGTGAATAGTACCTCTTCAATAGCTCTTCAGTCTGTTCACATTTCATTTCTGCTACTATGTCTTGAGTTCAGTCATGCCTTGCATGAAATATTGCCCTGGTTGCCTAACTGGCATCCCTGAAGCTTCACTTGCCTTCTTCTAGTTAATCATTCACAGAGCAGCTAGAATGGTCTTTTCAGAAAAAAATGATGACAGCACCGCTTCTCTTCAAACTCTTCAACAGCTTCTCACTGCCTTTAGGCCAATGTCCATGGGTCTTAGCTCTGTCTGGCCCATGCTCACTTCTCCAGTCATCTCCCTGCCTCTTCCCATTGTTGTCTCTTCAGCTCCTGGAATGCATCATACTGTCCTGTACCTCCAGACCTTTGCACATGCTGTTCTTCTGAAAGGAATGTTTCTGGGCCGGCACAGTGACTCATGACTGTAATCCCAGCAGTTTGGGAGGCCAAGGCAGGTGGATCACTTGAGTTCAGGAGCTTAAGATCAGCTTGGACAACGTGACAAAACCCCAACTCTAAAAAAAATACAAAAATTAGCCTGTAGTCCCAGCCACTCAGGAGGCTGAGGTGGGAGGAGCCTGGAGGTTGAGGCTGCAGTGAGCCAAGATTGTGTCACTGCACTCCAGCCTGGGTGACAGAGTGAGACATCTCAAACAAACAAAAAAAAGTTCCTGCTTGCTATTTGCCTGCTCACAGTGGATAAATAGTACTCATCCTTCAGTGTCTTTTTTTTTTTTTTTTTTTTCAGGAAAACTCATCTTGACACTCATCCTCCTCAACCTCTCACTGTATGTTCCCTGCCTATTTCCATTATAAAACTCATTATACTTGTAATTATTTATTCAATGCTTAAATTTCGTGCTTGACTATGAGCATTATAAGCAGAAGAGCTGTGTCTGTTGTGTATATTGAAGCACTCCCAGCCTGAAACATAGAAGGCACTTCATAAATACTTCTTGAAGTGGTTAAGAGTGATTTGTAGCGCTTAATGGGGAAAATAGTCTCCCTCATAAGATGTTGATTATTTTGCTCTCCTTCTTTTCCCTATCTCCAATGAAAGAATTACAAATAGATACTAAAATTCTCCCATAAATGTCCCCAAGATGGTTTTCATTCTGAATATGATAATCTGGTGCTTAAGTGGTAAATTTAGACAGATGTGGATGCTATAAAGTAACTTTAGTTCTTTGTTTTTCTTCACAGTAAAAGCAAATTTATCTCTATCTTAGGTGAGTACAGAGCTAAGGAAATAATACCCAAGTGACAACAGTTTGGCCAAATCTTCAGGTTCTATTTTACAAATGACTCCATCTAGAAGGATTTTAGTATTTCCTCTGGTGCTTGTTACTTTTCTCCCCCCATAAAATGTATGACCCAAACTTGTTCCTTTTTAAAAGCTGAACCCATAGCTTTACACATTTTAATGAACTGTTCTGAAAATATTTTTTTCTTTTAAGAAGAAATTAGAAAACATTCTGTGTGAAAGGGATTTATTTTACAGAATTATTTCTTATTTTTGAATTTGAACTCTGTAACCTAATATGGAAGTTGAGTGTCATCAAGGGAAAGGCAGGTACCCAGGTCAAATAAGATTGGATAAAATGTCTGCCTTGGCCACCTGTGTCAGGGGCTAAAGATCAAACTGATTGTTTTTGGGCTTCATGTTCAGAAACAAGGACTTCTGAATTCATACCTGAGGTTGACAAGTTTAGCCAGAGCTTTTTAAAACCTATTTATAAAGTGCTTGTCTTTCAATATGTTTCCTCATTCTCTTTTTTTTTTTTTTTTGGAGACCGAGTTTCACTCTTGTTGCCCAGGCTGGAGTGCAGTGGTGCGATCTTGACTCACCATAACCTCCGCCTCTCGGGTTCAAGCAATTCTCCTGCCTGAGCCTCCTGAGTAGCTGGGATTACAGGCGTGTGCCACCACACCCAACTAATTTTGTATTTTTAGTAGAGACGAGGTTTCTCCATGTTGGTCAGGCTGGTCTCAAACTCCCAACCTCCGATGATGCACCTGCCTCAGTCTCCCAAAGTGTTGATATTACATTCGTGAGCCACTGTGCCCGACCTCCTCATTCTTTTCAATTATTACATGTAAGCACAATATTCTTTGTAGCTATTAGATTTAAATGCAATGGTTAGGTTCAGAGATATTATAGAGAAGTTTAAAGAGGAACTATTGAGTTGCTTCAATGTAGTATGCATTTGAAGAATAAATGTACAACTCTTCATAGATTTTATGTTCTTAGAACATTTCTGCCAAATTTATCTGTTTCATAGGTTATGTGCAACATAGATATATTGGATATATTGGATATTGTATTAGTTATCTATTGTGATGTAACAAATTATGCCAAAACTTATCAGCTTAAAACATTTATTGATGAGAACACATGGACACATAGAGGGGAACAACACACCCTGGGGCCTGCCAGAAGGTAGAGGGTGGGAGGAGAGAGAAGATCAGGAAAAATAACTAATGGGTACTAGGCTTAATAGCTGGATGATGAAATAATCTCTATGACAAACCCCCGTGACACAAGTTTACCTATATAACAAACCTGCACTTGTACCCCTGAACTTAAAAGTTAAAAAAAGAAAACATGGACTATAGGTTTTCTGATTTCTAAAAAATAATAATAAACAAAACATTTATTATGGTAGCTTCTGTTAGTTAGGAATCTGAGTTGAGTGTGGCTTAGCTGGGTGCCTCTGGCTTAAGGTCTCTCATGAGGTTATAGTCAAGCTGTCAGCCACGGCTGCAGTTGTCTCAAGGCTTGGCTCAAGATGTCTCAAGGCTGAAGAGTCTGTTTCTGAGCTCACTTGTGGTTATTGGCAGACCTCAGATTGCTCATATGGGTCTCTCCACAGAGCTGCCCCATGACACAGAGGCTGGCTTCCCTCTTGGCCAAGAGAGGGCATGAGAGAGTACCCAAAATTCAAGGCTTAGTCTCTTATAACCTAATTAATAAAATCACATCATTTCTGCTATATGCTGTTGGTTAGAAGTGATTCACTAGGTCACTTCAAAGTGGGGATCATTGTGGGCCACCTCAGAGGCTGTGTGTGGTAGTTGGGGGGCACACACACAGTTTTGCACTAACTTGTGGTCCCCCCAAATTCATATGTTGAAGTCCTAACCTCTGGTATCTCAGAATGTAATCATATTTGGAGAAGGTCTTTAAGGGCTTATTAAGATAAAATGAGGCAGTTAGGGTGGGCCCTATTCCAATACAACTAGTGTCCTTGTAAGAAGGGGACATTTGGACATTGGAGAGAGACACAAGGGATGCCTAGCACAGAAAAAGACCGTGTGAGGACACAGTGCAAACAGAGGAGAGAGGCCTCAGGAGGAACCAAACCTGCTGATAGCTTGATTTTGGACTTCACTATGAGAAAATAAATTTCCACTGTTTAAACCATTTAGTTTGTGATACTTTGTTATGGCTGCCATAGCAAACTTACACACACATACGTAACATTTTTAAAGAAAATGTTTCTCAAAATGTTTAAATTTCATGGTAATCAGAATATATCTTCTTTTTCTCCTTGAAATTGCAGGAGCAATGTTCCTTTAGTTGGGACTGGGGACCTTCCTTTCCTACCCAGGGAATCTGGAAAGATGTTAGAATTGAAGCCTATAATATTTGTCACCTGACCTACTTCACATTTTCCCCAATATATGGTAAGCTGAAAGATGTGGTTTTTTTTTTTTTTTTGAGTCTTCTTGTTGTAAAAATTGGGTTTATAATTGAAATACAGAGGTATGTTTTTCAGAGATTTAGAATTTTTAAAAACTTTGTGGTACAATCAATTTATAAAAGTAAAAAATAGGTGCCAACTGATTTTACATGAAAATCGACAATATAAAGCAGGTATGTAGGTAGATATCTTTTAGCATATTTTACAGAAAAAGGAAAAAATAAAATGGAAGAGCAGCTCCAAGTTTTCCTGAGGTAAGTATTCTTTCTTGAAAGAACTGGGCCTGCTGGCTGGTGCTCCTTTTTGCTGCCTCTGTAGTCACTTTTAGTGTCGAATTCTTGCTTTGCCCACATCGTTAGACTGGCTTTCTGTCTCTGTACATTTTCTTCATAACCGGGAGCACTACTCTGAGGGCCCTGACACAAGGGCCCTGACACAATACCCTTGTGAAGAGTTAAAAATAAGCAGGAAGGTAAACAGGGCAAAAGAAAGATTTCTTTTCTTTTCTTTTCTTTTTTCTGAGATGGAGTTTCACTCTTGTTGCCCAGGCTGGAGTGCAATGGCGCGATCTTGGCTCACTGCAGCCTCTGCCTCCCGGGTTCAAGTGATTCTCCTGCCTCAGCCTCCTGAGGAACTGTGATTACAGGCATGTGCCACCACGCCCAGCTAATTTTGTATTTTTAGTAGAGACAGGGTTTCTCCATGTTGGTCAGTCTCAAACTCCTGACCTCAGGTGATCTGCCCGCCTCAGCCTCCCAAAGTGCTGGGATTACAGGCGTAAGCCACCATGCCTGGCCAAAAGAAATATTTCTAAGGTGAAAAATAGTACTTTTTAAGTTGAAGCAACTATTCAATATCAAGGAGCATTGAAATAGAACCTCAGAAATCTCACAGATGTCAGTGGATAAGTTAAAAGCTGGTTAAATATTTGTTGCTTTCTTTGCTCAGCGCTGTGTTTATTTGATAAAAGAAATAGAGTAGGTACACTGATCCCTTCATGTGTGGGGAGGGGAGATACAAACAATTACCAAACAAAACAAATAACCTTCCAAGATAAGAGCCAGAAAATCAAAGATCAGTGAGGATTTGAGAAGTTAGGGAAATGAAGGGTGAAGATGGAGGCAAGTGAGATCTTAAATGAGAGCTTGCAATGCTCAGTGTAATCACACGGAGGCCTAACTAGATGAAATCAGTAAGAAAGAATGTGGTGTGTCAGTACAAGAGTTCTGTTATCTTGAGAACCCTGGTGACCTTAGCTTGCTATTCAATTGAGCCAAATCTGTATTTTCTGAAGGCAGAAGATGAAAGCAAATGATAGATGCTTAGATTTGAGGAGGTTATTTGGTGCTGTTGGTATTTTTAAACTTTAAAAAGGCATTAAAAGATCTAATTTAAATTGCACATGTAAATGTGGCTGTGCTTATAATTCTCTAGTTTAGTGCCTCCCAAACTATTCTTCTGAGGTGTAATCCAACTAAAGATTTTCGCTACTAAAATCAAATAATGGTTTAATCTCCCTTCATCCCATGTTACCACCCATACATTTTCTCAGGTATAAATAACAGAATCTGGTGTGAGAAGTGGTCTGAGCTGAGCGCAGTGGCTCATGCCTGTAATTCCAGTACTTTGGGAGGCCAAAGTGGGTAGATTCCCTGAGCCTAAGAGTTAGAGACCAACCTGGGCAACATGGCAAAATCCTATCTCTGACAAAAAATACAAAAAATACAAAAATTAGCCAGGCCTGGTAGCGTTCACCTGTAGTCCCAGCTACTCAAGAGGCTGAGGTGGGAGGATCACTTGAGCTCAGGAGGTAGAGCTGCTGTGAGTTGTGATTGTACCACTGCACTCCAGCCTGGGTAACAGAGCGAGATGCTGTTTCAAAAAAAAAAAAAAGGTGGTCTGATTTAGCAAAAAGTTATTTATTTGTTTTGAAGCTTAATCAGTATTTTAGGTGGTCTGCAAAATGCATTATAAGCTCTAGGTACCCTGATGCCTGAAAAAAATTTGAATAATACTGCTCTGGTTTAATTTACAATTTGAATATGAAACTAAACATTTCTTCCTGAGTTGTTAGAGCTCACTTTATTAGTCACTAGTGACTGAGTGAATTTCATATGAATTAAATTAATTTAAATGATGCTTAAAATTCAATTTAGATTCAGTGTAAACAGTTCCTCTCAGCTACATTTGTGAAGGTTAAATACATTTTTTAAATTGATACGTAATATTTGTACATATTTATGGCGTATGTGTGGTATTTTGTTACATGCATAGAATGTGTAATGATCAAGTCAAGGTATTTCGGGTATCTATCACCTCTAGTATTTATCATTTCTGTGTGTTGGGAATATTTCAAGTCCGCTCTCTTCTAGCTATTTTGAAATATACAATACATGTTGTTAAGTATAGTCACACTATTATGCTGTCAAACATTAGAACTTATTCCTTCTATTTAAATGCATGCTTGTACCCATTCATCAGCCTTTCTTCATTCCTCTCTGCCACTCATATACCCCTCCTAGCCTCTGGTCTCTATTATTTCACTCTCTACCTCCATGAGATCAACATTTTTACCTCCGACGTGTGAGTGGCAAGATGCACAATTTGTCTTTCTGTGTCTGACTTATTTCACTTAACATAATGACCTCCAGTTCCATCCATGTTGCTGTGGAAGACATGATTTTATTCTTTTTTATCCATTCATCTGTTGACGGACACGTAGGTTGATTCTATATCTTTGCTACTGTGAATAGTGCTGCAATAAACATGGGGGTGCAAGTATCTTTTTGTTATACTGATTTATTTTTCTATGGATAAATACCTATTAGTGGGATTCTTGGATTGTATGGTAATGGTTCTACTATTAGTTTCTTGAGAAATATTGTATTTCCATAGTGGCTGTACTCACTCACATTCCCACTAACAGTGTATAAATGTTTCCTCTTCTCTGCATCCTCTCCAGCATCTATTATTTTTTGTCTTTTCAGTAATAGTCATTGTAACTGGAGTAAGATAGTATTTGTCGTTTTGATTTACATTTCCTTGATGATTAGTGATGTTGACCATTTGTGCATATACCTGTTGGCCATTTGTATGTCTTCTTTAGAGAAATGTCTATTCATGTCCTTTGCCCACTTTTAAATGGCGTTATTTGCTTTTTTACTGTTCAGTTGAGTTCTTTGTGTATTCCAGATATTAGTAACTTGTCAAATGAATGAATAGTCTGCAAATATTTTCTCCCATTCAACAAGTTGTCTCTACATTCTGTTGAATGCTTCCTTTGCTGTGAAGAAGCTTTTTAGTTTAATATAGTACTATTTGTCTATGTTTATGTTTGTTATCTTTGTTTTTGAGATCTTAGCTATAAAAATCTTTGTCTAGATTGATGTCTTGAAATGCTTCTCATATGTTTTCTTCTAATAGTTTTATTGTTTCAGGTCTTATGTTTAAGTCTTTAATCCATCTTGAGTTGATTTTTATTTACGGTGAGAGATAAGAGTCCAGTTTCATTTTTCTGCACATGGATATCCAATTTTCCCAGCACTATTTATTGAAGAGGATTGAAGAGGGTACTTTCTCCAATGCATGTTCTCTGACCAAGATGCCTTTGTGAAAAATCAATTAGTTATAAATAAGTAGATTTATTTCTGGGGTTTAGATTCTGTTCCTTTGGTTTATGTGTCTGTTTTCAGGTAGTGTGATGCCTTCTTTTGACTCAGGATTGCTTTGGTTGTTTGAGATCTTTTTGGTTCCTTATGAATTGTAGGATTGTTTCTTCTATTTCTGTAAAAAGTGACATTGGTATTTTGATAGTAATTGCATTGACTCTGTAGATTGCTTTGGGTAGTATGGTGGTCATTTTAATGATATTAATTCTTCCAACCCATGAGCATGGAATGTTTTTTGATTTGTTTGTGTGACCTCTTCAATTTATTTCATCAGATGTTTATAGTTTTCCTTGTAGAGGTCTTTCACCTTTTTGGTTACATTTATTCCTAGGTATTTCATTTTTTGTAGCTATCGTAAATGGGATTGCCTTCTTGATTTCTTTCTCAGCTAGTTCGTCATCGATGTGTAGAAACACTACTAATTTTTGTATGTTGACTTTGTATCCTACAAATTTGCTGAATTTATTTATCAGATCTAAGAATTTTTTTTATGAATCTTCCACGTTTTGACAGATGTAAGAGCATGTCATTTGCAAAGAGGAATAATTTTACTTCCTCTTTTCCAATTTGGATACCTTTTATATTTTTCTCTTGCTTGATTGCCCTGGATAGGACTTCCAGCATTTTGTTGGATAGGAGTGGTGAACGTGGGCATCCTTTTCCCATTCTAGTTCTTAGAGAAAAGACTTTCAGCTCCTCCTCATTTGGTGTGATGTTAGCTCTGGGTTTTTATATGTGGCCTTTATTATGTTGAGGTATGATCCTTCTATGACTAATTTGTTGATAGTTTTTATCATGAAGGGATATTGAATTTTATTAAATGCTTTTTCTGCATCTATTGAGATGATTGTCTGTTTTCTGTCTTTCATTCTGTTGATGTGACGTATCACGTTTATTGATTTGTGCAAATGTAAGATCCTTGCATCCCTGGGATAAATTCCATTTGCTCATGGTATATTATCTTTTTGATGTACTGTTGGAGTTGGTTTGCTAGGATTTTGTTGAGGATCTTTGGATCCATGCTAATCAGGAATATTGAGCTGTAGTTTTCTTTCTTTCTTTTCTTTTCTTTCCTTTTTTTTTTTCTTGCTGCCTCTCTGTGTGGTTTTGATATTAGTGTGATGCTGACCTCTAGAATGAGTTAGAGAGAATTATCTCCTCTTCAATTTTTGGAATAGTTTGTGTGGAATTGGTATTAGTTCTTCATTGTAACTTTGGTAAAATTTGGCAGTGAAGGCATCCAGTCCTGGATTTTTTTCTGTTGGAAGATTTTATTACTGATTCAGTCTTGCTACTTATTATTAGTCATTCAGCTTCACTATTTCCTTCCTTCCTTCCTTCCTTCCTTCCTTCCTTCCTTCCTTCCTTCCTTCCTTCCTCTTTCTTGTTTGCATGCTTGCTTGCTTTTTCCTTCCTTCCTTCCTTCCTTCCTTCCTTCCTTCCTTCCTTCCTTCCTCTTTCTTTCTTTCTTTCTTTCTTTCTTTCTTTCTTTTTCTCTCCCTCTTTCTCTCTCTCTTTCTTTATTCCTTTCTTCCTTTTTTTCCTTTCCTTTCCTTTTCCGCCTTGCCTTGCCTTTTCCTTTTTCCTCCCTCTCTCCCTCCTTTCCTTTATTTCTTTTCCTTTCCTTTATTTCTTTTCCTTTCCTTTCCTTTCCTTCCTGACAGGGCCTTGCTATGTTGCCCAGGCTGGTTTCCAACTCCTGTTCTCAAGCAATCCTCCTGCCTTGGCCTCCCAAAGTGTTGGAATTACATGAGCCACTGCACCTGGCCTCTATTTTTTTGTCAGTCAGTATTGGCAGGTTGTATGTGTCTGGGAATTTACCTATTTCCTCTATGTTTTTCAGTTTGTTAGTGTATAGTTGTTCATAATAGTCTCTGGTGATCTGTTGTGTTTCTGTAGTATCAGTTGTAATGTATCCTTTCTCATTTCTCATGTATACATATTTTGTATATAATAATATACAAAATATTAGTATATTTTGTAAATGTGTATTAGGTTCATTTGGTCTAAAGTACAGCTTTCTGATTTTGTTTAATGGGTCTTCTCCTTGATTAGTCTACATAGGGGTTTATCAATCTTGTTTTCAAAAAACAAACTTTTCATTTCATTGATCCTTTGCTTTTTTTTGGTCTCTATTTCATTGAGTTCTGCTCTGATCATTATTATCACTTTTCTTCTTCTAATTTTGGATTGAGTTTGTTCTTGTTTTTCTAGTTCCTTGAGGAGCATTGTTAGGTTGTTTATTTGAAATCTTTCTACTTTTTGGATGTAAGTATTTGTTGCTATAAAATTCTCTCTTAGCACTGCTTTTGCTGTATTCCATAGGTTTTGATATGTTGTGCTTCAATTTTTATCTGTTTCAAGACATTTTTTATTACCTCCTTAATTTCTTTCTTGACCCAGTTGTCATTTCAGAGCATGTTGTTTAATTTCCATGTGCTTGTGCAGGTTTCAAAGTTCCTTTTGTTATTGATTTCTAGTTTTATTCCACTGTGGTCTGAAAAGATACTTGATATGATTTTAATTTTTAAAAACTTGTTGAGTCATTTTTTTGCCTAACCTATTATCTATCCTTGAGAATATACTATGTGCTAATGAGAAGAATGTGCATTTTGTAGCCATAGTCTATTTTGTAAATGTGTATTAGGTTCATTTGGTCTAAAGTACAGCTTAAATACAATGTTTCTTTGTTAATTTTTTGCCTAGATAATCTGTGTAATGCTGAGAGTAAGATGTTGAAATCCCCCACTATTATTGTATTGGAATCTGTCTCTCTTTAGATTTAGTAATATTTGCTTCATGAATCTGGGTGCTCCAAGTTGGGTGCAGATATATGTAGAATTATTATATTCTCTTGTGGATTTGATCCTTTTATCATGATATAGTGACCTTTTTTGTCTATTTTTACTGTTTTTTGACTTAAACTTTGTTTTATTTGATGTTGATATAGCTATGCCTGCTCATTTTTATTTCCATTTTCATGGAATGTATTTTTCCATTCCTTTACTTTCAGTCCATATATGTCTTTAGGGGTGAGTTGAGCTGCTTGTAGGCAGCATATAGTTTTGTCATGTTTTTAAAAAATCCAGTCAGTCAATTTATATCTTTTAGGTGGAAAGTTTAATTCATTTACCCTCAAGGTTATTATTGATATATGAGGGCTTATTCCTGTCATTTTATTAATTGACTTCTGGTTGTTTTGTATACCTTTTTTTCTTTCTATTATTGTTTATCACTGTGGTTTGGTGTTTTTCTGTAGTGTTAACATTTGAGTCCTTTATGATCCTCATTTGTGTTTACTCAACCAGTGGTTTTATGCTTTTATGTATTTTCATGATGGTAGGTATTATCCTTTCACTTCCATGTGTAGAACTCCCTTAACCGTTTCTTGTAGGGCTGGTGTAGCAGTGATGAATTCCCTCAGCTTTTGCTTGTCTTAGAAAGACAATTTGTCCTTTATTTATGGAAGGATAAATTTGCTGGGTATGGCATCTTTGGCTGGGAGCTGTTCTCTTTCAGCACTTTGAATATATCATTCCATTTTTTCCTGGCCTGTGAGGTTTTTGCTGAAAAATCTGATCTGCTGTTAGTGTGATGAGGGTTTCCTTATAAGTAACTAGGTGCTTTTCTCTTGCTGATTTTAGAATTCTCTCTTTGTCTTTGACTTTTGACAGTTTGACTATAATGTGCCATGGAGAAGGCCTTATTGAATGGATCTGTTTGGGAATCTCTGAGATTTTTGTATCCAGATACTAAATCTCTTGCTAGACTTGGGAAGTTTTCAGCTATTATTTCGTTAAGTAGGTTTTCTCTCTTTGTAATTTTCTGTTTGCTTTCTGGCACACTGAAAATTAGAATATTTAGTTACTTTATGGTATTCCATATGGCATGAAGTCTTTTGTCAATCTTTTTTATTCTTTTAAAAAATTTTTGTTTGACTGGTTTACTTCCAAAGATCTGTCCTCAAGTTCTAAAATTCTTTCTTCTGCTTTCTCTAGTTATTGTTGAAGCTTTCAAATGTATTTTGTATTTCATTCAACAAATTCTTCAGCTCCAGAATTTATGTTTGGTTCTTTTTTATTATATCTGTCTCTTTAGTAAATTTCTTATTGATATCCTGAATTGTTTTTCTGATTTCTTTTTTTTCCCAAGTTATCTTGCATCTCAATGAATGTCTTTAATTTCCTTATTTTGAATTCTTTATATGGGATTTCATACTTTTTATTGGAATTTGTTGGATAATTATTGTGTTCCTTTGGAAGTGTCATATTTCCTTGCTTTTGCATGTTTCTTGTGTCCTTATGTTTATATCCATGCATCTGGTGTAACAACCACTTCTTCCAATTTTTTGAATTCACTTTTATAGAGGAGGAATTTTTCCTGAAGATGTATCTGTGGTATTGTTTGGGTAGGGCACTTTTGCTTTGATTTTGAGTGCTTACAATAGTATAGTTTCTGTATGATTTCTTCAACTGTAAACAGCATCAGTGGCGTTTGTGATTTCCTCAGTGACTTAGGGTATAGTTGTTAGTGGAGGCTGTAGTGAAGTTTTGCTGGGGATGGGGACATCAAGAGGGCCAGTACTTGGACTTCACTGGTGGCAGCAGCAGGCTGAGTGTGCCTGTCCTTGGGCTTCGGTGCAGTATATGCTGGCACTGGTGTTAGTGAGTCCAAGCATGATGAATCTTGGGCCTCCAGGTGACTGGCCTGCTTAGGTGCTGGCAGTGGCAGTGGTAGACCGCTGGTCTGGATGGGTGGGTCTTCAGGCCCCTGGGCAGCAGGTACGGCATGGGAAACGGCAGTAGCAGTGGCAGGACAATCCTTTGGTTTCGAAGAAGTCTGCATTGGTGCTGACAGTGGCTGCAATGGGCTGGGCACACTAGTCCCCAGGCCTGTAGGTGGCACATGCAGGCAGATGTTAGCTGTGGTAGTAGCTGCAGATTTAGTGTTCATGTCCTCAGGCTCCTGGGAGGAGTGCTCAGGTACCAACAGTGGTGGATGAGGCAGGGTGATCCCCAGGCTTCCAGACCATTTGCTCAGGCACTGAGTGGGAGTGTAGAGCCAGGCCAGGCAGGCCTGTCCTCAGACCCCTCTAGTGGTGCATGTGGGAGCTGGCTGTGGTAGGCAGGCATGGGATGATATCCAGACCACTGGCAGAATGCGTGGGTGGGGGCAGTAGTGACTGTGCTGCCACCCTGCTCCTGGGAAGGATGGGGTTGCTTTCAGTGGCAGTAGCTGTAGGTGACTGGAGAGCATGCACTTTCGCCCCAGGTAGTGGAGATAGGCAGGGTAGCCCTTCCACAGGGTGTTTTGAAATGTGCAGCAGCCTTGCTCCTGGGGGTGGTGGAGTTGCTTCAGCATTGGTGGCAGCAGCCAGCAGCAGTGCCTGGCTACACATGGGGATGTCAGTAAGTCTCCAGGAATGTGGAGATGTAGGGGCGATTAAGCCCAAAGTCAGCATGCAGTCTGCTCGGGGCTAGGCCCTCAAAATGGTGCCTTGCTGTAACCGCTTAGGAGCTCCCTCTCTGGAGCAATGCCATTGCGTATCTTGTAGCTCCCTATACTAGTCTTGGGGGCTGCGAGGGTGGAGGTGCTCTCTCATGGCTAGGATTGTGGGAGTCCATAATGGGAATGTAGACCACTGGAGGCCACTCACCTTCTCCCAGCACTGGGGAGCCTCTCCAGGCTTTCAGCTGGTCCCTGCTAAGCAGGGTTCCTTGCTTTTCTCTCCTTCCTTACCTTAGGTGTTTTCTGTCACTTCTCTGTTGAAATTCAGTGTTTTTTGATAGGTGATCTATCTGAAGGGGTTCTCCTTTGTGGAGGTGGCAAATACCAGATGCACTAGTCAGCCATCTTGAAGCTCCTCCCTCATTTTTGAAATATTATGACTGTAATATATTTTGTACTTAACATAGAGAAATATATGTTTCCTGTTAAGAAGATGTGCTTTGTTCATGTTAAGCAGTAATTCCTATATTTCTAATTAATTTTATAGTTATCAATTTGGTTGTTTGATATAATAAAATTAGAGTGTAAGCCCATGAGAGCATTAAAAGAGTTCTATCTTTAGGAGTTTTTTCAGAATTTTTTTTTTTTCAGTTTTTATCTGGAAGACAGCAGTTATCACTGATATCAATAGACATTTAAATGTTGAAAAATAATAAAAGAATAAGCTAATGTGGTGTGGATACTTTTATGTATTTATTTGGTATATACTATGAGGCAGGCACTGTGAGAGTTACTGAAAATTTTTTAAAAAGCTTAGTTCATAATAAAAAAGATACATATAATTTTTATTTAAAATAAAATGTATTCATTTTTAAAATTTAAGTATGAAATGAGGTGGGTCAAAACTAATGCAAGGCTGGGCGTGGTGGCTCATGCTTGTGATCTTTAGCACTTTGGGAGACCAAGTTCGAAGGATCACTTGAGGCCAGAAGTTTGAAACTAGCCTGAGCAGACATTGTCTCTACAAAAAATAAGAAAAAATTAGCCATGTGTGGTGGTATATGCCTGTAGTCCCAAGTACTTGGAGGCTGAGGTGGGATTGTAACCGCCCAATAAATTCACCTTTCCTGCTGCCTAGACAGAGCTGATTTATCAAGACAGGGGAATTGCAATGGAGAAAGAGTAATTCAGGCAAAGCTGGCTGTGTGAGAAATCAGAGTTTTATTATTACTCAAATCAGTCTCCCCAAGCATTCAGCATTTGGGATCAAATTTTTTTTTTTTTTTGAGACAGAGTTTTGCTCTGTCGCACAGGCTGGAATGCAGTGGGGTGATCTCGGCTCACTGCAACCTCTGCCTCCCAGGTTCAAGTGATTCTCCTGCCTCAGCCTCCCGAGTAGCCTGGACTACAGGCGGTCGACACCACGCCCGGCTTGTTTTTTGTATTTTTGGTAGAGATGGGATTTCACTGTGTTAGTGGGAATGGTCTCGATCTCCTGACCTCGTGATCCACCTGCCTTGGCCTTCCAAGTTGGGATTACAGGCGTGAGCCACCATGCTGGGCGGGATCAGAGTTTTTAAAGATAATCTGGTGGGTAGGGGCTTGGAAAGTGGGGAGTGCTGATTGGTCAGGTTGGAGACGGAATCATAAGGGGAATGAAGTAAGGTTTTCTTGCTGTCTTCTTTCCTGAGTGGGATGGCAGAAATGGTTGAGCCAGATTACCAGTCTGGGTAGTGTCAGCTGATCCATCCAGTGCAGGGTCTGCAGAATATCTCAAGCACTGATCTAGGTTTTACAATAGTGATGTTATCCCCAGGAGCAATTTGGGGAGGTTCAGACTCTTGGAGCCAGAGGTTGCATGACCCCTAAACTGTAATTTCTAATCTTGTAGCTAATTTGTTAGTCCTGCAAAGGCAGACTGGTCCCCAGGCTAGAAGGGGTCTTTTCAGGAAAGGGCTGTTATCCATTTTGTTTCAGAGTCAAACCATGAGCTGAATTCCTTCCCAAAGTTAGTTCAGCCTACTGCCCGGAATGAATAAGAACAGCTTAAATGTTAGAAGCAAGATGGAGTAGATTAGGTCTGATTTCTTTCATTGTCATAATTTCCTCAGTTATAATTTTGCAAAGGCAGTTTCAGGAGGATTACTTGAGCCTGGGAGGTCAAGGCTGCAGTGAGCTAAGATTATTCCACTGTATTCTGGCCTGGGTGACAAAGCAAGACCCTGTCTCAAAAACAAACAAACAAGTAAACAAACAAAAACTAATGCAAACAGTAGCTATCTCTGTAGTAGTGTTACAAATGGTTTGCGTTTTATTCTTCTGTTTAACTGTCTTTTCTAAATTTCTATATTGGGCCTCTGTTATATATATGTATATGTAGTAAGTGGATAAAGTAGTTATTAAAACAAACTAATCTAGTCTAGTAACTTCAGCTAACTTGATATGAAAGCCTAAACTAATTTGTCTATGGGACACTTTCTGCCTTCCCCCTGTTGAGGCTAGAAAGAGATACTGTCATCTTTGTGCTTTTTCAAGTGTTCAATTTATATCTTGACATAAAATTAGTGAGTTTACTCCTGAAGATCAAAGGACCAACCATAGTTCCCTAACTTAATTGTGTATGACAGAAAGAAGGCTATTAAACTTTTAAAAATTAACGTGAAATTCTTGTGAATTCATTTACTTATATATATGTATATATCTATGTTTCTTTTTTGTATTCTTAGTCCTTAAAAATAGTAGTTTCTAAACTTTTGCACTTTTTAATATCCTGTGGTCATTTGTTTGATTTGCCCTAACTTCAGCTTCCTAAATGATGTTCACATATTCTTAATGTTTAAGGTAGTTAATAATAAAACAATTTATATTTGAAAAAATACTGAGGTCAAAGGAAAACAGAAATTACTGCTGTTTATGTTTATCTCTAAGACCTTTGTGATTTATCTAAACATTACGAGATTCCAGTTCATTGGCGTGACTTTCTTTAAAACCTCATTAGCAAATACTAATTTGAAAGATTTTTCCTTAGCTCTGAAATATTCTAATCAGGTTTTAAATATCAGTAACTATTATAGTTACTTTAAAAAGTGAAAGAGTAACTTTAAAATACTTTAAAAAGTGAAAGGGTAACGCTGTATTGGAAAGAGAAACTGAGATGCTTTTTAGTGGGCGTGGAAACCCAGCAAGAATCTGTTGTCCTTTTCCCTTGGAGATGAGGGCTGGGAGGGAAACTGACCTCATCATTTGGGAGAAGAAAGGGAGAAGTCTGGGCTGAACTTGGGATACTAAGATATGTGAGGAGGGCATATGGGGAGAGGGTAACTGCTAAGGGCAGATGCCTCAATTCCAAGGATTAAGGACATTTATAAGCAAATAATCTGTCCAGAACTGAAGGCCCTGGATGGTGGTGATGATGATGATGATAATTTTGTGTGTGTGTGTGTGTGTGAGAGAGAGAGAGAGAGAGAGAGAGAGAGAAACAGACATATATTCATTTATTGATTATCTTGTCCGTGCTAGGTCTTTTATGTTTACAATCTGATGTGAACTATTCACACTAGGCCATACATTTATTAGGAAGGGATGATTGCCTAATTTTATGAACTTTTCATAAAGTTATATAAACATACTGAGTTAAAAATATACAATAGGTATTTTCTGTTGAAACAATACACTGTTCACTTTTATTACCACATTAGAAATAAATAATATAGAGATATTTTTCAATGTGTGAGCTCCCTTGCCTTGTCTTCTTGAGCTGAGATGAGCTGTGAATCTTTGACATGTGCTTGGGACACTTCTGCTACCTTAAAGATGTTCTTTTCACCACCCTATCCAAATTTACTTGCTGTCTCAGCCTAAAGCACCCTCTTCTTCCTGGATGACCTAGCCGTGGAGTTGTAGTGTGGGCTAGCTCTCAGCCAGACCCCGGCCTGCTCAATAGATTAAAGGGCATTGCAATCCTTGGGTTATGGCTTAATACAGAGAATATAATATTAAAATAAAGATTTGTCAGTCTTGTTTATTTGATAAGCATGCATTTTTTTAATGCATTCATTTGGAATCAATTTTTCATTCATCTTTAAATTATTTTTTCCATAAAATAATCCTTGAAAATAACTTTATGAGTATTTTGCCTGAAATACTCATAAAGAGGGTAGGTTGCTTGAATAATTTTTCCACTGATTAGTCTCCTCATTGCTTGAGTAAATTTTCTTCTTTGGAGCTTACTAACTTATCCTTGTTCTAGGGAACATTTTGCCTTGGGTCTCTTTTGCCTTGATTTCATTTTCAAGGTTTTTGTGCTGCTGAGTAGGCAAGGAGATCTTGCTGCTTGGTGAAGAAGAGGGAAAACAGCTGTTTTAACTAACTGTGGGCCAGCGTTTTTGGCTGAGGCAATGGTTAGCTCTTTGAAAAGCAGCTGCTTAAGTCTGTCCCATGATTCTGGCAGGAGTACAGGAAAATATCTAATGTTTGAATTTATAAATTCCATGGCTCGTTCATTTCATTTGGTGTCATTGCTGTTTCTTTAAATGCACATAACTACCTTTCCCTGCAGCTTTTCATATTCTATTAAAGATAGAGGAAGAAGACAGCCTGCAAAAGGGGGAGCTGTGAGGAGCTCAGCAGGGCAAAGCTAATCCAGGCAGCTATCTTTGAATAGCTTTTCCCCTCAATGAGATGAAGCATCTTTTTCATCTACCAGTGTTTGCAGATTCATCCCTTGCTGACTTGAATGTGCCCTGCCTCTGAACTTTCACTGCCCTGCTAGTCCTTATGGTTCCCGATGCCATCCTGTACTCTTAACTGTGACACTGGGTATATTTTATCTTTCTAAATATGTTCAAAGAGTTAGAGACAACATATTTGCCTTTTTGGATTGGGATATAATTTATAATGCCTGTCAAGGTTTACAGACAGTAGTTATTCAAGAAATAGATTTCATTTGCTTGACAGAAATGCTCACATAACTATTTTAGTGCCCTCATCAGCTAGTTTAGGTTACAAAGATGCCATTTTGATAAGTACAGGAACTGTGGCATCATGTAAATATACATTTAGCAGAGGATCAGACATATTCTCTATGTTTGTAGATTTCAGTGTTCTTTCTTTTTTTACTTTGAGACAAAGTCTCGTGCTGTTGCACGGGCTGGAGAGTAGTGGAGCGATCTCAGTTCACATTAGCCTTGACCTCCTGGGCTCAAGCGATCCTCTCATCTCAGCTGCTCAAGTAGCTGGGACCACAGGTGTGCCACCACACCCAGCTAATTTTAAAATTATTTTTAGAGATGGGGTCTCATTATGTAGCCCAGGCTGGTCTCAAACACCTGGGCTCAAGAGATCCTCCTGCCTCAGCCTACCAAAGTGCTGGGACTGTAGGCATGAGCCACTACACCCGGCCCATTTCAGTATTCTTTTTTATAGAGACCCTCTTATAAGAGGCTAACATTTTATTGTTACAGTGCCCCTAAAATGCTTTGTTTTACATTGAATATATTCGACATTTGGCTTTAGGACTCTGAAAGGCAAAAAGTACCTTTGCTTTTGCTTTTCCTCATTATTCATATACAAATGTCAATCATTGTGTACCTGTGAGTGTCATTCCTTTTGGTAGGCATCGCTGCGAGAGGCTGATGGAAAGTCGGGAGCACCAGAGTTAGGAAACCTGGACCCTCGGCCTGTCCATTGGCTCAACAGGGAAGTGCTGCAGTCAGGGCCTCAGAAACATCTGCAAAGTGACGAGAACATCTCCAAGTTTCTTCTACCTCGAACATTTTATGGTTCTTTTCCTTTGTAAATTAGAATAGTCATTACCACCTAGTGGTATAAGTGTGGAACAACCCAGTTTTTCTTGAAACTAGATGTCACATGACTAGATGAAAACATTGATACTTGAGTCTTTATTACAATCAAAGTAAGGCTTAGCATATAGTTTGGGGGTATGTCTTCTTGTTACTTTTTGACACACTTGAGTAATGTAACTGAGTCCTCTTATTTTCTACTTTCTTATTCTCTCCTTATACCTTTTTCTCCTAGACAATTGAATAAAGCTTTTTTTTTTTTTTTTTTTTTTGGCTTTCCCCCCGCCCCAACTACATCTTAACAAAGGAGTAGACTGTTTGAGAATATAAGAAGAAGCTGGCATGTTTGAGAGGATTTTGAAGGCTGATATACTGGACACATCTACATGAGCTAGAGTTGTCTTGTGATACACCGAACGAAGGAGCAGTATACATTAATCTAGGCTATGTAGCTGTTTACCCTTTCTACAAATTCCCATCCAGGTCAGACACATTGTGCTCTTTGTTTTTTTCTTTTTTTAAAGAACCCTCACTGAGTCATCTCTGGGAAAACCTTAAAGTGAATTAGTGGCCAGAACCACATTCTCTACCATCTTCTGGGTTGCCTTCCTGATTGAGGTTATATGAACAAACTATAGAACATAATCTCTTCTGCTTGGGCATAGGACATTAGCGAGGACACCAATAAGCCTTCAGGCCAGGGAGGGCCTCAAGGCCTCGAATTGTGGAGAGGGCAGGCCAGCATTGCCTTTCCACCTGTTTTGATAAAGAAT
Source organism: Symphalangus syndactylus (assembly GCF_028878055.3). Taxonomy (NCBI): domain Eukaryota; kingdom Metazoa; phylum Chordata; class Mammalia; order Primates; family Hylobatidae; genus Symphalangus; species Symphalangus syndactylus. The sequence goes on from NC_072432.2 coordinate 35,596,349, forward strand.
CCTGTCCTCTTCGTGCCCAGAGTTGTTTAGTCAAAGTGAAGAGAGGATGCAGAACTTGGTGGTGTGATTGGAAGGACGAGCTCTGTAGGGGATTCTAGAAGATGTAGCAATCCTTCTTTCCTGCCCTCACCCCCAGTACTTCATCCATTTTTGAAATGATCTTGCATTTTACTGCAGGAGAGCTGGTGATGATAAGTGTTCTTCAGGACATGGTGACTTATTAATGCTAGGAGAGAGACAATAGGAGGCTGTATTCTAGAAATGGGGCTTAATTTATAAGATGGAGTTCTTCTTAACTACAAATAGGATTATGCAATTTATGACCAAAGAACATCAGGAAAACTACTGGTTATTTAAGACTTTGTGCCTTGTGAACCTAAATTACCTACTTTTCCATGTGCCACTGGAAGGAAGGGGTTTACGCTATTTGAAAGAAGAGGAGAGGGGAAAAATATGTTATTAAGTATATCTGGTGATAACTTTTTAGGCTCGTAGATCTTCATACTGTGTTTTTAATTCTACAACCTTAGTTTTTTCATTTAGTAGTTCCCAGGGGTGTTAACGGGTGATGCTCTGGAGGAGTGCGGACTTGCTCGAGAACCTTCCAAGTTCAAAGCAAGAGAAACTGGGGAACTTTGCCAATGACCTTTGAGGATTGCATTATTTGTTTTCCTGTCAGAGGCTGTCACTAACAGCTGATTTTCCTACCAAAGAAGAAGTAACAGAAAACAACACAGGACCCTGCTTGGTTGGTAGGAGGTGCTCAAAGGACAGAGCTAAAATCTTTAGGTGGATATTAAGGAGAAGTATATTTCAAATTCAGTGTAAAGGGAGTCTTTACAATAGCCAAGCCTGGCAAAAATGGGAAGGCTACTTTGTGAGGCAGAGGTTTTTTGTCATTAGAGATATTTAAAGAAAGGTTGGAATGGCGTTTTTGGGGGGTAATATTCTAGGGCAGGGATTAGCAACCTTTTTCTGTTAAGGATCACATAGCAAAATAGTTTAGGCATCTGTCACAACTACTCAACTCTATTGTTGTATTGCAAAGGCACCCAAAGACAATAAGTAAACAAATGAGTATGACTATTAAATTAGTCTGCTCTGGCTGCCCTAAGAAAATACCATAGGCAGAGTGGCTTAAATAACAGAAGTTTATTTCTCGTAGTTCTGGCAGCTGGGAAGTCCGAGATAAAGGTGTTGGCCAATTTGGTTTCCAGTGAGGGCTCGTTTCCTGGCTTGCAGACAGATGCCTTCTTGCTATGTCCTCACATAGTAGAGAGAGAGACGGATATCTATTTCTTCCTCTTCTTATAAGGCTGCAATCCTAACAGATTACTGCCCCACCCTTATTACTTCATAAAAAACTGGAGGTTAGGGCTTCAACATAAGAATTTTAGGGGGGGAGTCCATCATTTAGTCCATAGCATCTGTGTTCCAATAAAAGTTTATTTATAAAAACAAGAGGTGGGCTAGATTTGTCCCAAAGACCATAGTTTGACAATGTATTGAATAGAGGAAATTAAACACTGGTGAGCGAGTAGACTAGGTGATCTACCAGCTGATAGATTCAAAACCTGGAGCCTATCGGTAAGTAACCTGCAAAATTAACTGGATCAGAACAAACCTAATTCAGGGCTCATTGACTAGGGTTTCTCAGAATAAATCATTTAATAAACAAAAATAGTTCTTAAGTCCAGGATTAATTTTACTTCAATGTGCATCAAATCTATGCTTTTGGCTGATGGGAGATGCAAATGATAAACTGTGCTGGGGTCATCTTTAGAACAGGCCTGGTGTGGTCCTACAGTTGTAAACAGTGCCAGTTATAACATCTTTTGTCATTGATCAGCATACAAACCTAGCTTTTTTTTTCTTTTGCAGCAAAGCCATGATTATTAATCTCTTCTTTATTTGTAGGAGAAAGGTCTCTAAGATACTTCTCAGCTAGTAGCCTTCTCCCTCCCCTTTCTTTGGAGAAAAATAGAAGCCACTAAATAGGAACTCCTTCCATATTTTGCCACGAGTCATAGAAACTTAAGTGCCTCTGCACAGTCACTGCTCTTCTCCTTTCTTTCTGTTGCAGCAAAGAATGAGAACCTTTTTTGCTCACTCTAACCCTCTGTACCTCCAAGCTTTTTTGAGATCTCATCACCAGTTTCTTCTGCGTAACTTTAAAAAACGATCTGTTTTTCCATCCTGCTCTTGTCCCAAGTCTGTCCCAGTGCTCTATCTTGTTTAAAAATAAAAACTAAACACAAATCCAATCCCAGAGACATTATACAAACAATATAAATTTAACAGGAAATGGAGGACAGAGTCATACTGCACATATATAAAACTCTACTTCAAAACCTCTTCGAAACATTCTGACACCCCAAACTCTGCACCCAAAGTTCATCCCTCATCTTTCTTCTTTCCCTGTAACTCTCCTCTTCCGTCTTGTTTTCTCTTCTTTCTGATCAACACTCTTCTTTGCCTCCTCTCTGTTCCTGGCTTTTCCAAGCGGCATTTTCTGGGGCTTTTGGTACACAGAGAGATTTTATATCTTTCTGCTTATTTCATATTCATCCTGGTATATCACTATGCTGGGACCCTTAGCAATTCTTATAAAATGCAAATCTGGTCATGCTCTTTGATGAAAAATCTTCAATGACTCCGCATTGATCTGGGGTGAAATTGCCAGACTCCTTACCTGTTCGAAAAGACTGTGCTCAACTTTTCAATTATGCTGACCCCTTCATCAATTTTGTTATTGCCCAAGTTCCTTGTTTGCCTTGTTATGGCATTGCTCTCTCTCACTCATGGGCCTTCACATGCTTCTCTGTGCCCAGAATCCTTATCATCTTCCTCTGTACTTAGCTGAGGCATCCTTCTGGTCTCAGCTAGATACCACTTTCTAATGAAAGTGTTCTTTGGCCAGGCATGGTGGCTCATGCCTGTAATCCCAGTGCTTTGGGAGGTGGAGGCTGGAGGATTGCTTGAGGCCAGGAGTTCAAGACTAACCTGGACAACAAAGTGAGACCTCATCTTTACAAAAAGTAAAAAAAAAAAATTAGCTAGGTGGGTGGCACATGCCTGTAGTGCCACCTGCTCAGAAGGCTGAGGCAGGAGGATCACTTGAGCCCAGGAGTTCAAAGCTACAGTGAGCTATGATTGCACCACTCCTGGGGCAACAGAGTGAGACCCTGTGTCAAAAAACAAAAAAAAAAAGAGAGAGAGAAAGCCTTCCTGCGCCCTCTCTGTATTAGCTGTGCTTTCTGACTTCCTGTTTTTATTTCTCAGGACAACCTTTTATTTCTCCTGTCCTGATATTATTATGCTTTTGAATTTGTGTATAGACTTTTAGTTCATGAGAGTAGGGACCATGTTTATCCTGGTCACCATTTAATTCCCATCACTTAGTGGAGTACATGGCACATAGAAAGTCCTCAGGAAATATTTTTTGGATACATTATCTACATTTAAAGTGTAACTTTATTTTTTCACATTTGATTAATTTTAATACATATAAATTTATACCTTATTACATAACTTTAAAACCCATTTACATTATAAAGTAAAATACTATTACTTTTCACTTTATGAAGTATTTTTACTTTATAAAAAGGAACAAATGTGTATTATTCTTGGAAAATTTATTTTATCTTTCCATTTGTCATTTTCTGTTTATGCTCCATAAAGTTTTTATGACTTAAAATCATAACATTTTTAGAGTGGAAGTCTATATAAAATATATCATTTTTGTTATTCTTCTTCAGAATGAAGGATTAAACTGAAGATTAAAAGAAATTTCCACGAAGTTTTGATTATGACAGCATTGTGGAGCATGTACTGGGTTTGAAGCTGCTTTAGTCTTACCTTCAATGAATCCTGAGAAATGCAGTGATAATGCTTAGCATATTATATATATATATTTCTTTTTCTTTTTATATTTTAGATAAGAGTGCCCAGGAGTGGAATCTGGAAATAGAGTCTACATTTGATGTTGTCAGCTCAAAGCCAGTTGGTGGTCAAGTGATCGTAGCCATCCCTAAGTTGCAAACACAACAGACATACAACATTGAACTTCAACCTGGGAGAAGGATTGTTGAGCTATTTGTGAACATTAGCAAGGTAAATGATGGTACTTCCTGAGAAGCACTGGATGAAAAGCAATACCTGTGCTAAAGAAATGATCAGAAAGGAGGGACTAAGTATGAAAGAAAAATCTACTTTCTCTGCTTATATTTGTCATTTTCTTCTCTATTTTTAGTCTCTCATATATTTTCTGTGAGTATGAGCTAAAGAATGATTTTCCCAAATTTTAAGATGAAGAAAATAGAGAATATATCATTAATTTGGTAATTCTTCCTCTCATTTTATTTTTATCATTATATTTTAATTTTCTGTAGTATTTGTAGTATCCTGAAGCCAAAATACATTCTATGGATTATATTTAAATAGCAGTGGTTATTTTTGGTAATGTCAATTATTTTGATTATTGATACTTATTCTACATGCATAATTTTAATTCTTAAACTCATGATCTTTCATACATCAAGGTAGAATGGATTATTTTTATCTTTTCTTTTTTCTATTCCTCTAATTGATAATTGTGTACTGAAAAAGGTGGAGCAAAATAACATTCAGTAGCTATTGAGATAAAGTAAGAACTCAAAATGATTTTTAGTTTTTGGCTTGAAAGAAGAGTTAACTTCAAAGTCCCATTTGAAGTGTTAAGAATGTGGAATAAATGTAAGCTCGGTGTTAGAGATAGGGAGAGTTGTTTTTCTGAACACTCATGTTATTCTGTTCTTTCCTTTTGCTTTTGATGTATTGATCCATGCTAGATTCCCAGCATGCTGATTTTTAAATATTATCAATGAATTGGTCTGATTTGGCATAATATAGGTAAGGAGATTTACATTGTTTTAGAACCTAGAGTTTTATACTTGACTATTTGAGAAATTGATGTAATGCTTTGAGCCTTTTTTACTGAAAATATGACATATTAGAGTGACTTTTTAATTTTCTTAAAAGAATATTACTGTAGAAACTTGGTGGCCTCATGGACATGGAAACCAGACTGGGTACAACATGACTATTCTTTTTGAACTGGATGGAGGCTTAAATATTGAAAAATCAGCTAAGGTAAGTAGGTAATTTAAAATATTTTGTGAAATAATTTTATTTCTTTGAAAAATAATAATACAGATCTTCATGGGAAAAGAAGAAACCGTCAAAACTCGTATGTCCCCACCCATCAGAGATCATCTCTAGTAACAGCATTCAAAAGCTTCTCTCTCTGTGTGTGTATACACACATATATATAGATATATATATATATATATATTTTTTTTTTTTTTTTGAGACAGAGTCTTGCTCTGTCACTCAGGCTGGAGTGCGGTGGTGCAATCTTGGCTCACTGCAATCTCCATCTCCCGGGTTCAAGCAATTCTCCTGTCTCAGCCTCCCAAGTAGCTGGGATTACAGGCACCCACCACCACACCCAGCTAACTTTTGTATTTTTAGTAGAGATAGGGTTTCACCATGTTGACCAGGCTGGTCTTGAATTCCTGATATTAAGTGATCTACCGCCTTGGCCTCCCAGAGTGCTGCGATTACAAGCGTGAGCCACTGCTCCCAGCCTTATATTTTTAAATGGATCATACTTTAGATATTATTTTGTCAATAAGTAGTCTCCTGCTATGATTTAAAATTCTACCTTATATCAAAATAATACATGTGTAATTTTAAAACTCAAATATTACTAGTAAGTTTATATGAAAAATAAGACCTCTTGCCCAACACTTCTTATTCTTACTTCCTACTCCCCAGAACCAATAATTTTTAACTTTTATTTATTTCCTCTGACATTCTTCTTCATTTTTCTGAATAAGGTGCTTCTACTGGTGTTTTCTGAATTTTCAGTTTTACCCATTTTAGGATATAGCACTAGGAACTGGAAAGAACTGCACTTTGTTATTTATTAGCCGTAGGCTACTTACTTAATCTCGAAATATGTAAAATGGGGACAGTAAGAACGAGATGGCTTGGATCTGGCTTATAAGAGTCATGGCATATAGTTAGTAGAAACGGTATTAACCCTCTTCAAAGATCTCCTCCTCTCCCAGACACCAGCTTCGGTGTTTACAGTTGGCTGGTGTCACCTCTCACATTTGGTATTTCCTCTCCTGTGGGCCAGACAACATGCTAAGGATGGAGATATGTCCTTCAGGAGTGCATTTTCTGTTTTTCTTTTGTTCAATCATGCTGTGTATTTTCTGAGACACTGTGAATGTGTGTGGGGGGGGAGGGGGGAGAGAGAGAGTGTGTGTGTATGTGTGTATGTGTGTGTGGGGGGGAGAGAGCGTATGTGTGTGTGTGTGTGTGCACATGCACAGAGTTATGTACAGGGAGAACATCCTGGACCCGTCTTAAGGGCCAAAGCGTTCACTCTTATTGTATCCCTCTTGGCTGAGAGGACGTGTGCTGTCTCACACAGTGAGTTTGTTGTGTGTTGTTTTCATGAAAATGTAAAAAATAATGAGTCATTCCAACTTACTACAGAGAAATAAGAGGAACTTCTGTCTTTTTCTAAGGGAAATAATTCTTTTTCATTCAGGCTAATATGATTGTATTATTGTTCATTACACATAAAGATGCCAACCTTTGAATCGAGCAGCAACAGGAGTGAAGGAGGATGTAACTGCCCCACACCTTGAGTTAATGCATGTGTGTGAAATGTGCTCTTTGGCTGTGGCTGCCGTAGAGTTGCTATTTTTGAGGCTGGTTCATTCAGTAAATACTTAGGGCACACCTACTGTGTTTTGGCTATTTTGCTAGGTGCTGGTGATAGAGCTGTGACTAAGACACTGCTTCTGTTTCTCTCTGAGACCTTAGTAGAGCTAATAATCTGACTGGGAAGTTAAATGATTAAATGAGCAATTGGAATACATTAGCACTCTAGAGATGTAGACAGTGCCATGGAAGTGCAGAGCAGGGGCATTCTGGGAAGATTCCCAGAGCCTGTGTTCTGAGGGATAAGTAGAATTTGGCCGAGTAATGTAGCAAAGAGGCAGAGGGAAAAGAATGTGAAGGCCCAAGGACTAGAAAGGATGTTGTGTGTTTGCGGAAGTGAAAGAAATTTCAATGCAGTTGTGGTTGAGTTTGAAGTTGAAGAGCAAGAGATGGTGTTGTAAAGGTAGCTAGGACAAGGTCCTGCAGGGCCTAGTGAGCCACATGAAGGAACAAGCACTGTCCTGAGTGCTGCTGGGATTCTTGGAAGGATTTTAAGGAGGGGGTAAGGATTATATGCATATTTTACAAAGATTGTGTAGATCAGATTGGAAGAATGGCAAGAGTAGGGGGCCAGTTCGAAGACTGTGGTGGTGATTCAGACAAAAAATGAGGATTGGTTGGTCTACAGAACTGCTGAGGAAATAAATCTGAAAGAGATTTAGGATATAACATCAGCAGGCTTGATGATGTGGGGGCGGGAAAAAAGGGTTAAGAATGGTTCCTCAGTTGCTGGTTTGGGCTGCTGAACAGATGGCAACTCTGTTCATTGAGTTACATTACTCAGAAAGAAGAGAAGGTTTGGGGGAAGGGGTTGGGTGGAAATTATTTCAGTGTCAGATGTGTTTTGTGTGGAGTGATTGAGAGACACCCAAGGAATAATATTTGATGGGTGTTTCATTAGATAGATCTTAAGCTTAGGGATTGCATGTGGGTTAAGGATATAGATGTGTAAGTCAGCAGAATGTAGATAATTGTAGCCATGGTAGTGGATGAAATACCTCAGGGATGGCACAGAGAAAAGAGCTAGGACAGAACCCCAGGCAGTCATAATTAGTAAGGTTGGGGTTTGGGGAGAAGCCAGTAGAAGAATCTAAGAAGGAATGGTTGACGAGGTGGAGGGAAAACCGATTTGAGTGGGGAATCACAGAAAGCAGAGGGAAAGAGTGTTTTAAGAAGCAAAGAATGTTCAGAGTGTTGAATGCTGCAAGGGAGTTCAAGTTAGAAAAGAATTGAGAAAGATCCTTTAGATTTGGTGTCAAGGAGATTACTGGTCACCTTGATCAGCATGGAAATCAAATTGTAGTGGGTTGAGGAATGACTCAAGGTATGGAAGTAAAGACGGTGAATATAGGCAACTCTTCTGAAAATGTCTGATTGGAAGCTATGCTTAGACCAGGTGATAATGGTGGCCAGTTGGGATCAGATTGGCTTCACACAGGCAACTGAACAAATAAGTAAATATATTGAAGTGGTGGAAGCCAGGCTTTTCATGAATGGAGAAAGGTGGTATCAACATAGAAAGGGGGAAAGCTACAGTGGATTCGAATTGGAGCTAATAGTATGAAGTCATGATTTTCAGTATGTATAGACAGATAGAGAAAGAAATGTCCATGTAAATGCATGTGTATGTGTGAGTGGACACACACACACACACACACACACACATTTCCTAGCTCTTTTCACACATTTCCTAATCCTTTCTCAGAGCGCCTGGGAAGAGTGGCTCTTTAGTAGCAGTGAATGAATTTAGGACCCATATCTTGATTTGGAATACCACTCTGTGCTAAAAGCAATCAGGTCTCTTTGGAGAAATGACTGATTCTCAAACTGGAGCCTGAAATATCTTGCTGTTCCAGGAAGTAAGGAGGTACTCAATAATAATGTGACACATTGAAAGGACACAAGGGCCTTCAGTCTTCAGTCTTCAATCTACTATAATCTTCAAAAATGTCAAGGAAAGATTGAGGAACTGTTCCACACTGGAAGAGACTATGTACGAACTGGGTGCAGTGCAGTGATCTTTTTTGTCATATTGTTATTGGGGCAACTGATGAAAACTTGAATGGGGGGGTGTCTCTGGGTGATGGTCATATAGGAGTTCTTTGTATTATTGTTGCAACTTTATTACAAGTTTGAAATGATTTCAACATAGAAAAGGATACCATTAAGAGAATGGAAGGCAATAGCACAATCCTGATGGAAAGGGGCCAGTAGCGAGGGAAAGACAAAAAAGAGTTAGAAAGCAGGGAGGTATTTGAGAGGGCAAGGTCTCTGGGAGGTAGGAGATAAGAAGAGGATGGATTCACTTTGGGATGAGGGGCTCTGTTTTAGTTGTAATAGTGGTGAAAGATAACACATGGGAGGAAAGGATGCAGCTTGAGGATGGAGGTAATTTTGAAGGTCTCTCGGACCACTTGAAGTATATTTTCTGTCTGTAAGACTTGCAAACACTTTTGTCAGTGGAGTTTTAGGGTGAAAAAGTGAGCCCGAGAAAGAAAGCTAGGGAGTTTTGGTCAAATAACATTTTATTTTTTATTTATTGTGAAATATAACACATACAGAAAAATACACAAGCCATAAGTGAAAAGCTTAATGAATTATGAGAAAATGAACACTCAAGTAACCGTCAACATGTTCAAGAAACAGAACATTAATTACTAGCACTTCACACCTCAAACTCTCCCCTCCCTTCTGCGAGCCTCCCCAGTAATGACCCCTGTTTCCTTCCCAAAGATCCACTATCCTGACATCCATCACTAGGTTACTTTTGTCTCTTTTTGAATTTTATGTACGTGGAACCATATAGCATGTATTTTTTAGTGTGTGGCTAATTTGGCTCAACATTGTGTTTTTGACATTTAGGTACAGTAGTGCCTCCTTATCTGTGGTTTCAGTTACCCGTGGTCAACTGTGGTCTGAAAATAGTAAATGGAAAACTCCAGAAATAAGCAATTCATGAGTTTTAAATTGCTCACTGTTCTGTGTAGCATGATGGAATCTCGTGCTGTCCCGCCCTGTCTTATCCAGGACATGAATCATCGCTTTGTTGAGCATATCCTTGCTGTATACATTATCCACCTGTTAGTCGCTCAGCAGCCTTCTCCTTTATCAGATGGAAAAAATCATAGTATATATGGGGTTCGGTACTATCTGCAGTTTCAGGCACCTACTGGGGGTCTTGGAGTGTATCCCCTGCAGATAAGGGGGGACTGCTGTTTGTTGCTCTGTGTAACTGTAGTTTGTCTATTTAAGTTGTATAAGATTTTATTATACTACACATTTTGCTGTTGCAATTTGAGTAGTTGCCAGTTTTGGCTATTCCAAGTAATGCTGCTGTGAACATTACTGATATAACACTCGGAGCACATATGCCCCCAACGGCATATCTGCTGGGAGTGGAATGGCATGATTACGGAGGATGCATGAGTTCAGCTTTTTAGATTATGCTAAACTGCCATCCGAAGTGGTTATATGAGACTTGCCTGGGCTCCTCATGCTCACCAGCACTTGGTACTGTGTCAGACAGGACATTGAACACTGTTTTCTCATCACCAGCCCCTCCTTATTTCACCTCTATTGCTCTTGTTTCGTGATGGTTTTATTGTTACCCTGGGCTTGCTTTATGCAAAAATAATTCTATTTTAAATATACCTCATTGAAATCCATCTTGCTTCAGTTTTATATCTTTGTTTCTTGCCTCTCCTCTTCCGCTGAGCTTAGAAACGTGTTTAGGATTTTTTTTTTTTTTTAACTGAGTATATCAGGAGACAGCAGCATATCTGACTCAGAGAAAAGGTCCTGGGGAAGTTACAGATTTTGAATGCAGCCCATACAGCAGAAATGTGTGGAATCATGAAAGGAATGCAGACACGCGCGTGAGAGAGGAAAGGGCTGACTACATTTCTTTGTGAACATGGCAGAATATCTTGATGACTGAGAATTTTCTTATGTTGAGTGACATTGGGGCAAATGGTTTAAGCAAGAAGGGAGGTAATACAGGGAAAATATCAACAGGCAATTTAAACATTAAGAAATAACAAAATAAAAAATAAATATTGGGATATCATAAATTCTGCCAAATAAATCATTTCATGAGGGACCTTAGAATGTGAGTCTGGGAGAGTTAGCTTTATCAGTTTGGGAAACTAAACTGATTTTTTAACAAAAGAAAAAGTTTTATGTATAAGTGGGAATGGGAGAGGATACTCTGGGTAAATGGAATAAAAAATCTGACCAATCAGTTTTTGCCATTTTCTGCCCAGGTTAACTGAGTGTTTTTATCCTACTGATTGATTGTACTGAATTGACTAGGTAACGTGTTTTTATGAACTAATACATATTTTTGAATGCTTATTATGGCTTGCCTTTATGGAAAAACACGAACCCAATTAGTTGATATTTCTCTTACACCTAACTTATTTTATAAGAATTTCCCAAGTATTCTTGTATAAGGTATCATTTTGCTGAAAGCAGCAGAAGGCTGTTGCTGTGTACATTTGCTCCTGGGATCAAGATTCTCCAAATAAATTATTGTAGGAAAATAGATGTAATTATAAGTATTCTACAATCAATTAAAACTTGTATTTCATAGTGCCCAAGCCAGAGGAGGCGAATGATTGTCCATGGCTACTACAATTAGAAAAACAATTGGGATTTTTTTTTTCTTTTTCAGTTTTTTTTTTTTTTTTTTTTAATGTCACTTTGTTCTTTGTCTCTTAAATTCCTGTCTTCATCTTTGCAAATTGTACAGGGCAACAAACCAATATAATACTAGTGGAATTTTTTCTAAGTGCTACTCTTGGCTCTCTAAAGACCTTAAAAGTACATAGCCAAAGAATATGGAATTAAGAATAATCAAGGTGTATTTTTGTATTGAGAGGGCACAGAGATTATGAAGTGTGTCTCTTTCTGTATTAGGTTTCTAGGTCTATCATTACAAATTACTATAAACTGAGTATCTTAAAATTTATTTTCTCACAGTCTTGGAGGCTGGAGGCCAAAATCAAGGTGTTGGCAGAGCCGTGTTTCTTCCGAAGGCTCTGGGAAAGAATTCTTCCTTGCCCCTTTCAGCTTCTCATCATTGCTGGCAATCCTTGGCTTGTAGATGCATCACTCTGATCTCTGTCTCCACCATCATATAGCTTTCTCCTGTGTGTGTCTCTTATTTCCTTTTCTTATAACAACACCAGCCATTGGGTTAGGGCCCAGTATGACCTCATTTTAACTAAACTAAATATATTTGCAAAGACTTTATTTCCAAATAAGGTTGCGTTTTTGGGTGGACGTGAATTTTGGGGGGACACTGTTCAACCCAGTGCACTGTCCTTTTGGCCTTATTTTTGTCAGAAGTTTTATTAAAGATTTCCAAGATGGCTATAGGCAGCGGCTTCTCCAGGTGGGCCATGGGAGCAGTTAGCCCTAGGTGCAGGCAGTAAGTGGGTGCATTGTGTGTAGAGCATAGATTGGCCTGTTTTTCATTATTGCTATATACTGGCAATCCTATTAATAAATAATGCCAGTGATAGAATACTTCTCCTACCCTCCCCCTCCACCAATCATATGTTGGTCTAAGTTTTACCTGTGTGTTTGGTTACTCCTGAATGTTAATAATATACATGTATGCCTAGATTTAGCACATTTTTATTAACAATCCTCTAATAGACATTATATTCTACATGAAAGTCAATTTGGAGTACTTTTTTTTTGAGACTGAGTTATCTTTTGTTGCCCAGGCTGGAGTGCACTGGCGCAATCTTGGCTCACCACAACCTCCGCCTCCTGGGTTCAAGCGATTCTTCTGCCTCTGCCTCCTGAGTATCTGGGATTACAGGCATGCACCACCATGCCCGGCTAATTTTTGTATTTTTAGTAGAGACGGGGATTTCTCCATGTTGGTCAGGCTAGTCTCAAACTCCCGACCTCAGGTAATCCACCCACTTCTGCCTCCCAAGGTGCTAGGATTACAGGCGTGAGCCACTGCACCTGGCCTGGAGTACTCTTAGTTATACATTCATTCCCAGATACATGAAGATTCAGCTTCATACAGTCATTTTGAAAGCAAATTTATAACAGTTTGGAATTGTTTGAGCTTGTTTTGAACACAGTTTGTGCCTCCATTCCCTGTCCTATCCATGCCTGCGTGTAAAAGCATTGCAGACTAGAAATAAACAACAATAGCACAGTGATTATAAAAAAGGAGAAACTCAACATAAGTTACTTCAATTCGATGTGATCTCTTGGAATTATTTTTATGCTTTAAATTTACAATTGAGAAAGCTATGGACTCTGAGGTGTAATGTGTAATATTTTGCTTGGTAAGTGCGTATTTTAGTTCATGTATGAAATATATTCTACTAATTTTAATAGTGTCTTTAGAATTGAAATTTATTCTTTTAAATTTGTTGTTTTAAAACTAAAGAAAGAGTCAAAGTAAAACATGACATCAGTGGTATGCTTTAGCAGGGGGTGGCAGATATTGAAAAAAATACTTTAGAATTATTATTATTATTTTGTTCTTTTTAGAGACAGGGGCTCACTCTGTCACCAAGGCTGCTCATAGCTCACTGCAGCTTTGAATTTCTGGGCCCCAGTGATCCTCCTACCTTGTCCTTCTGAGTAGCTAGGACTACTACAGGCACGTGCTACCATGCCTTGCCTATTTTACTTTTCTAGAGATGGGGAGCAGTGAGCCTTAGGTGCAGATAGTAAGTGGGTGTTGCAACACAGCCTGCCATGTTGCCCAGGCTGGTCTCACACCCCTGTCCTCAAGCAATTCTCCCGCCTCAGCCTCCCAAAGTGTTGAGGTTATAGGCATGAACCACTGCCTGGCTGGAATTCTTTTTGATAGCACTCTGGATACTTTAAACAGAGATCAAATGTGTGAATTGGTCAGATAGGCCTATATTGAAGGTGGCAGAGTGGAAATAAAGAAGTCATTCTTACATTTCTGGAAACAGAGATCAAATGTGTGAACTGGTCATAGAGAAGGTGGTAGAATGGAAATAAAGGAGTCATTCTCATATTTCCAGAAAAGCTGCTGCAGAATGCACAGAAAATAGCTTCAAGGAACGGGATTATTATTTCATAAACCTCTGCCATGGTCCAGGCTAAAAGATGCTGCATATGTGGCCGGTATTCACTGTGGAGTTCGTGCAAAAATCAAAGAAATTAATCCCAAATTTTATTTCAGTCTCTTGGAAATTATTCTCTGAGCCTTGTGGAATTTGCTTTTTTGGAAACTTTTTTTTTCCTGTGTGATCTTGTTTTAGAACTTTGGAAAAAATGTATTCATTCTTTCTCATCTCACCTCATTGTTGGGAAAAGCTGCAGAAAAGCTTTCCTAGACAAGATGGAAGGTTCATTATGAAGCTGGGTCACAGTAGAAAAATTTTGAAAAGTTAATCTCAACTTTGAAGTACCATGTAATCCAAAGAAAATGTGGACACGTGAATCAGCTCAGACATTCCTCTCTGCTATGTGCAGTTTTCTCTTTGGAATTATCTTTTTTCTGGTGTAGTTTTAGATGACATTAATCAGATACAAAAATATTTGCAAATAGACTCCATCTTGAACAATGTACAGTGAAATACCAAACTTTAAAAGTCTTCTTTGAAGATAAGTGCACAGAAATTTTGGTGAAGCCTATTTACTGTGCAACAACAAAATATAAGGAAATCGACATTTACATAGAAAAAAGAATCAAATTTTGAAGAAGAGTGCCAGGAGAAACAACAAAGAGTTACTGGTTTTCCATTGCTCAGAGAAATCCACATAGCAACGCCAAACGCCCCAGTTGTTGTCTCTGAGAACTGGACACTTGTTCTACAGCAATGAATCAAGTAGTATCTGTGTTCACAATCATTTAGCCATTTTCTCTGATTTTACAGAAGAAATACTTGAGAAGTGGGATTTTTTTTCTTTATACCTCAGAGGCATTGGTACATAGTTCGAATAAAAGTCAAAAGAACAAAGGCATGGATAGGACTACATTTTTTGGAGTTTAATGTGATGTGGGATTTTTATGAATTTCTACCAAACTTATTATGTTTAATACTTTTCTAAAATATTTGCGTATCTCTGGCCTCATCTGGAAGAATGAGTTAAAATTAATAAAAGGTGTTTTTCCATCAGCTATGACAAATAAATCAAAAGATCTGGCTATACCCTTTATTGAACATGTATGTCCAAAGAAGATCAATTTTGAGAAAGTTGTTGACAGATTTTTAGAAGGTAAGGCTGAAAATAGCAAATATTATTGTTTCTTACTATAGCATACCATTATGTATGTTATTCCCTTTGTTTATAATTTTATTAAATATATTAATATAATCAAAACTTGAATCTATTAACTTTTCCTTTTTTTATACTCTAATATTTGTTTTACTTTTAAAAGAACTGGCATGATTATACAAAGTTCAGGAAAAGAAAATTTTTAATGTCTATATTCTTTTCTGGACATTATCATTATTCATTTCATTTCATTACTTCTATTGAAAATAACTTTGTCATACAGAAGAGAAGGTCTTAAAAAGTGATCCTATCTGGTGTCAGATATACTAGATACACATCTGGCTACAAGGATAGATAACTGTGCTGATGTCAATGTTAATCTGTTAACTTCTGGTTGTGCTGTCTGCAAATTGCAAGGGCACGACAAAGAATGTCTCTTGTGTCATCCTGCATGGACCTGTTTGACAAGAGCTATTTGTGGAGACCCAGAGCTTGTTTTCTCAATACTTTTACATGCTGGAGCACTTTCAGAGCAAAGACAGAAATGCAGTGTTTGGTTGTCTCTTAAAATACATGTAAAAGGATTTTAGCAGGTTTGACATTTGACAAGGTTTAGAAATAAGTGGGTTTCTTTTTAAGAAGAAAATTGCCCTTTTGAAAATCTAGTGATGCTATTACAGCTTTTTAAGTATCTGATTACAAACAGCTGAGAAGCAGCCTTGGGTTTATGAATCAATGATTCATTACATATCATCTGTTTGGTCTGCCAGAGAAAGAAATTTGAGGAGTACCATATTTATCAGTCACGTACCTCTTAGGACCTTTAGTTCACATATCCTTAATTCTTGTTTGAAAGAATGCATTCAACTATCCTGCACTTTTAAAGTTCATCCTTCTATTTTGAAAATGAAATCTTTATGAAGCTAATAAAAACATTGATCTAGTGAGGAATTAATAGAAACTTCAAAAATAGATAAAAATTTAGAAGTTAAAATTTTTAATTTTCAAACTGCCCGACTTACACATTTTTTAGTTTCTTAGGTATTTATACCTCTTTCCTACTGTTAGACAATAATTTGCTTTGTCGGACTGTTTAAAAAATTTTAGTCTCATATGAAGATTATATATTTACTTTGGATGCAAATATGTGTTACTCAAGGGTCTTTTCAAGAAATCTTTTAGAACCCATCATTTTCTCTGAAGTAAAATACCTGTTGTAGAAGAAGACTTTTATCAAGACTGCCAGAGGACGTGGAAAATTACTGACACTTATCATAGAAGCAGGAGCCTTTCACTTGTCAAAGAATGCCCAGAGGGAAAGGTGGCTGGTAATTACTACTTCACCTCTGAGGCACTGCCAGGTGGTTTGGGTTTATTGTCACCCCAGTCATAACTTGTTATTGCAAGAGTTGGGGGATAGGGAGAGATGTCTTTTTATAGGAACATTTGCACAGAAAGGAAAAATATTCTGGAAAGTATTATGTTGTATAGTTAATATAATTTGTAGCATTAATATACATTAAGAAATTCTATTTTCTGCAGTAGTAATTCTCAAATTTTTCTGGACTCAGCACTGCATTATACTTACAAAAGTTATTGAAAACCCCAACATTCTTTTGTTTATAAGGGTTATATGTACCGATATTTACCATATTAAATATTAAAACTCAGAATTAAATGCTTATTCATTTTAAATAACCATAATAAACTCATGGCACATATGACTATTTTTATATATGACTTATTTTATAAAAAATATATTGACCAAAAGAACTAGTGGAAATAATGACAGTTTTACATGTTAGCAAGTCACTTTAATGTCTTGTTTAGTAGGAGACAAAGGGATTCTCATCTGTATCTGCCTTCAGTCAATTTGCAATATGTTGTTTCAGTTGAAACAGATTAAGGAAATCTGACCTCACACAGGTATACTTGGCAAAGGGAAAAAACAGTCTTTTCAGATAAATTGTGGATTTTCTTTTAACAAATGATAGTTTTTTAAAGGTTAGTTGCAATGTGAATTGCAACTAACCAATGAACTTTTTGTTCTCTGTTACATTAAAATTCGTTGGTCTATCTTGCACTTTGTGTGAATTCTTTACCGATACTATGTGATATTGTAATAGAATGCATTGGTTATTGGAAAATGTTTGTTTCTTGAGAGTTACAGATCTTCCAAATGTTGAAACATTTCCTTTTATAATATCACATTTGTTAATATCACCACTGATGTCATCTAAAAAGTTTTTAAGTATTTGAGTAGTATCTACTACCATGAGGTAGTAGATACAAGTTTTCCCTAATCCCAATTTTTTCTTGAAAGTTTGAATTTTATCCTTTGCCACAAATACTGCTAGTTGTTTTCCTTGAAATGATAGGCTCACTCCATTCATTTTCTTTTTTTCTTTTTTTTTTTTTTGAGACGGAGTCTCGCTCTGTCGCCCAGGCTGGAGTGCAGTGGCGCAATCTTGGCTCACTGCAAGCTCCGCCTCCCGGGTTCACGCCATTCTCCTGCCTCAGCCTCTCCGAGTAGCTGGGACTACAGGCGCCCGCCACCACGCCCGGCTAATTTTTTTTTTTGTATTTTTAGTAGAGACGGGGTTTCACTGTGGTCTCGATCTCCTGACCTCGCGATCCGCCCGCCTCGGCCTCCCAAAGTGCTGGGATTACAAGCGTGAGCCGCCGCGCCCGGCCTCACTCCATTCATTTTCTAAAGAATGTCTGCCAGGTATCCAAGTCTGAATAACCATCGTTTGTCTGTCAGTCCTTCTGTCAAGTAAAAATGGAGTGTCGTGGACAAGGCCAATTCAGCTTACATACAACTCTAATAATGGCCGAGAAGCTTTTCCTCCAGCTATCTGTTGTGAATGGTACTTTATTGATATTGCTCATTTCATAATGCAGGATATTAAAATGATGCATACTGAGGGTTGGGATTTAATGAAATTAATGTTTACTGCTTTATCAAGGACATCCTTAAGTGAAACTGGCTTTTTTCGTTTTCCTGCTAATGCATGAAGGTGAAAGATGTAACGACTACTAGCAGTTTGGAGCTACTGCCTTGATTCCTGCTAAGGCACCAACAGTGTTACCCACTACAGCTTTTGTAACGTCGGTGCAAATGTTAACACAGTAATTACAGGATATTATTCAAAAAATTATTTAGTACTTTGAATATTTCAGCACCTCTTGTATATTGTTGCCAAAAATTCACAGAAAAGAAGATTTTTGATGATTTATTGTGCTGATAACAGACAAATACAGGCAAACTGGCAAGTCCATCTACATCTGGAGATTCACTCGTTTATAAAGCAAAAGTATGATTATTTCAGATAAGATATCAGGCCAGTCTTCATATTGCAGTCAAATCTCTTAATTGGACGAGTTACTCTGTCATTGCAAAGTGGCAGTGCTGTTATTTCCTTTACTAACTTTTCATCTAGTAAGCATTCTGCAATGTCAACAGTACAACTATCTCTCAGCTAGTATGTGTACTTCTCCAGCCAGGGGTGCATAACTAACCCTGTAAGATGCTTCAGTGGGTTTTTCATGTCTGGTTTGAAAAGATGTAATAAACACTGTTTGACTTTTAATGAGCTTATCATGTATAAATTTAAATATTCAATTCTCTTTTCTTCATACTGTGAGTGATTTGTCTCAATGAGACACTACAACTTAACTGGCACCATAAATATTATTTTAAAATGTTCCATTGCATAATGCACAAAAAGGTAAGTTATTAACATCCATAAAGTCAAAAGAAAGATGGCTTTCATCATAATTTCACTTCTTATTCATAATTTTACCCAGTTTCTTTAGAGTAGATTCTTCCCTTCCATGAGTCAAAAGACTGTCTGATATGTCAGTTTCACTTTTTTCAGCATCCTCAGATATAGACAGATAGTGCAGTTATAGGTTGAGAAGGTAAGCCTTCTTTTTTTTTTTTTTTCAAGACGGAGTCTTGCTCTGTAGCCCAGGCTGGAGTGCAATGGCACGATCTTGGCTCGATGCAACCTCCGCCTCCCGGGTTCAAGTGATTCTCCTGCTTCAGCCTCCCAAGTAGCTGGGATTACAGGCATGCACCACCACACCCAGCTAATTTTTGTATTTCTAGTAGAGATAGGATTTCACCATGTTGGCCAGGCTGGTGAGAAGGTAAGCCTTCTAATCCCATTTTGACAATTCATCCCTAAATTACAAAAAAGTATTATAAATAAATTTTCTTTTAGAACAAGATAAAATATTATTAAAGTGTAAAATGAGTTTCAATTAAAATTAAAATTTGTTTTTATTTGAAAACTTAAAAATATTGCTGTGAAACAAAGGAATAAGTAGTACCTACTCCTTTTGTGCTTCTGTGTAGGTTGCAAGGGAAACTTTGGGGTTCAAAGTAAGAATTTATTGAACAACAATGAGGGTACAGAGATTACAGCAGGAATAATCAAAGACAGCTATTAATAGTAAGAGCACAGTAAAAGTACTGAGAACAAACTGAGTTAATCTCTGAAAATGCACTGCTTCATACCATAAACCTCTGCCGCAGAGCTACATCACAATGGAATACACAGCACACATTCCATTAGCTGTCAGAGTGATGAAGTAGGCACACATCATGTAGTCTCTGGAAAATTCCACTGACACTCAGAGACTGAGAGAGATAAAGGCAAATAATGTTTTAGTTTTACTCTAAGTAGAGTCAAGGACACACTGACAGTCTCCAAGGGACCTCCTGGAGTCCCCAGGCCACACTAAAAGAACCATGCACTGTTCTAGATATTGGAACCCACCATCATGGTGTTTTAAAAGTCACCTCTGAAATTCGCTGTGCATTCTTGACATTTTGCAACCCTGAAGCAGGAGTGATCATCGCGTGTCAAGGTCCTCCTTATCCAGGACATATTCTGTATCTTCTTGTAAAGTTAATTCTGAGATCTTTTGTCATTTCATATAAATAAAGTCAGGAGTCAGGAAGCAGGAGAATGGTGGACACTTTTATTACATGAAATAATTTGACTAATTCATTCGCTGATTTTTTAAGTTAGAGAAATGTGTGCTTTTGGCTTAAGGCTAGGCTTTGTTAGTATAAAATCTTATCGTATAAACTTGATCCAATTTATGGCTGGCAAGAATAAAGATTTTGATAAAAATGTCAAAGCTTCTCTATCTGGAGTCTTGCTGCCCATGCTTAACTGGGGGAAAACCTGGCTAGGCTGTCACCAGGATGGAGCCTCTGCTTCCTCTCCAGAGCCCAATAGCACAGAGTGCGTGATCCTGCCGCATCTACTTCCATTAGAACACCACGTACGTCTCCAGTCAAGAAACCAGAGCGTGCTCAAACATTGAGTTTAATGTGTAATTAGGATTAAATTACCCATTAAACAAAGTGATTTTATGGTAATGTGTTATTAAGATTGCAAAGTTGTTAAGTTATAACATTTGATTCTAAGATGCATGTTTGGCTACCTTTTAACAACACTGAAATGAGAATGTGTTTTTCAAAGAGCATTTTTTTCTATTTTTTTTAAATAGCATGTTTTTGTTTTAATTTAGAAATGTTATTTTCAAATTGTCTTTTTTGATGTTATCACAAATGCCTATTTCATGTGGAAGACTACAGTAGCTCCTCAGTGGTTTCTATATTTCTCTTTTAAAAGAGAAATAACAGATGCTAGCAATAATTTATATGTGTATATTCCTGAAATATGCATTTCCACATTATGTAATAGGAAAATTAACATTAAACTACTGAATGTAGTTTTTCAAAAAGGTCTGCTTCTTTTTTAAAAAAAACTATTTTGCTTATGTTTAAATTCGATATTCATCATTTAATTCTGTTCATTGTAGGTTTATTTTAGGACAGTGGAACTTATAGAAGAGCCCATAAAAGGGTCTCCTGGTTTGAGTTTCTATTTCAAAATTAATGGATTTCCCATATTTCTAAAAGGCTCAAACTGGATCCCAGCAGATTCATTCCAGGACCGAGTAACCTCTGAGTTGTAAGTTATTGGTCTTTCTTTTCTTGTTCGTCTTTTAATTAGCAGTCCCGCAAAGCTTGAGGTTTACTCATTTTTACTTTCTTTAGTCTCTGGGCAAGGAACTAGAGGTAGTATAGAATTCTAGATGTTGGACACTTTAGAATGGACAGGATTTTAAAAATCATATATTCCATTCTCCTGGGTTACAGGTAGTCTTACAGCTAAACTATTTGAGACTGTTGAAACCATTCGATTTTTAGAAAACGATTATGTTTACTCTGGAGAAATAAGAAAATGCCTAATTTATATTTTGAATAGTCCCTGAAAAAAATATTAAATTCAACTATTTTCAGC
Organism: Symphalangus syndactylus; assembly: GCF_028878055.3. Classification (NCBI taxonomy): domain Eukaryota; kingdom Metazoa; phylum Chordata; class Mammalia; order Primates; family Hylobatidae; genus Symphalangus; species Symphalangus syndactylus. The sequence continues at coordinate 35,617,687 of NC_072432.2, forward strand.
TTTTCAAATGATACCTTAAATGTTTTTGAGCATGGTTTTGAAAGACAAGAACACTTATTTACCTTTCTTTTTTTTTTTTTGAGACGGAATCTCTCTCTGTTGCCCAGGCTGGAGTGCAGTGGCGCAATCTCAGCTCACTGCAACCTCTGCCTCCCAGGCTCAAGCAATTCTCCTGCCTCAGCCTCCAAAGTAGCTGGGATTGCAGGCGCAGGCCACTACCGCCCAGCTAATTTTTGTATTTTTAGTAGAGACGGGGTTTCACTACGTGGGCCAGGCTGGTCTTGAACTCCTGACCTCAAATGATCCACCCGCCTTGGCCTCCAAAAGTGCTGGGATTACAGGCATAAGCCACCGGGCCCAGCCCCATATTTACCTTTCTATGCTAAGGTATTTGCATATTCTTTTACTTTTATCTTAACAAAAGAACTAAACAAAATCTTGTGTGTTGTGGAGGTGCTGTTGTGGGAGGGTGGGGAGGAAACTGGGAGCTGTTGGTCAGAGGATACAATGTAGCAGATATGCAAGAGAACAAGTCCAGAGATCTGATGTGCACTAGGAATATAGATTAAAAAAAATTGTGCTGTTTATAGGATTCATGCTAAATGAGTAGATTGTAGCTACTTTTGCAAAGAGTGGATAACTATGTAGGACAGTAGTCCCAAACCTTTTTGGCGCCAATAGCCAGTTTCATAGAAGATAGTTTTTCTACAGATTGAAGGTGGGGGATGTGGGGGCTAGTTTTGGAATGAAACTGTTCTACCTCAGATCATCAGGAATTAGGTTCTCATAAGGAGCATGCAACCTGTATTCTTCGCATGCACAGTTCACAATAGGGTTCCTGCTCCTATGAGAATAATGCTGCTGCTAATCTGACAGGAGGTCAGGTAGTAGTGCTTGCTCACCTGCTGCTTACTTCCTGCTGTGCCGCCTGATCCATGGTCCAGTCCGTGGCCTGGGGGTTGGGACTCCTGTTGTAGGATGGTAAATACGTTAGTTGGTTTCACTATAGTAACCTTTTAACTGTCTGCATATATGTCCCATAACATCATGTCATATACCTTAAATATACACAATACAATTTATTTAAAAACAAAATATAATCTTAAACGTTCTAGATCTAGGAAAAAAAAATAAAAATGTTTTTCCGAGACTGAAGGAATAGAACTCTGGAAGAAAATAATATTTCCTAATTGGATCTGTAAACTTACATCTTTGTGATGCTGAAAATAAACTTTATGAAATGAAAATAAACACATTTAAACTTATTTATTATCTAAAATAACATTTTAGCATATTTACAAATGTATAAATGTGCATTGCAGTATATTATTTGATGTTTAGAATGTAAATGTCATCAGTAACTAAACCCTGATTTTTTCCAAAAGTTGTAGTAATTTCCTTTTAATTTAAAATGTGTATATTATTTTAGATTTCATAAGAAAATGAAATTCTTCTCCAGACACAGCCATGGGATAATTGGCTCTATCTTTTCCTTTTCAAATGCTCCTTTCCCCTCCCAGCTGGGGCTGGGTTGGCTGTGGTCCTTCAGCCCAGCTGGGCCAACTGGTAAGCTTGCCGTGGTGCCTGTACTGAGCCCACAGTGCTTTGGGTCTGCCCAGCCTGTTATTTGGCTTGAGCAGTGTTCTGGGGATGGAGGGAAGGCACATGCTCTCAAGCTGCCTGTAAGTTTGTAGATTTTCCTGAGGGTAATGTGAATAGGAATTGGAAAAAGTAGAAAGGAAATTTACTAGAGAAAGAAATACTGGGCTGGAGGAATTATATAAAAGGAGATAGGGGTGCTAGGCACTAATACTCAAGTATTGATTTTGTTTTATAGTTTGGAGGGTTTGTATAAAATTAGTGCATACTTTCCAAGGCTTACAACTGTATTTTTTATAGGAATAAATATGAAACATAAATTTAATTTTAAAAAGAGTATAATAATGTTACTGAAAATTTAATAGGTAAAGATATCACCCATACTTTTTCTGTTTATTTATTTTATGTGGTTATAGTTAATGTGTATATAATTTTATCTTACTTTCTTTAATTTACATTATAACCAAACCATCATGATTTTAGAGTACATTTTTCTAACAGAGATTAGAAATGTGTTTATCTGTCACAATCTGTTTTTTTTTTTCCAAATTATGATTTGTTTATAAAATGTCTTCTACAGGTTACGGCTCCTTTTACAGTCTGTTGTGGATGCTAACATGAATACTCTTCGGGTTTGGGGAGGAGGAATTTATGAGCAGGATGAATTCTACGAACTCTGTGATGAACTAGGAATAATGGTGAGAAGTTGATAGCATTTTATATATTGATAAGTTACTATATCCTCAGTTTGACTGCCAATGTTCTGAATGATGCAGTTGCCCCAGTCTCAGAGCTAGGAATGATATTCCATTTGGGGCTATAGGAATAAATGGCATCTTGTAAACCCAGAGACATAGTTGATAGCAACTACCATAATTATTTATTTTTAAATGATAGATATCCTGTAAATTATTTATATCCCGGTATACATATACCTCCTTTTAAAATAATTTTCTTCGTGATATTTAGGTGTGCATATAAAAGAAAACAAAATATTTAAAACACTTAAAGGAGATCTGACAAAACCTAAAGAGAAGAAAAGTAATAAAATTAAGTAAAGAAAAGGTGTGTTTCATATTGTTTTTCTAAATTTTTTCTAATTTTTTATTTTTAATATGTTAAAAATTAAAAATGTTGCCCAGGCTGGAGTGCAGTGGTGCAATCTCAGCTCACTGCACCCTCCTCCACCCCAGGTTCAAGCGATTCTCCTGCCTCAACCTCCGGAGCAGCTGGGATTACAGGCACGTGCTAAATTTTGTATTTTTAGTAAATTAGCATCCAGCTGATTTTTGTATTTTTAGTAGAGATGGGGTTTCACCATGTTGGCCAGGCTGGCCTTGAACTCCTGACCTCACGTGATCCACCTGCCTCGGCCTCCCAAAGTGGTGAGATTACAGGTGTGAGCCACTGTACCTGGCCCTAATATTGTTATTAAGTACTTTTAATGTGTTTTGCAATTGTGAGGATAAAGCAAAGCAAATATATTCTGTTAGTTCTATTATTACTGTTCTAAAATATAAAGAGTGCCACCAAAGACTAGGAATTATTCTAATAATGATAATGCTGATGGTCACTGTGACGATGACAATATTCTATAATATTCTCTGAGTGCCAGGCATTGTTCTAAGTGTTCTATGTATTTTATCTTCATGCCCGTTCAATGAGGTAGTCACTATTCTCTATCCCCATTTACAGATAAGGAAACTGACAGATGAAGAGGTTAAATATTTTACCCAAACTCTAACAGCTCATTTATGGTGGAATCAAATTCCGACTCAGACAGGCTGCTTTGGGGCTATGATCTTTTTTTTTTTTTTGAGATGGAGTCTGGCTCTGTTGCCTAAGCTGGAATGCATTGGTGCGATCTTGGTTCACTGCAGTCTTCACCTCCTGGGTTCAAGTGATTCTCCTGCCTCAGCCTCCCAAGTAGCTGGGATTACAGATGCGTGTCACCACGCCCGGCTAATTTTTATATTTCTTTTTTTTTTTTTTTTTGAGATGGAGTCTTGCTCTGTCGCCCAGGCTGGACTGCAGTGGCGCAATCTCGGCTCACTGCAAGCTCCGTCTCCCAGGTTTACGCCATTCTCCTGCCTCAGCCTCCCGAGTAGCTGGGACTACAGGTGCTCACCACCTCGCCCGGCTAATTTTTTGTACTTTTAGTAGAGACAGGGTTTCACCATGTTAGCCAGGATGGTCTCGATCTCCTGACCTCGTGATCCGCCCACCTTGGCCTCCCAAAGTTCTGAGATTACAGGCGTGAGCCACCACGCCCGGCCTAATTTTTGTATTTCTAGTAGAGACCGGGTTTCACCATTTGGCCAGGCTGGTTTCCAACTCTTGACCTCAGGTGATCCGCCCCACCCCCCTCAGCCTTCCAAAGTGCTGGGATTACAGGTGTGAGTCACTGCTCCCAGCAGGGGCTGTGTTCTTAACCATTGCGTCACACAGCCTCCTTAGGAAGGGACTTACATGGTTTCATTACTAAAATGTGCATGTAGTAATCCTTTTGTCTATGAAAAGCTAATTCCTTTATAAATGAAGTATGATTCTTAACAGTCTGGTGCATCTCTTAATACCAAATGCCTGGTGAAAATTGGAATGAATTAGGAGTGACAAGGGGTTGGAGGGAAGCCTCATTCTGTGTCCCCTCCACATATTTTTTCTTTTTCAAATTCTTCCATCTTCCCTCTCTTCTATACCTGCCTAGGATTTTCTCTTCTCAGGTTTCTGTACACTTCTGTGCAGTTCTGGGAAGTCCTAATGTCTTTGATACCTTTCTTGGGTGCCATTATGCATAATGGTGCCCCAATGATCACACTCATCAGGCTAACTGGATTTTTCATTTGTGTGAAAGATAATGCCCAGAGCTCAGAATAAAGACTTACTTCTGTGTAATAAAACTTATGGAAGTGTTGCATTCCCTTTTATTTTATTTGCTAGGTATGGCAGGATTTTATGTTTGCCTGTGCCCTTTATCCAACTGATCAGGGCTTCCTGGATTCAGTGAAAGCAGAAGTTGCCTACCAGGTATGTTATTGCCCTTCCAAGAAGAAATAAAACACATAATATGTTTCAGTATTGCCTTTTGTTAAATCTTGCTTCATTTTGGTTTTTGTTCTCTACTAAATCCCATGAAAAATTACACAGCCAGGTAATTAACATCCTAGGTGATTCTACCCAGTGTCATGGCTTTACCATCATCTATTGGCTGATGACTCCCAGATTTATCCCCAGTCCTCATTTCTCCACTGAATTCCTCTTTCTTATATCCAACTGCCTACCTGGTGCCTCTGCTTGGAGGTTTAACAGGCATCTGAAATGTAACATGTACAAACTAAACTTATATTGCACCCCCTCCCCAATCTTGCTTCTTCTGAAGTTTTTTCCATCTCAGCAAACAGCAACACCACTGTTTGAATTGCTCAGGAGAAAATTTTAAATTTATTATTGATTCCTTGATTTATTTTGGATTCCACATACTGACATTTATATTTATATTCACAGATATATAAATGCAAGGAAGTGATTATATGCTTTCTCTGTCTACTGAAAAGATCTAGAAATAATGCCCAATGTTGTAGTTGAGTATTCTTACACTGAAGTAATCTTTCCTGTTAAGAGAAAAGCTTCTTAGAGAAATGGCTGACTCCAGGTCTGGCACAGGAAATATATTAAATGATCCTGGATATCTTCTTTTTACAAATGGCAATGGTGTTAATATAATATTATCAACTGATAATTTTAGCCACAGATCTGAGGTTTATGAGCTGTGTGCTGAATATACTTATTTTTCCAGCAAGGTCTGTTTAGGGGATGATCATGCTTTGAAACACAGATTGCATTATATTTCCTCTCCCCTAAATATTAAGTGCATGGCATGGGTTTCCATGTAGAATCAGAGTGGAATGCTTGTCAATACAAGAAAATTCTAAATCATGATGTACTCCCAAAATACAGTTTAGGAACCAACTCGTGAGTGTATCATATGCTAGTAAAATACTACTGAAACATCGGACTGATTCATTAGCATCCATTAGAAATGATCACTGCACCAGGAGATCACGCCTACCTTGTAAAGAGTTTGCAAGACTGTGGAGACATATTGAGTTTTTATAGTGCTCTGCAACACGTTAAAGAAGAAAACAAATCCATTTTCTCGGTAACCTCAGGTAAAGCTACAATGTGGATAATTATCGACTCCGATTTCAATTTCTCATGTCCAACTGTCTGCCAGATTTTTTGAAATGTTGATATATAAAGAACAAATATTTTGATATTTCTTCTTGAATGGTGAGTCTGCCACCTTAGGGAGGTCACTTTACCTCTTCAGCCTCAATTTCTGTATCTATAACTCTAGTATGATGTCACTCCTCATGAAACTGTTTCAAAGATTAAATAGGATAATACATGTAAGGCATGCAGTTCAAAAGAAATAACAAATAATACCAGCTGTCCCACTAACTCAGCATGTCTTCAAAGTACATCTATTATCTTTTACCCAATGCACTCTTTCAAGATTTTTCTTTTTAGCAGGAAATATGAAAGTCATTGATACTTTCTTCTTTCTCACCTCCCACATCCATCTGGTTTTAAGTTGAGACAATTTTTTGATACCAGTGTTACTAGCATTTGTATTTACTTTCTCACCCCCGTACTTACTACTCTAATTCAAATCCTATTTTTCCCTCTCCTCAGTCATTGCATTTGTTTTCTGATTGGACTCCCTAGCATTGTTCTCTTTCAATGTGTGCATACTCAACAGAGCTGCCAAAGTCATCTTCCACTGACACATTTTAAGTCATACCACATTCCTGCTCAGAACCCTGATCCTGGAATATCTCAACATGCAGATAACAAGGAAGCTATCGAAGTTATGTCAAAAGGATTTTGAGAGACTCTGAGCAACCAAAAGGGGACAATTTGAGATTCAATAAGGATAAGGATGTCAATGAATTGAATCCATCAAGTGTGTTAAAATCTAGAGTTCATATTATAGTGTCTGCAGATGTATATTTTGTGAAAAACCATTCCTTGCAGAAATGCAAGGAAGCGATTTCTATTGCACTATAATACTCTAGATAGTGGTTACTTTTGGAAGGAGGAAGGGGCTGTGATTAGGAAGAGGCACATGGATGGCTTCTGGCGTGGCTGCACTGGGTGGTGGCTACAAGGGTGATTGCCTTATAATAATTAACTGTGTCATAATTTGTTTTCTGTAACTGTGTTTCATTTTAAAATAAAAGGTTTAAAAAGTACAATCGAACTCCTTCCCTAGCCAACAGCTCCCCTGAGGTGGCTTCTTGACCTCTGGATAAGGTATAAGATCCTCTTATGCGGGACTCCGGCCAGCTGGTATCTGCACCTGTTCAGGCACCATCTCCATCTTGCTGTCTGTGTCCTGGAACATCTTCCCCATCCACTGCCCTTATGGGCCACCTCCTTTGTTCTCTTTTGGCCCCTCTTACCTTAAGCGTGGGAAAAACCTTTTGCCTTTTGAGACACACATCACACTTTGAATTACTTGTTCAAGGATTTGAGACCTCTGCAAGATTGTCATCCCCCTGAGGCCTAGGACTCATTCCCCTCTGCGTCCCCACTCTATGGATTATTCACAAAGTGGATAGATGAATGGATGAATGAATAACTTTAAACATATTAATTATAGTTACACAGGTTGCAAGCATTTCAGTTTTATTTTTAGTTTTCTTTCATATAAATAATTAAAATATAACATCTATGTATCTTCAGTTCTTTGGTGCATTATTAAAGATAAGGAGAGCCATTTCATGCAGAGTTTGTTAAAATTTTAAAGTAAAGCTTACCATAAAACTCTAAGTCAGCTTGAGGGTTGTGTGTAACACGGTGCCACTGAAGCTTTTTCCCCCTTCAGGATTTATATTTGTATTTTCATCAGTGGCATAAATATGTCAGTCACAGTTGGTAGCAGCTGTCCCTTTCTTGGGCATGTACAAAGACAAAAAAAGAAAATAGTGTTTATATGGCTGGCTGAGAAAAACACAAGACTTAATTTTTAAAAAAATGAAATATATCTCTTTAATACGCCTTTAGTGCATCTCTATTTCATCTATGTGAGTTTCTGAGCTTCTTGAATGGAGAACACATTGACAGCATCAGTTGGGGGCCATCAGTGTAATCATGCATCACAGCGAAAGTGAACCTATAAATATCAATGAGGTAACATTGCCAAAACATGTTCCAAAAGAATTTTTCTTGACCATTGACTCACTCTGCCATTCTCAGAGGAATTTAATTGCTCTCTACTGGGGCACATGTCCTAGTGTGTTAGAAGAAGCGACATGTCTGAGTTTGTCCAGTGCAAACATAACACAGGTGGATCCTTTTGCCTTTATGTAGGGCCAGCCCAAATGAGCTCAGTTTATGCAGGCCTCATGTGGCACGGTTTTCAGGTAGATTCTCTAATTTTCCCTTTTATATTTAGATATATTCAGTAACTCAATGTTAGTTGATTTCTCAGGACATGACATTGATAGTTATTTCAGGAGACATCACCCTGATTGCCCTAATCTGTTTTCCTTTAGAGTATTCCATATTTGTCTTTAACTGCCAGCATACCTCTAGTACTCGCTTGCTTTGTAAAACCTCTAGTTTCCCTTCTGGTTTTCTGATCTCAGTGAGGACTGCATAGGAACCTCCGTCCTTCTTTCAGTGGTAGTGTTTGCTTTGCCTCCTTTGTTTCTTCACACGGAGCTCCAATTTGTCCAATTTGCTCTTAAGAACCAATTCCCAAAATATAATGTCTCCTGCCTTTTGTATTTCCTGAAAGTTTTCTTTGTGGAAATCCACAGAGTGAAGAGTTTATTTATTCCCTTTTTCTTTCTCTTTCTAAAAAAGGGATTATATTATCTTCAGTTTTTATATAGCAGAGAAGAGAAACCCTATGTATCAGTGTTTATAAAATCTAGTTAAAAAGAATCTCAGAGATTTCTTAAAATATATTCCTGCAGCTAACATGACTAGCCATTTTCAAATTAGGTTTTTGGCACATAAGAATTTATGTGCAGAAATGCAAGGGCTCTAATTTTATGAGTAATTATAGCTCTGAGTTTTTTATGTTAACTCTTTGAAAATCATTTTATGTTTTCTTAATTTTCAGATCAAGAGACTGAAATCTCATCCTTCTATCATCATATGGAGTGGCAATAATGAAAATGAGGAGGCGCTGATGATGAATTGGTATCATATCAGTTTCACTGACCGGCCAATCTACATCAAGGACTATGTGACACTCTATGTGAAAAACATCAGAGAGCTCGTATTGGCAGTAAGTAATGATTTTTAATGCAGTAGAATTTAAGAATGTATCTTTAGGGTCGGGCGCGGTGGCTCACGCCTGTAATCCCAGCACTTTGGGAGGCCGAGGCAGGCAGATCACGAGGTCAGGAGATCGAGACCATGGTGAAACCCCATCTCCACTAAAAATACAAAAAAAATAGCTGGGTGGGGTGGCGGGTGCTTGTAGTCCCAGCTGCTCGGGAGGCTGAGGCAGGAGAATGGCGTGAATCCAGAAGGCGGAGCTTGCAGTGAGCCGAGATCGGGCCACTGCACTCCAGCCTGGGCGACAGAGCAAGACTCCGCCTCAAAAAAAAAAAATGTATCTTTAAAATGGATAAGTTTGAATACTGATATAGTATGTTTTATGAACCTTTTTAGGGCTGTCTTCAACAGTATCGTTTGAATACATAATATCCCATTGTAGTGCAGCAGCAGATGAAAGGATTCCTGGGCTGTGGACTTCTGGGAGGATTAACTTCTCTGTGCAGCTCTCCACACATACACCAATGCAGTGCTTGCAATGCTAGGTTGTCACATAGTCCTTGGAGTCCATCCGTGGATCCCAAAAAGTTTAGAATCGCTAGATTAGATGATTATTGATATGCCACTTCTAAAATTCTGTAATTGTATATGTTAAAGTAGAATTTGGTATATATCACATATGAATATCCTGGTATGTGATTTAAGGGACAAAGAGAGATGAGAGAGCTGGTCTCCAACCCCACTGTATGGCCCTTGCTCTATAGTGGTTCTCTTTGCACCACTATTTGTCTAATTGGCATATTATACAGACATATGTTAATATAAATTGGCCTTTTTGTGAGAAAAAGCAGCATTTTTTTCAGTAATGCCTTCAAAAGTTTTAACTTTTGAAAAACTTTAACACGTGATTTAGTAATCTGGTTGTCTTTACACTTTTGTGTCTGTAAATAGGTGTTTTAAATATCTGGGTATATCCAGAAGCAATTTGAAAAGGCATCTATTTTTTAAAATAGTATGTGATATTAGCACTTAAACATGCCCAGTTTATGGCACTATTCCATTTATAGAAGAAACTTCATTGAGAATTCATGAAAAACATAGGTTCAAATTTATAGTTTACTTGATATACTAAGTCATGTGTCATGAAGAATTTTTCTATTCAGAAAATGTGATGATACAAATTTTAAATAATATTTACAGAACGCTTATTTATAATCTTTTTATTCACAATATTGGTATTATGTTTTTCATGTTTGATGGATTTATAGTTTCTGAGGATTTTCATTTTATAGCATAGTGGTTAAGTACGCAGGCTTTGAAATCCTGGCTGGGCCACTTCCTGTCTATGTAATCTTGGGCAAGTTACTTAATCTTCCTTTTCCTATCTATAAAATTAGGTTAAAAATAGGAGCTAACTGTTAAGAGTTGTTATGTGGACTAAGTGAGATAATGGATGGAAGGCACATGACTCAGTCTGACACATAGTAACTTTTTTTTTTTTTAAGTTAAAATATTTCTTTGGGAGAGGGGACACTACATTCCTGCTTAATGAAAAGAAATATTTTTACAGTCCAGAGCTCTTTTATTTTTTAAACACCTGTTATGCCATGCATTCATAGGGAACAGGTTCTGGAAGCTCAGGCTCTGTTCCATTGGTTCTCACAGTGCACTTCTCTGGGTGGAGCCAGCTGTGCTTCCATTGAACTCAGCCTCCTTTCTCTTTGGCTTCCTTCTTTTTCTTTTCCTTTCTTTCCTTCTTGAGTTTTGGGGAGCTATCTTGGCTCCTAGAGTGCTTAATATGCTCAACACATTAATTCTCTTGGCAACAATTTTGCACTTGTTTGTTTACAACAGTGCCAACAGCCTGCTAGTTAACACAGTAGACTCCTCTGGTTTTCCCATGTTAACGTGTGTGGGGCATTCCCTTTTGAACCAGATGCATTCCCCTGATGTCTACATCACCTTTCTTGCAGATTCACATGTATATGGCCAAAGGAACAACTCCATATTTTCTAAAAGACCTAGAGAATATCAGGTGCCTCTCCTCTTTCCCTTTGTGTGTCATCATTGTGGTGAATTACTGGAAGATGGTGGTTCACAGTACCTTTTTCTTTTGTTTTTGAGACGGAGTCTCGTCTGTCACCAGGCTGGAGTGCAGTGGCATGGTCTCGGCTCACTGCAAGCTCCGCCTCCCAGGTTCAAGCAATTCTCCGGCCTCAGCCTCCCGAGTAGCTGGGATTACAGGCATGTGCCTCCACGCCCAGCTAATTTTTGTATTTTTCATAGAGATGGGGTTTCACCACGTTGGCCAGGATGGTCTCGATCTCCTGACCTCCTGCTCCACCCACCTCAGCCTCCCAAAGTGCTGAGATTACAGGTGTAAGCCACCACGCCTGGCCCACAGTAACCTTTTAATTAAAACTAGCCATCATTATCATCATCCTTGTTGGTTTTGTTCAACAAGGTAGGTCTTCAGATACTTACACATTTTGATCATTAATTTTAACACTACATTCTTAAGCTTTAAAAAATTAGCTTATTTGTGCCATTTCTTTTTCACCTCTGAAATGGAGATATGCCTTTCTCTTTAGGGACTTATTTATCTTAAAACGAGCTATGGGCAATAACTGATGTTTGTAAATTTTTTCAAAGATGAACAGTATTAAAAGCTGCATAATCACTACTGCTTTTAATTTCCATCAAAGTATTAGGCATCATAAAAAGGGAAAGTACCATAAATTGATTCATCTACAAATTGGCTGTAATGATTGGTTTCCTGCTACACATGCTTTCTTTTTATGGCCATTCTCTTGGATCACCTTATGGTATTTCCTTGTCCAACTAAGGGTTTAAGGTCATGGCTTAGAAAGATGTCATCTGTGAGATTTGCAACAAATAACCACACCTCAAGAATAAAGGATTTATCAGTGGAAGGAAATTATAATGCATCATCAAAGTCAGATATTTTTAGGTAGAGAGTTGTTTGTAATTTTACTGCATGGCTCAGCTTGCCAAATTTCTCAAGAATCTCAAGGAATGAAGGGAAATCTCTCAAGCTTGATCAATCAAGGCCAGTTGACTGGCCTTCTTCTTCAATGTTCTTCAAAGCCATTGTAGCAAAAATATTTTTAAACATTTAATATCACCTATAATTTCATCATACTTTTTAATATTTTTAACTTCACCCAACATCTACTGAGTACCTATTACCAGGAGCAAAGCCTCGTTCCCGATGCTGTGGGGGACACTCTTATCTTTGTGGAGCTTACAGTCTGCTGTCAAAGGGAAACATGGAAAAAATTATCAGACTTTGGGCAGTTTAAAAAAGTGCTATAAAAAACGTAGCTTCAAAATGCTGGGAACTATGTGGCAGAGCCATTAATTTGAACTGAAAGAATCTGAAAAGGCTTTCAAGTAAAAGGTTACGTTCAAGCCAAACCTTACAGGTGGAGAATTTTGAGGCAAAGCGTTGTCTAGTAGTACTTTAGGTCATGAAAACAATGTAAATAAAGGTAAAAAGATGTGAAAGTAGGTGGTATGTATAATGAGCAGCAAGTAGTGCCTGGTGCCTAAGAGCAAGGGACTCCTGGATTACTGTGGGAGAATGGAAGGTAGTAAAGACTGGAAGCAGATCATAGAGGGACTTTAAATCATATTATGGAGTTGAGCTTATTCAGTAGACGGTGGGAAGCTAGTGGACATTTTGGGGGAGAGGAGGAACTTTATCTGGTCCATGTTTATGGAAGATTACTAGCAAAGATTAGGGAGGTGAGAGGTTCTAGACAAGGAAACCGGTTATAATAACTAAGAACTCCAAGTTACCGAGATGCCAGGCATCAATATGTTAATTATAATTATTATATTAATTAATGTTATTATATATTAATATATTAAATTAAAGCTGGATGTGGTGGCTTACACCTGTAATCCCAGTGACTTGGGAGCTGAGGCAGGGGGAACATTTGAGGCCAGGAGTTTGAGACCAGCCTGGGTGATGTAGCCAGACCCTGTCTCCAAAAAAATTTTAAAAATTCTCTGGGCATAGTGGCGTGTGCCAGTAGTCCTAGCTACTTGGGAGGCTGAGGCAGGAGGCTTATTTTGAGCCCAGAAGGTCGAGGCTGCAGTGAGCTATGATCATGCCACTGCACTCCAGTCTGGGCAACATTCTGTCTTTTAACAATTTTTTTAAATTTTAAAAAACAAATTTTTAAAAAATTAATTATATAAGTGCTTTGTATAATTTATTTACTTAATTTTTAGAAGCTCCCTGGAGTGTAGGCGATATATTTATTTTAGAGTCATCAAGTCCCCAACGTCATGGAGGTCATAGGTAGTGGAGTCCAGTGGTGTGGGATTGGAAATTTGGTGATGGAAAAAAATATCTGAATGTAGAGTTGCTACTACTCAGAGTGACTGAATGTGGGAAGTAAGAGAGGGAGAAATTGAAGATGACTCCAATCTGGGTACCATTCAGCAAGAAAGGGAGTATAGTCAGATAAGTTTGGAATTAGTAAATAAGGAATTCTGCTTTAAAAGGTTGGATTTGCGTTGTTGGCAAGACAACACAGGTGGAAATGTGGAGCTGGTTATCAGGAATGTGTGGTAGTGAACATGAGGTCAAGTGTGCAGGTGTGGCTAGGAGTAATCAGAACATCCATGTGAGGGGAAGCCATGGGACAGGGTATAGAACAAGGAGAAGCCTGAGAGAGTGGTAGAGTGTCCATCTGGGGATGGAGTGGGTAGCTGGAGAAGGAAGAATCAGGAAGGTTGGGGGAAACTGGAATGTGGAAGAATTGTGAACAAACAGCCAGGAGTGGAGAGAGCTTCAGAAATAATAGGTGGTAAATAGGGTCATTTATTGCACACCCGAGAGGGAATAAGTGGGGACAGAAAGAACTGCTTTATTTAGTAAGTAGAAGTTCATGGGTAATTTTTGAAAAACATTTCAGTGGAGTGAAATGTTCAGGAATTGAATGTCACGGGTTTAGGAATGAGAGGATGGTAAAGAAATCTGATGGACTGCAAGGGATCCAAGGGACTTTTTATTAGAATAAAGGAAGTCCTAAGGAAGCTAAGGGAAAAGGGCAGTAGAGGGAGATTAAGAAAAAAAAGGAGTGGAAGATAGTTTGTTGGCTGTAACACCAAAGCAAACTAGAAAGATGACCAGAACACAGAGAGTCTGGCAAAGGAAAGGGTTAAGGATCTTTTTTTTTTAATGACGGAAGAGAAACAAGAAATATGAATGGATATACCAAGAAAAAGTGAAACCTAATGGTGAAAAGTTGAGAAAATTGTTTCCTGAAAGTCTATCTCTCAGGGAAGCCTTACTGGCCTTCTGCAATATGTTTTACATTCCCAAAGAGCCTTGCACTTTTCCTTCAAAATATTCATCATATTTATAATTACTTGTTCAGTATCTGGTTTGAGCACTAGATTGCCATCTGCTCTTCCAAGAGGGTCACCATGGCTGTCTGCTGAACCTCCAGCACATAGAAAGAACTGCATGCCTGGCTCATAGGAAATACTCAAAAGAGATTTGATGTATAAGTACTTGACAGAGTCATAGATTCTTTCTCTCTCTCTCTCTGTCTCTCTCTCTCTCTCTCTTTCCCTCCCTCTGCAGTGTGGAAAAATGCCAGAGACACAATAGACTTGACGAATACGTGCTAAATGAATGAATCTTCTCAGTGAAATAGGAAGTAGTCTCATCTACTGAGATGATAACTATATTTTGAGTTCTCACAGTGTGCTAGGCATTCTGTTAAGTACTTACATGCTAGATGTTGTAACAGGTAAGCCACAGTATTTCAGTGGTTTACATAATAAAAGTTTATTTCTTCCTCACTGACGCTATGAAAGGGCTGCTCCTGATTGACAGGAAGCTCCTCTTTCAGAGATATAGACAGCTTATTCCAGCTGCACCATCTCTTGCACCCTCACCTGCAAATGGGGGAAGAGGATGAGAATGAGGCACATGGCCCCGTACGGGCTAGGAAGCCACTTCCTAGGGATGGCTCTATATTACAGAAACGAGAACGTGAATTGGTGGACACCTAGCCATTACTTTCACATAAGGGTTATTTACTATTTATAATACCTGTAAAGGAGGTACTGTTATTATCCTCATTTTACAGATAAATCTACCAAGGCTTAGACCTGTCACAAATAATAAGGTTCAGATTTGAGATTTAAAGTCAGGTTCGGGTCCATCTGACTCGGTAGCTTCTGTTCTTACCTGTTAGACCTGTGGTTCTCAAGTGATGGTGATTTTGCCCCCATGGAACATTTGGCAGTGCCTGTAGACATTTTTCAAGATTGGGGGAGGGGTACTGACATCTATTTGGTAGAGGCCAGGGATGCTACTAAGTATCCTACAATGCATAAGACACCCCCACCCCCAGCCAACCCCAACAAAAACGTATCCAGCTCAAAATGTCAATAGTGTCAAAGTTAAGAAACTCTGGACTAGACTGTACACCACCCATGATGGATGAGAGTGGAGGCAAAACATGATTGAAAAGATTAAGAACAGCTGCTGTGAGGGATGAGCTAAGTGTTACTTATGAAAAGATATAAAGGATTGGCGAAGAGCAGAGAGGTGCTGGTGGTTGTTGAATAGGGAAGAAGGTAAGTGGTCCTATTAATTTTCTATCAGCTACTTGGCATTTCAGGGACTTGTTAGTGTTTTTAAAGAAGTAAATGATATATACTTTACGGGATGAATATATTATCCTTGAATTCATTTTATTTCTGAACTCAGGGAGACAAGAGTCGTCCTTTTATTACATCCAGTCCTACAAATGGGGCTGAAACTGTTGCAGAAGGCTGGGTCTCTCAAAACCCTAATAGCAATTATTTTGGTGATGTACATTTTTATGACTATATCAGTGATTGCTGGAACTGGAAAGTTTTCCCAAAAGCTCGATTTGCATCTGAATATGGATATCAGTCCTGGCCATCCTTCAGTACATTAGAAAAGGTAAGTCATCATTTGATTTTCTAATGTTTCAAAATGATAGACTGTGGGCATGTGTTTATTCTGATCACTGGTTCAGAAAATCATATGAAACCTACGTCTTATTTAAATGAAAGTTTGAGAAGAAGATGGAGGAAAATGAATTTTTTAAACCTTTGGGGATTACTTTTCTATATTGCTTTTACTGTGTTCCTTCAGGAGCACTGAAAGCACTGAATGGGACCCAGTGGTTGCTTAAGCCTGACTTATTATCACACATGGAAATAACTCTTACTTGCTACAATAACTCTTGCTTGTAAATCATATCCTGCAACTGTTTTACCATTTACAGATATTCAGAGCTGGATATTTCACTACAGGAAGAGGGTAAATGTGATAAATAAACCTTAGTCTAATGTTGTCATCTTACCTTTTCTCTCCTCTTTCTCTTCCTATTCCATTCCCACCGCCCCCCCAACTCCTCTCTCTCCCTCTTTTTCATCATGTTGTGTTTTATTTTCTGTATGGATTTTCACTCTCTGTTCCTAAAGATTCAGTTTCAGCATTGTGTGTGTTCTTCTTAAAATAACTTTATTGAGATATAATTCACTTGCCATACAGTGCACCCATTTAATGTGTACAATTAGTAGTCTTCAGTATATTCACAGAGATGTGCAGCCAACACCACAATTTAATTTTAGAACATTTTTATCACTCAAAAGAAACCCTGAACCCATTAGCAACCACTCCTTATTTTTCCCTATCCCTCCTGCCCAGTCTTAGGCACTACAAATTTACTTTCTGTGTCTATAGTTTTCCTTATTCTTCATATTTCATATAATTGGGATAATATAATGTGTGGTCTTTTGAGACTTATTCTTTGACTGTGTCTTCAGGGTTCATCCATGTTAACCATGTATTAGTATGTTCCTTTTTTTTTTTATTGCTGAATAACATTCTGTTGCATGGATATACTACATTTTGTTTATCTGTCTATCAGTTGATGGACATTTGTGTTGTCTCCTCTGTTTGGCTATTATGAATAATGCTGCTGGGAACATTTGTGTACATGTTTTGTGTGAATATATGTTTTCAGTTCTACTGAATATATATCTAGGAGTGGAATTGCTGGGTCATATGGTAGCTCTATCTTTAACATTCTAAGGAACTGTCAAATTGTTTTCTGTAGCGATTGCACCATTTCGCATTTCTACCAGCAAGGTATTAGGGTTCCAATTTCTCTACGTCCTTGCCAACACTTGTTATTTTCTTTTTTTCTTCACATTTCCCTGGGAATTTACATTTACAGGAAATTTGCATATCCTTGATGGCTAATCATGTTGAGCATTTTTTTTTCACATGCTTACTGGCCATTTGTATGTCTTCCTTTGAGAAATGTCTATTCAAATCCTTTAGCCATTTTGTTTTTTGAAATAGAGACAGGGTCTTGCTTTGTTGCCCAGGCTGGTGTGCAGTGGAGTGGTCATGGCTCACTGCAGATTTGACCTCTCAGGCTGAAGCAATCCTCCTGCCTCAGCATCCCCAAGAAGCTGGGACTACAAGCATGTGCCACCACACCCAGCGAATTTTTGTATTTTTTATAGAGACAGGGTTTCACCAAATCATCCAGGCTGGTCTGGAGCTCCTGAGCTCAAGTGATCTGCCAACCTCGGGCTCCCAAAGTACTGGGCTTACAGGTGTGAGCCACTATGCATGGCCTGGTAATTTTAAAATTATTTGTCTTTATTTTATTGAATTATGAAAACTTAAAAAATATATTCTGGCTATAAGATTTTATCAGGCATATGATTTGCAAATATTTTCTCCCAGTCTGTGGGTTGTCACTTTATTCACTTTCATGGTATCACTTACAGCACAAAAAATTTAAATTTTGATGACGTTTTACTTACCAATCTGTTCTTTTTGGTGTTGCATCTAAGAAATCATTGCCTCACCCCAAATGGCAAAGGTTTATTTCTGTGTTGTCTTCTAAGAATTTTATAGTTTTAGCTCTTGCATTCAAGTCTATGATCATTTTGGGTTATTTTTTATGTATGGTGGGAGGTAGGAGTTCAGGTTCATTCTTTTGCATGTGGATAGCCAGTTGTTCCAATAGCATACATTTAAAACACGATTCTTTCCCCCATTAAATTCTTTTGGCCCTGAAAATCAATTGACCATAAAAGTTAGGATTTATTTCTGAATTCTCAATTCTGTTCCAGTGGCATATTTCATGTCACTATGCACTGTCTTGATTACTATAGCTTTGTTTTGACATTAGGAAGTGTGAGTCCACCAATTTTGTTCTTTTTTTCAAGATTTTTTTTACTATCCTGGGTGCCTTGCATTTCCAAATGAGTCTTGGGATCTATTTGCCAATTTCTGCAGAAAAGCTAGCTGGGATTTTGATAGAGATTATGTTGAATCTGTTGATCAGTTTGTGAGTATTGCCATCTAGTAATATTAAATCTTCTGATGCATGAACATGGGATTGTCTTCTTTAATTTCTTTCAACGCTGTAGTTTTCAGTGTACCAGTCTTACACTTCTTTGGTTTACTTATTCCTAAGTGTTTTATTCTTCTTGATGCTATTGTAAATAAATTATTTTCTTAATTTCATTTTTAGATTGTTCATTGCTAATGTATAAAAATACAAATGATTTTTGTATATTGAGCTTAAATCCTACAAAGTGGCTCATCTCATTTATTAGCTCTAACAATATTTTGGAGGATATTCTTTAGCATTTTCTATATATAAGATCTTGTCATCTATAAATAGAGATATTAATAATATTACTTCTTCCTTTCCAATCTGGAAGCCCTTTATTTCATTTTCTTAATTTCCCTGGCTAGAACTTTTCATACAGTGTAGAAAATGAGTGGGGAGACGAGATATCCTTGAGTTGTTCTTTTTTCTTAGGGGGTACATTTCAATGTTTTACCATTTAGTGTTATATTGACAACAGGTTTTTAGTAGATGTCCTTTATAAGGTCAAGGAAGGTCCCTTTTATTTCTAGTTAGCTGAGTGCTTATATCATGAAAGAATGTTGCATTTTTAAGTGCTTTTTCTTCATCTATTGAAATGATTATGTGGTTTTGCTCCCCCTGCATCAGTTGTGTAAAGTAACCCAAAAAAAATTCTTTTAAGACAATTTCAAAATCTTTTTCAATTTCGCTACCTGAACACAACTATAATTTGCTTATACACATTGAAGTTATATTGTACTTTTAACTTTAATGATGTCATAACCTTAGCTCTACCTTTGTTTTTTTAAAATTAAAAAATTAATTAGCCAAAAATTGTGTATATTTATTGTGTACTACATGATGTTTTGAAACATATATACATTGTGAAATTCCACACCCCCTTTTTTAATTGCTCCCAAATTGTGGGGCTAATCTTTTGGGAATACTATTGTTCCAGAGTGAAGGAGGAGGAAGTTCAGTATCCTGACGCAGGTAGGAACACGTGTTGAGAATGGGAAGGAAGGAATGAAGGAAGCAAGAATATTTACTGAATAATTGCTGTGTACCACGTACTCATTCTTTAATTCGACAGTAATCTACCCACTCCACTTTGAGACCCAGGGGGAAATCAAAGTACTGCAAGAGGACACAGATAGAACTCCCACCCTGCAGTGCTTTGATTTCCTTTTGGGCCTCAGGCAAAGCGGAGTGGGTAGAGTATTGTCTAATAAAAGAATGAGTACCTGGTACACAAGCAATAATTCAGTAAATATTCTTGCTTCCTTCATTCCTTCCTTCCCATTCTCAACAATAAGTAGCTGGGTTCAAACTTACTCTCTGTCTCCAGAACTGATAGATTTTCTTTTCACCACACTTTAGAAAGATTAGTGTTAGAAATTGCTAAACCTTTTCCTTAAATCTATAATAATTTCTACTGGCATCCTTCAAATAATGGAATTACTTTTATCTCATATTTTTGTGAAATGCGTGATGACGTTCAGAGATAAACACTATATTTTAAAATAGAAAAAGTTGAGGATAAGTGCTGCTCATTATGAATCATTTGTTATCTCTTGATTTACTCATCTTTTTTTAAGCTACACTGCTTAGTTGAGAATTCGAATAGGTGATTGGGAAAATAAAAGAAACCAAAAGAACAACTAAATAAAACTTTGGCTCTTTTATTTAGAAGCTCTTTCATGTATTCAACAACTTGATTAAAACATATCTCTTTAATTTGGGATACATTGATTTTTCATAAAATATAATTTTAACATGTGATTATCAATATTGCACAGTGATTAAAAGTTTGGGCTTTGGAATAAACAGAACTGGATTGAATATGACAGCTGCCACTCATTATCTGTATCATCTTGGACAGGTTATTTAATCTTTCTGAATTTCAGTTTCCTCGTCTGTAAATTGGGGTTAATGGTAGTAAATACCGTGTGTGTGTGTGTGTGTGTGTGTGTGTGCATGTAGATATGCATATGTGCATGTGTTCATGAGTAAAGATTAAGTTAACTAATACATTGAAGCACTCAGCACTCTACCTGACACAGTGAGAGCCCATGAAATGTAAACTATTATTACCTTTAATATAGTCCATTTTAACCATATGATTTGTATGACAGTTTGATTTTCTTCAGATCCTTCTGGGTTTAATGAACTAGGGACTGGAGCTAGACTGCATTAGATTTGGATACTGAACAAGTTATTTAACCTTTCTGTGCCTAGTTTTCACATTTGTAAAATGGGGTGATAATAGTACCTACTCATAGAGTTTGTTTTGTTTTTTGTTTTGAGAGAGGGTCTAGCTGTGTCGCCCAGGCTGGAGTGCAGTGGCGTGATCACAGCTCACTGCAGCCTCAAACTCGTGGGCTCAAGCAATCATCCCACTTTAGCCTCCCAAGTAGCTGGGACTACAGGCATGTGCCACCACACCAGGCTAATTTTTTATTTTTATTTTTGTAGAGATGGAGTCTCACTATGTTGTCCAGGCTGGTCTTGAACTCCTGGGCTCAAGCAATCCTCCCACCTTAGCCTCTCAAAGTGCTGGGATTACAGGTGTGAAACACTGCATCCGGTCGGGTTTTTATGACTATTAAATAAGTTAATATTCTTTTTTTAAAAAAAGTTAATATTCTTAAAGTAATTAGAACTTTGCCTGGCCCTTTCCAGTTCTTTCTGGTAATATTATTATGGCTGAAATCTGAAAGATTTTCAAACCATAGTTATAAGAAGGTAGAAAGCCTCCCATATAACTAAAGATCAGGTTTACTGATTATGGGATAGATTCAAATTATTACAAATAAGAAGGCTGCATGGCCCAAAGGTATATTTCAGACTTTGAAAAGGAGGAAGGACACTCCAATGTGAAAGCTAAAAAAGTTGAGCTCGAAGAAGTAGAGTGGAATAGTGATTACTAGAGGGTGGAAGGGTTGTGGGGGAGGGGCAATA
This sequence comes from Symphalangus syndactylus, assembly GCF_028878055.3. NCBI lineage: Eukaryota > Metazoa > Chordata > Mammalia > Primates > Hylobatidae > Symphalangus > Symphalangus syndactylus. The sequence continues at coordinate 35,638,965 of NC_072432.2, forward strand.
GAGGTTGGTTAATTGATACAAAAGTATTCTAGCTAGATGGGAAGAATAAGTTCTAGTGTTCTATAGCACTTTGGGGTAACTATAGTTAATAATAATTTAGTGTGTATTTTCAAATAGCTAGAAGAGATAATTTTGAATGTTCCCAACACAAAGAAATGATGAATGTTTGAGGTGATGAATTTGCTTATTACCCTGATTTGATCCTTATACATTGTATACATGTATCAGATTATAACATGGTACCCCATAAATGTGTACACTTATTGTGTCAATTAAAAATAATAAACATAAATAAAATAAATTAAGAGGAGGAAGCATAGGAAGAAGACTATTGATAAAGGATGTGCATCTAAAATATTTATGAGGTGATTGTAAATGTGAATCTCTCTTTTAAATACATAATAGTAGTTAGCATTCTTTAATTCTGGTGGTGGCATTTTGGAAAAACATCTATAATTAGGAAAAACTTCCAAATTTAATATGGCTAGTGTACATTTCTTATATTTGGGTATGAATCAGTTCCTGAAGAATAACCTTTTCCTTTTAAGCTAATGGGCCCATGTGTTGCTTGATTACTGGGAATGAGAAGTCATACTTGATGAACAGGGATTAAGCTTTTTTAATTTTCAGGTTTTTGGGTGGAGGGGCAGAGTATGTTTTTTCAAAGTCTGTGTAACTTGAATTAAAACTCTGGATATTTTCAGATGTAGCCAGCAATTGTCTTCTTTCTTAAATGCTAACAGTGCATTAAATTATAGGCCTAGAAGCCAGAATTATTGCTTTTTTCTTTTTTTTTGTATAAGGTATACTCCAACATATGTGAGTTTTTTTACTTTGTTTTTTAATCTGAGCTGATGATAAAAGAAAGATTCTGTAAATTGGGATAAAAGGGATAAAACAAAGATCCTATAATTTGGGCCTGGCTTAAAAAATAAAAAATGATTTTTTTAGGGGAGATAATTAACATTATTTGGTTTGTGTCTTCAACTATATAAAAATTAAACATATGTATATCAGTTTCATTTAGTAATCACTGAGAAACAAATGAGCAGTGTGAGTAAGTGCTAAAGCATTTACTCTCATAATATTCCTATTATAGTGTAATAGGTGTTTTATTCCTATTTAAGAATTGTGACAGTTTTAACAGTGTCGATTGCATTCTATTAAGTTTTGACAAACGAATACTAGATAAAATATTTACCTAAGTAGATAAAATGATATTTAAAAATACATATAGTGAATGTTTCAAAAACCAGGAATATGTTTTGATAAAACAAAGTCTTAAGAGAAACACCAAAATATAACTTTCTTAGTTGGAGGAAGGGAGGATAGATGTACCAAACCCTGGTTTTGTGATTCCCCTTTCCACAAGGCTAGTCTTTCACTGACAACAAGTAGGATAGCAAAACATTTATGAAACTGGAGCCACAGAACAAACCTCGAGGTCTTTTCTAGTGTGTAGAATACTTTCCAGGTTTGTCAGGAACTTACAGAAAAGTAGTTGTACTGCCAACTTTCAGATTTCTAATTCTTATTCTTTATTTGAAAGGTCTCGTCTACAGAGGACTGGTCTTTCAATAGCAAGTTCTCACTTCATCGACAACATCACGAAGGTGGTAACAAACAAATGCTTTATCAGGCTGGACTTCATTTCAAACTCCCCCAAAGCACAGATCCATTACGCACATTTAAAAATACCATCTACCTTACTCAGGTAAGTCGTTTTCATTCTAGAGTTGAACAGGTTCCTGCAATTAATGTACGAGATTATGTAGATTTTGTAGGCCATATATGGTGAAAAATATTCAGATTTTCATTCTACTGGTTAAGGAATTTATTTTCTTCAAAGAACATATATGATGACACATAGGACATGAAATATTTCATTTTTGGCATTTGCCTCTCTTACAAAAACAGCTCACAAAATTCTGAAATAAATTGTGTATGAAAATATTCTCTACTTCAAGATTACTCTAAAGGTTTAGCAATTAAGACAGTGCCATTTTCCAAGGATAAAACAGAACAATGGAACACAATAGAGTCCAGAAACAGATTGCTGTATAATATGGACACCTGATTTGTGGCTGTGATGCCACCACAATTCAGTATGAGAACAATTGTTTTATCAATAAACAGTGCTGAATCACGTGGATACCTTTATGGGAAAAGAAATGAACTTGACTCCATATACAAATTAATTTGATTGTTGAGCATGGTGGCACACACCTGTAGTCCCAACTACTTGGGAGGCTGAGGTGGGAGGATTGATTGAGCCTAGGAGTTTGAGACCAGCCTGGGCAAAATATCAAGAACCCCATCTCTAAAAAGTAATAATAAATTTTAGAAACTTCATTTGATAGACTGAAGACTCAAATATGAAAGGTACTACAATAAAGCTTCAAGAAAACGTGGAATAGCTTCATGATTTTGGGATAGGTTAAGAGTTTTTATATAGAACATAAAAAGCACCAACTAGAAAAGAAAGTGTTGATAAATTATACTCCATTGAAACTATGGACACCATTAAGTATAAAAAACACCATTAAGAGAGAGAAAAGGCAAGCCACAAATTGGGGACCAATAGTTTTAATTCATATATTTGATAAAAAGATTTGTGTCCAGAATAAAGCAATTCTTATTGCTTTCTATAAAGCAATAAGAAAAAGCCAGACAATCTATTTAAAAATGGACAAAAATCTTGAACAGGTACTTCACCAAAGAAGATATCCAAAGGGTCAATAAATATATGAAAATTTGCCCAATCTTGTTTTAAATCAAGAACATGCAAATTAAAGCCATACCAGGATACCCCTACACACCCAGCAGAATGGCTAAAATTAAAAAGATTGACAATAACAAAATAACAACTGCTGGTGAGGAAGTGAGACAGCTGGAAATTTAGGCATTGTTAGTAGGAGTTTAAATTTGTTTAACCACTTTGGAAAATTTTATAGCAGTTTCTACCTAAGCTAAATGTTTGCTTCCCTTTTGAATCAGCATTTCTGCTCCTAGCTATGCACCTAAGAAAAATGAGTTAATAGTTACTATGTCCACCAATGGATATCTCAAATAATGTTCATAGCAGCATTATTCACAATAGCCCCAAAGTAGAAACAACCTAAATTTCCCTTAACAGGAGAATTTATAAACAAATTGTAGTATATTCATACAGTGGAATACTCCACAGCAATAAAAAAAGAATAAACTACTGATAATCAGCATCAGCTTGGATGAGTCTTACAGGTATTACATTGAGTAAAAGAAACCAGACATAAAAGGATACATAACTGTATTGATTTCTTTTATATTGAAATTTAAGTATATTATAGAAAAAAGTACAGATTAGAGAAAAAAAAAATCAAGATGATAGAGAGCAAAGTAGTATTAACTACTCTTGTGGAGGAGGGTGTGAGCAATGATTAGGAAGGAGTACAAGAGAACTTTCTGTTTTCTATCTTGACCTGAGTGGTAGTCACATAGATGTATGCATGTATCGAAAGATTTGTGAATGTTATGGCATGCACCTTGCTGGATTTTAAAAACAGTTCTATCAGGGTATGATGGACATATCATAAAATTCACCCATCTTAAGAGTACAGTTAAGTGATATTTATAGAGTGGTGCAACCATCACTATGGTCCAATTTTAGAATATTTCTGTCATTCTAAAAAGATCGCTTGTACCCGTTTACAGTCACTTCCCTTTCTCACCTCCAGCTGCAGGACAACATAAATCTATTTTCTGTCTCTACAGATTTTACTTTTCTCAACGTTTTATATAAATGGAATTATACAATACGTCATCTTTTGCATCTGGCTTCTTTGACCTAGCATAAAGTTTTTGAAGATCATCTATGTTATAGCGTGTAGTTCATGTCCTTTTTCTTGCCAAATACTATTCAGTTGTATGGTTATACACATTTTGCTTATCCATTCGTCAGGTTCATCTGTTGATGGACATTTGTTATATTGTATTCCAACTTTTGGCTATTATGAATAATGCTGTTAGGAATACTCATATACAAATCTTCATATGGATGTAGATTTCCTTTTCAAAGGGTAGAAATGTACGAATGGAATTGCTGAGTTATATAACAAATTTATGTTTATTTTTTTAAGAAACTGCCAAACTGAATTTTGGATAATGTTTTCATTTTACTTTTTTCATTCGCCTATTTTAGTTCATGAACCTGTGACCACACTTAAGACTCCATTAAAGTCACTGTTTATTTACCTGCTAGTTTTGCTATACTTGTTTAAAGTTCTTAGAGAGGAGGTAAAAGCCTAATCCCAATAATAAAGTTGATCTGAAGTAGACAGGAAATTTTTAAAAACATAATCACAGTTAAATTTTCCTATCAGTATCTAAAAATGTATGAATTCTAATCCAAACTCATGCTCACACCTTCATCAGTTTTCTCCTGTATGAAAACACAAACCCCATGATAGAAACTAAAGCAGAAAACTGTAAGCTGAAAGAATAATCTTTTTTAGAAGGTGATGAAATGATTAGGAGAATTTTAATGTTTCAGTCATAATCTTATATGTTAGGAAAGTTTTGCCAGGGTTATATGTAATTCATGAACTTACCAGAATACAAGGTTAAAGGCAATGTTGGTATCTGTCCCTTGATAAGTGTTGCACTTTATCTTTTAAGTTTTCCACAGATAATACTTTGTTAAAGTGTTCTGATATATAAAATAGGCTGATTATTATTTGTGTGTGTGTGTGTATAAGAGACTTTTCTGCTATTGTTTTTTATGCTGGATTTCCTCCTTCCAGCTGTTTATTACTCTAACTTTATTCTTTTCCTCAAAATTATATTCCAAGAACTGATAGAAATAATTTTTCTTTTCTGAACTTATCGGCATTCAAGGTCCATAGTTAGGAACTGGGCATGCAAGTGGAGTTATTTGTTGCCAGTTTTTGTTGGTGATGGTTTTGTCTGAGAATTTAGCACTAGTGTCCTCTCAGGCTTTGGCTCAGAATTGGACTTGTCCTCGTGTGGCTTGTTAGTGTCTACCTTGGCACTTTCCAACATACTAGATGCGATCTGTGATGAAAGAAATCAGGGTTATGTTTATTTTGTTTTGTTTTTAGTGTCAGATTTTCTTGACTGAAATACAAACAGAAAATGTTAGGGTTTTAGGGTTTTTCCTTGTTACTTTGACTTTAGAACAGTCCTCTTTACTCTGTGTATTAGAAATAAAACCCTTCTCTGTTCCATTTTCTATGTTCCTACTCCAACCCCTGTTCTTTTTCTCATTGTCTGTCATACTGTTCTGAAGAACAGAGTGCTTGCCTATGTACCACTTTTTAGACGGTTTATTAATTAAGGAATATTTGCAACTGTCAGCAAAGTCTTAGCTGAGAAAACTGTCCAGTAAATTTCTTCATGTTTGGATCCTTCCCTATCTTCTCTTTGTCTTATAGCCAAAAAGATATCCCTATGGGCTCCTGCCTCTTTAGTTCTCCTAGTATTCCAGGATAATCTTGCCTCACCTTTTACTCTCTCCCTTGCCCTGTTATATTGTATTCCCAATAGCCCATATACATGAGCACATCCTCTTTAGCTATGTTACACAGATCTCACTCTCTAGTTTGAGGACCAGCTATCTAAATGAACACATCTAAACTAACTTTTGAGTGTCTTACTCTACCAGCGTGGCCTCTTATTGGCCACTAAGAGAGCAGGCCAGGCCAAGGACATTAATTACCAAGCCCTTAGCTTACAGCCTTCTCTAGTGCTTTTGTTTATTCTTCGTGTGTCTATTGAATATCTAATGATGGCTTGGGGATGTCCTTGAGAAACTCATTTTCTTTAGGGGCCCATTTTATCTTCCCATGCTGTAAGTAACTTGATCATAAGAACTAGGACAAAAGGTAGGTGATGCTGTAGGCCCAGGTTTTGATGATACCTGCTGCCCTGGAATGGTTATTTGTTTGGTAAGTAGCACTGAGACACGATGGAGGATCCAGGCCATACTGAGCTTTTAAGATGAGAGTAGGGTGGGCAAAGGAGGGGAATGAAAGCGTGACCACTAACATTGTGTATTATATATTAGGAGTTTGTATAGGCATCGTGTAATTTAATAATCAAGCAAATATTTAGCATTCTTTGGGTATCTACTAAATGCCTGGTCCTGGGTCATGAACTGCTTTGTAAATCTTATCATTTAATTCTCACATTATCTCCAGACACCCATATCACTCTTTCCATTTTATACATGAGGAAACAGAGTCTCAGAAAAGTTAAATATTTTGCCTAAGGACTCAGGGCAATGATTGGAGTAGGGTTTCTGCTTTTTAAACTGTAATATTCTATCCCTTCACAGTTGCGATAATGGTGTTTGGTTAAATTGTTAACAGTAATTTTCAGCAATTAAGTAAAGTGGGCATCAGAAATTTGGCGCATTAAATAAAGACCTCATTAGAATGCTGGAGAAAACCAATGAAGCCAAAAGTTAGTTCTTTGAATAGATCAACAAAATTGACAAACCTTTAGCTAGACTGGCCCAGAAAAAAGAGAGGACACTTGAATTACTAAATCAGGAATGAAAGAGGAAATATTACTACTCACCTTACCAAAATAAATAAGGTGATAAGAGAATATATACACAATTATATGGCAACAAATCAGATAATTTAGATGAAATGAATGAATTCCTAGAGAAACAACCCATGAAAACTGAATCAAGAAGAAATAGAAAATCTTAATAGCCCTATAACAACTAAGGAGATTGAGTTAGTTAAAAAACAAAAACAAAACAAAACAAAAAACCTTCCCCTAAAAAGAAAAATCCAGGACCAGATGGCTTCACTAGTGAATTCTAAGAATGTTTAAAGAAGAATTAAAAGAAACCCCTCATTAACTCTCTAAAATAATTAGTAATAAGAGGAGGAAACACTTAACTCATTCTGTGAAGCCAACATTATCTTGATACCAAAACCAGACAAATATATCTCATGAAAAGCAACCTACAGACTCATATCATTTGTGAATGTAGACAGAAAAAAATCCTCAATAAAATGCTATCAATCCAAATCCAGCAGCATATACAAAGGATTATATATCATAACTATGTGGGAAATATCCCAGGAATGCAAGATTGATTTGACATATGAAAGTTAATCAGTGTAATAAACCATATTAGTAAAGAAAGAAAAAATACACATGATCATCTCAATAGATGAAGAAAAAGCATTTGACAAATCTTATACTGTTGAAAAAAAGATTTTAAAACTTACTTCAAAGCTATAGTAATCAGGACAGTGTGGTAATGACAAAAGACAAGGTATACATAATAGATTGATTCAATAAAATTGAGAATCCAGAAACGAATATACATTTATGGTCAACCGATTTTCTTTTTTTAAAAAAATTAATATTTCTTTATTTTAATTGATAAATTAAAAATATATATTTGTGGTATACAACATGATGTTTTAGTATATGTGTACATTATGGAATGGCTAATTCAAGCTATTAAACATATGCATTGCTTCACATACTTATCTTTTTTGTAGTGAGAACACTTAAAATCTACCATTAGCAATTTTCAAATATACAATACATTATTAATTATAGTTACCATGTTGTACAATAGATCTCTTGAACTTATTTCTCCTAGTTGAAATTTTGTATTCGTTGACCAGCATCTCCTTGGTACTTCCTCTTTCCCCCATCCAGCCCTTGGTAACCACCATTCTACTCTCTGCTTCTATGAGTTTAACTTTTTTCAATTCCACATATATGTGAGATCATGTAGTATTTGTTTTTCTGTGCCTGACTTATTTCACTTAACATAATGTCCTCCAGTTTCTTCCATGTTGTCACAATTGACAGGATTTCCTTTATTTTTAAGGCTGGATCGTATTCCATTGTGTATATGTATCACATTTTCTTTATCTACTCATCTGTTGATTTCATATCTTGGCTATTGTAAATAACACTGTAATGAACATGGGAGTGCAGATACCTCCTAAACATACTGATTTCATTTCCTTTGGATAGATACACAGTAGTGGGATTGCTGGATCATATAGTAGTTCTATTTTTAATAGCTTGGGGAGCCTCTATACTGTTTTGCATAATGGCTGTACTAATTTACATTCCAAATGCTAAAAAGAATAAAATGGGAGGAAGAATCATGTTTTCAACAAGTGGTGCTGGAACAATTGGATATCCACATGCAGAAGAATAAATTCAGACCACTACCTCATACCATATACAAAAATTAACTCAAAATGGATCAAAGATCTATATGTAATAGCTAAAACTATAAAACTCTTAGAAGGAAACATAGGTATAAATTTTATGGCTTTTGGTTAGGCAACAGTTTCTTAAATTTGCCATCAAAGAAATTAACCAAAGAAAAAATAGGCAAATTATACGTCATCAAAAACAGAAAACAAAAAAACCTTTTATATGGCAAAAGACACTATCGAGAAAATGAAAGGATAGTCCCCAGAATGAAAGAAAAAATTTACAAACCATATGTCTGATAGGGATCTAGCATCCAGAATATATAAAGAACTCTTAGAACTCAATAGTGAAAAAGACAACCCAATTAAAAAATTGGTAAAGGCTTTGAATAAACACTTCTTTAAAGAAAATGACCAGTAAACACATCGAAAGATGCTCAACATCATCCATTATTAGAGAAATGCAAATCAAAACCACAGTGAGATACCAGTTATATCCAGTACAGTATCTACAATTTTTTAAAAAAGGAAAATAATGAGTTTTGGCAAGGATGTGGAGAAATTGAAACCATCGTATGTTGCTGGTGGGAATGTAAAATAGTTCAGCTGCTGTGGTAAACAGTTTGTTAATTCCTTAAAAAGTTAGACATAGAGTTTGCCATATGACCCAGCAATTTTACTCTTAGATATATATACTCAAGAAAATTGAAAGCATATGTTCACGCAAAAACCTGTTCACAGATTCATAGCAGCATTGTTCATAGTAGCCAAAAAGTGGAAATAATCTAATCTTTCAGCTGATGAATAGACAAGCAAAATGTAGCATATCCATACAATAAAATATTATTCAGAAATAAAAAGGAAGCCAGTCACAAAAGCCACATATTTTATCATTCCATTTATGTGAAATGTCCAGAATAGGCAAATCCCAGAACAGAGGAAGTAGATTAAGTGGTTTCCAGAAGCTGGGGAGAGGGGAGAATGGGGAGTGACTGCTTCCCAGTATGGTGTTTCTTTTTGGGGTGATGAAAATATTCTGGAATTAGATAGTGGAAAGAGTTGTGCAACCTTATGACTGTGCTAAAAACCAATGAATTATAACCTCTAAAATGATGAATTTTATGGTATGTGAATTATATCTTGGTTTTAAAAACAGCTTTATTGAAAGATTCTTAGTGTTGGGATAATTTTAGTAAATAAAGTATATAGATATTGAGGGAACTTAGTCACATGGATACTCAAAGTCCCAGGGGTTGGGGTGTGTTTCTGGAAAATGTAGTCCAGCTTCAAGTCCGTCACTCTGGAGGAAAGGGATATTGGTTTTGGAAGACAGCTAGCAACCACCAGTGGCAGTGCTGGAACTGGAACTTAGGTCTTCGTATCTTGATCCAATTTCTTTTCACCATATCATCTGTCTCTCATAGGAGACTCATTTCATAAGTGTAATCAAGCAAGCTGCTGAGAATAGGCATTTTTTTCTTTTTTTTTTGAGACAGAGTCTCGCTCTGTTGCCCAGGCTGGAGTGCAGTGGCTTGATCTCGGCTCACTGCAACCTCTGCCTCCCGAGTTCAAGCCATTCTCCTGCCTCAGCCTCCTGAGTAGCTGGGACTACAGGCACGTGCCACCACATCCGGTTAATTTTTTGTATTTTTAGTAGAGACGGAGTTTCACTGTGTTAGCCAGGATGGTCTCCATCTCCTGACCTCGTGATTCACCCACCCCGGCCTCCCAAAGTGCTGGGATTAGAGGCGTGAGCTATCGCACCCAGCCAAATAGGCATATTTTTAAAACTAAAATACATTTGTCTGCTAACAGTGGACTGAGTAACCTAGAAAATGACTAAGCATTTATCCCTCTTATGTGTAAAGATTGCCCTTTTTAAGAAAGGATGCATGGATGTGTAAATATAGATACAGTTTTTAAAGGGGAAGGAGAAGTTCTAGAGATTTTTCCAGGGAACTAGGATTGTACAACACCCCTTTAAGAAGTTTAGTGGGCAATAGCCTTCTGCATTTTTATGAATAAAGGTGTCTTTCATTAGCTTTGACTGGTACCCACTGGTTTGGATAGATTCAGGTCCATGTTATTAGCATGGTACCATCTGTGTGTGGAGTGTACTGCACTGTGCCAGAGCCTGGAGCACACAAGAGTCTTGGTTATGCTCTTTCATGCTAATTTCCTGTAAGAGAGGCTACTAGATAGATCCACTTTGTGCTCTTTTCATTGCTAGTGAGGGTTAGGAATCCTACTTGCATTTAAAATTTTTTCAAATTTTGAAAATTCTAAGGGACTAATAAGTTTTACCTATTAAACCAGGAAAAAATAAATTATAGTGAGGAGATTAATGTTAGAATGGATATATAGAAATAAATATATCTTGCAGATAATGCTGAAAATTGATATAGTTTAGAGACTGAAAACTCAAATGTTTATAGGGGCCATGGTCATTTTGAGGTGGCACCAATGCTGCTTGCTTTGTGAGATTCTTGCTTTAGAACTCTTTTTCCAGCTACTGTTGCTGTGGTACTAGTGGTCTGGTTCCTGAATGAGAAGACATTGCTTTGTCTGCTCATAGCTAAAACCATCTCTTGCCTAAATGGTCTACCTAAATCCACTCTAGCCCCCTTGCAATCCCTTCCTCCTTCAGTAGTCTCAGTCATCTTTTGGAAATGTAAATCTGCTCACATCACCCTTTAGTTTAAAAGCCTTTCGTGACCTCCATTTGCCTTTAGGATGCACACCAACACCTTCAACATGTGGCCTTCGAAGATCTGGCCCCTGCAATTCTCACCAGCTTCTCTTCCATTGCTCCCGGCTTCCTGTGCTCAGGCCTTCTTGGCCTTCCTTCAGTTCTTAGCTGACCTGGCATCCTCCTCCAATGGCATATTGTCCTCTCTGGAAGGTTCTGCCCTCTGTCTTTTTCCCATTCCTCTTCTTTTAGGCCAATCCTCACTCTACAGCTCTGCCCAATTGCCACACCATATGAGCTCGTAACATTGCATACCTCTTCTACTTAGCATTGGTACTGTTTAATGATTACATGTCTTTCTGCGATTCTTTGATGAAGGACTGTCTTCTACACAAGCTGATAAGCTCCATATGGTGGGCTGTATCATTTTTTTCTGGGAGGGGTGCCACCATTCTCAGTAGGTAACATATCCTGCAGGTTCTTATTAAATATTTATTGCCTGACCACAATTTCTTCTTGCTTCCGTTCTGGAATTTTTTTTTTTTTTTTGAGACGGAGTCTCGCTCTGTCACCCAGGCTGGAGTGCAGTGACACAATCTCGGCTCACTGCAAGCTCCGCCTCCCGGGTTCACGCCATTCTCCTGCCTCAGCCTCTCCGAGTAGCTGGGACCACAGGCGCCCGCCACCACGCCCGGCTAATTTTTGTATTTTTAGTAGAGACGGGGTTTCACCATGGTCTCGATCACCTGACCTCGTGATCCTCCCGCCTCGGCCTCCCAAAGTGCTGGGATTACAAGCATGAGCCACCGCGCCCGGCCCCGTTCTGGAATTTGATGGCTGTGACTCGTGTAAGTCATAACCTCATCTATGACTTCCTCACTAGTCAGCCTTCCTCTATCTAAAGGTTCTACCTTTATCTGAGCTTTTTTGCTTTTATGGGAAAGTGTCTCAGCTTAGTCTTTTGGTGGCCATATGCACCATTCTTTTTCTTCCTCTGTGAAAACCCCAGCCCTACTCTAAGGCCTTCTTGTTCTCTGAAATCCTTACTGCTCTGACCATCTTTGGGTTCTCCTCAGTGGCCCATTCATGAGCCCCTCCTCAGCACAACTCCAGGCTAAGAGCATGTGATTCATATGTGTCGGTAACAGCAGCGATAAAAGAGACTGATTTTTCCATGATGGTGTCAGTAATCAAGGATCCTGTGTGAAGTTCTTTAGTGTCTCTTAAACAAGAACTAAATTCATTTGTCTCATTGCTGCAATTTACCATCTGTTCTGCTACAACGAAGGAATTGCATTCATGAGAAATCTTACATTACCAAAAATCATGACATCAAAACAATTGTTTGACTAGAAAAAATAATTAGGGATTGGATAATATCAGACTCATAATAACAATGTTATTTTTCTTATAGAATTTTTTCTAGTAAAAGTTTTTCTTAAAAAATAGCTATGAAGGTATTAGCAAAATTTATCGATGAAAATAATCCAGTTTTGGACTATATATAGCATTTGCTCTGGAATAGTAGTCTTTGTTTTTCTTTATGGCCTACACTCTCATTAGCAGAGAACCTTTTACACCATCCTATTTCCATTGTCACCATAATGAAACATCAAGTCTACCAGACAAACCCACTGTTATAGACAACAGCTTCTCTCATGCTAAGGGGCTAGTTACAGATCTAGTATAATGTATTCCTAATACTAATTAAATTCCCTAATTTATCCAAATTGCTCCAAAAAAAAAACTCCAAAACAAAACTAAACCCTGTATTTTTCTCAGATCTAGGCAGTCTACATCAAACAATAACACCTGTGTATGAATGTTTTCCTGAATCAGGTGATGCAGGCCCAGTGTGTCAAAACAGAAACTGAATTCTACCGCCGCAGTCGCAGCGAGATAGTGGATCAGCAAGGGCACACGATGGGGGCACTTTATTGGCAGTTGAATGACATCTGGCAAGCTCCTTCCTGGGCTTCTCTTGGTAAGTGTTTCAGCGTTCTTTGTGTGAGTGAGAGAAAGCAACACTGTGGGACTGAGAAAGCACAGAGCTGGAGGGGTCAGATTAGCCCAGGCAGAACTATGACCAAAAGAGGTCATTCTTTAAAAAGCCCACCTAGGAACTACAGCCACCCAACTCACCTTAGTAGCCTTTCCATGAGCCTTAGGGTCAACCTAATTATGAGTTCTGTGCTGTGCAAAGTTGCAACAGCAGGCTAAACATGGGATAGATTCCTATACAAAAGTCTCAGCCATGTGTCTTGTTATTACTGCATAGAATTTTGAATTTGTTTAAGAGGACATTCCGGGGCTAAAGAAGCATGAACTTAAGCATCCCTTCTTCTGTGTTGGAGAATTCAATCAGGTAGAAGTTCGGCCCGGTTATATGTTAAAGTTTCCCGTTCTCTGATTCACCTTTAAGGACAAATAAAGATGTCCTTTAAGGACATAATGAAGATGTCTCTTAAGGCCGTCTTTATTATACCCTATTTAGCTCTTGAGGAAAAGCTAGCAGAGGCAGAGTCCCGAATGGGAAAGGTGACCAGTTGAAACAGTTCAACTAGCAACAGGTGAGATGACTGGCATAGAACCTGCAGTTTGAATTATCCCATCTATTCTGGTACATTAAAAAAAAAATTAAGGAATAATAGTGAGTCTTTGCCCTTCACTAGAGGTGACTTGAAACAAAGTTCAGTTAATAATGTAAAGAGTAGTTTGGGGTGAAAAATGAGGCAAGGCCACAAAGTAGAAAGGTTGGGTTAGGTTCTTTTGTTTTTTTTTTGAGACAGTCTTGTTTTGTCACCCACGCTAGAGTGCAGGGGTGAGGCTCTTAAACTGGCTGTGAATGCAGATCAAAAGAAATTCATTCCAAACATGTTTTCATTAGTGCCAGATGGATGACTCTTACAGAGAATTGGATTTCTAATCGAGTTTCTCTGACCAAACTCTTTTATCAGCACCAACCAGATAAGAGAGCATTGAATGAGAATCAGGGGTAGAACTGGGGGAAAATCCTTCTGGGATGCTGGAAAGGTAGACAAAGAGATACTGTTCAGAGACTCTTGGATACTGATCCTGCTTTCTGTCTGTGGATGAGGTTGTGGACTTCTGAAACTGAGTTCGATTTAAGAAATGGGAGAGCCCAATTTTTGTAAATATTCCTTTAAGTGATTCCATGTAGATTATTCCTGAGTTCCTCAGGAAGAGTAGGTCTGTGGGAAAAAAAAAAAACGCTCAAACTCGAAGTGCTTTTTTGTTTTGTTTTGTTTTTTTGTTGAGATGGTCTCACTCTGTTGCTCAGGCTGGAGAGCAGTGGTGCAATCATGGCTCACTGTAGCCTCCACCCCACAGGCTCAAGCCTTCCTCCCACCTCAACTTCCTGAGTACGTGGGTCTATAGCTGCACACCACCATGCCTGGCTCATTTTTGTATTTTTTTTCTGGAGACAGGGTTTTGCCATGTTGCCCAGGCTGGTCTTGAGCACCTGGTCTGAAGCAGTCTACCCTCCTCAGCTTCCCAAAGTGTTGGGATTACAGGCGTGAGCCACTGCACCTGGCCTAAAAGTGCTTTGTTAATTCCCTCACTCCACAACAACAATCCACACAGAAGACTTCTGTGACCAAATATATGGGAAACTTCCCCCACATACCAAGCAAGCAATCACTTCTGCAGTGGACACCATGCGAGTGCCCTCCAATTTAAGTCTGACACTATCTACCTGCAGATTGCATCAGATTCCATAGGTTGAGAACTCAATTCCACAAAGCTGCCTTCCCCCTTTAGACAGCAGTCGTAAGTCTGGGCCTCTAGAACTTCTGACTGACCAGCTTCAAGCTGGGGTTCCCATGACCCCCTCTTTGGGTTTAATTTGCTGGAGTGGCTCACAGAACTTAAGGAAACATTCTGACTGGTATATTACAAAGGATGTTTTAAAAGACACAAATAAACAGCCGTATGAAGAGATATATGGGGTGAAGTCTGGAAGGGTCGTGAGTGCAGGAACTTTATCCCTGTGAGGCTGGGGTGTGCCACCCTCCAGGCTTATGGATGAGTACTTGTTCCTCTTTCTGTCAGCCTTCACGTGGTCAGCTATGTGGAAGTTCTTTGAACTCTGTTCTCTTGGGCGTTATAGGGAGACTTCATTGGATAGCCATGATTGATAACCATGTAGAAATGTGATTGGACAAAGTGGGTATGATCTAATACCATTAGACTGAGCAGGGAAACACAGCAAGGCCTGTCCATTCAGCTTCTTGGCTTCTCTGTGAAGCATTTCCTCCTCCAGGGTATGAGGCAGGACACCTTCTGAATGAGTGTCTTATGACCCACAATCAGATTAGAGTCCTGCCTGGGGCTGGTGAAAGGAGGGAAGGAGATCAGAGAGATAGATTCTGTTTTCTGAGGCCTGCTTTTGAGTCCTAAAGCATCTCAACATTATAACAAGAGTCTGTAACAAGGGCTATGGTAGTTGTGAGCTAGGAACCTGTATTAGTCTCTTCTCATGCTGCTGATAAAGACATGCCTGAGACTGGTAATTTGTAAAGAAAAGGAGGTTTAATGGACTCACAGTTCTACATGGCTGGGAAGACCTCACTATCATGGCAGAAGACGAAGGAAGAGCAAAGGGACTTCTTACATGGCAGTGGGTAAGAGAGGACTTATGCAGGGAAACTCCTTTATAAAACCATCAGATCTTGTGAGACTTATTCACTATCACAAGAACAGCATAGGAAAGACCTGCCCCCACTGTTCAGTTACCTCCTACCAGGTCCCTCCTACAACACATGGGAATTGTGGGAGCTACAATTCAAGATGAGATTTGGGTAGGGACACAGCCAAACCATATCTAACTGTAGAAGAAAATTATATATATTTAATAATATGACAGTAGGAAAACCCAAGTACCAGAGCTTGGCTGTTTTCTAAACCCTGGCAGGATCCTGCCTGCCTGAGGAGGATCACCAGCTCCTTGTATTTATTAGACAAAAAGGTTATCTGGGAGAAGCTGTGACAAGTTTTCTATATCTGCTTCTGCTCCGGGGGCCTCACAGCCCCATGTTGATTGGCTCAATAAATCCACTGCTTATAGTGCATGCAGTAAGGGAGGTATTTGTTATCCCTTATCACCCTAAGTGGTTATACATTAAAGCAATCAATAGCTACCTAGAATCTGTAAGTTATTATATACAGTCATGCACCATATAACATTTCAGTCAACAACACAGTTCATATATGATGGTGGTCCCATAAGATTATAATACTGTATTTTCACTGTCCCATTTCTATGATTAGAATTACCTACAGTATTCAGCACAGCAATATGCTGTACAGGTTAGTAGCCTGGAGCAACAGGCTATACCATATAGTCTAGGTGTGTAGTAGGCTATACCATCTTGGTTTGTTTAAGTACACTCTATGATCACACAATGATGAAATTGCCTAACAGCATGGTTTGTTAATGCCTGCCCTGGTTCGTTAATGCCTGCCCAGATGTTGTGAGGGTGACACGACATAATGTCCAGAGTGCTCAGAGTGCTTCACAAACATGGGTACCCTCCACTGTTGACTCTCCCTCACATGCTCACTCCCTTAGAACCCCGATGAGCCACACACAGCTGGGCCATTGGACAACACCTCTCTGACTACTTGACCTTGCCGTCTCCTGACACTCTTGATTATTTTCAGAGTACGGAGGAAAGTGGAAAATGCTTCATTACTTTGCTCAGAATTTCTTTGCTCCACTGTTGCCAGTAGGCTTTGAGAATGAAAACACGTTCTATATCTATGGTGTGTCAGATCTTCATTCGGATTATTCGATGACACTCACTGTAAGTTACTTGGATGGTTTTCTAAGATCGAAGGAGACTTTTAGATGATTTCTTTAGTTGTTTGGTTACATTCTTTTGGGAAAATAAAAGAGAAATTAATTTAGAGTCAGAATACATATATTCAGGCTACAACCCTGCCATTTATGATGTGACCATAAGCAAAACTCTTCACATCTTGTTGATTCAATTTCTTCCTCAGTAAAATGATACCAGGCTCTCTTCTTACAGGATTTCTATGAGTAGCAAATAAAATAACTAGATGAAAGCAAATCACATATGCTGTAAAGTGTCCCTTAAATGCAAGGTTATTTATAATTATGAGAGGCTGGAAATAGTCCAAACTTTATAAAAAGAAATGGTTAAAAATGGCATGTTATAGTGAAAATCAGTAAAACTATTCAGAATGGGCATGTGGAAAGCAAATTTGTTTTAAAAAACAAATTTAAGTAAAAAGAAAGGCTAGAAACTCAAAGTCTTAGGTGGCTATAGTTTGGAGGACACTAAAAACACTGAAAATAGGTCACATTTACAGAAAAATTACAACGCACCAGGTACTGTGCCTTCCGTGGATTATTTTTTAAGTTCTCACAACAGCCTGTGACATTACTGCTATTATTGTCATTCTACATATGAAGAAATGAAGACTGAGAAGTTAACTTAGTCACATAGCTAGTATTTTGCAGGACTGAGATTAAAACTCAGGTTTCATAGTCTCTTAACCATTTCTGCTAACCTGACTTTCAGCAATTACTACTATTGTTCCTTAAAAACATAGCAACCAAGAATGCCTGTTTTTATTCTGTTTTATTTCTCCCCAGGTGAGAGTCCATACGTGGAGCTCCCTGGAGCCCATGTGCTCTCGTGTGACTGAACATTTTGTGATGAAAGCAGGAGAGGCTGTCCGCCTTTATGAGGAGCCAGTGTCTGAATTGCTGAGGAGATGTGGGAATTGCACACGGGAAAGCTGTGTCGTTTCCTTTCACCTTTCAGCTGACCATGAACTCCTGAGCCCAACCAACTACCACTTCCTGTCCTCACTGAAGGAGGCCGTGGGGCTGTGCAAGGCGCAGATCACTGTAAGCACAGGTCATGGCGGAGGGCAGGGGACTGTGGCCTTTTGGGGTTCTCCTGCTCTTGGGCCAGCTCCTTGCATCCTGAGATTTGCATGTGTCCCCCTTGGTGCTGAGTTTACCTGAGGCCTGGAGGAAGATTGGCCTCTTCCCACTAAAAGCAAACACCAGATGATTTCTATTTCGAATCCAGGATTTGTCAGAGTTGCTGCTGACCACCACTCGTTTCTCCCATCACGCCTCCTTAGTGGGCAGGTGCAGTGATGGGAGAGAAGGCTCGAGTCATCACCACTGCCTGCGTGTCCACTAGGTTCCGGGCTGTGTTCTAGGTGCTTCACTGCATAGTCTCTGAGTTTCACCACAGCTCCAGGCATTATCATCTGCATTTTATAAGTTTGGAAGCCAGTTTAGGAGGTTAAATGATGAGCTCAAGGTCCTGTAGCTGGGAAGCATTGGAGCCCAGCTGACGCAGTCTAATTTTAAGTAGAGTCTATTAATATTCACTCTAGTCTCTTTGATTTATTGCTTCAAAGTAGCTCAATCACCAAATCTTTTTATAATTGCCAAGATATAAAAATGGGATGATCAGGATGTGTTGTTATAAAAATTGTGCAGCTGGAGAATTTGGAATTTGTCTAGTAGGTTGAAAACCTTTCCTTCCTTCTCCCCTACACATAGCAGTTGGAAATATATGTACATATATATGTTTTTAATTTTGTTATCTTCTGGACACTCAGGAAATATCTTTCTAGAAAGTTACATTCTCTGTTTTTAGAAAATTTTAAATTTATTTTACACTTTTACTTCATAGAAAGGGATTTTCTACATTTAATTTAGAAATAATCATATAAAAACACCTAATTCTTGTGTTTTATTTGAAAGAGGCCTAACGATTGAAAACATACCTTCTTTCTATAGTCACATAATAAAATCCAAGTTATCTGCAACAACTAATAGAGAACAGAAGAAAATGACAGTCTTACATGTATTTTTTTCCAAAAAAGAAAAAAAAACACTATGTACTGGATGAATTTGCAGTCTCTAAACTTATGATTTTGAAAACAAATTTTTTTTCTTTCCTGAGTTGGGCCTTCATTACCTTGAGGTGGGTAATTGGGGTGGGAGAAAAGCAGGGTTCTTTCTTTATTCTGCCTCATTTTGATTTCAGTGAGACTTGTCCTTCTTAAAGAGATAAAATGATAGTAATAATAATGTTGGTTAACATTTAATTCGGGGTTAATATAGACTAAGTATTTGGCTTCTTTTCTCAAGAGAGATGTCAGAAACTTGTTCTCCCCATCTCCCTGAAGCCAGGGTGCAAGCTTGAATCCTAGGCTCTGCAGTCAGACATACAGAGAGGAGATTTCCAATCCAAAGAGGATAACCAGCATAAGCATGGCACCAGCATCTCTTTCGGCCTTGGTCTTGGAGCAGCAGAAGCTGATGCTACCCTGGCAGCTTCCTGGGCACGCTGGCATGAGCCGCATGAACCTTGTTCTTGTGGCTGCTTTAGGACCTTCACTGGAACAGCTGGGCGGTGTGATCTGGGAATTTGCCATCCAAATTCAAGCCTGAGTCTCTGATCCTGAAGAGCTACCTGATACACTTTATTAAGCTTCTTTTCTGCTTCTATCAATATAGGTTTCCTTGTGTATAACTCAGAACCCTGAATGATAACATATTACACAAATATGTAAGGCTAAATTATATATAGTGAAAATGGCCCTTTGAAATTATTTATTTCACACATAACATATAATGTAAGACTGAGATGTTGCATGACAAATGCACAGATTAAGAAACCAGGTTGCACTCAGCTCCGTGCTCACACTAAGAGAGGTTTGCAAACCCTCCCACTCTGGGGAGCAGCGCATCCTCACTCTGGGCACATGCTATTCGGCTACTTAAGAGGAATGGAGCCGACACGATTTAAATTGCACTCTCTCTTTTTGCTGCTATTTTGTGGAATTCACACATGTAAAAAAAAATGCTAATAATGTGACTTAACTATGCAATAAAAGAGAGAAGCTCTAATGGTAGAGCTGTTGTAAATTTCTGGCAGCGGACTTTCTAGATTGCTGGATCTTTTCAGAAGACTCGAACGTAAGCTCCACAGTTGGGCTCTGTAGCTAGGTCCAGATATATCCTTAGAAAGTCATTAAAACCACCCAGGCTGTATGTAAAAATGTTGCTCTCTTGATGATACTCTGAGAAAAACTGTAAAAGATGTAAAGCTTTGAGCTTCTTGTGAAATATTCTCCTTAATGATTGGAGATGATGTATTTCCTTGATTTGTGATTATAATTTGGTAATGTTCCATAGCCTATAGTCATTTTCCATGTATTGTTATGTGTTTGAAACTGCACTTTAGCAGTTGTAGAACCAAAGTTGTGGGAAATGGGCTCCTTATTAAGCCCACATAAATGTTTAGAGGAACTGTATACAGACTATATAACTCTTCCCTCATCCTTCACTTCATTCATTTTTTTTTTTTTCTTTTTCAGGCCATCATCTCTCAGCAAGGTGACATATTTGTTTTTGACCTGCAGACCTCAGCTGTTGCTCCCTTTGTTTGGTTGGATGTAGGAAGCATCCTAGGGAGATTTAGTGACAATGGTTTCCTCATGACTGAGAAGACACGAACTATATTATTTTACCCTTGGGAGCCCACCAGCAAGAATGAGTTGGAGCAATCTTTTCATGTGACCTCCTTAACAGATATTTACTGAAGGAATCTAGGTTGTATTTTCAGTGCACAATGGGAATAAAGCATTTCTAAAGCACCGAATGGAGAGGAAGGCAACGGAGACAAGGAGAGAAGCCGAGAGACATGCCTGCGTGCTGCCACGCATCTGAGCGATTGCTCTGTGAAGAGTTGTACACTGAACATTTTCAGGGCAAGCTGTTTACCCAGGCAATGTCCTCAAACAAGCCTGTGCCGGGGTGTCCTGAAATCTGTGCCAGGACTGTGTTTTTAGCCCTTCACCTCTCAGCTTTAGCAGGACGTGAACCAGTTATAACAAGATGGCCCTGCAGCTGGTTACAAGAATGTGACATGACAGGATCTATGGAACCAAATGGAAGGTTTTGAGGTGATGTAGGTCTTTCACAGTTAGCTTTGGGGAATACTGAATACTCAAATAAAGTGCTTTGTTATTATTTCAGAGGGAATGGTGATTGAAATGTTACAACAGAGATTTCTTGGTGGTAGCTATTTGGGTAAAGGTATATGAGTATTTTTCTGTACGTGTGAAATTATATAAAAATAAAAGTTACATAAATTACATTGACAACTTGATATTTCATCTGTGGCTTATTTACCCATTCTGTAAATATTCAATTTTGCCCAATACTGTGCTAGGCCCTAATTTCCATTTAGTTCTCATTATTATTCTGCTTGGTAAACTGGGAGAGTTTGAAGACTCTAAACTAAGACATATGAAAGGTTTTCTCTGGAAACAGTCATGTAATTGGTTATAGAATGGACCAGCAAAGAGTGTTTGGCTTTAAAACTAAGGTATTATTAGTGATTTTGGTTTTAAAAATGAGAAGCATTATGTTCAGTGACTCTAAAAGTAACTACGGACAATCCAGTCTTCTTCAGTATCTAAGAGTATCCTCATTTTATATGTACACACACACACACACACACACACACACACACACAGCTTTATCAAGGGGGTAAGGGGACTTAGGGCTGGGACTCCGTCGAGTCTTACTTGATAAATATTATATCATGTTCTTATGACTATTGTAAATCCTGTTTTAGCAAAGCATTGCTGCGAGGCAGGGAGGACTGCTCTTCTTGACACCTGTGCATGTTCTGCCAGGGCCCTGAGAAGGGGCTTTCAAGCTGATGTGCCAGAGTTTACTTTGTAGTTTGCCCTTACTAGTTCTATAACCTTAAACAAGTTATTTAACTTCCTGTGCTCAGTTTTCTTGTGGCTAAATGGGAGTGGTAACACCCACCTTGTAAGTTTGTTTTGAAGAATAAATAAAATAATTTAGCTCAAGGGCTGGGCCCCAGATTGGCACATAGTGACGCTCTGTAATGGAAGCATCATCCTGGGACTGAGCTTGGTGTCCTGGAGGGGGTGAGGCTTCCAGCCACAGTCTCTAGATTCAAATCCAGGTACTGAAGCTTCTGACTGTGTGTCCTTGGGCAACAATTCAACTTTTGAACTGTAGTTTCCACCTCTGTAAAATGGAGCTAATGATCCCTCACCTTCAAAGGTGGTTGTGAGGACTTAACAAATAGGGTCTGGAACAATTTAAAATGCTAAGTAAATGGTGATTGTACTTTTTAACATCACATTCATTATCACCCAGTTAGTACAGAAAGCAATAGTAAAAATGAAGTGAAGAGAGGCAAATGGTACGTAAGTTCTTCCAGCAAATTCTTTCTGAAAATAATACCAGAAAAGAATAATTTGTAAGGGAAGAATAAATTAAAGGACATAAATATATGCTGACAAGAACTTCTAAAAGAAAAGAAATGTGCCATATACATATTATTCCTATTAAGGAATAATAATAGCCAAAACATTCTTCCACAGTTCATGTGTGGCAGCATAGTTAGTCATTTTTACTGTTTTCATAGATTTATCTTGCCATGCAGGAATACAGTCTGATGCACTTACTCTTGACTTTGAGTTTTTGATAGGGTTTTTCTGTTAGTGGTGGTTTTTGTCCATTCTTGCATTGCTGTACCTTAGACTGGGTAATTTATAAGGAAAAGAGGTTTAATTGGCTCACAGTTCTGCAGGTTGTACAGGAAGCATCGCAACAGGCATCTGTTTGGCTTCTGATGAAGCCTTAGAAAGTTTACAATCAGGGCAGAAGGCGAAGCAGGGACAAGCATGTCATATGGCGAAAGCAGGAGCAAGCAAAAGAGAGTGGGTGGGAAGTGCCACACACTTTTAAACCACCAGATCACCTGTGAACTCAGAGCAAGAGCTCATTTATCACCAAGGGAATCCGTGCCTATGATCCAGACACCTTCCACCAGGCCCCGCTTTCAACATTGGAGATTACATTTCAACATGACATTTGGATGGGGACATATATCTAAACCATATCTTTAGTTGTGTGAACAATAGGATAAAAAGACCAGAACCAGGTCCTACTGTCATATGCTCTTGCAAAGCACATTACAGAGAGAGTGGGATGAAGAGAGGTCAGTTCTCAGAATTATATCTTCCCATTTCGGAACAGAGAGAACAATAAAAATCATAATTTTCTCATTCACATTCGTGATAACTCTTCTTATTCTCTCTTTTTTTCCTTACTTCACTTTTCATTGTGAGACATTTTCACACCATGAGAAGTCACTTGGAAAATAAATAGAAAGATTTTGTTCTCTGTTGGAATGAAGGTGAACTGGAGTGCAGGAGAAATAAAGATATGTTTCCCTAACATTCCTAAAGTGACAAAGACCTGAGATAGAAAGAATATTCTCTTGGGCTACCTCTGGCTCTCAGATATGAAACTTATTACCCAGCTTGGTAAGATTTAGGGAGAAAAGCAGGTAGGCATTGTCTGTGTGGGAAATTCAAAGCATTTGAAAACATCCCCAGCGTCTGCCTTGACTGAATGCAATCTTATTAATTCAATAAGCACATGCAATTAAAAGGGTTATGCAGAAAAGACAGTAGTATTTTCAAGTGAATGGGAGAATTGTTGTTTTCTAATTGATTTATCAGAGGCATGAACCAGAGTAGCATGCAAAACCTTAAAATCACTGGCAAAACCAGTGTTGTCTTAAGACATGTTTCTATTCTGCCCCTAGACATTGTTTAACTTAAGGATTTATTCATTCATTTATCAAGCATGTATTGCAGACCACTCTGGGCAGGCATTGTCCTTGTCACTGGGGTATGGCAATGAAAAAGGCAGACAAGTCCTAGTTCTCATGGATCATTAAGCCAGCGAATGAGGCAATTCCAGCTGGTGATAAGTCCTTAAGGTTCATGTGATGGCGACAGGGGAGCAACATTAGATAAGGCACCATCTTGTTCAATACTTTAGGGAAGCTTTTTGGAAAGTATATGGTAAAAAAACAAGTGAAAAAAATTCAGTTGAGAAATAAGTCTTTAAAGACCTTCATTGTAATTAATACATAAGGAAAGAAAAGCACAAAATCAGCTGGTTATGTAGTTGGGGCTCTGAGCCTGTGATCTACAAGCTGTGGGTGAACTAACCTGCCAAGACATCTTTGAGTCCTTGTATGGGGCCAGTGAATGAGCTTAGCAAAGATAAGAGCAATGCATCACTGTTTCATGTTTTATAAATATCTCTCCTTATTTCTGTAGACACGGGTTACTGAATCTTGCCGTGAAAGAAAAGTTTGCTTAACCCCTTAGGTTGGTCTCTGTCTTTAAACAAGATTTATTGAGCTCCCCTGTGTGCCACATCATGCTATGCAGTGATCAAGTACACATGATTATAGTAACACCTAAGTTACCTACAACTCTCAGGAAATGAAACATTCTGGCTCACGAACATTTCTGTTTGAGAACTAGCACTCATCCCTGCCTCATAATTTAGGTGGGAACAACCCTCTTGTTCTGATTCTGTTCCTGTTACTTTTTGTTGGTTTTGTAAAATTTACTGGTCCACTGCCAGTAGTTGGAGCAGACACTGTTGGCTGGCCACCTCACAGCCAGATCATCCTCCTCTCTGCTAATAGAGGTGGCCGTGTCCAGCCTCAGAGACTGAATCATAATTTGTTATTCTAATCCTAGTCTCCACTGCCAGTGATTGATGCAGGGTTAGGCCCATGACACATTTCAAGAATGAATCATAAGTTGATGTCTAATGTGGGGTTTCTGGGGGAAGGTTTCCATGCCTGATAAGAGATAGACCTGAGGCAAAACCCTCTGCTGTTGGGTAAAATTGAGAAGCTATTTGAGGGCCTGACACCTGGAGCTGCTGCAGCCTTTTTTTGGTGATCTTAAAGAAGCATTTTTGACAGGGGGTGTCAGAGATGTTTAGCTGCTAAATTAACCCTGCAACCATCTAACATTGGTCTTATTACAATGTGGCAAAAAATAAAGGTTTAATTGTTTAATCTTGTAGTCAGGTGTTCTGATTTTACAACCCAAAGCATCCTAATTGATATAGCAGTTAAAGGTGTGGGCATTGAAATCGGACTGACTTGTGTTTCAGTCCCAGATCTACCAGTAGCAGGCTGTTCTTCATTGGATACAGGCTACTGAGTCTTTCTGTGCCTTAGTTTCTTTAAACATGGGAATAATAACAGTATCTGCTTCATAGGTTAATTGTGAGGTATAAAGGAGATAATGCATAGATTATTGATAGCACGTGATAACTATCCACCAAATGTGAGCTATTACAATCATCATTGCCTCTGTGTGAAGCCTTCAGAACAAACCTAGGGAGGTGGGCAGAACTGAACGTGTGCAGGCATTGGATGGTGGCTGTGAACAGCATCAACCAGGTGAGCTGGGGGTGTTGGGGGCAGCAGTGAGCCTGGGAGAGGAGCAGGTAGGACCTGGATACCCCCGCACCCTGCCTTGTCATCTTGAAGATTTAGGTCATATTTGGCCAGCAGGTCATGGTCTAGACTGTGTTTTAAAAAGTTGAATTACATGCTAACATTTAAAAAGGGAAAGATTCCATGTAAAATATAGATGTATCTATCTCTGATCTTCTTGTAATGGTATTTTTTAAAGCCCTTATATGTTTAACCCACTTACAGTCAGGCATTCTCGTTTTACAATTAAAAGCATCCTCGTGGATAAAGGCGTGGGTCTTTGAGGTCAAACATATCTGGGCCTTGGAGAGAGCAGTGTGGGCACCTGGGTGTCCTATTAGCTGGGGGGATTCGTCACCTACTTCCTTGTGCTGGGATGCTGCAGTGGCAGTGGTGCCTTTAGTGAGGAAGGCTGTTGGGGCCGTAGTTTGCCAAAGTGGGCTGGGAGCGGTGGCTCACGCCTGTAATCCCTGCACTTTGGGAGGCTGAGGCGGGTGGATCATCAGGTCAGGAGATCAAGACCATCCTGACTAACAGGGTGAAACCCCGTCTCTACTAAAAATACAAAAAAATTAGATGGGCGTTGTGGCGGGCACCTGTAGTCCCAGCTACTCGGGAGGCTGAGGCAGGAGAATGGCCTGAACCTGGGAGGCAGAGCTTGCAGTGAGCCGAGATTGCGCCACTGCACTCCAGCCTGGACTACAAAGCGTGACTCCATCTCAAAAAAAAAAAAAAAAAAAAAAATTGCCAAAGTGGGTGAAGGAAGGGCCCCTGCTCTTTTACAATGAGCTCTCAAGCCAAATTGGGTGACTGGCACGCTTCCCTACCCATATTTTTGGTATTGGAATGAAAGGATTTTTAACTAGTCAACTACAAACATGAATGAGATTTTGCCTTGTCAAAGACCCAAATTGTGTGAGCATGCACTTGTGTGTGTAAGTGTGAAGGCTGCATGTGGTGTGAGGGCTATGGGCTCATGCTCTGATACGGAACCTCCCAGTACTGGCCTTGGACCAATCACTTAACCTCTAAGCCTCAGTTTCCTTATCTTGAAGTTGAGATTAGTGCTAATAACTATCTCACAGTGTTCCTGTGAAGATTAAATAAAATAAAGATGTAAATGTAGTAAATGCAATAAATGCTGGTTTATCAATGTCATTCCTCAAAGGATAAGGCTGGTGGTGGCTGAAATGTTCAGGCGTAAGAATCTTTCATTCTGGCCAGGCGCGGTGGCTCATGCTTGTAATCCCAGCACTTTGGGAGGCCGAGGCGGGCGGATCACGAGGTCAGGAGATCGAGACCACGGTGAAACCCCGTCTCTACTAAAAATACAAAAAATTAGCCGGGCCTGGTGGCGGGCGCCTGTAGTCCCAGCTACTCGGAGAGGCTGAGGCAGGAGAATGGCGTGAACCCGGGAGGCAGCGCTTGCAGTGAGCCGAGATCGCGCCACTGCACTCCAGCCTGGGTGAAAAAGCGAGACTCCGTCTCAGAAAAAAAAAAAAAAAAAAAAAAAGAATCTTTCATTCTGCTTGCCAAAAGGAAAGAGCAACTTAAGCCTTCTGTACTAAGGGAAAATAATCATCAGGGTTCATGACCTGAGTTGAAGGAGAAAAATCCAGGCAGAAAGCTGAAGAAATTTCAAATTCCTTTTTTTTGGTAAGGTTTTTCCAATTTTACAGAAGCAATAAAATAAAAAATTAAAATAAAATAAAATAAAATAAAATATAAAATAAAATTGAGTAGCAATAGGCAAGCCAGCTGTTGGATGATTGTGCAAAGTTCTGCTTCTTCCAGCAGAGGCCTCTTGTGCTCCAGAAATGAGGCTGGTGGTGGGTGGAAGGGACTGCCCTGGGCCAGGGTGCTGGCTTCCTGGAGGCTTCCCCAGAGTACAGGGCATCTGCTGCCTTCAGCGAGGGGAGGGGAGCCTAAGGAAACACTTGCAGGGCTGCTCCCCAAACCCTTCACCTTCTGGGCTTCAGGGAGCTGGATGCCAGTGCCCCAGAGGAATGCATGAATGTGAAACTACCTTAAAGAAGGAAATAAAGAGAAAGAAAAGAAGGGAGGGATGAAGGGGGAAAGAGGTGGGAGAAAGAGAAAAAGAAAGAGAAAGAGAAAAGTTGAGAGAAAGAGACTAGGAGAGAAAGAGAAAGGAAAACGGAAGGGAGAGCAGAAGAATGAGAGAGAAAAGGAAAGAAATGGTGAGAGAGAGAGAAAGGAAGAGAGAGAGAGAAAAGAGAGAAAGAGAAAGGGGGGAGATGGAGAAAAGTGGAAGGGAGAGAAAGGAAGACAGAATGAGAAAAGGAGAGAAAGGAAAGGAGAGAGAAGAGATAGAGAGAAAGGGAGAAATAGGAAGGATGGAGGTGAGGAGGAAGGGAGGAAGGAGAAAGAAGGAACCCAAAGGGCAGCTCTGTTTGCTGAGCTCTGGTTTCTTCCCTGGCTCCAGGGCTAATACAGGCTGAGCACCAGCATAGCTGGATCACAAGGTTCAGATCCATAGAGCAAATTTGTCCACTTTCTGCCTGCCTTTAGGTTACAGACAGGTCCCAGACTTAACAATGGTTCAACTTACGATTTCATGACTTTTTGACTTTATGAGGGATTTATCGAGGTATTAAGTGCACTTTTGACTTATAATGGGTGTATCAGGACATAACCCCATTGTTAAGTGGAGGAGCATGTGTATTTCATTTCCATCCACTGTTGCTACCTTGGCAAAAGGGTGGCATATAAATGCTTTTTAATTCAAATTTACTTACTATGGATCTATGAAAACTTGGCACCAAGCCTCCTGAATAGATGATTGACAGAAGAGAAGTCAGATGAGCTATTTAAAGACTCAGTAACAAAACAATCAGGAAAGGACCAAAACTGTGAGCTATGGGCATGATTTGGGGAAAGGAATTACATTCCGCTGGTGGAGGGACCAAAATGGTCCTTGGCCCATACACTGTGTGCATATGTTGCTCATCATTCAAGATGTGCTTTTGGCTAGGCAGTAAAGGAAGGCAGGGCCGAATGGTGGCTTTGACCTTCCCAGATCAAAACTGGGATGGAGAAGAATGCTAAGGACTGCTTGCATCAATCAGGCCTGAGAGGTTCGCTCATCCGTGAGCATATATGCACTTCCTGAGCATATACGGTCTTCATCTATTGGGGAGGTAAAATTCCCCCTGCTACTGTGGTCGCAGGCAGCAGTGGTGAAGGGGCAGGGGCTTCAGGACCTAAAAGAAGAGAACAAGAATGTTGCTTTTTTGGCAGCCCTGCTCCTGTAGCAGGACCTGTCTGTGGGATTATGATGGGTCTTTACGGGGATGTCATTTCTGGTCCCTTTGGCCTCCCTAGGCCAGGCTTTGCTTCAGCTCAGAGGCAGGATTCTGTATTAACGTGAGTGGCCCATGGATAGCTTTTTGGGGGTCCTGGCTTGAATTGTTGAGGGAAGGTGAAGGGACACAAAGAAATGGCAGAAAGAGGCAAGTGGTGGAGAAAAAAAGCTTCTGAGGGCCCCAAAGGAAAAGAAGTGGGGCTGGAAAGAGTAGGTAGGAGGAAGAAAATCAGCATAGACTCAAGGTGTCTTCCTGGGCCTGTTCTTGGGGACTGGTGCCAAGCATCACGTGTGCTGCAGCTGAGTTCATTTGTTGAGGGAATGCTGACTTCCTGCTGTCTGGCCACCCTCAGATAATACTTCAGGGCCCCATTTGGCAAGCTTCTTCCCTCTCCTGGGTATGACCCACTCCTTCGAAGCAGTTGTGTGTTCCGTGACACACTGCTGCAGTGTGAAGCCAAGGAGCACGGTATGAGGATTGAAGACTGAGTCCCGGCCCAGCCCTTGCTCTTCACATTAGACCAGGGGCCTTCTAGCACATCAGCAACTCTGTCTTGTGGAGAATGGCAGGAATTAAAACCCCTCCCTGTTCACCTCTCAGGCTGCTATGACAGTCAGTACTTGAAAATATTTTCTAAATGAAAACATTCACATTTAAAGTTTTTTATTTTTGCGAATTTTTTTTCAAAATTGCAGAAAAAAATTATTTCAAAAGCGTAAGGGAACATTTGCATTTGAATAAGGTGATAAAAAGGGGTGCTGAAAATGAAAAAAAAAGAAAACCCACGACATGAAGTTTTTCATTCAATTTTTTAAAGCCAAAAAATAAGTTGTGCATTATTGCTTTAGGAAAAGGAAAAAGGAACTGCGAAACAGTTTTGAAATGAAGAAAATATCGATAGCTTTTCACCAGGGAACAGACCTAATACACGGTTGTCTACTATTGGGCATCGACTTACAGCCTTCCCTGATCTGATGTACCCCCAACATAGTCCTCAGGGTTCCACCTCACTGTCTTCATCACCAGCTCTGCTTCCCGGATCCCAAGAAGGAATCCCGGGAGAAAGGGTTTTGAGAATTTCTGTTTCATCTGCTATCCTTCTGGCCTGAAGAGAATATTATTTCCACAAGAACCAATTTCTGCTCCTTTCCAATTTATCTGAGAAAATGGGAGCCAAGGTCTTTCCAGCTCTCTGCAGATCACAACCAAGATAAACTTGCTTGTCCCTTTCTTTTGGGTAGGATCTTAAAGGGCCAGGGCCTCTTGAAGAACGCTAACTGTGGTGTCTACAAGCCCAGGACTTCTTGTGCAGCGTTTAAGGAACTATGGAGCATAGAGGTTGGAGAGCAGAGATCTCTGTGAATCAGTGCTAGGGCAAAAAGATGTAGCTGCTGTTAAGTCTTCCCCAGCCTACCTGCCCTCATATCCTTGATCACCTCTGAGGATTTCCTTAAGAAAAACTGTGACTTTGTGCTTACAATGCAATCTTCATGCTTAATCCTAGGAAATGATTTTGCCTTTAGTGATGGCCATTTACCATGATCGCAGGTGACTTTCAGAGTGAATATCTGCATACAAGTTGGAACTAGAAAGAACCTTATGGCTCAGCCTCCCTCAGCGAAGGGATTATGACCTATGCCAAAGTGTGACCTGTTCCAAAATCAACAGCTCTCTTACTACTGGAAACAGAAGTAGACCACCCTCCTATATTCACTGCTCTTAGTGTGACCAAGGGACAGAAGTTTTTCTCCAGCACAACATGAGAGGAGGTGACACATTCAAAACTCCCTCACATACTTCTCTCAACATTTTTCTCCTGGCTGACTGGGGCCATCACCCCTAGCAAGACCTTAGGAGCCAAGTGTTGGAGGAAGAATGACTGTCAGCCTGGATCCCTGCGTGGCTAAGTGGAAGAGAGACACTACTCACCCCTGACCCTGCTGCAGTGTTGTTACTGGAGTCAAGTGATCCTGCAGTCATGCCTCTCATGTGTCTCAGTTTCCCCATGACCACCCATTGTAGTGCCTGGCAAGCAACAGATGCCCAAGAAATCTTGATTGAATACATATCTTTATTCTTTGAAGACTCCTGTGATAGTTCAGTGAAATAATCACTTTGGAAAGAGATACCAACGTGGAAAAGCTAGTTGACAGAAGTAAGATGATGCTATCTTAGCACCTTCCTCCCTTTCATCTTAAGAAGCTTGAACAACTTGTGGAACTATTCATTTGTCCAGGGTAACAGAAAAAGGCTATCATGGACATAATGAAATCCATAGTAATTGAAGGAGATCCATTTAATTTCAAGCCTCTCCTCAGTGTCTCCCCCAATTCCAAAACCAAATGACAAACCTGGAAAACCAATGGGCAGGAACTTGTAGTCTCAAGGATTGGTATTTACATGAAGCAGCCAGCCACAGTGAGGCCAATGGAGAAGAGACACTCTCACTTTGTAGGCATTCAGAAAAAGATAAAGACTTGGATAGTTTAGGAAGATGATCTTTAAGATCTTATCCAATCCCAAGTTCTGTGATCTTCAAGAAAATAAACAGAATTTTAGTTTCATCCTCTTTTGACTCCTGTGCCTCCCAAGTCCATTCCCTGGGGAAACACAAGTCAGAAACAGAATTTCCCCCAAAAGCACAAAATGGAAGGCCGAAAGAAATGCAATAACTTCCAGTCAATGAATAATTCATATTTAAGCATCCTTGCCTCCTATTAGGGGGAAAATCAAGTCTCCAAGCAATATGTCCTCTTAGTTATACTTGGGGTTCATTTTGCATTTTGGTTGGGTACATGACAACTCCATCATCTTTGTAGAGGACTGTATGCATTTTTCTTTCTCTTTTAAATAAAGCATGTTTTTGTCAAAGGACTGCAAACCTTACTAAAGAACAGTCTTTGGAATTAGACGGGCCTGCATTTGAATCGGGGTGAGTTATTTAATAACTTCAGATCACTCATTTCCTTATTATAAACTGGGGTTAAATATTATACCTCATAGGGGTGTCTTGAGAATTATCATTAGAAATTATTAATCCAAAAGGGCTGGCATGTAATAAATGCTCCACGCTGGCTGGATCTTTCCTCTCCTCCTTTTTTCTTGCTAAAATGTACAAAGTCCAGTTTGCACGGCTGCATTCCATGGCGGTGACCAGGAACGTCTGTGCCACATTCGGCTACTTCAGAAGATGCAGGTAGGTAAATGAGCAGCAGCAGGGCTTCGTTCTGCTGCAAAGAAAGATCGCTGATCCTGAAAAAGTCTGGGTTATGCCTGCAGAGTATAGAAACCTCAAAAATGACTGAAGTTCTGAGGAAGCTATTTTTAAATGGCCTCCTGCTGTGACACAAGCTTTCTGGGAAGGTTTATTTCAGGCCCATTATAGCTTTCCACCTGGTCTCCTGCATTCCTTTTGGTTTATCTCCATCTGCTGGTACAATATGAAAGATACTTTCACAGAGACCCAGACAACACTGGTGGCCTTGCTGTTGCAGCACCACACAGAGGTTCAGGCCAGCACTGAGATCTGGGAGGAAGAAGAGTAAGTTTTTGGGACAGAAGAGAAATTGGGCTTCTTATGAAAGAAGGGGAATATAATTTTTCTGTCTTGGTGTGAGTTGCTTAGTTGTTCCTCCTCAAGTCAGCTTCTCTACACATGAACTTCTGGTAGGTGAGTTGTCAAGTTGGAAGCCTGGAGCATGGTGACAATCCACTCCACACTTAAGGCTTAAAACCTCAACCAT
Organism: Symphalangus syndactylus; assembly: GCF_028878055.3. Lineage (NCBI taxonomy): Eukaryota > Metazoa > Chordata > Mammalia > Primates > Hylobatidae > Symphalangus > Symphalangus syndactylus. Next base: position 35,671,317 of record NC_072432.2, read on the forward strand.
TATTTAATTTGCTCACGAATCTGCAATGTGGGCAGGGCTCTGCAGAACAGCTTGTCTCTATTCTGGGCAGCATCAGCTGAGGCAGTTTGAGGGCTAGATGGGGTGACTCAATAGCTGAGGGCTGGAATCTTCTGAAAGCTTCACTCCCTTACACATTTCTTGGTTGATGCTGGCATCAGCCGGGGCCTCAGTAAGTCTGTGGACTGAACACCTGCACTTGGTTCCTCCATGTGGCTACTTGGCTCCCTCAGAACACAATGACCAGCTTCTAAGAGAGAGGGCCCAGCGGGATGGGGCAGAAGTTGTATTCCATTTTATGACTTAACCTTGGAAGTCACTTAGCATCTCCTCCGTCCTTGTCACTTTTGCTTAGATTCTCAGAGAAGGAACCCAGGCCCCTCCCCTCAGTGGGAGGAGTGTCAGCCTCATGTTGTAAGATAGGAGGCTTTGTAGTGGCCAGCTGGAAAACAATGATCTGCCACAGAAAGGAACCCGCAGAGGTGTGGAGGCATGGGCTGCTTGTTGGAAAATTAAGAATTAAGGAAAGTCAGAGCTGTATTTTTTCACTTTACAGAAACTTCACTTTACAGTGGGGCTGGGTAGGGGTGGAGAAATGGCAATGTAATAGAAAACATAAGTAGGATTCTCCTTGAGATTCTATTTATTTGGGAGATGCTGTAAAATGAAGAACCTAAACTGCTTTTATACCAGTGAAAAGTTTTTCTTAGAAAAGCCTTCCCTATATCAAGATTTATCAATGACATCTAGCACTTCTAATATTTTTATGGCTTAATTTTTGATATATTTGGAAATTATTTTGATGAAAGGAGGGAGGCAGGTGTTCAGATGGATTGTTTTCAAGTGATTAGCCAATTGGGACCTCTGTTTATTGAGTGATATGCTTTGGCTGTGCCCCCACTCAAATCTCATCTTGAATTATAGCTTCCACAATTCCCACGTGTTGTGGGAGGGACCTGGTGGGAGATAATTGAATCATGAGGGCAGTTTCCTCCATACTGTTCTCGTGGTAGTAAGTCTCATGAGAGCTGATGGTTTTGTAAGGGGAAACCCCTTTCGCTTGTCTCTCATTTTCCTTTCGCCTGATGCCATGTAAGACGTGTCTTTCACCTTCCGCCGTGATTGTGAGGCCTCCCCAAACACGTGGAACTGTGAGTCCATTGAACCTCTTTTTCTTTATAAATTTCCCAGTCTCGGGTATGTCTTTATCAGCATTTATCAGACTAATACATTTAGTAATCATCTTTTTCTCATTGATTTGAAATTTTACTGTATCATATACTAAATTCCTATATATTTTGGAGCCTACTTCTGGACTCTATTTTTATCTGCCTTCTCATCAAGATAATGTCCCATCATGAGCTCTGGAGCTAGACAGGAATTGTCTAATCCTTACCCAGCTCATCTTATTTAGATTGTGCCACCTCACTTTCCTCCATCTCATGCAATGCTATACCTCTTCAATGTCTTCTCCACACCTCTGTGATAAAGTATTAAGATTTCCATATACCAGAGGGCCCTGGACTAGGAGCCTTCCAGCATGAAGCTTTGCTGAACTGCTTCTGAAAGAGTTGGGAATACGGAAGAGGAAAAAAAATCAAAGTTAGACAGAGCTGGGTGTAAACTCAGAAGCAGCTTAGCTATGGTCAGCTTTAAGCCTCAATTTCCTTCTCTGTAAGTTGGGTTGTTTTTCAAGATTAATGGCTCAATGTGTTGTACAGAATTGTTCTGCATGGCTCCAAGCACCTTGTGCAGGCAAGGTTCTCGGGGAAACTGACTCTGAGTTGGCAATTTATGTGTTAAATGGTTTTCTGGAGTGCCTGCAAGATCAACAGCTATGGAAGGGTGAGAGAGTAAGCAGGACGGGCAGAGGGAGAAGTTGAGTGCAATGCAGCCTCCGCCACTCTAATGGGAACGCTGAAGCTTAAACAGCCCTTCAGTGTTGTCCCATGTTGGACAGGAATATGTGAATGTGATAACCAGGCTATGGAATGATCCCACGATTATAAGGAAGCATCTTAGAAAAGTATTTGCACAGATCAAACAAGGTGAGGTCATCAATTTGCTTTTCCTTTTATTATAAAAGTAAAATAAAAAATAGCATTTATAAATCCAACATTTTTTCCTTTAAAGTATTTGATCTAAAAAACATATTTACAACAGCAAAATGCAGAAAAGGGGGAAAATACCATTTTCAGCAATGATTGTAACCATGTTTAAATATTGACAAGTAAGGTTTTTTTTTTTTTTTTGCAAATCAGAGAAATAACCACATTAGAAAAAGCAATATGCCTTTTTTTTTTAAAATGGCACGTAAAGTGACTCTCATTTTAAAATATCCCTTTTCTTAACCCTTAATTTGAATGCAAACTGATGCTGTGGATGGTCAGAAGGAATGCCAGGTGGCGATCGTGATACCTTTAATGACAATAGCAACGTAGCAGAGGGACAACAGCAATGGCAATAGAAAGCAGCTGTGATCCAGCAGCAGCTGGCAAAGCTTAGTAAGCAGCCTCATCCCCAGATGCATCCACTCAGCCAGTGCTGTGATTGCTAGATACTATCTGTAAGTGAACCAAACTAAAATTCATTTATGAACCAAGAAAGGAAGCCAAGTTGAAGAGGTCTCGAGTTAAATCGAGAATGATTCAGGCGGGCCGGCTCTCTGAGCACCTTCGGATGCACTTCAGCTTCTGTCTTGTGGACAATGCAGTGGAATTTTAGGGCTTTGGTTTACACGGTGTGGGAAATTGTCAGCAGGCTAAATTTTGCCTTCTAGAGGTCCTTCCTGCCCATAATCATGGGGAATTTTGTTGAGAGTTAGCAGTGAGCCGCCACTGGTCAGAGACTCGGTAAAGCTGAGTTTGCGGAAGGACGTCTCCACGCCGCTGTCGCAGACACTGTCACTGTCTCGGAGCTCGTCTGAGGGGAGAAAACACAAATTCACTGGGGGAGCGGTCGGGACCAGGCAAAGCCTTTGCTCTCATACACCTTATGCTCCAGACGGGCTCCAAGTTTGGCTCTAAAAAGCTCATGGACTATTCTGTGGACAATTCTTGCCCACTGGCTTCTGCCAGCCACACATCCCACCTATGCCACCCCCACTGTCACGACTGCTCACCGTGGTGGGAAGGGCAGAAGATACTGTGGGACATACTGTGAGGATGTTATTAGCCAAATGTCAGAATTAGCCAAATGCTTTCACATCTTCCTCCTGCAATCTAGTCTTGTGTTTATGAGAATCCTTTCTCAATTCTCTTGACTCACAGTGGACCTTTTTTTTCCCTTAGAAATCAGGTGTAGTTTTCCAACCACTGTATTACCTATTTCATAGCTGGGGAAACTGCTGAACCTTGGCAAAATAAATTGGTGACAGAAGCAAGAACTAAAAATGAGATCTCTCTCTGGGCCTCATATGCTATTACAGCATACATTGCCTTGAAAACATTTTTGGCAGCAAAAAAGTGAAATGATTTTGGTGAAAATGAGTCTATACTGGAAAATCAGGTTGAATTCCCTTTGTTGATAAGTATCCTTAGGGATATGACCAAGACAAATTATTTCCTATACAGTGAGTAAGGAAACAGAAGTCTAATATACACTAATCAAAATGCTATCTTCTTATGTATCAAATTCCAATATTAGAATATTAAGACCTTAATGCCAGTGGCATGACTATCATCTTGGTATTGACTGATTTATTTAATCAACCAATCTTTATTTGGTGTCTATTATGTGCTACAAACTATGAGATATCCTAAAAATAACTACAAATTAAGGGCTTAATGCTTAGGTATTTACTTTTTAAAAATGTAAGTATTTGCTTTTTTTTTTTTTTTAATATCTGTGCAGAAGGAGCACTGGGCCGTGACTCAGATCTGGGTTGTTTTCTGGCGGATACATTATTCCTTTCTCAAGTGCACACAATGATGTCTGCCCTTGCTCCCCTGGGAAGGCCCCCTGGCAGAGTGAGATGGGTGCTGAAACTGAGTGGCAAGAAAGAGCCAGCCAATTAAGAGCTTTCCAGGGAATGGGAAGAGAACGGTCAAAAGGCTGGTCAGACTAGTGTGCCAGGGGAGCGGAGAAAACACTTGGGAATGGAAGGGCAGTGTGGAGGAAGAGCTTCCATAGCAATGTTTAAGAAAGCAAACAAGTAAAGCAGGGACACAGTTTTATCTTTAAAACCTCGAACACTGCTAGGCACACAGTGTATGCTTGATCAGGATTTGCTGAATGAATGACTGAATGAACTGAAGGGTATAACCCAGAAGTAACACAATGTCACTAATTTTTAAAAAGAATCACACCATCTGTTGGGCAGAGAGTGGACTGAAGGGAGGTGGACAGGAAGGAAACAAGGGGACTGAGTAGGAGCCGTGCAAGAATCTAGGCAGGAAATGACGGCGGGCTGGACTAGGGCAGTGGTTGCAGACAGGATGACACTTGAAGGGCCGCATATGAAGTGATTAGTGCCAGAAAGGACTCCTGAGGAATTGTTGGATTTTCTCTTAACCTCCTGGAAGATGGCAGTGCTTCTGACAGATGTGGCCAGTATTGGGCTTGGGTGAGGTACCAAGCAGGGAGGGTTTAGGACTGACCCTGGAGGGCTGTGACTTTAAAAGGTGAGTGTGGAAGAGGCAGCCAGGGGAGTGTGCTGTGGAGGAGCCAGGAATGGAGACGGTCTGAAATTGAAGGTAGGGGTCAACCATGACATACTCTGCAAGTGGTCAAGGTGAAAAGGAAGTGACCAGATCTGGCAATGTGGAGGTGACCGGCCACTGTGAGGAGAGCAGGCCTGGTGGAGTGGTGGGGATGGGATCCCAACTGCAGGAGGCCAAGCAGAGGGTGGAAGGTGGCAAGCTGGAAAGAACAACTCTAAAAAATTCTTCTGAGGAGCTCTGCTATGTAGGGGAATAGAGCAATTGGACTGTAGCTAAATGGGATGTGGGATCAAGAGGGTGATTGTTTCGGTGTGTTTTGTTTTTAAAGATGAGGAAATCATGAAATGCTTGCTAGGTGACCTAGTCAGAGTGGGGAGAAGGAACGGCTAGTACAGGAGAGAGAGGTAAGAATTAACAGGAACAACAACCTAGTAAAGGTGGGGGGCTAGACTCAGGGGAGAGGTGGCTCCTCAGCTGGGCAAAGAAATTTAACCCACCAAGCCCGGATGGAAGGCTGCCAATGTGGGCACAGGCACAGGTGGGCTGGCACTTGGTGCAAAGATGAGAGGGTTCTGGTTTCTTCTGTTTTCAACAGAGTGTGAAGCAAGGGTGTTGCATGAGTAAGGGGAGGGAAGGAGTGTTGGGGGTTTAGAAATATAAAGCATGGAATGGTCATTTACAGAGTGGGAGAATAAAATTGTAGGAAATATAGGATTACTGGGCTGGGTTGAGAGTCCATTTCATATGGTTGTGAGACTTTTGGTGGCATGACACGTAGTCCCATATATGGTAGGGAACAAGGTCAGTGTCATAAGCATGAGAGAGGAGGCAAAGGAAGAAGGAGATGGTTCTCTCTTTAAGGTAAATATTATTTCTCTCATGTCTTAAATTTAATCACCCACATCATGTTGTTTTTAGTATTTATTGTATTATTTAGTGTTTACTAAGTAATTCATATGACAATGTGATTTTCCAAGGGCACGGCCCCCTCATCTGAATAGTACTATCAAGAGAGGCAGAGGGTGAGCCCAGGGGGTAGACAGACACACAGAGAAGTGTATCCAGAAGACGAGAAAGAAAACTGCCACACCATATCCAAAGACAGCTGAAGACACCAGCCTGGGGGAGCTGGAAAATATGTCCACTGTCTTTTGTCTTTTTTCTTTACCTATTTGCTGCCTTGTGGAGGCAGGCAAGAGAGGCAATGAGTGGGCCTGAGAGGTGGTCTTCACTGGGCTGGAGGCTGCCTGGATCACGTCAATCGCTTCGGTGTAGCCCATTTGTCTCAGGGCCTCCACCAGCTCTCTGACTGTCCCCCCAGAAACCTGTGAGAAAGAAAGGAAGGAGGAGCATGTTCTTGTGTTTGAGTCCCAGTGCAGGCTGTAAGCACTGACAGCCCACCTTTCCCTCTTCCATGCTGCCTCCTCCACTCAGGAGCCAGGAGGAAATGGAAAGGGCAGAGAAGAGCAACTAAGAAAATACAGTCTTCGAATCAAGTTTCCTGTTTCGGCTCAAAGACCACTCAGGAAATCACAGAGAAGTGGTTTGTAGTAAGCACAGAGAGAGACAGCGAGAGAAGCGCTGAGGCAGTGAAACTCTGCCTATAGTGACGTCTACACCGTCTCCCTCTGTAAGCTGAAGCTCTGAAATCCATGCGCAAACAAAAGCTAACCATGAAATTTTCAATAGAAAACAACTTCACCCCATGCTTTTCTACATTTTACTTCTAGAAGAAAAAAAAAATCACCAGGTAATGGCTCCACTAGGAGTCACCTCACAGAACGTGACTCAATGCCCTGCCATGGGGTAAGGTATGTTCTTGGGGACAGGAAGCTACACATGTTGACTACAGTCAATCGTTTGCTCAGGGCCGTTAAAGTTCTGTGAAAATCCTGACCCTCTACGTAGCATTTTCACAGGAAGTCTCCAGGTATTTGAAAACGGGGAAAATCTGAAAGTATCTGAAAACAGCATTCTCAGGAAGATGGGCTGCCAGCTTGGCCTGGGTCACCCTCCCAGGCCTTGGGCAATGACTGGTTTTCTTCTTCAGAGTTAAGGAACAGCGAAGGAGATTATGCCCTGGCCGGAGATGTTAACAGAGTGAAGTCAAATGAAAATTGCTAAATCTGTAAGGCAACGTGTTACCTCATAGTTGTCCATAAGTGTTTTGGAAGGAGCAGGACTCAGCCGGAAGGCATTATTAAGTATCCCCAGACCTAATTTCTGCGCCAGAGTAGCCCAGTTTTTGTCTGGATCAGGAATTTCTAGCAACTTATAGAGCTGCAGCTTCACATCTTCAGCCAGCTGTTTCATGTCTCCTGAAGGAAATGAAGAAGGAACACACTTGTTCTAACATGCCATAGACACTCTGGAGGGACTGATCATTGCTGCCTGGTTTGCCCTCCAACTCCCAGTGGAACCAACCAAGCTACTCTACTTGAAGGTCAAAGCCCAGCTGAGTGGAAGGCAGTATATATTTACAGTAGATTAAAACTGGATATTCTCCTTCTCTACTTCTAGCATCTTTTGGTTCTGAAATAAGAAATGTACTTTTCACAGTAGACCCTGGATAATGCTGGTTCCTCCCTTTAAATGACAGTGTGGAGATAATAATGGTTAAGAGAATCTGGTTTTATCACAACCCACCTTGTGCTAGTAAATCATCAGATGTAAACTCTGGCTCATATGGTTTCCCATTTAATATGTCAAATACCTGTTGGCAAGAAAAACACCAGAAATCGTTATACATCAAAGGGACCACTAGGGCAGTCTGTTTCTTTATAATAAACAACTCAGCATGTCCTCCTTAGGAGGGCCTGGTACCCTAATGATGGAGGAATGGCAAGAGGAATCAGGACCACCCTCCAAGAATATGGTACCCTTTGGGGGAAGAACAGCTGTAGGGGCTCTGGTGCTGGGAAACTGTGCTTTGCACAAACTCTCTGAGCTGGGTCAGAATACCCAACCAAACTGCAGAGAGTCAGAGCTATAGCCTTTTGGAAGGAACAGGCAGTCCAGGCCACCATGTCAATCATCTCCTGCTCAGAGACCTAAGGCTAGCGAAGAGCTTACTCAGAGCTGTGAAGCTGTCTCCCCTCTTCCATAGTAATAAGCTTATGAGAGTGAATTGTATAAGCTTGCTTAAATTGAGATGTCTAGATGTTCACAAGGCTTGGTGTTAACCCTCTGGCAATACTGACATTTTAACTGAGGGTCCGGAAATGTCTTAGGCTAAAAGAAAAATTATTCCGTAGCTGCAGAGGCATTTGTGGTGTTCTCTGCAGTCACTCTGTTGCTGGCTGACCTGGGTAAGGAGAGCGTGGGGTCACTGAGTGCATCATCTTTTTGTGTTCTGTGGCAAGGCCTTCTGGGGAAATGAGGTGCTAACATAAAGGGAGAACCATGGAGTCTCTGCCAACGTCAGTGAGCTGGACACAAACAGGCTGTTGGAGGCAGATGAGCAGTTTTAGAAGTGGAGCAGCTTTCACCTCTAGAAGAACTGATCTTGTCATGTTAGAGATCTTGCATGCTGCCCACCTCCTCCCTCTGGCTTTTCTTCCTGGGGCCAAATGACCTAGTAACTGCTTTATACCTTCAGATCTCAGCCCTGTGGAGTTTTGAGGAAGGCTTTAAATCTATTTACTCTGTTTATATTCGTTGAAATTCTAAGAAGAATTCTTAGTTTATTTTTACATCCTGAAATCACTTACCTAAGTTCGAAGCAAACAGTAACATTTATCCTAGCTTCAGAAATTGAGATGGTAACAATTCTGGTGTGAATTTGGAATGGGTAACTTTTATGTGAATTTTGTGTTTTTCTTCTAACCTTTTCTCACATCTCAACTCTGATCTGATTAGGCATACACTTTCGTACTTAGAACTCAGCTGACCTAGATCTTTCATGGATAGGGTTTTTCAAGATAAAAATGGTCTCTGACAAACAGACTTTCTTAAAAATAAAAGGCATGTTCTTTGGGGAATAAAGCACCAGGAAGACCATCTGTTCTTACATTCCTGAACCTCTGACTCCCTCAGGGACAGCCATTAGACAGATGGAGCGGCACTCACCTGCCAGCTGGTGGCCATATCTAGAGGCGTGGTTCCAGGCACAACTCCTTCATCCTCTCCTGCATTTTCCCAAGAGTCATCCAGGTCATAGAGAGGCTCAAAGTTCTCCACCAGGGGATCTGCTCCTGCGAAGTTAGATTACACAGCATTAGGTAAACCCAGATCTTGTCAATTTCCAACTGCCTGCAAAGGTCAGATTCCCAAAGGCAAAGCAATGTAGCAGCTTGAGGCAATCTCCTGGATAATTTTTAAATCATAAAACGTTTCTACTGGAATATCCAGAGAAATTATTTTAAAATTGTAATTTACTTTGATTGTTAAAGTGTCTTATGACACCTGAAATAGCCAAAGATACTATTGAAAAAAAAAAAGACTTCAAATACTCTTTCACATTTAACTCTACAGGATATTTCTCAACTGAATGATGCATCTTTAATCTTAGGGCTGATGGACAGCATGATTACAGCCACTAGGGTGCACCCTCACGATTAGGGTCCTAACTGTTCAAATTTATGCATGACAGTGTGTATTTCTCAGTCCCTTTCTTGGACACTCAAAAGAGCAAAGATGCTTGATGTCTAGTGACAGCACTGCCAGTTTCATTGCTGGGTACAGCAATGCCAGGGCTCTGATCTTTTTTTTTTTTTTTTTTTTAATTATACTTTAGGGTTTTAGGGTACATGTGCACAATGTGCAGTTTTGTTACATATGTATCCATGTGCCATGTTGATTTCCTGCACCCATTAACTCGTCATTTAGCATTAGGTGTATCTCCTAATGCTGTCCCTCCCCCCTCCCCCCACCCCACAACAGTCCCCGGAGTGTGATGTTCCCCTTCCTGTGTCCATGAGTTCTCATTGTTCAATTCCCACCTATGAGTGAGAACATGCGGTGTTTGGTCTTTTGTCCTTGGGATAGTTTACTGAGAATGATGTTTTCCAGTTTCATCCATGTCCCTACAAAGGACACGAACTCATCATTTTTTATGGCTGCATAGTATTCCATGGTGTATATGTGCCACATTTTCTTAATCCAGTCTATCGTTGTTGGACATTTGGGTTGGTTCCAACTCTTTGCTATTGTGAATAGTGCCGCAATAAACATACGTGTGCATGTGTCTTTATAGCAGCATGATTTATAGTCCTTTGGGTATATACCCAGTAATGGGATGGCTGGGTCAAATGGTATTTCTAGTTCTAGATCCCTGAGGAATCGCCACACTGACTTCCACAATGGTTGAACTAGTTTACAGTCCCACCAACAGTGTAAAAGTGTTCCTATTTCTCCACATCCTCTCCAGCACCTGTTGTTTCCTGATTTTTTAATGATGGCCATTCTAACTGGTGTGAGATGGTATCTCACTGTGGTTTTGATTTGCATTTCTCTGATGGCCAGTGATGAGGAGCATTTCTTCATGTGTTTTTTGGCTGCATAAATGTCTTCTTTTGAGAAGTGTCTGTTCATGTCCTCTGCCCACTTTTTGATGGGGTTGTTTGTTTTTTTCTTGTAAATTTGTTTGAGTTCATTGTAGATTCTGGATATTAGCCCTTTGTCAGATGAGTAGGTTGCAAAAATTTTCTCCCATTGTGTAGGTTGCCTGTTCACTCTGATGATAGTTTCTTTTGCTGTGCAGAAGCTCTTTAGTTTAATGAGATCCCATTTGTCGATTTTGGCTTTTGTTGCCATTGCTTTTGGTGTTTTAGACATGAAGTCCTTGCCCACGCCTATGTCCTGAATGGTATTGCCTAGGTTTTCTTGTAGGATTTTAATGGTTTTAGGTCTAACATATAAGTCTTTAATCCATCTTGAATTAATTTTTGTATAAGGTGTAAGGAAGGGATCCAGTTTCAGCTTTCTACATATGGCTAGCCAGTTTTCCCAGCACCATTTATTAAATAGGGAATCCTTTCCCCATTTCTTGTTTTTGTCAGGTTTGTCAAAGATCAGATAGTTGTAGCTGTGCGGCATCATTTCTGAGGGCTCTGTTCTGTTCCATTGATCTATGTCTCTGTTGTGGTACCAGTACCATGCTGTTTTGGTTACTGTAGCAGGGCTCTGATCTTTAAACAAACCTGCTAGGATGTATAATTATTGAAATATTTTGGGAAATGTAGTCTGCTCTTTAGCATCCAGCAAAAACAAAAACAACAAACAAAACACCAAAGTAACTCAAAGACTAGAGCTAGAGTTACTTCTCAGAGGCTTAGATGATTTTTATGAGTGTTTAGCTTGATGTCTAATGGTGCCATTTTTGAGGGAGAAACTTGTTTTTATCTTGCTGGGAGAACATCAGATGGGTCAATATCAATAATAGAAGAGTACTTAATGGGAAACAAAGAAGGATCTTCATGCTGTTTCTTGATTTTATTCTCCCAGTTCTGGCCTGATCTATGAGGCAATAAATGTAATCCCACCATAAAAACCATGGAGAAATTAAGATGAACAATTTACAGGACCAAAGTGTGGAGGGATGAGCTATCTCTTAACTGACCCTCTTTTTTTTTTTTTTTTTTTTTTTTTGAGATGGAGTCTTGCTCTGTTGCCCAGGCTGGAGTGCAATGGCGCAGTCTCAGCTCACTACAACCTCAGCCTCCAGGGCTCAAGTGATTTTCCTTCCTCAGCCTTCTGAGTAGCTGGGATTACAGGTGCATGCCACCACGCCCAGCTAATTTTTGTATTTTTAGTAGAGATGGGGTTTCGCCATGTTGGCCAGGTGAGTCTTGAACTGCCAATCTCAGGTGATCCACCCACCTTGGCCTCCCAAAGTGCTGGGATTACAGGTATGAGCCACCACACTCGGACTTAACTGAGCTTTTCCATGACATTAAGATTAGGACTTGGTTTTTCATCTGAGTTTCTTCATTTATATATCAGAGAAACTGTTACTTGCTTTTCCTTTCATGGGATTCTGAGAATTCAATATAAAGCATTTTTAAAAGGGTTATAGTTTCTTTTTCTTTTTTTTTTTTTTTTTTTTGAGACAGGGTCTTATTCTATAGCTCAGGCTGGAGTGCAGTGGTGAAACTGTAGCTTACTGCACTCTTGAACTCCCAGGCTCAAGTGATACTCCTACCTCGGCCTCCAAACTAGCTGGGACTATAGGCGCGTGCCACCATGCCTGGCTACTTTTTAAAATTTTTAATGGAGATGAGGTCTTACAATGTTGCCCTGGTTGGTCTCACACTCCTAGTGCAAGTGATCCTCCCACCTCAGCCTCTCAAAGTGCTGGGATTACAGGTGTGAGCCATCACGTCTGGCTGGTTATAGCTTCTTGTTGGAAGGCATTTAATTAATCAGTGTCTTCTAAAACTATTAATACCCACTGCAATCAGAGTTTCTTGTTCAAGAAAAAGCTCTATTTAACAAAAGAGAAAAGAAAAATATGGTGTCCCAAAGAAAAAGTTCCTATGTCTTTTGCTTTGTTTTCTTGAATTTATGAAGCATTTACCTTGTAAGTTAAAAAAAAAAAAAAAAAAAGCCTCTAAAGTATATCAGATATGTCAGGGCAGGCTTCAGATGCCAATTTCATTACACATATTTTGAGGTTCTAAATATGCAAGGCACTGGAGATTCAAAGATCAGCACGGATAATTTTCTATACTTCACAGGACTAGAGAATTAAATGGAATAACATCTGCAAACCTATGAGCAAAATAGGAGAGAGAAACATAGTAGAGAGAATAAAGTCTTGAAGTTCACACGGCCAAAGTGTGATTCATAGCTCTGTCACTTACTGGAACCCTGAAGTGGGATCTGGTAGTCTCTCTAGTCTGTTTCCTTGACTCTAAGATGGGGAATAATAATGGTATTTGTCAGAAGGGGTGATTGGGCATTAAATGAGACTGTGCACATAAAGTACATATCACAGTGCCTGGTACACGGAAAGGCCAATAAGTGCTAGCCATTTTTAGTGCCTTCCATATAATGGGTCTTATGGCCCATTTTCTTTTTCCTACACTTCAATTTCTAAGAGACATTTCTTTCAAAATGAAGTCTTTAAATGATTTCTTATACCAATAATCTTTTTCTTCTGGGGCCTTCTGATACGATCTGAGACTGACACCACTCAGAATTCTATAAGGAATCAAACTCTACTTTGAAAAGGCCCTTTGTCACGGGAGTCAATCTAAACAATCAAGCCCCAAACAAACAGACGAATCAGAAAGTAAAAACTAAAATGACTGTCAGGGTAAAGCCCAAGATTACTAGCCCAAACAGTGCCTTATGGCAGATAAAATGTGATTTGCCATATAATTTTTATTTACCCTTGTTTTTCAGCAGTAGGTCTGTGGCTTAAAGAAGGCCACATGGCTGCTCTATTGAAGTTGGGTTTGCATTCCTGGTAACATTTTTCATTAATGACCGCCAGATCGCCACCTTACCTGCTGCTTTGAGAAGAGCTGCCAGCCTGGTGGACCCTCTCCCAGCTGCTATATGCAGGGGTGTGGTTCCATCGTAGGTAGTACTGTCTACATGGGCATCACCCTACAATCCAGCCCACACAGGGAAGCGTTAGTGGAAGGTTCTTTTGCCCTTTTGTCCCCACCTCCCAGTGTGCATGGCTCCTTGGGTCCTATTACTAGCCCAATTGCTACTTTGGGCTGGCTCCGTCATTGAAGAAATCCCCAATTAGAGATGCCAAGCAAGGGGGTGGGGGGAATGTCTAAAGGTGCTACTCTGAAGCCCTCCATAAATGTTAAACAAATAGAGCTGATTGTAAGGGAGGACAGCAGCTACTGATTTCATTCTTTGAAAAGATTTCCTTAAATTTCCCTCAGGAATTTAATGCAAAAGCAAATAAGTGTGCCCTTCACCTCCAAGAGCAGGCAGCCTGCCAATGAGATGTTGTCGTGCTCCACAGCCAGATGCAGTGCTGTGCGCCCGGACTTCTGCTCCTGAGCATTGACGTCGGCCCCAGCGGCCACCAGCAGCAGCAAACATGGCAGGCTATTGCTCATCATGGCTAGATGAATGGCATTCAGACCTAGAGTCCAAGCAAAGGGACAGTCACAGGATGGGATGGCTAACTCACAAGATGGCCCTTGTGAAGCTGAAGGAAATGGCAAAAACTGAATCATGGGGAGGGACAGTAAAGGTACTATAAGTCTATTGTTCTGCTTTGAAGACCCACAGTCTCCTATTATGTTCTCAGGAGACACTGAACATAAATAAACATTCTCTGAATGGATGACGCTTTGTGTACTTCAAGATGAGTTTTTACTCAGGACTGTGCTTTTTCCTCTTACCAACTATTCCAAATCATCTTTTAAAAAATTAGCTTTGGTGAGCAACAGAAATGCCCAAAAGAGATGATGAACTCCAGGTGACTAAGGAAAGCACTTTTGGGTGCAAATCAAGTAACACACGTTTATCAAATACCTAGTAGATATTTAGAAGGCGGAGAAAGTCACACCAATGATGTGTGATTGTCTCTTACCGTCCCCGTTGGGGTGGTCAAGAAGTAGTGCTGCCTTTTTGTGCTTGAGTAAGATACTGAGAACTTTATCATGTCCTTCTTTGGCAGCTAGGTGCAAAACAGAGTTACCCAAGCGGTCCAGAAGGCTCAGGTCGGCCCCAGCCCTCAGCAAATCCTCCACCACATCTTCCTGCTTAGTGATCACTGCCAAGTGCAAGGGCGTCTGGAAAGTGAAAGGGCAGGAGATTTCACTGGTCAGCAGTGAACACTTACTTACAACTCACAGCTTGGTAGCTGTCATTGCAATAGGGGGGGCCATACTGCAGGAATATTTCTCACTCCCAGATTAAGTCCTGACCTTGGCACCCAAGTTATCCTGTTCCATACTATATGCTAATGAAGTACATATACTGTACTAACACTTAGCCATTCAATAATTCATGTTTTAAAATTCTTATTTTAAATGTGATTGACAAATAGTAATTGTATATATTTGAGGTACAATGTGATGTTTTAATCTAAGTTTGCAACATAAAATGATTAAATCAGGCTAAGTTACAAATCCATCACTTCATATACTTATAATTTTTTCTGTGGTGGGTTATTTTCATATTTATAAGTCTTAATAGCTTCTTGTTTCTCACTACAACCCACTGATTGTTGATTTTGAGCACACCTAGTAGTAAATTTAGTTTTCTTAAATTTCTGGTAGGAGTTATCTTCAGCTGATAATTTTATATTAACAAATCAAATTAAGGCTATGTTTTCACTGAAGAAATTTAAATAAAGCACTCAATAGAAACCAATTAACAAAAGTGCCATGATTCTATGCTGACATAGAAACTAAATTTACTAAATTAAAAAATACTGTCCCATGGACTGGCTCCTGAGACCAGTCAATATAGCTTTCCTATACCCATTTCATAAAAGGTATTATAAGATTCTAAATAACATAACCAGGATAATACAAGTATCTCACCAAGGGGGCTCAGATGAATAAAAAAGGTGAGCTGCTGATACCTAATAGGTACTTAAATAGTCCATTTGACTATCCTGCCCACAAGGTATTACTTCGGTGAATGCAAATAAGATGTTTTGCAAACGGTGTGTTTTCAAAAATGAGTAAGACAAATACAATCACAAACGTATCTTTCAAAGAAATGAGTTCACTGACAGAGAACAGCAATGTGTCTTTACACAAATCAGTTTATTTCACAGGAGCCTAACTATGACATCCAGCCAGTCCTGTGACAATCTGCCTAAAATTCCCTTTTCATTGAGCAGTTACTGGCTACAGCAGCAGGTGAGCCACCAACCTCCTAGCTGTGTAGGTGACCACAGCACATGAGAACTGGCAGGATGAATGACGGAAGGGTCATCTAAATCTCAACTACAGTGATTATTTAATATATCAGACCAAGACCCTTTTTTTTTTTTTTTTTTGCCAAATTATTACTCGCCCTTATTTCTTTCATTTTCTAGGACTATCACCCTGGCCTGAAATGATGTCCTCAAAACTTTAGATATTGTTGCCAAGAGCTTCTTCTCAAAAATAAGTCAATAGAAACTGTGTTTACTAATCTGTGTTTTCTGAAATGCTACTTGGGGAGATGGGAAAAGGAAAGAGAATGAGATTGTGAAAAAAAGGATCTGAAATTATAAGATAGTATACCATTCAGGAATTAGAAATTATCTGTAGCTTGAATTTAATTAAAAAATATGAGTCAGAGAGGTTTTTTTTTTTAAATATTTTCTTCCACAGTCCAATCAATGGTTTTCCATGATATAAAGCTTCTAGATCTTAAATCCAAGGATTATATCTTAAACAATTATACCTTCATGCTATGGCTGTGGGCATGGGGACTTACACAGACATTCTGGAAAGCCAAATATACAAATGTCCCAGCAACCCAACTCTTGCAGATGTATCTGGGTGAAATTCTGACACAAATCCACAAGAGGACATAAGTGAGGACAGTCACTGCAGTATTATCTACTGAGGTAGGAAGTTAGAAGTTGGTTAAATGTCTACTACTAGGAAACAAGGATGTTATAGGTGGAAGACCCATACTAGATTCTCTTCAGGAGCTGAAACAACAAACTAGCTGTATATAGAACTGTGTGGCTAAGCATTGAAGGCAGAAATACAGTAACATGTAGCACAATGCCACTTACGCATTTAAAAAATATATGCACAAAGAACTATACAGATACACACAAGTGTGTGTAAAACTGGTGAAATCTGATTAAGATCTGTGGATTGTACCAACGTCAATTTCCAGGTTTTGACACTGTTCTGAAGTTATGCAGGATGTTACCACTGGGGGAAACTGGGTGAAGAGACCTCTGGTTTCCTTGCAGTAAATACTAGGACCTCCTAGTATGTTTTTGTAACCTCCTTTGAATCTATAATTAAATTAAATTTAAAAACTTTTTAAGGTTAATGCAAGGCAAGAGAAATACATTTAACATAATGTGGATTGTATGTAAGAGTATATGAAAATATCTATGTATTTCAAGTATATGCACATTTGTATCCAATACTTGAAAAACTACCTATAAACACAACAGTGACATTTGTGCTAGCAGACCTGGGAATTGTCAGGGTGGGCAACTTTGATTTTCCAATGTAGATTCTTCTGTACCATTTTTAAGACTATGAATATACATGATATTTATAATAATTAAAAACATAAAATAAAAATACATAAAACCCTCCAATAATGTTTTATGGGAACATACACAAATAAAACAATCCATACCAAACACAATAGAGTGGTTGTCTATGCTGGGGGAAGGAGAATGAGAGAGGAGAAAAAGGCTTAAAGAGAATATTTTCATAAAAAATCCTAACTCTGTGCACTTGGACTATTTTGAGTGTGTTTCTAGAGGGTGGGTGGGGAGAGGAATTTGATCATGACAGATGGTCACAGAAATGTACTAAGATTAGTGAAAGGTATTTGGGAAGAATGCTTAAGATAATTGTCAAATAATCCAAATTATTTAGAGAACTGTATCATTTTCCATTAAGAATAGTTACTAGAAAACCTTTACAACAGATAATCAAGAGTTCAAATCTTAACAGTTTCTAATTCTCAAATCAAAGTTGCCACTGGGTGCGTGTTTGACACCTAGAAGGCAAACTAGGGAAGCCAGAATCACTGCCCATTAATGAGACTGGTGGTAAGGTGGGGGAAAATGGACGTATAGTCTTCTGAGAGTCCCCAAATCAGAAGGGATAGAAGTATCAATGGTGGTGGTTTCAGGGTTTTTGTCTCTAACACACTGGAGAGTCTCAACATATGTAACCAAATGATACAGTAAAGAGTTTAGGATATAAAAAAAATCACAGCTGCTGGCCAGACGCAGTGGCTCATGCCTGTAATCCCAGCACTTTGGGAGGCCAAGGCTGGCAGATCACGAGATCAGGAGTTCAAGACCAGCCAGACCAACATGGTGAAACCCCATCTCTACTAAAAATACAAAAATTAGCTGGGTGTGGTGGTGCACGCCTGTAATCCCAGCTACTCAGGAGGCTGAGGCAGAAGAATAGCTTGAACCTGGGAGGTGGAGGTTGCAGTGAGCCGAGATCGTGCCACTGCATTCCAGTCTGGGTGACAGAGCGAGACTCCGTCTCCAAAAAAAAATCACAGCTACTAATCCTGTTGTGCTGTGTCCTTTGCAGATCCTATTTATAAACATAAAATAAGTAATTCCTTGAATATGACTGTTAAGCAGGGTTTGAAAAGAGGACTGACTAGCTACAATGTCCCATTCCTAGTTTTATTCATAGATTTGTGATGACTACAAGGAACAATCAGTCAAAAGTCTGTGAGAATCAAGCTTTACAAGCAAAATGACTTTACGGATACCAATGACCCCCAAAATGGTATGAAAATTTCAAGAAGACATCCTTTAAATGTAAATCTACAACCACACTTCATACTAGTTATTTTATATTAACAGGCAGTGAAGAGTCACTAACTTTACTTTTCCTTTGGCATGAAGCACAACAGCCAGTGAAGAAGCCTAATGGTGACTTATATTGAATGAAAAATGGTCATTTTCCCCTATCAGGAAACCTACTAATTTTTACCTAGTCACAGGTAAAAACTATTAGGAACCACATGTAAACATTTTAGTAGTTTTGCTTTAAATGCACTTTAAAGCACACTTTTTTTTTTTTTTTTTTTTTTGAGACAGAGTGTCACTCTGTCACCCGGGCTGGAGTGCAGTGGTGCGATCTCGCCTCACTGCAAGCTCAGCCTCCGGGTTCACACCATTCTCCTGCCTCAGCCGCCCGAGTAGCTGGGACTACAGGAGCCCGCCACCATGCCTGGCTAATTTTTTTTTTTTTTTTTTGTATTTTTAGTAGAAACGGGGTTTCACTGTGTTAGCCAGGATGATCTTGATCTCCTGATCTCATGATCTGCCTGCCTCAGCCTCCCAAAGTGCTGAGATTACAGGTGTGAGCCACCGCACCCGGCCTAAAGCACATTTTAAAGAATGGAAATAAAAATAAGAAAATAAATATTTTAATTTCCTTTAAAGAAAATGAAGTTTTAATTAATTTTATTTAAAATAATAAAAGCATTTTCCTTTAAAGTGAGGAAATAGAAATGATTCACATCACTGCTTTAAAAACTGAGAGAGCAGGAATAAATATCTTTACTAAGTAAGTAATTACACAGGATTTTGGCCATATTTTTGGAGTGAGAGATACTTGTGAACCAGCAAACCATCTCTCCAAGGAGGATGAGGAAGATGCTTTGGGCCGATGAAGGGAAGGAGACAAATGGAAAGATAAGAAGTGGACAAGGGCAGGAGCCCCATACAGCAGACTGGTGGGAGTAGGGGAAAGACAGTGAGGTGGGAAAAGCAATCAGGGGCAGGAAGGAGGAAACCTCAGGAGCCGAACCCCATCTTGGCTTCATGCCAGTGCAGTTGCTCAGCCAGAAAGGCTGGCTGGGGTCACTGGGCTCCCATCACCAATGTCCAAGCTCTGCTTCTGCCCAAGTGGCTCCCAGGCTCCTTGCCTCTCCCTGAATTCTGCACATGCCCATCAAGGGGCCTCGCTGTGTCTCCAGCTAACTTCTCCCTTTGCAGTGCTGGAAGACCTCTGGAAAAAACAGTTCCTCAACTTGTATTTTCAGTCCACCTAATTAATTCCTAAGAAAACCTGATCTGGGCAAAAAACTGGTGTTCCCACTTTTCCTCACTTGGAGCTGTCTTTCTGCTTTTGAAAGACACCTTTTCCTCCTCAAGCAAACTTTTAACCTTTCTGTGTGATGATTTCAGAATGCTTTATTTGATATACACTTAATCTGGATGTTGTCAAGGTATGTTTCAGTAGACTTCAAAATTATTATAAATTACTGGCTTTTCAAACTTTTAACTTTATTTTTCTTGACAGATGTGACATTTTTACTTTAGTTTCTCCCTCTTAAATGAAAAAACTGTTTGATTTCTAAAGTTTAAAGTTTGCCTTCCCCCACCGGGATGCTGAATTTCACTGTGGCTTGATGGCTGTTATACCCACAGATCAAAGGATCCTACATCATAAAGTAACATTCTCAACTAATGGGATTTTAGATTATTACCTACAAAGGTTGGTTTTGTTTTTGCTACTGTTAACATTACTAAAAATAACATGCACCCAAACATAACAAAAGAAAAAGTAAACTACAGATTTTTCTTCAGTTGTTTTCTTGAGATTTCTGCTTACCTGGTACAGATCATTTCTCATGTTGATAATGTCATCAGAAATCAAACCAGACGTGACTTCTAGTAGATCCCTCACAAGTTGAGAATGAAGGTGGATGATTGCTAAGTGTAAGACACTGGAATGAAAACACAGTGGCAATAATTAACTAAAATGTTAATGAAAAAGAAAAGATTCCCAAGATGTGATTAGACTCAAGGATGGAATCTGTTCTCATACCTAGTTTTATTTGGCCCTAAAATGTTTTGAATCTATAAAACGCATTGAATCTGAGGTGGGATGCTGTCTCCAGAGGACCGGTCCCTCCCAACTGCCTACCCAAGGCTGCTATGTTATTTGTGGTACCTTCCTGGCCTCTGGGAGCATTCATGTCTGACCCCTTGATGTATAAACACACTGAGGCTTCCAGACCAGAAAGACTTAAGCTTAAATCCCAATTCTGCCTCTATACCATGGCTTTGGGCGGTTTTCTTCTCTTACCTTTCTCCCTGACTTTTCCTGACACACAGATTCTATGTAAAATGAATGCCTGGCACTAGGAATTGTTCAGAAAAACTTAGTTACCTCACCTAGCCCTGCTGCCCTCCTCCAAAATACAGTGCGGTGGTTTTTAAAAGATCTTTCCAGATCCCAAGAGGGGAGAATGGAGTGAAGCTTTTAACTACTGGAAGAAAATTCTTGCAGTAAACTTGTGAAGAAAGAAAGTGATTGTATTTTCCACCACTCCTGCAAACATTCCGGCAAATATTCCTTCTGCCTGGAACGTTTTTGCTCCTTTCTTCTGCCTGAACAATGCCTACTCCATCCTTTATATTCCAGTTCAAACCTGACATCCTCAGAGAATACTTTCCTAACCTCCTAGGTGGAGCAAGTTGTCCCTCTCAAATTTACTGCTTGGTTATGCAACTGCAGTTTTCTACACATTTTTCTCATTCTCTGTCCTGTCATCTCTGGGGCAGGTTCTGTCTGAGTCAGCCTTACAGCCCTAGCATGCAGTAGAGGCACAAAAATAAGAATGATAGAAGGGACCTAAGAGCTTACACTAATGAGGCTGAA
Organism: Symphalangus syndactylus; assembly: GCF_028878055.3. Classification (NCBI taxonomy): domain Eukaryota; kingdom Metazoa; phylum Chordata; class Mammalia; order Primates; family Hylobatidae; genus Symphalangus; species Symphalangus syndactylus. The sequence goes on from NC_072432.2 coordinate 35,692,258, forward strand.
CATACTGGTGGTATCAAAGTCACTCAGAGGAGTATAATTCTTTTAATTATTAAAAAACATACTATTAAAATTCAAAACAATAACAATAACAATCATTTTACCAGTGGCTATTTGTTGGGAGCTTTGATTTACCAGACTATGCTAAGCATTTGATATACATTGTCTTTTTACTATAACAATAATCCTATGAGTTAGGTAATATTATCTTCACTTTTCGGCTAATGAAACTGAGACTTGTAGGCATCATATAACTCAGTCAAGGCCAATACGTGGTAAAGCTGGGATTCAAGCTCAGGCCTGTCTTACTCCAAAGCCATATCTTAATCCCTTAAGCAATCCTGCATAGGGGATACATGTGCACTGTTCTAAAGACATGCAGATGAACATCTAAGAAGATGACCACTCCAGAGCATGGACAGATTGAGGTGCAGAGCACACTAAAGCATCTCGCAGCAGCACTACATCTGGGACACGAGGTACAGGCTGGATCTTCTCTAAAATAAGCTATTAGGTGCCACTTTACTCAAGCCTCTTCCTTGGCAATAGCAAGTATATTGTACTTGGGATTAACCCTGGCACAGAAGAGCCTAAAAAACTAAATTGTGATTTTGCTACTTGAGAAATATTTTAAAACGGATGATCTCAGAGTTTCACTATTGCTTCTTGAAATGTGATACTGGAAGAAGACTTCTGAAAAGGGCCTAAACTCTGACATAGACATGATGCACATATACCAAGAAAAAGGTCATACTTCTAAAACTGCTCGAAAATTTCCATGTGCAGCTCAGCATTTCATAGCAGAAGTACATTCCCCCTCCCCCTCAAATCCTCACACCCTTATGGGAATTTCCCCAATAGCAGAAGTTTTATATATTTTTCTTTATTATATTTTCTATGATGACTAATGGCCACAGGATTTAAACTATTAGCCAAATATGACGAACTGAATTAAAACAAGAGACTTGGGCTGTGATGGCCAAAAGCTGCCCTATACCTATACTCTTATGAGGATCCTCTGGTCTCTCCAAGTCCCACCTCTGTGGCTTCTCTGAGAGCTGGCTTGTGTGAGAGTGCTTGGGTCTTAGGAGGGAACTTGCATGTGCCTCCCCTTGTATCCCTTCCTACAATCCTCCCTTCAGGTATCAGCACTTCCTTTCTAACATGTATGTGCTCATCTTCTTAGACTTACCAATTCAACAAGTCCCTGGAAATGCCACTTGAAACACTGCTGTCCTGTCTTGGTTAACTGCTTTTTCTTGTGGTTGTATGCTATTGAATGCTAACTGGATTATTTAACCCTGAAAAAGCATTCTGCTATTCACGGCTTTATACCAAGAAGGTTGTACTGGTTCCTCTCATACTGTATAACAAGGCCAGTGGTTATACCACATCCTTGGTTACGTTGCAAGGAATGAGAACAAAGGTGTCGCTGCTTGAAACCCTGAGGTTGTTACTTTCCTAAAGTGCTTGGTTTAATTTTTAAACTGAAGTCTAAAACACAGCACTCAAGAGCTCTTCCACAGAAAAGGATTTCTCTATGTTGATGCTATTTTAGGAAGGTTTTGGATAAGGCACTTGACTTGAATGTGAAGGCTGCTGTCTCTTGTTATTTTTATAGGCTTTCGAGATCATTTTAGAAGTCTCAATGAAAGGACTAAGAGAACTGTTTTAGAAAGAAGCCAGGTGGCTTTGCAAATACAATCTCAGTAATAGCAGGAATGGAAGGCATGGTGTTTGGAATGTTCGACTCCCACACATGGGCTGGAGCAGTCACAAAAGTCTGAAACAGTCACAGACTGATGACCATCAGAAGAGGGAGCAGAGAAGAAACCAGTAACTGGGAAAGAATGACCAGTCCTTCTTAATCTTTCTGTTGCTGTTGCTGCCTTTATTGGGCTTTTTCTTGAGTACACTGTCATTAATATGCAGCTGGGAAAACAATGCTTCAGGGATTTTGTAGGACTCTTAACAATTCTCCAAATATTACTTCAATAAACAAAGCAAGGCTTTTCAAAAAGTACCATTACCTACACACATCTTAGTTTTCTTGCCCAGAGAGATTCACTCTTAGATGAGTCCTCCAGCTACTACAGATTCCAACAGATGACAGCAGCAGGATGGAGCAGCAAATTGTGCTACTTAACCTTATTCACACATTAGTTTTCTTGATCGTTCCAGTTAGAGGACTCAATACATTTGAACAATTATTTTTATCTCTAGTCAGTACGCATTATACGATGCTCTTCTTCTTCCCTACCCGGGACAACCTATCATGCAAAAGTCCTGACTTACCCATCCCCATTCTCATCCTGCACGGCAGTGAGATGGCGCTGGACGGCCAGCAGCATCTTCACGTCTCCTGTCACCGCGTAGTCGAAAAGGGCATTGGCATGCCTCTTTGCAAGCTGCATAGCCTTCTCTAGAAAGAGGTTATCTGTAAGGCAATGACCACAATCATAGTTGAGTGTTCCTACTTTTGTTTTATGGGTATGGCATGCTCAAGGCCAAACTGACCAGCATCAGTGTTCTGACACCTTGACATATCATTTTAGTTGAAAATGCTCTTTCAATGCTTTTGGATTGTGTTGACTAGAAAAAGCAGAATTGGACACTGGGTCACTGACAAATAGAGATTGATCTTAAAGAATCTGTGTATGGTTTGTTAGAGGAAAAAAGTTTAGAAATGTTTTATTTTAAGGGAACAACCATTATCTGTTATTTTAAGGAAAACAATCTCCAAACAACGTTAGATTTTACCATGATTTTAAATCACCAATATCTTAGTGAAATAATCCTTCATTGGAATCTCTAACAATTAGCTTGTTAGGCAATGTGTGAAAAAATACACGTCTCTGCCGTAAACAGAGACTTTCAACGAGCCACTCACGTTTTTGTAAAGTTTGTTCCATTAAGGTCAGGGAATGGCAATTGTGACCTTTGGGCCAAAACCTGTTTACGGCCTGCTTTTCATATAGCTCCCTAGCTAATCATGGCTTATACATTTTTAAAGGGGTGTAAAAAAAAAAAAGTATATGTGATAGACACCACATGTGGCCACCAACTCTAAATATTTACTACCTTTGCTTTTACAGACGTCTTCTTAGTACGATCTAGGATGACCTAGAATCATGACACATATGCTAATAAGTATTGGTTCACAGTAAACGCAAAAGTACATTTTCTCCTAATCCTACTTCTTCTAAGAGGGCACAAGATAAAAAGAAAAGTTCCTATTTTAAGGCAAAGTTCTATTTCAGTATGACGGTTAAGCCAGAATCTAGACACGGTGACTATTAATCTTGTGGAAATACTTCTCTATTTATCTGTGCCAGAAGACATTGATTACCTCTCACAATACCCTAAAACTGCATGATTATGACTGGAGAATGTACATATAAATTTCTGTCCTTTACATTCAAAGATAACAGAGCAAAAATGGAAATCCCAGTGTGAATAAAATGATCTGACATATGCTTTTCCAAAGGCATACAGAACTTTGAAGAGTACACTAAACTAGATATTGATATATCATCTTTAGATTAGCAGATATCTTTCTGCACCTAGGACTGACCCCTCCCCAGCCAACCAATAGAACGTAATTTGTGTGCTCACTTACCCTGAATCCCAGCACTCTCTTCTTTTGTTCCTGTTGCATACGTTAGAGTGACCTCACCATTCCCATTGGTGGCCTCGCTGGGCTCCCGATCTTGCTCTGTGGTTTCAATAACTTTCCCAAAGAGGTTTACAGTGTTTTTGTCATCACTTTTGTCACAACCTTCAGGGTCCTTTTTAGATTCAGTGTCCATGGTTCCTAAGATAAATGCAAAAACATCAGATTTTTCTCAGTAAAATGTATTAATTTAGTGATAATTCACTATTCCAGTGTAGGTCAGATAAAGGTCAGAGACAAGTTTGCTGCAAAAGGAAAAGAAAAATAGTAATTTAAAATTCTTTTAAAAATGGTCATATCATAAATACCACGTTTTGGAGATATTCTAAACTCATTTTTAAAAATCATTTTTAGTATACTTCTAAAATCTTAAATCTCATTTTGCTTATTTGTAAAGGAGAAAAATGAAATAAAGCTCTTCTGTGAATTGCAGGAAAGCTGAATTTTTAAAGTTCTTGAAAGCAGAGCAGTGTTTTCCTAATGCTAATGAACAAAGCAAGTCATAAAGACATGTTGTCAACTCACATTCTTTAGTGTGGGAGCTATCCAGTGTACCATTCCTGATCACCCGCTTTCAGGTTCAACTATGTTATCTGACAGATACTATGACAGCATCTAGCTTTCATGTGGGAGACCTGCTTCAAATTCTTGTTCTGTCACTAACTTCTGTGTGCCTTCAGTGAGTATGAACATTTCTGAACTTTGGTGCCTTTTGTGTGCAAAATGGAGATACTATTTTCCATATAGAGCAGTCATGAAGATAACAGTTAAAACATGTAAAAGCACTTGGCACAAAAATAGGTATTCAATAAATGGGAAGACTTCTTTATAGTATTATTTCTTCCGTGGGTACACTAGAATGGACCTGTAATATAAACTATCAACACGTGGTTTAACTGCACCTTCTCAGGGGATGACTTGATGGGAAAACGTTGCACGTATGACTCTATACACACAGTCATGGTGCAAATGATAGTATAAGACTCAAAATGATTTCAGAAGTGTACTATTTGAGAAAAAAAGAGACAGAATACATTAAGTTTGATGATGTTTAAAATGTTTGAATAGTCAGGTCTCTGTATGTCTCTTTTCAATGCGCTTTTCTTTCCTCTGTTTGTGCCACTTACAAAGTAAATATATGAAATATGTACAAGGCATAGAGTTTATACTAGCCACAGGAAATAATATCTTTTGGGAAAAGTATCTTCTTAGTTTATTTGCATTCATCAATTATTTTTCAAGATGATAATACTGTTGTGATAAGTAATGATTTTAAAAACCCTTTTTAGCATTAATTATTTTTTTCCTTTCTTGGTATTAAGAACAAAGCATTACTTACCATGCTTCATCCCAGCATTAGATTTAGTAGTTCCAGGATGGAAGGTAATCCCACCATAAGTAGGAAATCCATAGTGCGGGAAGCTATACCCTGAAACGGCAAGTAAAACAAATGAAACATCATGAAGATATTTTACAAAGACTCAGCACAACTTAGTGTCTGTCTCTCAGGTGAGCACAGCCTTTGGTGTGACAGGACAGTACTGTGTCCACACATGGTGTTTCTGTTGAGACTAAGACACATGGTGGGGGTCATGGGACCATCAGAATTCCACTTTGGTAAAGTTTACATTTTGGCAACCCTGACAGCACCCCAGATTTGGGGAGGGGTTGTGATGGAGAAAGCCTCCACTCCTATGTGAAGGGGAGAGGCTAATAGTGAGGGTCACCAACCAAACTCAGACTTGCCTATGTAGAAGACATTAAAATAACCCCTTGAGGAAAAAAACTAAATCAAACAAAGCACAGAAAAACATACTGACTCCTCAATGGAAGAATGGCCACCACTGTTCATTCTTAGGCATTTTTGGTGGAAGCATAAACTGGTACAACTCTTTGGGGAAACAGCTGGCATTAGATGTCATGCCCTCTGACATAGTAATTTTACTACAAAGACTCCAATTTACAAAAGTAATCTGGAATAAATGAAAAGTTCGGTGGATAGGAGCTCAGTATAGCACTTATATAGAAAACAGAACCTACATGTAAGTAAGTTATACTATCGTTTGTTCACTTGAGGAAATGAGTCATTAAAATGATGCTTAAAATTTATGCTTAAAGTTCATATTACTGGAGGAAATGTTTATGTTAACATCTCAGGTAAACGTTGCACATGTGACTCTATACACACAGTCATGGTGCAAATGATAGTAAAATAGTATTACAAATAAATGGATTAAAATAAAATGCATAATGATCACAGCTGTATTCAGGGTAAAATTCATAAATATATACTATAACATATACAGAAAAAATAGTAGTAGTTAACCTTTGATGGCAGATTTTATGTATTTTCAAATTTTCTACAATGTAGTATATAGAGATGTTTAATATATAGCTATATTGCAGTATGTATAATATAAAATATTTTCAATGTTTCCAAACCAAAAAAAAGACAACTATGTCAAAAAATGTCAAAGAGAAATATACCAAAATCTTTAGGGTGGTATTCATTAAATAACTTGCTTTGGGGTACTTTTTTTTCTTCTTAATGGCTTTTGAGATTACCTACATATTGTAAAATGAACATGGATTTCTTTGAAAAATAAATTTATATTTGTCAGGAAATTTTAATTAATATACTCAATAACATTATAGCCACTCAACTCAAAGACATGCTCAGAAACCAAAGAAAAGAAAATTCTACCCTCTCCAATATGAAAAAGTTTTAGGAAGAGTAAGTATTTTTGTACCTGGACCTGTACTTCCAGTGCCCCCTCCTCCACCGCCACTACCAAACATGCCTCCGCCTCCAGCTCCGGCGCCACTACCACCGCCAAAACTATCCGAAAAATTGGGCATGAGCTTCTGACGTTTCCTCTGCACTTCTTCTTTATCTGTATTTAAAGGAAGAGAAACCAGAGGAGAAAAGATTGATTCGGTCCCACCACTAGCCACAGAAAGACCACTGATTCTAATGGTATTTTTAAACATCTTAAAGGGAAATAGAAAGCACTCAAAGAGGAAGAGATGCTAAATTTCAAGAAGCATTATATTTATTCCAATGGGTATGAAGGCTGAAAGTTAGCTCCAGAGAGACCACAGAGCAGTACACACCCAAATCCACTCTACAACAGTTTCTTAAGTCCCCGTGTTGTTAAAACTAGTGAAATATTTGATTGTTCATCAGAAAGATACTGAAGATGCTGAATAAAAAAATTATTGACCCTTTTGCTTGGTCACACAAAATAACTCATGTTAATAAGTTAACATTTATTATGTATCTACAATGAGCTAAATGCTGGAAATAAAAAAAAAGCATTACATAATGTCTTTGCTGTCAAGAACCCTCCAACATAATTTTAAGATAGTGGGGGAAAGAGTGAGACAGCACTATAACACGACATACATTAAATTCATGGTGCAGATCAGTGTTCTAGGAGTTTGGGGAAAACCTTTTAGGAGGTCACTGAGGGATGGGAAATTCAGGAAAGGCTTCTCAGAATCAATTTTATATAAGAAGAGGAAAAAGGAAGATGTTCTGGGAAGGGGATATGGAGGAAACACAATAATGAAGGAAAGATGTACATAGGGTGCTTTTGAGAACAGGAGTAGATAAGTTTGGCTGAAGTGAAAGTTTAGTACAGGCATGCCTCTGAGATATTGAAAGGTTCAATTCCACATCACTGCAACAAACCAAGTCACATGATGTTTTCGGTTTCTCAGTACACAAAAAAATTATGTTTACACTATACTATAGGCTATTAAGTGTGCAACAGAATTATGTCTTAAAAAGCAATGTACATATCTTAATTAAAAACACTTTATTGCTAAAACAGGCTAATGATCACCTAAGCCTACAGCAGGCTGTAATCTCTGTACTGGTGGAAGGTCTTGCCTCGATGTTGACGGCTGCTGACTGATGAGGGTGGTGGCTACTGAAGGCTGGGTGGTTGTGGCAATTTTTAAAAACAAGACAACAATGAAGTTTGTTGAAGTTTGTCAATTGACTCTTCTTTTCACAAAAGATTTCTCTATAGTATACAATGCTGTTTTGATAACATTTTATCCACAGTTTTAACTTCTTTCCACACTAGGGTCAATTCTCTCAAACACTGCTGCTGCTTTACTAAGTTTATGGAATATTCTAAATTATTGTCATTTGAACAATGTTCACAGCATCTTCTTCAGGAGTAGATTCTATCTCAAGAAACTTTCTTTGCTCATCCATAAGAAGCAATTCCTCAACCATTAAAGTTAAATCATGAACAGCAGTTCAGTCCCATCTTCAGGCTCCACTTCTCACTCTCCTTCTCTTGCTATTTCCACCACATCTGCTGTTACTTCCTCCACTGAAGCCTTGAACCCCTCAACATCACCCATGAGGGCTGGAATCAATTTCTTCCAAATTCTTATTAATGTAGATATTTTGACCTCCTTCCATGAATCACAAATGTGCTTAATGGCATCTAGAATGGTAATTCCTTTCCACAGGGTTTTCAATTTACTTTGCCCAGATTCATCAGAGTAATCACTATCTACGGCAGCTACAGCCTTATAGAATGTATTTCTTAAACAATAAGACTGAAAGTCAAAATTACTTTTTGATCCATGGGCTGCAGAATGGCTGTTAGTAGCCATGAAAACATCTCCTTCAGAGCTCTTGGGTGACCAGGTGCATTGTCAATGAGCACTACTATTTTGAAAGGAATCTTTTTTTTTTTCTTTTTTCTCAGAGCAGTAGGTCTCAACAGTGGGTTTAAAAATACTCAGTAAACCATGCTGTAGACAGATGTGCTGTCATCCAGGTTTTCTTGTTCCATTTACAGAGCAAAAGAAGATTTAGCATAATTCTTAAGAGCTCTAGGATTTTCAGAATGATAAATGAGCACTGGCTTCAATTTAAAGTCACCAGCTGCATTAACTCCTAATGAGAAAATCAGCCTTTTTTTTTTTTTTTTTTTTTTGAGACAGGGTCTCACTCTGTTGCCCAGGCTGGAGTGCAGTGGTGCAATCATAGCTCACTGCAGCCTCGACCTTTTGTGTTCAAGTGATCCTCCCACCTCAGCCTCCTGAGAGTGAGCCTGTTTTTAAAAGCTTTGAAGCCAGGCATTTTTACATCTTCTCTCTAGTTATGAAAGTCCTAGATGGCATCTTCTTCCAATGGAAGGTTGTTTCTTGTACACTGAAAATCTGTTTGGTGTGGCCACCTTCATCGATTTTCTGAACTAGATCTCCTGGATAACTTGCTGCAGCTTCTCTGTTAGCATTTGTTGCTTCACCTTGCACTTTAACGTTATCAAGATGGCTTCTTTTTTAAACCTCATGAACCAACCTCTGATAGCTTCCAACTTTTTTTCTGCAGCCTCCTCACCTCTCTAAGCCATCATAGAATTGAAGAGAGTTAAGGCCTTTCTCTGGATTAGGCTTTGGTAAAAGGGAATGTTGTGGCTGGTTTGATCTTCTACGCAGACCACTAAAACCTTCTTCATATCAGTAATAAGGCTGTTGTGCTTTCTTATCATTTGTGGGTTCACTAGAGTAGCACTTTTAATTTCCTTCAAGAAATGTTCTTTTGCATTCTTGGCTAACTGGCACAAGAGGCCTAGCTTTGGGCTTATCTCAGCTTTTGACATGCCTTCCTCACTAAGCTTAATCATTTTTGGCTTTTGATTTCAAGTGAGAGGTGTGACTTTTCCTTTCACTTGAACACTTGGAGGCCACTGTAAGGTTATTAATTGCCCTAATTTCCATATGGTTGTGTGATAGGGAATAGAGAAGCCTGAGGAGAGGGAGAGAGATGGAGGAATTGCCAGTCAGTAGAGCAGTCAGAACACACACAACATTTATCGATTAAGTTTGTCATCTTACGTGGACACTGTTTGTGGTACCCCAAAACATCAAAGATCACTGTTCACAGACCACCATAACAGATATAATAATCATAGAAAAGTTTCGAATATTGAGAGAACTACCAAAATGTGACACAGAGACATAAAGTGAGTACAAGCTGTGGGAAAAATGGCACCAACAGACTTTCTTGACACTATTGCCACAAACCTTCAATTTGTAAAAATCACAGTATCTGCAAAGTATAATGAAACAAGGTATGACTGTATAAGGAATTCTTGAGAAATGGACCCGTTTGGGACAACACTGCAGAGCACCCGGAGAATGAACTTACAGGCAAGAAAGCTGCTGAATGTTTTTGAACAGGGAAATAATGTGTAGAGGATGGTATTTTAGGAAGTTCATCTTTTACTTGTGTGTGGGACATACTAAAGAGTCAAAGTGAGAGGCAGAGACAGTGCAGACATAAGTGATGGAGGCCCATTCCTTAGTGGTCGCTAGGATAATAAAAATGGGGTGGATGCCAGAAAAAAGTAACCAAGGGATCTGTAACCTCTGGTGACTGATGAGATATGGGGGCTAAAAGTCTATGATCACTATTTGACTACAATACAGTGATGCCCTCTGAGACTTCTGATTGCTTTTCTTTTTGTTTGTTTTGTTTTCATCTTTCTGTTTCTCACTATCTGTGCTTCTCACCAGCCCCAATGCCCTTTCGAGTTCCGTTACTGCCTATGTGGTGTTACTGTGTTCTTGTTTCTCCTTTCTGTTTCCTTTTCTTTCTCTTCTTTTTCTATCATATATCTTCTCTTTTTTTGGGCTGGAGAAGTTAAGGAAGTTTTATTTCATTTTTTCAAATTAAGTAAAGTCAATGAGGTATTCTTTTTTTTGATCAGCAGCTGAACCCTCAACAATTATTCTGTTTCTGATTCTTCAATGTCAGTTTTGTCATGCTTACGTTCAGAAAGAGCTTCAATTATTTCTAATGCTGTGGTTGTTTCAGTCATCTTAGGGCTACATAGAAGGTCTCTGTTTACTGATTATCTCATGATCATCTAACTGCAGTTGAAAGATGAAGCAGGGGAAAGTAGGGTAACAAAGTACACTTTAATAGTTGTTTAAAAGCTGAGCATCTCCAGACTTCCTAGGAAAAAAAAAAAAAACCCAAGGTTGCCAAATTTTGAGAAAAATATGCTTCCACTAGAAGGGGATGTCCTTGAAGTGGAGAAACTTTGACTTCCTTATCAAATATTTTTTAGGTTCAGATTTATAATTTCCCCATCAGTTATATCATAACTAATTTACAGCTATACTCATTACTGTTCACTGCAGGCATATGAAACACAAGAGGGAGGCAGGCAACTTATTTATCTTCAGAAATAAATGTTATCTATTGACATGGATTCAAGCAAAGAGACTAGTTAGTATTTTCTATGTATTCATTTTACCTTTTAAAGCAGAGAGATATTTATTGGCTGTATTTCACTGTAGAATGGGAATTTTAAGGGCAAAATATTAATTATAACACAGCCAGTAAGATTCCAACGACAAGAAACTGATACAGAACATTCCACATAAGCTTTATAAAAGAACCTGCTGTTTGAATCTCCACAGAATTGAATATGGAGACTTTCACACCCCATATTCAAGGGATCATTTATCCTTGTGGTCTGCTTTTGACAATGGCACCATGGGATGTACTATGAAACATCGATCTATTTTAGAAGGAACTGAAGCAGCCACTTACTACAAGTTCTCCTTTTGCAGGAGAGGAAACTGAAGCTAGGAGGGGTTAGGTGACTTATCTGAGGTCAGAATGGAGTCAAGATCAGTCTCAAAGTGCAGTGATGTTTTCATTATGTTAGGCTGTCATTCTTTTGAAAACACTCCAAAATAGCTTTGTATAATAATAACCAGTGACTTTAATAATCAATGACTTTACATAACAGTTGATGACTTTAGATAATAGTTCAATTCACAAATATGGATAATCTCCTAGTGTTTGCTACCTATTCCTGTGCATGTGCCTTAAAAGTACCTCATTCTCACTTTTCAGGTTTTAGTTTACCAGTAAAGGTGCGTGCATTTATCTTGGCCATACCTTTCATAATTTAAAGATTATTTATCCCTAATCTCCATCTTTCAGACTGAAAAATCATTATGGTCTTTTTTTTTTTTTGCTTTTGTAGAGCAGTTCCTCAACTATCTTCCTCCTCTGCCAATCATCCTTCTCTTGATTATTTCAATTGTCTCCCCTGGACCCAACCATCTCCAAGAATTTTTTGTGAAGTACAATGTTGATGACCATAGAGGATGCAGAGCTCAGGGCTGGTTCTGTATAATGTTTTATATTTATGTATAATGTCTTACCTGATGATACCCAACATATTACTAGCCTTATAGATGAGGATGGCAGCTTGGCTGGTCAATCAATAAGTCAGTCAACAGATATTTAATGAGCATTTTCTATGCAACCTATACTGTTCTAGATGGTCTATGACCTAAAGAAGATTCTTTGTACTCAGGGTGGTAGGAAGACAATAGACCCATAAATAAATAGATAAGACAGGTTTACATACTGATAAAAATAATGAAGAATATAAAATTAGGCAATGAGATAGGGAATGACTACAGAGACTGGGGGTAAGGGAAAGTGTGTTCAATGACTTCTGAGAAATGTATACAATGTTTCCCTGGGTTGTACGGTTTGGATCCATTTCTATTTACTTACTCTAATGCTAAATGGCCTACTACTTTTCTGACCAGTTATAATGCCTGGTCAGATTATTTCTCCTTGGTCCTATTATCTTGAGTTTTTATAATCCAGAAGGTTTCTATAGAATAAAGTAATTTGTTGTCCTTATATATATATACATTGTCCATTCTTTCCTTCAGAGCTCAATGGGTAAGTATTTCCCAAGACAGTTCTTATACTTTGTATTGTATGAAGCTCTTAATCAATGACAGCCTGGAAGGTAGGTGCATGAAGCATACAGGTGCAATTTTGAACTTTCAGGTGACCCCATTCTCTAATCCCTGCATTGGATAGTTCCTACTATGATAACAAAGCATTAAAGTAATCATCTGAACATGCCCCCACTATAACATACTTTTCTGAGGCATAGATACCACTGGGAAAGGGAGACAGGCAGCCTAGATACCAGGCTGAGCTTTGAATGTTTCTAAGTTCATACACATACAGGTAACCTGGGTTTTCTTTCTTCATGATTCTCTGTGTTAGCAAAAACTGACATTATTTGAAGACATATTTCTGGAGAAGAAATCTACTTTTTTTCTCAGAAAGTCTAAAAAAATTATGCATATTTTTCTTCTGTGTCTACTTTTAAAGAACGGTGTTTAAATTAAAGCAGTGATTTTCACATCGTTTTGTGTAGGCAGAAGCATTCAAAAGACCTCCGGCAGCTCCTGACAGGGAAGTAAGGAGAGGTGGGACAGCCTCTCGGAAGGCCGAGCTGGCAGGGCCCTTCACCCCTATTTTAACCAAAGCCTACCATGTCCATACACTGGGATTTTGTATGAAATCTCATGTGAAGAAAGAAAAGTTATTGTGCTGACTGTGTTTTCAAACCACCAGGATATAGAGTGCACTACAAATCTGACCAAACAATGGAGAGGCCACAACCTCAGAAAAAAAACAAGAACTTGCAGAACCGTTTTCTAAACGCTCCTGTGGCAGCACGAATTCTAGGAAAGGAAAGCCTTCTTCAAAGATTACCTATCACATCTTGCTCTCACAGGAGCCAACACCCACCCATGTGGCTTGTTGCTGCTGCACCTTTGCGGTTTCCAACCTCAGCAAGGATCTGGGTGCCCCGTGGCAATCATTTTACTGACCACCCTTCCCAGTCTCACTTCCCTCCAACTGAGGGGTTTCTAATTCTGTTTGTGCCACAGCCCCTTCTGCAGTCTGGTGAACTCTATGGATCTCTTCTCAGAATCATGGTTTTCACTATGTAAAATACGAAACAGGATTACAAAAGAAGCTGATGATATTAAAGTACATTTCTATCCACAGACTCTTTGGGGATCAGTGGACTCTAGTTTAAGAAATACCTTCGAATGATGACTCAGTTGGTGCCTGTTATATCTCGTTTTGAGATGATTCTAATGCTAAATTTCTCACCCTGTCCTCTCTTGAGGTCCAGTTCTGCCTTTTGATCTGCCTACTAAGAACTTAACTTGACTTTCCCACAGGGACCCAAAATATAACATGTTTTACTCTGAGCTCCCTCTTTTCCCACCCAAATCTACTTTTGCTCCCTTGTTCCTTTCATCAAGTCAACCACATCACAAGCTTCCTGGTCAGGGAGTCTTAGACCCATCTATGACTCCCCGTCTCTCCTACACCTCTGACCTCTAGGCCCTCTTGACAGTATCACTGTAACACAGTATCACTGCACTCTCTCTTGAGTCCACCATCTCCTTTCATTCCTGGCACTAGGACCTTTGCTAACTGTACCGTTTCTCACTTGGATTCTTGCATTACTCTTCTGACTCATCATCTGCCTCCTAAATGGTACCCTTAGTGGTGACATAAGGAAGTCAGAGCCATCATTTCAAACCTAGGCAGGCCTGGCTATCCCTCTCCAGAATTAATGCAAAATTCTTAAGCTGCCACTCACAGCCCTCTTTAGCCTGGCCCTGGCCTTCCTTACCTACACTGGCCTTCACGTCCATCCGAGTGCTCAGAACACTTGTTTCCCTCTGCATAAACGCTAACTGTGTTTACCTCTCTCTTTAAGCTCCTCAAGTAACTTAAGCCTAGAGAACCCTCTCCTTCTCCGTTTAACACCCAATTGCTGAAATATACCCCAAATGTTGAGGGCCAAATGATATCTCCTCGATGAAGCCTTCTTTTTGGAGGCTGCTTTAGAATAAAGAGACCAAGGGCTCTCTCTTCAACATTCTCATATATTTTTATGGATGCTTCACTTTTGGTACTTATTAAAATCATAATTTACATTATAACTATTTAAGAAAACTATGAGTGCCCTTTCTTAAATCACCTTTTGTGAGAGAAAGAATGATGCCTTACTCATTTTCATAGTTTTGCAGTGCATGTTGGCAAAGTTTTCTGTTCCACCGCCTGAGGCTGGTTGACAAACTGGCTGATTCTCCTAAATAGCAAGCCTGATTTTTTCATCTCAGCTGCTTGAACTCTGAGTTAGTCAATAAATGTTAGATTTTCAAATTCAAAAACAAATTCTCAATGTCTAAATCTCATACAAGCTTGGTGAAAATAACATTATTTTAAAAAGCTGGACTAATTCCATGACCTCAAAATAATATACTACTGTCTCCTCTAAAAATAAGCACCATAGATCCATGGACTTGTTAGTAGAAAGCTGTTCAAAGAAGGTGACTAACTCATCTTTTCTAATTAGCCTGTCCTCTTCTCAGAACAAGCACAATGGCAAGACATGGCAGCTCAAGCCTATAATCCCAGCACTTTGGGAGGCCAAGGCCAGAGGACTGCTTAAGGCCAGGAGTTTAAGGCCAGCCTGGACAACGCAGGAAGTCCTCATTTCTATTAAAAGTAACAAAAAAAAATTAGCCTGGCATAGTGGCGCACACCTGTAGTACCAGCTATTTGAGATGCTGGGGCAGGAGGACTGTTTGAGGCCAGGAGTTCGAAGTCGCAGTGAGCTATGATTGCACCATTGCACTCCAGCCTGGGCAACAGAGTCAGACTCTGTCTCAAAAAAAAAAAAAAAAAAAAAACAAAAAATAAAATAAAATATGAGCATAAGATTTTAAACAACTGACTTACCTTTGATTTCAGGATAGTAGAGGAAAGGTTTTGGTTCACTAGTTTCCAAGTCAGATTTCCTCCGAAGCTGGACAAACACAGAGGCTGGTTTTGTAATATTAACATCTTTATACTTTGGAGTTTTGAAGACGATGGCAAACTGCAGGATACGAAGAACCACATGTTGGTGTAGGACTACATTTTTTTTTTTGCAGTAACGCTACTCATTAAACACATTCCTTATGCTTTTCTTTATACCCAATGTTTAGACACAGTGTACTAAAAAACACCGTGTCCTGGAGAAAGTTCCAAACTCAGAATTCTATACCGATACATTTTTATGAAATTGCTACTGTAAAATCAAAATACAACGCTGTGCTATGAAGCTTTATTATTTCATTTGTCTATTTAAAATGTCTTCTAGTTGTAAATATCATGCTTATAAAATTCACTGCATACACTTACTTCTCTTCCAAAGCAGCCTTAAAAGCCTCCAAGATTATTTATAGCAACATCAGAAAGACGGGGTATGGAAAGAGAGAGATGGCTACAGGCCAGTGATGAAGAGAAGAAACTAAACATTGCTTACATTGGCATCATAACACATTAGTTCTTGGTGGTATGTTATGGATTTCAGCATTTTTCAGTTTGATTTTTTGACTATGTAATATATTCACAGGGATAAAGATCTTGTAAAATATAAAAGGGCATACAATGGTATTCTCTTTGACATTCTTGTTCCCCATCCATGCAGTTCCTACAGTGTACCAGCCGGTGGTAAATACTGTTATTAATTTCTTAGGTATCCTTCCAGAATTTCTTTATGCATGAACATAGAATCATTTCTACACACACTTTGTTCTACACCCATCTTTTAAAATATTTTAACACTGTATAATTGAGATCTTTCTATATTAGTTCACAGAGTACTCATTCTTTTGAATAACTACATGATATTTCATCAAAAGGATAGACCATAATTTAACTGGCCACTTACTGATGAATACTTGGATTGTTTCCAATTTTTTGTTAACATAACACTCTTCAATTACTTGTAAATAGGAGAATAATCATTAAGATGGGGGCTCAGCATTATCATCTGTTAGTCATTTAATCAGTTGCCATTGGGAAATCTTCATTTAACAGGACAACATCAGCTTCAATTAGAAGATGACTCCTAGAACACCCTTTTAAGGTGTTATCATAATTAGGTGTTATCATAAAATAGGTCTCATCATAATTACTTTGGTAGAACACTTAAAAACATTTTCATTAAAGGACCTGTGGGGCACTGTCTTATGGGTTAGGGGATTAGGCAGCAATTAAATATCTTGCCAACATCTCAGAGCAAACGATCTAACAGAACCTTGCCCATAACTCTACAGTAGGTAACTTTTTTGGATGACCTGCATGAGTCTTAAAAATAGTACTGTTTTATGGAAGTTAAATATTTATGATTTTTCCTTTTTATAGATGGAAGCTAAGTACTAAATTTCAATAAGGCAGAAAGTGTAAAATGATGATAATAATATGGATCATGCCTATAATCCCAGCATTTTGGGAGGCCAACCTAGGATAATCGCTTAAGTCCAGGAGTTCAAGACGAGCCTGAGCAAGATGGCAAGACATCATCTCTACAAAAAAAATAAAAATGAAAAAACTAGCTGGGCATGATAGCATGCCTGTAGTCCCAGATATTTGGTAGGCTGAGACAGGAGGATCCCTCGAGCCCAAGAGTTGGGGGATACAGTGAGCTGTGATTGTACCACTGCACTCCAGCCTGGGTGTCAGAGTGAGATCCCATCTCTAAAAATAATAAGGATTAATAATAATAATAATAATAATAATGAATCACTTACTTGTCTATGAACATCTGTGGGGGAAAAATCCCCAAATCCTTCCCAGACTCCACCATTTTCCTCCTCTTCATAAAATCGAATCTGGATGTCATCTGCAAACAATCACATTGAAGTCTGTAATTTCACATAGTGTAATAATATTTATAAACATGCTGAAAAATAAAACTGGTTTAATATTCTACCTACTATCTATTTACACTTTTAAAAAACAAGATCAAAATGTTAAGTCTTCTAAAATCTTCACAAATTACTGACTTTTTTCATTATTTACCACAGTAATGCACCCCAAGTTTCATTCACAATGACAGAATACAGGATTTACCTAGTTAACCTGAATTTTCTTTTAATCTTTGACCTTACTGCTTCTCTATCCTTAAGCCAATCCTGAGAAACATGAACGATGGTGGAAGAATATTAGAATCCAACGAGGCAATGCAATTCAATATATAGATGTACATAAAAATAATTAACTTATATAAGTTCTACTGTTAATGTATGGTAGATGCTATTCTAAGTGCTTCATATATACACATATTAACTGATTTCATCCTCACCACAACCTTGTGATGTAGATGGGTACTATTATTATCCTCACTTTGCAAAACAGAGACCGGGGTCCAAACAGGTTAAGTACTTATCCAAGGCTGAACAGCTAGTACTTGGAGGAACGAGGATTTGAACAGAGACAGTATAATTTCAGAGTCCAGGCTCTTAACACACTATTAAACTGTCTCACTATAATAGTCTCTTAGTTCATATTGAGTAATTGGTCAAAATACTATAATGATCAGGTCCCTTCTAATTAAAATGCAATGCTTAAATTGCACACTCTAGTCACGGACTCTATTTACTTCTACAGAAATGTGACAATATAACTTAGGTTGGCATCTTCCTGGCTTCACTTTCCATTTCATAGAAAGGGCCACACTATTGTCTTACGAAACAAAGTTTTTATTTCTATGTAAGTAGAATTTTAGAAATACTAGGAATGGATAAAACATCTTAAAATCTCCTTTGCCTTCAGGCAGGACTACACTGGACCTAGTTATTGAGATTCTTTAAGCCAAGTACAAGACGTTTCTTACTAAGCCATTCCAATGTAATGATGATGACTAAGGATCTCATTTACAAATAAAGGTACTCAGATTGTGTTTACTCACAGTATGTACACCCGGGAATCTGGAAATGAGTATTACTTGGACAGAGTGGATTGGAAGAAAGCTGACACTAGTGTAGGCAGAGAAAGTGTCAACTTCTTTTTTTTGAGACAGGGTCTCACTCTGTCATCTAGGCTGGAGTACAGAAGCATGATAATAGCTCACTACAGCCTCAAACTCCTGGGTTCAAGCAATCCTCCCACCTCAGCCTCCCAAAGTGCTGGGATTAC
The DNA here is from genome assembly GCF_028878055.3 of Symphalangus syndactylus. Taxonomy (NCBI): domain Eukaryota; kingdom Metazoa; phylum Chordata; class Mammalia; order Primates; family Hylobatidae; genus Symphalangus; species Symphalangus syndactylus. Next base: position 35,710,791 of record NC_072432.2, read on the forward strand.
AGGCATGAGTTACCATGCCTGGCCTGTAAATTTTTTTGGATAAGTATATATGTGTTTACTTTAAAATCTGATCTCATTTTTTTCTGACTATATACCTCAGAGCATTTAATCTCACATGGTAATTTTTTTAAAAGCCATGTCTTTTATTGATTTATTTTACTTATTTATATTTTCAATTAGGTATCTGCTTACTTTGAAAATGCTCACCCTGTAGTAAATAGATATTTATTATACTACACTTTCCAACTATCATTTTATTTAAAAAAAGAAAGAATGCAGTTTGAGAAAATAACACATTTTCCTCAGCTTTTACTAATCTATCAATGTTGTAATTTATCTAATGAAAGATAAATGCCAAGAACTTTTCCACAAAGGGAAAATTGTGAGAGAAAAGTGCTCTGAGAATTTCCCTGTATTCCCTGTTTTCTTTCCTTTTCTTAGTTAACATCGCATCTGTGGAAGTGTTCAGAGAAGTTCTCTCAGTGTTATATCAAAGCATTGCAAAATAAATAAAAACAGTTTAATACTATGTAAAACATTATTTATTCTGTGTGTGTGTTTGTATGTGTGTCAAGAATGGGCTATTATTTATTTTTGTTTAACAAAGTACAGATACTAATTTTAATGTATAAAGATACTGAAAGTCACTGATTATAATTATCACGATTTTATTTCTTTTTACTTCCGTGGGAAATCTAAAAGTGAATTAGTTGACTTAGGAAAAAATAACACAGACAATTTACATTTGGAAGAGGTAAAATGTAAATGCTTTTTAAGACTTTCTATGGCAGCAGAGGGACGTTTCTTGTCCACTGCTGAAATGTGACTCACAGACACACTCAGAATTGTAATTCACCTCTTGAGATCAGAGATCAGAGAATGTATTTACCTTTCTGAACTTTGTCACAGAGAAGATAAATTTCCTCCCCTCCAGTCACACATCCAGCCGTCCTGTCCATTCTTACAATTTTCAAGTTGGATGCATTGGGGGCTTCTGTTCACAGGGGAAAAACAACAAATAATATGATTAATCCTCAGCTCAACAAGACAGTCCTTTAGGTAGGACCCTCCCCTTAGCACACACGACCAAAACAAAGCTTAAATACATGCTTTCACTAACAAAGTAAATAAAACAAGAATGGCTTCTGAAGTTCTCGGAATACTTCTTGGGCATGGGTCATTTATGATCACCAAAACAAATGAGGTAGAAAGGAATAGGTATTTGTTTCTCCCTCTAACACAGAGAGACTGATAGAAAAAGAGAAAGAGCTTTTCTGATGTATTGGGAAGTACCAAGCTAATTGATTTCTGGGTTTTCAATGAGGTCAAGACTTCAATTCCAAATTTATTTCTATGATTCTGCTATTATCATAACTTACAAGAGTCCTAAAAACTTTAGGAAAAGTACAGTTTTCTTAAACTACTTACTACCTTTTATTTTACAGGTAAGGAAAATGGGGATGTTATGTTTCTTTTTCCCAAACTAAATTAGGATTCTGTGTGGTGAAGAGGCAAAACTTTCTTGTGGTAATAGCATAAAGCTTCCTTTTTTTTTTCTCCAACAGCTGCATTTTAAGGTGATTCTGTGGTATGAGTCTGTATCATTTTATAACCTTTCACTTCCCTTCAAACTTGTTTAAATTAGAGAATTCAGTTAGTTGTTGTACTTGGAGCATGGAGTTTGCCACACAGGCCAAATTCTATAAACTTTCAATGAGTCTGAGTACTATGCTTGCAGGCTTTTTGGAAATATCTGTCTAATCAATCCTATGCATAATCAAACAAGAAAGTTGCATGGTAAATGCTGAAGATTACTGTAAAACTCTTAAAAGTCCTAGGAACTATAAATTTTATATATATATATATATATATATATATTTTTTTTTTTTTTTTGAGGTGGGGTCTCACTATGTTGCTCATGCTGGGCTGAAACTCTATATCCTCCCACCTCAGCCTCCCAAGTAGGTGAGACTACAGGGCATGACGCCAAACCCGGCTTGAAATAGGATTTTGAAGTCACATGCTATCCCTGCTACTCATTCATTTAACTTCAAGTTTCTCTCTTGATAAAGCTAGTAACATATGGGAAAGAAAATGGGTAAGAATAATAGTTGTCTTTTATTAACTTCTTTCCAGAGCCCCTCCACCACCAAAGAAAATTGGGATTATTCTCCCTTCTAAAAGTATCAACCATATATCTTTATAGCAAGACATTCATAAATAAGATGAGATGTGACATTTCATGTAAAAGACTAAAAAATGTACATCAAAGGAAAAAGAATTACATGTATTGAGCCCCTCTTAAAATATCTCATTTAACCTGGACATCAACCTTTCAAGCTAGATTTTCCTATTCACATTTTACAGATGATAAAGCTGAGGCTTAAAGTGATTGAGTTACCTTCCCCAGGACTCAGCTAGCAAGTAAATGGCAGGGCAGGGCTGGAAGTCTATTCTTGGTGTGCCCCCTGTTGGAAGTGAAGTACTCACTACTGTCATAGATGGCGTCTGATACCACGGGTTCCAGGCGCCTTGTGAAGCTGCCAGTGCTATCCGGAAGAAAAGCTGTAAACATGAGCCGCACCACGCTGAGGTCCATCTCCTTGGTCTGCTGCAGAGCTGCTTGGCGGATTAGCTCTTTTTCCCGATCTAGGGCCATACAGCACAGTCCATTCATGCCCAGGGAAGTGTGAACATTTAAAAGACCATGCTTTTATAAAGCCCAAATAATGTAAACTTACAATAAAAATCCATTTTCCTCTTTTGAAACTCTTCATATTGCTAATAAAATGTTAAAAACAGCCTCATTTATGTCATCCAATATGAAAGGCATCAAAGAAGACCTGCATTTTCTCCGGATTACAGTAAAAACTCTCTTCCATGTATCAGATCGCCTCCCTCCTCTCCTGTCCTCCCCCCACCTTTCCCTTTCCTCCCTACAATAAGAGTTAAAGGCACACAGGATGTGATGGAATGGAATTGAATAACCCTACTAGTCACCAGCTGTATTGAGAAGTGTGCAAATTATTCCAAAAGCTGTTTGGGCACAGGGATTGAGCTCATTCCACAGTGCCAAGCAGACAGCCTAGCACATAGTAGGTACTCAAAAATAACTTCTGAAGGAACTGAATGACTCAGTGACATCTGGTTCCTTCCCTCCTGCTGGAGTTTTCACGCTGACGGATACAGTCATAATTAAGCTATAATATCATAAAAGGTAGTGATTCAAGAGACAAGTACTGCAAGAGAGTTACAAATGAAGTGATGTGGGATTTCAAAGGAGGAGAGAGTTGAGAGGGCTTTGGAGCAGAAGAGGCATTTGCTCTGAATATCAAAAAGGTGGCAGAATTTGAACACATTCATACAAGAGAGTGGATAAAGGCATTCCAGGAAGAGGAGAGAGCAAAAATAGAAAGAATGTGCCAAGGCAGGGACGTGAGAAATCATGGTGCTCCTACTAAGTAGTAGAGTTTGACCTGAAGGGGCAAAATGGGAAACAGATTGGAAATGCAGCCTGGGGCCAGCTCTTGGGAGATCCAAAAAGCCAACTTACAGAATTTGGATTTTGTAGGCAAAACGGAGACACCGAGCAGCAACAAGATACAGAACTTCAGTAATATCTATCTGGCTACAAGATGTAAACTTGATTAGAAGTGGGGAGGGACAGAGACCAGGGAGAAGACTACCGTAAGTGGAACAATGAAAATGGAATATAGTGTGGAATGCCAGAAAGCACGGAATGGCTGCACCACAGCCTCGCAGCACAGGCGAGGAGAGGGAGTCAGAGAAATGGGAAGGTTTTGAGTCTGGGTATCAGAAGATGGAGTATATTTAGTTGAAAACTGGTAATCGGTTTTGAATCACGTGAGTATGAGATGGTGACTGGATGGCCAGAGTAAAGGACAAAATACAAAAGTAGAAATGGGGCATGTGGTGGGACAGGGAATGGGGTTGAAAAAAAAATTTGAGAAAAGGCAAGAAAATGGAAAATCATACAATTTTTATGATAAAGATAATAGTTTATAATGTGTCTGCAGAGCCCAAAGAAAGAAAAATGCCTTATAATAAGGTGAGTTGGGGAAGGTAAAACAGAGGCGTTCTTTGGACAAAGTCTTGATTTCTGCATTGGTTTTCGAGAGGGTGAAATGGAAACGGTGGGGTGTTTTTGGTAGACGAAGACACATATAAAGGTATAAACATGCCTCAGTTATTCAGAGAGCAGAGATGGCGAGAGGAGGATGCAAGGTGGTCTGGAGATGAGGCTGAAAGTTGCTGGGGCCAGAGAAGGAGGGCTTTGTGTAACAGGCTCTGGAGCTATAGTTTTTATCCTAGAAGTAGCAGGATGCCATCAAAGGTTTCTGAGCAGCGAAAAGGTGACAGCAGTGTGGGGTAGAGACTGGAAGGGATGCAGATGAACATATAATTCATACAGATGAAAACCAAAGCCTGGACCCCTTGGAGGAGCAAGGCCAGGAAAATGATGCTTACCTCCCAGCTGCCGGTCCCCTCCACCTTCTGCTTGCAAATAGGCAAGGTCAGGGTGCACCAAGAGTCCAGGATTATAGCCCCTTATACACGCCTCTGTCATTCGTGCTTCCAGTGTTTCAAATACTTTTTTCTTTGTCACATGAAGTATACCCAGGTTTGCGAAGCTGGAGAAAAAATAGTAACAGTAGCAGCAACAACAACCAAAAGTTAGGCACTTAATGTCTAGGGAATCTGGCTTCACTTGTAAATTTAAAAAAAATACACAGGCCCTCAAATGTTTTATACAAATCTCTTGGGGCTAGATGCATTTCAGAATTTAGGGTATTTTTGATGTTAGAAAGGCAATATATGGCATATACTGCATATTACATAATACTCTAAGCAGGTCTGGGGCACACAATGTGGTCAAACACGTTAGTATTTCCGCAGTGAAATATATAATTGGATTCACCAAATGGAAAGATAAAGACTATAAACAGCTACACATCAGGTCAGATTGGTTTTTACTATCAAATGAGTCTGCGATAAACTTGGAAGAATGTTTTGGTTTTCAGAGCTTATTTGACTTCCAAATTTGATTAAGGGAGTGGGAGCATATGTGTCTATATGTCTTAATGAGGAAGTCTTACTGGGTTCATTTTAAAGTATTTTCTATGGGAGCTGTATTAAAAATTAAAAATTAAAAATATAATACTAACACTTCTTAAGAATAAGAGGAGTATTATATTTGGGAATGATTATTTTCCTTTTGAATCGTCCTTGGGTTTCTGAATGGGATTTAAAGTCTATCTATAATCTCATCTTCTCCTGAGTTATCTATAAGGTTGGAATTATTTATGACCATCAGAGTTGTCATGTAAGTATACATGTAAACAGGGATGGAGAATCTTATATCTCACGAAGGCTACATATTTATAAAACAAAATATGTGATAAGCTTAAAAAGCAACGAAAATGATTTATAAGAAAATATATAAAATGTTCCAGCCATTCACTTTTGAAATTAAAGTACATGAAACAAAGAAGTCTATTCAATAAATATAACAGGAAAACAAAAAAGGACTTTACCAAGGAGATTCATTCACTCAACAAATATTTATGCAGATCCTTATCAGCGCCAGGAAATGTCCTAGATGCTTTTGTCAGCAGTAAAAGAATCTCTACCTTCACTGAATTTATATGCTAGTATGACAGTGGAGAAGAAACAAGTAAATTATACAATACAATTTAGAAGGTAATAAGTGTTATCCAGAAAAATAAGGTAGGAATGAGGAACAGGAGAGGTAGTAGAAGAAAGCATAACATTTTAAAGTAGGGAGAGGTCAGGAAGGACACTCAGTAAAAAGATGACAACAGAGCAAAAACTTGAAGTGATGGGGAAGGCATGAACATATGAATGATGAATGTGGCAAAAGGAACAGTAAGTGCAAAATTCCTGCGGTAGGACCATGCCGGTGTTTTCAAAACACAACAAAGGCAAGGAGGTCAATGTAGCTGGAGTGAAATGAGCAAGTTGTCAGAAGTAAGTAAAGAATTCCGAGAGGTAAGCAGGGAGCCAGATCTCTGGCTTTTACTCAGAAACAAAGAAAACAAATTAGCAGAGGAAAGAAAGAGATTTCATGACAACTGGATTGAAGGAAAGAACGAACAAGCTAAGGTAGGAAGGTCAGATAAAGCAGGGAAGAAAATAGGAGTTATAAGGCAGAATGAAATGAGCACTCATACCAGAGGCCCAGAGACAGAATAAGTCATGTGTCCAGGCAGATGAAAAAAGTGGATAGCTAAGACACAGAACAGAAAATATACCACTAGAAAACAAGCTCTTTGGAGGCAGAGATCTCTAGTCCCTAGAACAATGCCTGACATATGAGTGTTTAATAAGTATCTGTTGATAAATGAATACATGAATTAATACAGCACAGAAAAATATGCAACATGACATACTTATATGCATAGAAGCACAGGCAGTTTTTCAGAAACAATACCTCCATCTTTTGGCCCTTTCAGCCCTACTCCCATATAGAACTTCCCTAACTGCAGGAAAACGGGGTTATTTCCTTGGTAATAGCAATGATTAACATCTGTGTAGCACCTTACACTTTACTGTCAATAATATGCTTTTCATGTATATTCCTAATCTAGTCCCTGTGAGAAAAACATCATCCTTATTAATTTATTATGTGAGTTATGAAGGATTTACTCTGGTTAACAAATGAAACAGTACAGAAGTCAGTCTTCTGCTTCAGGTAACGATAGAGTAAAGCAGACTGGATTGAACCTTAAATATCTAAAATACATGAAGAAATGGTTTTTAGACACTAGAAAACAGGCAGCACAGAACAGTAATCTTTAAGAAAAGGGAAATAAATAAGGTGAATCCTGTAATTACTCTGGCTTAATGCCTAGAGAGTCCCAGGCTGCAGCACAGGAAGGAGGAACCCCAACAGAGCCTGGCAATCTCTGAGGTTGAGGAGACACAGTTAAATACTGGAGGAAGCCAAGGAGGCTAAAACTCACAAGCAGAGTACCGGAGAGGAAGAAACCGCAAACAGAGATATACTCAGAGACCACTGGAGTCTTCAGCTGAGTGCTGTGTGTGGGGAAATACGTCAAAGCTGGGAAAAGAACCACCATAGAGGTGGAGGCAGAAAAATTATTGTAACACATACAGGGCTGGAATAGTTCAAGAAATCTTGTAATACATGGAGCATCAGGTTGAAAATTCAGAAAGGTACTGCCTTAGTAATGATGTCAAATTAACCCTAGAGTAAAGGTTTCTCTGGTCTCTCTGATAAAGCTTAAAAGTAAGTTTAGAAAGAATCAAACTGTTCCCAAATTTAACTTCATCCCAATCCTCAAACATATTTAAAAGCATACCAAAAAAAAAAAAAAAAAAAGGAATCCAGGACTCAATGATACAAAATTCAAAATACCTGTCATCCAATAAAAGACTAACAGGCATGGAAAGAAACAGAAAAATATAATTCATAATTAGGACAAAAACTAATCAAAAATAGATCCAGAAGACAGAATTTGTACACAAGTACATTGAATAGCTATTATATATTCCATATGATCAGAAAAAGAATAAAGCATTGGTATGTTAAGGAGTAACACGGCAGATAATGAGAAAAAAGGACCCCAAATAAACCTACAGAAATTGAAAACTACAATGTCTAAGAAGAAAAAATACACTAGATGGAATTAAGAACATATTAGACACTACAGACAAAAATATTGGTGAACATGCAGACACAGTAATAAAACTATCCAAAATGACACAGAGAAAAAAAAGATTTTTAAAAAAACAGATCATCAGTGAGCTGTGGGACAATTTCAAATAGCCAAATATATGTGCAACTGGGGTTCCAGAAGAAGATGAAGAGGAGTGGACAGAAAGAATATTTGAAAAAATAATGGCCAAAAAGTTTTAAAACGTACTAAATATATAACCCCAGAGATCTAAGGATCTCAATGAACCTCAAGCACAAGAAACATGAAGGAAACTATGCTAATATACATATAATCAAATTGCTTAAAATGAGTGAGGAAGAGAAAATCTGAAAAGCTGCTAGAGAGAAAAAAAAATTATGTACAGAAGAACAAAGATTAGATTGACAGGTGACTTCTTGGAAAGAAGGCAAGTCAGAAGACAGTGGAACAACATAGTTTAAGGATGTGAAAGAATAATACTGTCAACCTATAATTCTTTTTTTTGAGACGGAGTTTCTCTCTTGTTGCGCAGGCTGGAGTGCAATGGCGCGATCTCGGCTCACTGCAACCTCTGCCTCCCAGGTTCAAGTGATTCTCCTGCCTCGGCCTCTTGAGTAGCTGGGATTACAGGCATGCACCACCATGCCTGGCTAATTTTGTATTTTTAGTAGAGATGGAGTTTCTCCATGTTGGTCAGGTTGGTCTTGAACTCCTGACCTCAGGTGATCCACCCGCCTCGGCCTTCCAAAGTGCTGGGATTACAGGCATGAGCCACCGCGTCCGGCCTGTCTACCTAAAATTCTATACTCTTCAAAATATATTTGAAAAACTGGCCGGGCACAGTGGCTCACGCTTGTAATCCCAGCACTTTGGGAGGCCGAGGCGGGCGGATCACGAGGTCAGGAGATCGAGACCACGGTGAAACCCCGTCTCTACTAAAAATACAAAAAAATTAGCCGGGCGTGGTGGCGGGCGCCTGTAGTCCCAGCTACTCAGAGAGGCTGAGGCAGGAGAATGGCGTGAACCCGGGAGGCGGAGCTTGCATTGAGCCGAGATTGCGCCACTGCACTCCAGCCTGCGCGACCGAGCGAGACTCTGTCTCAAAAAAAAAAAAACAAAAAAAAAAAAAAACAAAATATATTTGAAAAACAAAGATAAAATAAAAAACTATGAAGACATACACCTAATGAAAGAATTAATCAGCATCAGATAAGCAGTATAATAAATGGAAGTGCCTGAGGCAGAAAATGATACCAGATAGAAATTTTAACCTAAGAAACAGAATGAAGAACACTGCGAATGATAAATACGTGGTTAAATATAAACACCTTTCTTCTGATTTAAAAAGTTTCTTTAAAAGATAAGTGACTGTTTAAGACACTTTTCAAAAGATGCCACCAACAAACATATGGAAAAAACTCACTAGAGAAATGCAAATTAAAACACATTGAGATAAGATCTCACACCTGTCAGAATGGCTTTTATTAAAAAGTCAAAAGATAACATCCTGGCACGGCTGGGGAGAAGAGGGTACACTTATACACTGCTGGTGGGAGTGCAAATTAGTTCAACCACTGTGGAAGCAGTGTGGTGATTTTTCTTTTTTGTTTTTTTTTTTTGCCCTTGTAAACTTGCTTTATTTATTTTTTATTATTTTTTATTATATTTTAAGTTCTAGGGTACATGTGCACAACGTGCAGGTTTGTTACATATGTATACATGTGCCATGTTGGTGTGCTGCACCCATTAACTCGTCATTTACATTAGGTATATCTCCTAATGCTATCCCTCCCCCAACCCCACCACAGGCCCAAGGGTGTGATATTCCCCACCCTGTGTCCAAGTGTTCTCATTGTTCAATTCCCACCTATGAGTGAGAACATGCGGTGTTTGGTTTTTTGTCCTTGCGATAGTTTGCTCAGAATGATGGTTTCCAGCTTCACCCATGTCCCTACAAAGGACATGAACTCATCCTTTCTTATGGCTGTATAGTACTCCATGGTGTATATGTGCCACATTTTCTTAATCCAGTTTATCATTGATGGACATTTGGGTTGGTTCCAAGTCTTTGCTATTGTCAATAGTGCTGCAATAAACATACGTGTGCATGTGTCTTTATAGCAGCATGATTTATAATCCTTTGGGTATATACCCAGTAATGGGATGGCTGGGTCAAATGGTATTTCTAGTTCTAGATCCTTGAGGAATCGCCACACTGTCTTCCACAATGGCTGAACTAGTTTACAGTCCCACCAACAGTGTAAAAGTGTTCCTATTTCTCCACATCCTCTCCAGCACCTATTGTTTACTGACTTTTTAATGATGGCCATTCTAACTGGTGTGAGATGGTATCTCATTGTGGTTTTGATTTGCATTTCTCTGATGGCCAGTGATGATGAGAGCATTTTTTCATGTGTCTTTTGGCTGCATAAATGTCTTCTTTTGAGAAGTGTCTGTTCATATCCTTTGCCCACTTTTTGATGGGGTTGTTTGATTTTTTCTTGTAAATTTACTTAAGTTCTTTGTAGATTCTGGATATTAGCCCTTTGTCAGATGGATAGATTGTAAAAATTTTCTCCCATTCTGTAGGTTGCCTGTTCACTCTGATGGTAGTTTCTTTTGCTGTGTAGAAGCTCTCTAGTTTAATTAGATCACATTTGTCAATTCTGGCTTTTGTTGCCATTGCTTTTGGTGTTTTAGTCATGAAGTCTTTGCCCATGCCCATGTGCTGAATGGTATTGCCTAGGTTTTCTTGTAGGGTTTTTATGGTTTTAGATCCAACATTTAAGTCTTTAATCTGTCTTGAATTAATTTTTGTATAAGGTGTAAGGAAGGGATTCAGTTTCAGCTTTCTACATATGGCTAGCCAGTTTTCCCAGCACCATTTATTAAATAGGAATCCTTTCCCCATTTCTTGTTTTTGTCAGGTTTGTCAAACATCAGATGGTTGTAGATGTGTGGTATTATTTCTGAGGGCTCTGTTCTGTTCCATTGGTCTATGTCTCTGTTTTGGTACCAGTACCATGCTGTTTTGGTTACTGTAGCCTTGTAGTATAGTTTGAAGTCAGGTAGCGTGATGCCTCCAGCTTTGTTCTTTTGGCTTAGGATTGTCTTGGCAGTGCGGGCTCTTTTTTGGTTCCATATGAACTTGAAAGTAGTTTTTTCCAATTCTGTGAAGAAAGTCATTGATAGCTTGATGGGGATGGCACTGAATCTATAAATTACCTTGGGCAGTATGGCCATTTTCACGATATTGATTCTTCCTATCCATGAGCATGGAATGTTCTTCCATTTGTTTGTGTCCTCTTTTATTTCATTAAGCAGGGGTTTGTAGTTCTCCTTGAAGAGGTCCTTCACATCCCCTTTAAGTTGGATTCCTAGGTATTTTATTCTCTTTGAAGCAATTGTGAATGGGAGTTCACTCATGATTTGGCTCTCTGTTTGTCTGTTATTGGTGTATAGGAATGCTTGTGATTTTGGCACATTGATTTTGTAGTAGTGTGGTGATTTTTCAAAGAGCTAAAAATAGAACTACCATTTGACACAGCAATCCCACTGTTGGGTACACAACCAAAGGAATATAAATCATTCTACCATAAAGACACATGCATGTTAATGTTCACTGCAGCACTATGCACAATAGCAAAGACATGGAATCAACCTAAATTCCCCAACAATAACATAAATAAATAAAGAAAATGTGGTACATAAATACCAAGGAATACTATGCAGCCATAAAAAAGAATAAGATAATATGTTTTGCAGGAACATGGATGGAGCTAGAGGCCACTGTCCTTAGCAAACTAATGCAGGAACAGAAAAACAAATACTGCATGTTCTCACTTGTAAGTGGGAGCTAAATGACGAGAACTCATGGACAAAGAGGGGGCAACAGACACTTAAGAAGGCCTTGTTTCTCCTCTGTATTTTTATATTTATATATCCACTCCTAGTGCTTACCAGTTGGTATATGCTATATGTATTAATCGGAAAAAAAATTCCATGTCTCTAAATCAGAGCTGCCAGAAAGCAGAGAGAGTGTGGTGATTACTGGTAAGTGAACTGGCCTAAAGCAAAGTCAAGGAACGCAGATATTTTCCATGGAATAAAAATGTCAAAGAACTAAAATATGTTGAAACAAATTGTTGATATTCAGGGTTTAAAATAAAACACCAAACTAAGATTATTATTATTTTTTACCAAGAAAGGCAATAAAGGCATATTATATAAATGAATAAAGAAAAGACAAAATTAAAGCTAACTTAAAAAAACATTAAAATGACAAATCCCCTACATTACAGCAATCATACCAGAATCAAGACTTGGCTATTTAAAACATGAATATTTATAACATAGATAAAATCCTTTTGAAAGTAGAAACTAAGTTTATTAAGAATTCATACTGAGGTAAAGGTGAAGATAAACACTCCAAAGAAAGTAATTCTTTTGGTTTTGACAATTTAAAAGTTATTTATCTTCTCATTGCCATTTTTTAGATATCTTTTTTGGTATGTTGGATTAGTGCCTTGCTTGTGAATCTATACTCTTTGCCTAATCTGTATTATTGAAAACAGGTTATCTTAGCTTCATTTCTAGTATTGACAAGTCTAAGACATAACTTTGGCTATCTTCCTAAGTTTTTCTAAGTGATACTCTTATCTACAAGTCAGAACTAAATACTAATAATCAATGTCATACCATAAATATGTGTGTGGCAAGTTTGCTCATGTTATTTCATAATATTATGTAATGTTAGTTCAGTCTAGAATTCTGGGGATGTAAACGGCCTAAAGATAAGATTCTGTAGTGAAACCCTCTCATTTTATGAGGGAAGACATTAAGGTCCCCAAGAAGTCATGTAATTTGCCCCCAGTCCTCTGTTGAGAGCAACAGTACTGGGAATAAAATTCTGGTTTCCAGAATGCTATCATGATGTTCTTTCTACATAAATGCAATAAGTTTTGACACTGAAAACCTTAAAAATGTATATATAGAGAGAGATAGAAACAAATGAATTATGAAGGAAATAGTGTATTTTGGGAAACATTGTAAGCAAAAATTTCTCAGCAAAAAATCAAATTAGAAAGCGAGTACTGACTTTTCATAGGAAACACTAAAAACGTTAAGACTACTGAGTCTATTGTAACTCTCAAGTGGCATCTTGATTAAATTTCTCATTGAAATTACATAGGGTTAGAAAATCTCACTGTACTACAATCAGACAACATAATGATCAAATTCAGGAGTTGAGATGCTCAAAATGTTTGTTGAATGAATGAATGAATGATGAGTTCTCCCAACTACTGAGCCCACACCCCACTGCACTACAAGAGAGTGAAAGAATCCCTCACTTTCCTTAGAGACAATTTACTTCTATTCCCGCTTTAAGGTCTCAAATTTAAATAACCATTAGTTCTTTCTAAAATCCTGAAACATTACTAAAGCAAACTACAGAAACACCAAATTATAGACAACATACTGGAGCTTTTATAATAATAAATATTAGTAGAAAACGTCATCTAAAATTTCCTCTAAAGGATATGATTGTAATGGATTAAACAAGACCAAAGAAACCAAACACTTCAAACTGACAGAACCCTACTGGAATAAATCTGCAGAAACACTAAGTGATCAATTAGTCTAAAACTGTGATAATTAGCCTGCATTTCAAAGCTCTCCTAGGTCAATCAGGAACTGGAAGGGTATTCCACAACACATGATGAACAAACTGTGACATACAACAGGAAACACACCAGTCTTTCAAGAGGATGTTGAAACAAGTTCATATAAAGCACACTTTAATTTTTCAAATCAATTTAAGCTTCTTCCTTCAATCTAGAGTCTTTTTTTTTTTTCTAACATCAAAAGAATCCGATTTTAGTGACTTAAAAGACAGCTCTCTCTCTAGGTTTTTCACACTTATATATTTTTACAGTCAAACAAAGAAATACCTAGGAACATGAAAGCACAACCTCCAAAATAACAACCAATTTGAAACTTGATCGGAATTCAAAGACTGAAATGCAACCATCAGCTTAATTACAGTTGATTTAAACAATTCTTTTCTTTTGAGTGAATAACCCAGATTAACTGGGATTTTAGCATAAACTATTTAAACCAGGATTAGAAAACCCTGAAAAATGTTTTTAAAAATTACACAAAATTAAAAATTTCTTCTTTTGCATTTGAGGACTTCCAAAGAAAGACTTAAAACAACAATTTTTAGAATTATTGATTGCACCATATCAGTTTGTATTGTGTGCTATACTATTATTCTATGTGCTATTTTAGTGTATTAGGAAGATGAAAATATATGTTTTTTAGCACAGTAAATATGTCTTATTTAAAAACTTAATTCTTTTGGATTGAAATTACTTCTATCAAACTTCATTCATTAAAAATTGCTTGTTTTATTTGATCAACCCTTAAATGAATATGTCATTTTTTATTTACATTTCAAGCCTAACGAATGCCAAAATAAATTTGCATTCCTTGGCTTCTTATCTGTGCATACTTTCTAAGCAGCAGAGAGCCGAAATGATATTTATGCATTCACTTAAAGCCCTACATATTCACACTATAAATCCACTGAAGAAATCATCAAGAATGTAAAAATATACATAAAGTGATGATTTCTGCTATAGTTAGGTTTCTTTAAATTTGTCCTTATCTTTATTTCTAGGAGAAAAAAAAATTAATAGTGGCACAAATACCTTGTAGGTCACGTGACCACATATACGTGATCATCCAAACTGGGCCACCTTTAAGAGTAGAAGAGGGTGCTATAAACAATTAGGTCAGGTGCAAACTGGGCTGTCTCAGGCAAATCCAGACATGTGGTCACCTTACTTCTTAGAGTACAAATGAAAGCACAAGTTTACACAGTTTTTTTGAGGTCAGGAGGGTCTCAGAAAGGTCCCTAATGAAAGGGGCCTGCTCATTCTAAGTTCCTGCATCCCATATTCTATCTGTTCCTACCTTCCACAGCATCATATACCCCTACTTACCCGACCACCATGTCCTTGGGTCCAGCAGTTACAGTGCAGATCCCATCCTCACAGTGTTTTCCCACCAGGCTGTGGGCATGCAGGTGGATATTTTTTCCATTTGTGACCAACTGAACAATAACCTTTGCTGGTCCCACATAGTTGCAGATCTATATAAGAAGCACATTCCAAAAGTTAGCACATCTGACTCTCCAGCAACATGGAAAAATGTTTATGATAAGCCAGTAAGTATAAAAAGTACAATATAAAATTATTCATATATGTATATACATGATTACAGCCCTGTTTTTAAAAGTATGTGATGAACAAATGACAGGGTGGAAGTAAATGAAAATGTTAATGATGGTTGTTTTGTGTAGTAGGAAGATACACTCCAAGAAGCAGGCCACTTAAAATACAGTATGTATTGTGAAAGTTGGAGCAACACATCTTAGAAGGATGCTGTGTAGTCATGAAGCCTCCTTTCCTATTAACCAAGAACATGCTTTCCTCTGCACCCTTATCAAAATTCTTGGTCACAAAAGCTGGGTAAATGATTGATGAGAAAGAAACTGGTGGTTGATGGAAATCAAAGGAAGAAGGCAGGTAAGCAGAAACAGTCCATCCTAACTCTGTGCCATGTGATTAGACAGGAGAATCTTGCCAGGGACCTGGTTCTCAAGTTTGGCTATAAACACTCAAGCCTGAGGACTTGGCCTCCAGTCACCTCTTAGAATACCTGAGCCTTCAGTAGCCCTCTCTGACTTCTGGTAATTGAGTTACATATGCTCAGGTCATAGTAAGTTTCTTCAGTTCAAAAAAGTGTACTCCTTAGGTACAAATCCTTAGATTTCACCCGTTTGCTGTGGTTTGATAAAATTAGAGTTTTCTATTTAATTTATTTTTTATTGGTATGTCTTTAAAATGATGACAAAAGCAATAAAAAGGAAATAGCATGGAGATAATGACATTTTTAGCAAAAAACACTTAGATATCCTCTTTCTTCTTCTTAGTCACCTAGTCCCTATAGTAGACTGGATTCCTTGAGAAAGTGCCAAGACTAAAGTCACACTAACATAATAGAAAAGACCTTATTTTAACCCTCTTAAAACCTATCAAGTCAGAGCCCTGTGATAAATTCAGCTAAATACTTGGAAATGCACTATAATCTCCTCAAAAGATGAACTACTGTCCTGGTTTGCCTAAGACTGAGGGGTTTTCTGGGACACAGGGTTTTTGGAGCCAAAACCTAGATTAGTTGGTCACCCTATCTCCTTAGCTCATACTATACTTTTTGAAGAACTGAATAACCTAAGCCCCAAATCTCTCAACTACACAGTAATTCAAAATGCATAAATCTGTGCAAGCAGCCCACAGCTTGAAAGAAAGAGAGACAGAGAGAAAAAGAAAGGAAGAAAAGGAAGGAGGAAAGAGAGGAAGGAAGGATGGGAGGGAGGGAGGGAGGGAGGGAGAGGGGGAGGGAGGATGGGAATCCCACCTAAAGATAACTCTTTGATGGAAGTCCTAATGATATAAACTTGAGGAAGACCCTAAACCTGCCAATAATACTTCTTGGAAAGACACAGAATCCTTTTCGACTAGCCTACTTTTACTATAAACTTCATTAAATGGATTCATATTTTATTGAAGCAGGGTTTTGGTACAATTTTCTTAGTAGGGACTTTTTCCCAACCCAATATTTCATCCAAGAGTCGAAAAGCTGATCAGAGTTGGCATTATTCCCCAGAGGGTTTGCAGAGAGAGAAGTTTCACTTGTCAACAAAGTACAGACTCCCCTACAATCAACTGTGCAGCTCCACCTCAAGGCCTGTATGCATGTACTTCGCTAGAACTGCTGCAAAGGTTTGCTTCTAAACCTTCTAACCTCCTTCTCAAAGAGCAGGGTCCCCAGAGCAAGCCAATCACAAAGAGGGCTTCTAATTAAATTTGATCTTGACCACCTTAAAGCACAAAAAATTTCTTAAACAGGTATAACATTAAAAAAAAAAAACTCTGGGTATAAAGCTGATTATGAACTCAGTGCTTTCCCTTTAACAAGGAGAAAGCCTTTGCCCTTAAATATGGGATGGGGAATGAGAAGTTCTGGGTTTTCTCCAAAGCTGACTGCTGTCCCTGGATACTCTCTATAGATTGCTGATCCCAGTTGTGTTTCTTGGTGTTGACATCTGAAATCAGTCTTTGTTATGATGATATATCCCACAGGGGCTTCTTCAGCAATAAGTCAAGAGTGAAAGAACACGAAATAAACCATGTAATTACACTTGTAAGTGATACCAGGACAGGAATGCAAGAGAGCAAGGCATGAGGTAATGCTTCACTTGGGTGAAATCAGGTAGGCTTTCCAATTAAATAGGACACCAGAAGGAATCCATAATTAAAGCCCAATCACATCAGACAACTGGGCCCTTCAATGTTACCATTATGAGGGAATTAGTCTCTGGTACTGAAGGAAAGAGATCCGAGGTATCCTCAAAAAGTACTCAGGTATTTTTCATACTATTACTTCATGACTGAAGGGTGGCAAGAATGAGGAACTGGGTAGTCCCTGAGGTAAAGGAGCTGAACATGCTGCCAGTGACTCATGTGCTGTTGGATCCATTTGAAAGAGTCCAAGTCAGCATCGCATCATCTGGTTTTCACAGAGACCACAAGGCAACGGACAGGGAGCCCCCTGGGTTTTGTGGACTTTCCAAAATACTGATGAAAGAAGAAAGCTGAAGTGTGAGAAGATAGTGATATTATTTGCAAGTTATATGGCACATGAAGACACTGGCACTCTAACATGGGGGAGACCATACTTCATAGGATGCCATGATGATGGAGAACTGTTTGCAATCGATTCAGAAATTCATTTGCTCTACAGAGAACTTAGTTCTTGTTATTCAGTCTCCCTTTTACTTCTTTGAATAGTGGTTCATTTGAAAATTAAGTTTATAGAGAGCAACTGTGTCTGTTAGGTTTTTTCAAAGAGTCTGAACATTGCAGGCTCTTGTCAAGAGTTAAGCTTTTGGGCCGGGCGTGGTGGCTCACGCCTGTAATCCCAGCACTTTGGGAGGCCGAGACAGGTAGATCACCTGAGGTCAGGAGTTTCGGACCAGCCTGGCCAACACGGTGAAACCCCGTCTCTACTAAAAATACGAGATATTAGCCGGGCGTGGTGGTGTGCACCTGTAATCCCAGCTACTTGGGAGGCTGAGGCAGGAGAATCACTTGAACCTAGGAGGTGGAGGTTGCAGTGAGCCAAGATCGAGACACTGCCCCTCCAGCCTGGGTGACAGAGCAAGATTCCGTCTCAAAAAAAAAAAAAAAAAAAAAAGTTAAGCTTTCAGTTAAAGCCAAGGAGACAAAGGTGACAAAATTGAGTAATCAGCTACCCAGGGACACTGTAAGAGCATGGACTTTAGGCACAAACTAGCTGGACTTGAAGATAGTTCCCCATTTCCTGGTTGTGTGACTTTGGGCACTGCTCAGTTTCCCCATCTGTAAAAGGGAGATGATGATAATAGTATCTCAAAGGGTTGTTGTGAGGACTAAATACATTAATGCATGTAAAGCCTTTACAACAATGCTCAACAAATAATAGTAGTTTAAAAGCATTAACTTGTCTTATTTATTAATTTATTACTGTAAGGTACTCTTCCACCTAGAGAACTTTAAACAATATGACCATCCTGAGATTTTTTTTTAAAGTACTGTCTAAAAGCAGGTGGCTGGAATAAATGATTGATTTAGGTCACTTCTATTTCCAGGGTAAATCTTTTTTTGTATGCCATATTTTATTGGGCTTTGTTAATTTTCCAGTAGTAATTATGTTATTATAGTAACAGCTATCATTCTTGGAGATACCCAGGACTTCTTGGCATTCTTGATGAAACTTAAGACTTTCTTCCAGGAGCTTTATGACTCAATACCTACTGATGACCACATGTTGGATCTGCTTTTTGAATAAGATGTAGAAACCATGGGTCTCAGATAATACCAATCTTAGTCAAATTACCTCTTTTTATTTAAAACAGTTTTGTCACTTTGGGGTAAAGTACATGCTGGTTCTTCAAAGGTGGTTACAGGATGCAGTTTATAATTTTCTAGGAATCAGGATTTGAAATGTCCACTTTGCTCTTTGGGTAAATTTGGCCAAATCACTTTGGCATATTGTAGAGTTAACATGAATGGAAGAGGTGATACATGAAGTAGTTCTTTTCTGCTTAGCTTTTCTTGTGAAGTGACTGATGATGATGATGATGATGATGATGATAATGAAGAAGAGGAGGGGAAAATACACAATTTTCAAACGGAAATCTATCCTGACTTCACGTGTGCACCTCACTTTGTCCTCTACTGCACTAAGCAGCAGAAAAATGTGGTAAAGTCTAGGAAGTCTGAAGCCAGGCTGCCCGGCTCAAGACGGACTGTTACCACTTAGCTGTGTCAACGGGGAAAGATGGTTAACATCTCTGGATTTCAGTTTCTCTGTCTTTAAAGTTAAAAGGAATAATACACTTGATTTCATAGGATTTTTTTTTTAGGACTAAATGAGTTAATGCAGTGCTTGGCACTTAATAGGATTAGCAATCCCAAATATAAATCCTCTCTCCCACCTAGGTAATACCTCAGTAATAACCAACATTTGTCTATTTATTCAGTGAGTATTTAAAGCCCCTCCTATGTTCCACACACTGCAGTAAATTAGGGGATGAAGTGATGCATGGTGAATGCAGAACAGACACAATCTCTCTTCTTATGGAGAATTAAAGAGTGGGACTGACACTAATCAAATAATCTCACAAATAAATGTAAAAGTGTAACTGTGAAGAGCTTAAAAAGGAGATATATAAGAAGCACTTTACTGGGTCAGGAGGTCAGGGAAAGCTTCCTGAGGGAGTACTGAGGGTGGAGATCTGAAAAAAGGCTAGGAGTATAACCAGGCAAGGGGGTGGGTGAGGCGAAGGGGTTTAGAGAGTCTTCCTGGCAGGAAAAACAGCACATGCAAAGGCTCTGTGCTGAGAGTCCTACTCAGGACCTCCTTGGACCTACCCATTATCACGTTTCAGGATTTTCTTCAAGCTGACAACTCCCAGGTTGTTTCTCTGCTTCCCTATCGAGAAGCACCCATTCTTCAAGAGGAAGACCTGAACCTGAATCTTCCATGACACCCTCCTTACCACTGTAGCCCACAAGGCTCCACTACTGCCTCCTTTTTTTGAAATGTGATTGGAAGGGACAGGCAGGAAAACCATACGCAACCTAGTGCAATATGAAGACAGGGTTCAGTAACTAAATGATTACTGTCTTATTTCTCTTGCTTGTTAAACTCCCAGAGCCTATACAGCTATACTTCCTAACTTACTGTGTTTTATGAAACACGATAACTCAGATAATCCCCACAACAGCCCTGTGGGGTCAGAGGTGGTACCCCATTTCACAGCTGGAGGAACTGGGGCTCAGTAAGATAAGGTAGGTCGCCATGGTTCCTATAAATGGAGCGATCAGGCAATCCTTGAGCTTGGGTCTGTCCACCTCCACAAACTATTCACATTTCCCACTGCTCTGTGCTACCATGTGACATGATCATTTTTTCTTGTGTGTGTGTGCAGTCTCCTCAGTGTTTCATATCTCTACTTTGCCTAGACAGTGTTGATAGATGACAGTTATTCCTAAACACCTTGTTTGTTTGGCTTTGCTGGTATGTGTTGTGAGAAGAGAGGTCTCAGGAATGGCTATAAGAAGTGGTAGAGGTATACCTGTCCCCTTGCAAGGCTCCTTCATAAAATCACGCCACAGACATGAAACCATGCATTCATTCTTTTCTGTGAGGTTGCAAGTCAGATTATCAGGCACAAAAAAAAAGGAAAGAAAGAAAGAGAAGAACACTATTTTAATAATATTTCTTCTCTCAAGGATGAAAAACAGTCAGGCTTTATTGCTTATTACTTGTTGAGCAACCAGGGCAACTAGGAAGGACAGAATGACCTTTACCAAATAAGATAGTACAGAATTATGTCCAACACAGTTTCTGGCATAAAAAGATGCTTAGTAAAGTTAGTCTCTTCTTTCTCTGTCAGGCAAGAGATTTCAAGTTGATCCAGTCAGTGATCCAATCCCAGCTTTTCCCCCTCCTAGCTCTGTGGCCTTACACAGATTAGATAACCTCTCTAAGTCTTAAGCTCTACATCTGCACAATGGGCCAATCACATGACTTCAGAGGGCTGCTGTGAGGACTATGCAGTGCCTGGCACATGGTAGGTACTATTAAAGTGCCAGTTTCTTTCCTTCTCTATTATTTGTAAAGACCCTTGGGCCTCCGAAAGTCCCTGTGAGGGAGGCAGAGTTGACTCTATTACTCCTATTTTGTAGATAAGAAAACAGAAGTTCAAACAGATTGAGTAACAAAGTGACATAACCCAAAGTCATACAGCCAAGACACAGAGGACTCTGGAATTCATTATGAGTCTTCTGAATATAAATGTGGTATTCTCAGTAAGGTAGGGGATGGCATGAAAAAAATCCTCTTTGACCCACTATTGATGGCATATTTTTTTGTTTTTCTTTTCCTGGTAGTACTCATGGATTTGCATTGATTCACTGAAATTCTTTCACCTTGTTTAGTGCCCTTTTTGAACGACCAACAGCATATATGGCTCATGATATCAGGCTGGGATTAGAAGAGCAAACTGCCATTTGACATAATAAATAAGCTAAGAAGTTCTTGTGAATTACACAGAGACGATGAATAAAATCTCTATGTATAACTTTGCTCTGAAAGTTTTATGTTTTCCCTCATACTGTGACCCAGGGTTTCTTTTTTTATTTTAATTTTCAGTTTTACCACATCAGATATAGCTGCTTACAAACCATGCTTCTTTCGAGAAAGAAGTAACACACTATTGCTAATTCCAAGAATTGCTGGGAACTTGTACCTCAACAGGTGTCATTCCATCATTAACAAATTACAAATAAATCTTTACATTTGGATGGCCTAATCATTCATCACTGCAAAATAATATGGGAGGAGCAGACAGTTTGTAATTTATAAATGCACTGTCTTATAAATGTTCATGTATAAGTCATTTTTTTTTTGCCAGTTGGGTGGATTTTTAAACAGAAAATAATGTATACAATACTGGTATTCTAGTGCCATTTCTTATATTTCTTTTTCTTTCTTTTTTTTTTTTTTTTTTTCAAGGGACAGGGTCTTGCTCTGTCATTCAGGCTGGAGTACAGTGGTGTGATCATGGCTCACTGAAGAGTCAACCTCCTGGGCTCAAGCAATCTTCCTGCCTCAGCCTCCTAGGTAGCCAGGACTACAGGTGCATGCCACCACACCTGGTTAAATTTTGTTTTGTTTTTCATACAGACAGAGTCTCGCTATGTTGCCCAGGCTGGCCTTAAGGTAGCTTCCCACTTAAGCCTCCTAAAGTGCTAGGATTACCGGCATGAGCCACTGTGCCTGGCCTCTTTTCTATATTTCTTACCATCTTTACTACACTACATGTTCTCAAATTCTTCTTTAAAGTATAATATATATAATATTAATTCAAATCTTCAAAAATATCCTCTATCTGATCACCTCTCACCACCTTTACTGCTACTCCCTTGGTTTCCAGCCACCATCATCTTGTCTCCTAAGCTTTTGCTCCTGTGTTTCCTCTGCTTGTCCTGTCTCCCCATGGCTTATTTTCCTGAGTGATCCTGTTCAAGTCATGTCATGCCATGTCTTATCACTCCTTCACTCAAAACCCTCCCAAAGTGAAAGCTGTTAAAGCTGAGTGATTAGTGCACGGGGGCTCATTATACTATTCTGTGTTTGTATATGATTACATTTTTCTATGTTAAAAAGTTAAAACAAAAACCTTTAATATTTCTCTATATTAAAAGACAACATCATTATAATGGCTTACAAGGCTCTAGGCAATTTGACCATCTCATGTCCTCTCCATCCTTTTTCTTCTTACTCCTATGCAGCCACATCAGTCTCACTGTTCTTGAACTTGCCAGGTGAGCAATCTTAGCTTTTGCACTTTCTATGTCTTCTGCCTAGAACACTCTCTCCAGGGACATCTGTATACTTGTATATTTCTTACCTGCTTTCAGCCTTTACATAATTGCCATCTCTCTAGGTGGCCTTCACTGACCACTCTACCCCTACCAAAACTTTTACCCCCAAATCCCTTGCTCCTTTCTCTGCTTAATTTTTCTCTATACATTAATTACCATCTAATAACTACACATTTCATGTATTTTGGTTACTGCCTCTCTTCTCCATTAGGATGGAGGCTCAGAGTGGGGAAGCTGGGTGTGGTAGTGTGCACCTGTAGTTCCAGCTACTTGGGAGACTGAGGTAGGAGTGTCCTTTGAGCCCAGAAGTTCAAGGCTGCACTGGGCTATGATCACACCACTGCACTCCAGCCTGGGCAACAGGGTGAGACCCTGTCTCTTAAAAAAATGAAATAAAAACAGTGAGGATATTGATTTATTCTCTGTTGTATCCTCAGTGCTTGAAATAATGCTTGTCATATTGTGGGCATTCAATAATTAATACACTAATTAATGTGTAATTAAGACAGGATAAAATGTTATTTATGGAAGGCATTACTGAAATATAAAGAGTTGGGTTAGACAGCAGGTGGTGGGTGAGGAGTGGAGATAGCTGTACTCTTTTTTTTGTTATTTTGTCTTTTAAAAAATGGCCAATGGAATATTACGCAGAAATGAAAAAGAACAAGATCATGTCCTTTGCAGGGACATGGATGGAGCTGGAGGTGATTATCCTTACCAAACTAACACGAGAACAGAAAACCCGTTATTACAGATACTGCATATTCTCACTTATAAGTGGGAGCTAAATGATGAGAACACATTGCCACATAGAGGGAAACAACACACACTGGGGCTTATCAAAGGGTGGAGGGTGGGAGGACAGACAGGATCAGGAAAAAGAACTAATAGATGTTAGGCTTAATACGTGAGTGATGAAATAATCAGTACAAGAAACCCCCATGACACGTCTACCTATGTAACAAACCTGCACATCCTGCACATAAAATTAAAACTTAAAAAAAAAAAAAGGCTAGATACCAATGTAGCATCTCAATAGGCTATTTCAATTAGAATATGATTATTACACACCAGAGCAGAACACTGGTCTAAATTGGAGGCAGGGTTTCTGGCTGGGGGCCCTAAATGCTGCACTGGCCCTACAGTATCTGGTAAAAAGGAATCTAACTACTAAGAGGTAGGAATTCTGCCAGCTGTGGGAAAGTGAAGGGAGGGCAATTCTTGAATAATTATCCTTGGAAAACTAAGGCAGCAGTTCTTCTCTCAAATTCCAAGACACCCCCTTGTACTTCCCTCTTCCCACCCTAACTGCTATTGCCCATTAGGCATTCTCTCTTGTACTGATGAGTCTTGGCACCGGACTCAAATATTTCCTCTATGCCTCATTTTGTTGTTTCCCTCAGGGATCCAGGATTTGCATTTCTGGTCCATCTCAATTTCACTGTCTGTTATTCCTCAAATGAGAGGGCCCTTCTTTGATATTCTCTGTGGTGATGGATAGGAACAACTACCCCACAGGACTTTATCAGGGGTAGTCCTGATAGTAGTGCAGGGGTATACCTCCAAGATCTCAAACTAGTGGAGTATGTTTCAATGAAGAGCACAGACTTTGGAGTAAGACATAGCTGGCTCTGAATCTGGGCTCCCACGACCATCTGGGGGACTCTGGGAGAGTTACTTAACTTTTTTATTTATTTTCTCATTTGTAAAATGTGAATACAAATATATAATCTCTAAATTTTCATGAGGATTAAAGGAGGTAAAGTGTCAGTACAGTTTTTGCTATATCAAAAGCACAAAATAAATGACAGCAATTCTTATTTCTCTCTTCCTACCTTAAGCAGGTATCTGCAGTTGAGATTCTCTCTTGACTTTAATGAGAAGTAGAAGTCACTGCGTGCAAGTTCCTTCACTCTCTCTTCTCCTTACTGTTACTGAGGCTCAAAACATCCCTGTTAACTTCACATATCCTCTCCTAATTCAGAGAAACATGTTTGTTCCTTTTTCCAGGGCTAACCATTCTGTTTTTACCCTTAATATTTATTCCTGATCTTCTTGAATTACCCTTCTCTCTCTCTCCAAAGGATTTTTTCCCTTGTCTACAGATGAGCACTGCTTTTCTTCCTTATTCTAAAAAAAAGCCCCTTCTGGATA
Source organism: Symphalangus syndactylus (assembly GCF_028878055.3). NCBI lineage: Eukaryota > Metazoa > Chordata > Mammalia > Primates > Hylobatidae > Symphalangus > Symphalangus syndactylus. The sequence continues at coordinate 35,735,707 of NC_072432.2, forward strand.
ATGATGATGACAACTGTAAAGGTTAACATTTATTGAAACCTATGGGCCGGGCATGATACCAAGAAACACTGAATGATTCTTTCATTTGATCTTCTCTACAATCCAATGAGAAAGGTTCTTAAGAGGAACTTATACCTGTTTGAATGCCATTCTATTTCTCCCTACCAACTACATAAGAAAATCTCTAATTACTAATGCTGAACCACCACCACTTAATCTGAGTCCCTTTGCAAATGTAAGTAATCCCCCGATCCATCAAATGAAAAAGTTTGTAAAGGTCATGACAGATTCCATGTTTCCAAACTCACTAGCCATTTCTTATTCTTCACCCCTACTTGACCTCTTTGGGAATGGGATATGTTACCATTCCCTCCTTGAAAGTCTCCCCCAACTCCCCATTTCACTGGCTGCTTTTGCTAAGGTACTCTTCGTCCTGCTCAAAGAGATGTTTCAGCAGAGATCGATGCTTGGTCCATTTCTCACCTTTATCATGATCACTTCCCTTGACATTCTTATCAAGTCTCCTGGATTGAATTGTCTACTCCATGCAGATGATGGCTAAATTGAAATCTCATGTTCTCATCTTCTTTTTAAGCATGTGCAACATTTCCAGCTGTTTGTAGGGTATCTTCCTGTCCATAATACCTTTACAGCTCAATGTGCCCAAAACTGAACTAATCACCTTTCTTCTCAAAGCTACTCCACCTCCTGGAAATGGAAATACAAATGCCACCTTCTAAAAAATTGCAGCAAAATCCTCTTTTCATCTTGGATTCCTTTCTGTCTCTAGTCTTTTATGTTTAACCAGTTGCCAAATTTCAGCTGAGTACCACCCCAAAATCTCAGTTTGTCCCTTTCTTCCATTCTCATTCCTTAGTTTATCTATCTTAGCTTGAACTCTTAGTTTAGCTCATGAAGAATCACTGCAATTCTTCCAACTAGTGTCTCTGGGCCTTTCCCTTCCAGTATCTGTTAGCAGATTGCTACCAGATTTGTAATCCTAAAGCACAATGCTGCTGATAATTTCTCATTCCTATATAAAATTTCTATAGCTTACCAATTTTCTAAAAACATACAGTTTAAATTCTTGCACGATTTGGCCTTATCTACTATCTCCAGCCTTATTACCACCCTTGCCTTCCATGTGCTCTTCATTCCAGCGAATTATTTACTGTTCTCCATTTGATCTCAGAGATTTCTACTTTTGAGCCTTTGCTGCTTTTTCTGCTGTGCTGTTTTCTCTCATTAGATCTATGCTTTCTTACATCTCTCTTTTGAATCCTTCTATAATCATCCCAACTAGCTGACTCTTAAAAATTTATCCTTACATTAGAGCAATTAGGTCGTTTATTCTTTCATTCAAAAATTATCTTGTTCAACAATTCCCACATGACAGCCACAGGTGCTGGTTATGCAGTGGTGATTCAGGTATTTAAGGGCATATCTTAAGTCTATTAAATGGATTATTTCCTGAGGACAAAGGCACTATTTAATTTTCTCTGTTTTTCCAACCCCTAGAACAGAACCAGTACCTACTTAATCAATATTTGTTAAAGGAGCTAGTGAATAAATAAATCATTGTCTCCAGACTACACTGAAAAAGGAGGGAGCAGAAAAGTGGTGTTCCCAGGCAACATTAGGAAAGGCTGAGGACAGTGGGGCCCAACAGGCTATCCAACTGTTGAATGGTTACTGTCCTGTGAGAGGGTTCATCTCCCTAATCTAACTCTGAGGGATCCCTGAGGAGTTTCTGCAAAGTCCTAGCAAAAGTTGAGTACATGAAGCTGATTAACTTTTGGAATTTTACTAACTCCTCTGCTTGAAACCACAGTTAGGAATACCTAACCCTGGCAATATTCTTATTCCTAAGAGGATTATTTTTTGAAGCCCTTGTACTCCCTTACGCTTTTCTACTTCGAAAAACAATTTTCATTTACAGAGACACTGGCTGCAGAGATGCTAAAACATCTTAAATGTTTATAAATTCACCTCTCAGGTATTAATAGAATTTGACCTTGAGACGCAGTTTTCCTATTGTGCAGGGGTTTGGCCAAGGAGGCAGACAATCGCCAAGGGTTGGTTCTAGGTAAAACCAGAAGTGAGACTGAGAGGAGATGTACTGCCCTGGCTGCAGGCCCTGTGTGATCTCACATTCACCACCAGCAGGGAGACTCTGCAAGGCAGCTGCATGAGGAGGGCTTTCCCCACCAGTGTCCTAGAGACATGCTGTCACTCGCACTGGAACACAGCCTTAACTTCATAGTGTCAGTTTATGCTTCTGAGTCACTGAAAAATATCCCAGGAATGCAAAAATAGGAAACATTAAATTCCCTAAAGTTGTAATTTAAGTATGATTCCGCTTGGAGAAAACAACAGGGATGGCAGCACAGTTTATAGAGAGTCTGAATAAACTGTGCTTAACATAAATGTCTTAAAATTCGAGAATTTTGAGAATGTTCAAAATTTTCATTTCGGTATAATGGAAGAGTATTCTCTATTATACCAAATACATTTGTGTCAGGCACATCTGTTCCCAAATGTGGCATATTAAGCTTACCTTTCTCAAATATTTTTTAACTTCTTATTTATTTATTTACAGGCCTAGCCTGAAGTCTGCAAATTTTCAGATAAAAACATTTGGGTTAATTTTTAGTGCTGCAGTAGGTGGCCAGAGTTCTAGTCACCAGGTACTGCTATGATACTGCGAGTCACCTAACCTCTTTGGGCCTCTTAATTCTTCGTTTGCAGAATCAGTAGATGACGTCTCACTCATTTTCCAGCTCTAAAATTCTATGATTCCTAGTCATATGCATAGGACACAGAAGACAACATCCAAAGATCACATTTTCAAACTACAAAAAAAAAGTTTACCATCACAGAATTTCTGAGTTGGAAAGAACCTTATAGGTAAACTTAACTTTAAAATTGTGAACATTTTAAATACATTGCACCACAATTACAAACTGAGAAAACATACAATCAACACTCAAATTACCTGTTGCAATGGGACCTCTGATAGCATGGAAAATCAAAATTTAGAGACAAAGAAAAACCTTCATGTTAGGCAAAGATTTCAACTTTTGTCATTAAAACTGAGATTGAGTACCCAAAGTGTTTATTTTCAGTAAATCCAAGGAGGGCCCTGCCCTGGGTAGTTAAGTCCTGATAAGAATCTGTCTGTCCTGAGGATATGTCAGAAATGCTTCAATTACGTAAGTGGGGAGAGAAAAAAAGACAAGCAAACAAAGATACACTGAGATATTTTAATCTGAAAGGTTTTTTAAAAATCCTAATAACATAAAAATAATTAGAGGAAGTAGAACACATTAGATATGATCGAAGTGTGTCCAAAACAAAAATTCTAGGTTTCTCATCTATTTATTCATTGAAAATAGAAATTATTAATGAAAATTTCTAACATTCTTTTAAAATGACTTTAAAGTCTTTCAACACATTGTTTTTGACTCAAATTTAATTTAAAATAATTAAGAATATCTCTGACTCTGTGATACCCAAATTTACTTGGGATTGAATATCATTGACTTCTTTTTTCTTAAAGGTATACAATCACCCTCATTATGTTTTTCTTGCTTAGAAAATCTATTTTATCACTTTCACTGAAACCCACTGGCTAGAGAAGCAATTAGGTTCTTAATTATTGAAAATACTTAGAGACATCATTCTGTGTAGAATTTCCTTTGTACTACAGTAAATACAGCTGCCCTGTATAAGAATTTGGACCATGTTGGGAAAAAGCCAATTAACTGTCCCTTTCTTCAGAAGGAAAGTACATAAGATAAAGAGCATTTCAACTATTCTATTGTGATTTCCTGTGGAAAGCCCCTACTAAATTAAGAGAATTACAAGTGAGTGGAACTGGGAAATTTTCTTTGATTTCTTGGTGCTACTTTACTGGTCATTTTACACTCTAGACGTTAACAGGGCAAAAGAGAACACGATCTAAGTGTCAGACTGAGGTTAACCAAAATATTGTACCATCTACGTACTATGATGTAAACAAAAGTAGGAAGCGGGGCAACACTAAAGTTTCTCATAAGTTCTAGGATCAGCCAGTAATTTGGAAAAATGGTAGTACTTTAAACCTGCAAAAAAAACCCTTTAATGTCTTAACTTTATATTGTTCAGCCTGTATAAACCGACTAAAACACAAAGTATATGAAATAAGTCATACATTCTACAGCTGGGATAAAGTAGTGTGTAAGCTATTAATTTCTATTATTTTGGGGGATCTGTCAGAAAATTGTAATTGTCCTATAACCAAATCTTGATTATCCCTTGTTACAGATTTATCAAGTAAAGTAAACATCTTCCTAAGGGCATACAAATAAAAAAGAAAAAAATTACTTATTATAATACAAGTTAGCTTCCCTGCCCTGTAGTCTTCCTGGTCATTTTTGAACCAATTCAGTGACAATGAGCTCACTTTGTCCTGAGGCGATACATTCCACCCTCAGACAGCCCTGACAGTCAGCAGCAACTGAAACCTCTATCGCCTGGGGCTTCCATTCACCGCTCCTTATTTCATCCTCTTGTGACAACAGGACACATTTAATCCTTTTTTCCCCATCACAGCCATTCATATATTTGAAGACAACCAAACCCTCCAGGCTATAAATTTCTCAGGCTCAATAAGTACTCATTTGAGGGAAGTTTGAGTTCTATCACCATTCTGCTCTGAAGACACTCAAGTTGGTTTCTATTTCTCTACAAATGTGGTGCCCAGTAGTATTACACTGTATTCCTGGTGTGGCCTTTCATCACAGAGTGCAAATGAGACCACCACTTCCTTGGTCTTATATATCATGTTTCCATTAATGCAGCCTAATGAGGAATTACTTGTTTTGTAGTCACATTGCATTGCTGGTTCATGTTGACTCTGTTATTAAGTAAAACTCCTAGATCTCTGCATGCGTTGCTGCTAAATCATCTCTCTTCCACTCTGTACTTGTAATTTGTTTTCTGCATATATTTATATCTTTTAAATATAATTGCTGAAGAATTGGGTCCATTGTCTCAGCTTTCAAAATTAATTTGAATTCAAATTGTTTGTTGTCTATCACTTCATGTCACCTGCAAATTTAATAAGAACCTTCTAGGGCTGTATTTAGGACAATGATAAAATATATTAAAGTGTTTGGGGAAAGATCCCTGGAACCTATCACTAGAAATATCTCTTCAGGTTGACATCACCAGCATGCGAGATGCTGTGAATCCCTGAACTACCAAAACAGGGATCTCCAGCATCTCACTATCTCACCCTTCTAGAAATCTTGTCATAGAAGATAATGATGTAGATCTGGTGTGATTCATTCTTCTTATGGTGACTGAGATGGCGACCCAGCTCTCTAGTTTCTAGTTTGAGAAGTACACTTGTCAAATTCCACTTGCATTCTATCACAAATAGAAAAGGAAGAGACTATCTAGCCAGGAGGTGATCTCAAGGAGGGTATATTTTCTCCCAGTCCACCTCAACACACATACACACATACAGACACATACATACACACACACCAATTTAGAATATCCTTTGAAGAGGCATTCCTCCAGCAAATCCTGAGTAACACCCTGATTACTGTCTCACACATGTCTGTATCTTGGCTGTGGTGCCATGTAACCTGGGGGCTACAGAAAGATGATCACATTCATGTGTGTCAACACAGAGCCCAGCACTGTGCCTGGCAGGTGGTGTGCCTTGGATAAACACATGCTACATAAATGTAAGGAAGGTAGGAAGGCCAAGAAGTCTTTGAAATCTACAAATGAAATGTTCTGGGTTTAGATGGATTCAGGTTTCTGAAATAATTCAGAACGTACTTTAAATCAAGGCTCTGATTGATCCCTTTGGTTGTTATACACCTATTTTAAAAATTAATAGAACAACCTGACTTTATAATGATTTCTAAATGGTCTAGTTAATCTCATATAAATGAAAGATGTGAAACTGACAAATGTTGACATTCAAAAAATAAAATTATTAAATCAACAGGGATGGGAAAACCCCTAAAATGGAATAGAAACAAATAAAAAAAAATAGCTTAACTCTATAGCTCAATGGAAACATAAATACACAGAAGGAAAAAATCTAATCCAAGTAACTTTTGTACACATTACTCTGACTGAATGTTCTCTGTCGAATACATTTGGTCAAAAGAACTACAAAGAAACTTTGAACCGAATATAGTAAGCTTGTAGATACTGGTATAGCCATTCTAAAACTATTCTATTTTTCTACAAATGTGTGTGTATTATTGGACTGAGCAAAATGAGTAAGCATGGTGCTATCATTGATGATGAGGGTTTTCAGTTACTGAAGAAATATGGGATATGAGATACACATTTCATATCTCAAATCCAAATACAAATATGGGATGAGGGGAGGGAGGGAAGAAGCCTGCAGTGTTGGATTGGAATTAGAGGTATGAATTAGAGTATGAACTCGAGATTTTTAAAATAATCAATTTTGTAGCTCCGCCTAATGAAAGAGTCTAGAAAAACTTCTCCTGCTAAAAGGAACTAGGACTTCTTAGAGAGATAGACGATGCCTGGACTGGGGTAGTGAAGGTATAGGGTGAACCTAGAATAGCTTACAATTTCAGAAATAAGGAAGTGTTAGGAAAAAAAAGATGGGGACATATCGAAAAGACATAGGAGCTAGCATGAAGGACTCCCACTGGCCAAGAATAGGACAATTTAAGAATCAAAATGAATAATGACAGGAATGGTTTATAGCACAATGAATAACAAAAGAACCCACGAGTTCATACTGATGCTAATTTTAATTTTTTTTTAAAGAAGAATGAAGAAAGCTCTTTCAAAAAAACCCAGAAAAGTGACAGGAAGCATAGAAATAGAAAAATCACAAATTTATAACAATTATTGATAATTGATTTAGCAAATAATCATTCATGGATGCTAAAATCCACTGGAAGAAAGATGCTGAGGATGGTAGCTTATACCAGGGTGGCAGCATTGGAGGTGTTGAAGAATAATTAGCTTCTGAAGAAAGTGTGAAGGCACAGCCAATAAGACTACCTGATGGATTACATGTGGGATTTGAGAAGAAGAGAGGAGTCAAGGAAAACTCCAAGATTTGGGGCCTGCACAACTGAAAGGATGGAGCAACCACATTCTAGGAAGGGGAAGCTATGAGGCAGAGCAGATTGGTGGGGAAGATTTGAAATTCAGTTGTGAATATGTCAAGTCTACCAGACATCCAAGTGGCAATGTCAAACAAGCAGCTGAGCCTGGAGCCTACATTTCAAAGTAGAAGTCTGGGCTGGAGAAACACCCCTCCTCCCATATATATATAGATATCTATATTAATAGAACAATTATATAACTCAACACCATGGGACTTAATAGTGTTATATATATATATATAAATTCAATATAAACAGAATACATATGCATATAAAACTTACAACATAAGTTTTATACATATAAAAAACGTACATATATAAATACATATATTAATCTATATTAATAGAATAATTATATATATTATTTTATGTATATAAAACTTAACACCATGAGAGGGAGGAAATGGAGAAAGAGAAGCCATTCTTGGTCAAGTTACTCATTAAGCCTCAGTTTCTAAGCTAAAAATTGGGATAAAACCATCTTTCTTGCAGAAGTGTATAAGGATAACAATAACAGATACATAGTAAGAACTCGATAAATGACACATGAGAATAACAAAGCGTTTTTCTTGTTATTTCTATACTAATTGAGTATTTCTATGATTAACTGAGGCAACAATGTTAACATGTGATCTCTTTCAGAGTGTATTATCAGGCTGAAATGGGCATCATCCTATATTCACAGGGCTACTGGCTCACAACCTCAATGCCACAATATGTCTGTAGTGGGCTGAATGGTGTACCCTGAGAATTCATGTCCACCCAGAGCCTCAGAATATTATACTATCTGGAAATGGGGTCGTTGCGATTATGATTAGTTAAGATGAGGTCACATAGGGTTACGGATGCTGTAAACACAATGACGGGTCTCTAAGAGAAAGAAGAGAGAGATTTGGATACAGGGACACAGAGAGAAGACAGCATTCATGTGAAGATAGAGACAGAAATTGGAACGATGCAACTACAAGTCAAAAACTGCCATGAATTGTCAGCAACCACAAGAAGCTAGAAACAGGCAAGGAAGGATTATTGCCTAGAGCCTTCAAAGGGGGTATGGCCCTGCGAAGACCGTGATATTGGACTTCTAGCATCCAGAACTGTGAAAGAATAAATTTCGGTTGCTTTAAACCACCTAGTTTGTGGTAACTTGTTATGGCAGCCGGCAGTGAATGCTTTTAATTTTATGCTGCTTTTGCATCCATTTTGAATATAAGCTGGACTTTCTCATACTTAAAGCAGGGCTCAGTGACCGTCGACACAGTTTCCAGTACTACACCGCCTCCCAGTTCCTCTATGTGGCCAATCTGGATATCTGCATTATACAATGGCCACCTGGTGATCGCCTCCCCACAGGCCAGCTACATATAGCCTACCCGACTGGTCTTCACTGACGCTCACACCTTGCATGGACTGTGCAGATATGCCACAGTGACTTCTTCTTCGTCACAGTGTGACCTCCTGGAACTCATACCTGCTTGCTTGAAACCCACCTATTAAAACTCCCTGTGGGAAACCTGTTTGGATAATGTCCTGGACTCAGTAAAGGCAGTGGCCCATGAGTTCCTTTCTCTTTCTCCACATGCTCCCTGACCTTGGGGTGTGGCCTCCCCTGGAGTGCTGTGTGCTCCCCAGGACCAGTAAGTAATAAAATCTTTACTTCCATCTTGTGTTTCTCCTAATTATGGAAGGGGTGCGCTCTATCATAAGTATCCTAAATTAAAACACTGCCCTACAAAACTAATACAACTAAGGAGCCTAACAAGAATTTAATAAATTCCTTTCTGGTTTCCTACCTATGAGATTTTCATAAGAAATCATGTGTTACATCTAAAAGAAAGCTTTTGACACAGCATCTGATCTCAGTCTCCTATCTTAATAACCCCAGACAGAAGAAAGGATATGCGGTCAATACACAGTGGAAGCAACACTGATTAGAGACTGTACTAAAAATAAATTAATAGACTGGTGAAGGTTTTGTGTAGCTCCATGAATCCATAAATGAACCAGCAAAGCTGCCACTCAATATTTGTAGTAGTGTATTTGGTTATATAAAAATAGAAGCAACTGTCATTTTTAAGTGCTTACTGTATGGCATGTACTGAATAACTTGATTTACACATATATCCTATGAAGTAGGTATTATTTTTTCAATTTCATAGATGAGGAAGCTGATGCTTAGCCAAGTTAAGTAACACTGCAAGTGGCAAAACTAGGAACCAACATCATGCCCAGCCCTGAACCAAATGACTTCAGAGCCAATGCTTTAAAACCTAAAAGTGTGGTCCATAACCACCTAAACCTCACCCCAGACCTAGAAACTGTAAATGTAGAACCAGAAATCTGCAGTTGTAATACCTCTTTCTAGGACTTCAACTAGACACCTCTTACTCCTTCTCTTGTACCTGCCAGCTCATCCTTTCTTTCAAATTATCCACGTTAACTATGCTGAATCATTTTCAGTGTCGCACATTTAATTTTAAAAATTCAACTTGGTTTTATTTTCATTCTGCCTGGTCTGTTTTCTATTCCAAACTTATTTTGTATTTATATATCAAACAATTGGTAATTCAATTATCTGAAGATTCTGGGGATTTAATTCTGCTTTTCATTGTTCTGCCAATTCTTAAAACAGTGGCTTATGTGCATACATATTTTCTAATTTTTGATCAGGAGCTCATGATTCTTTGAGCCACATACATTTTTATGTGTTTCTGCAAGGCTCTGAGGGTATCCCCAATGTGGAACAACTTCATATTCATTTCTAGACTTGGGGTTTCCTAGTCTATTCAGGGAGCATACACTTAACTCTGAATCTGTAAGAATTGGGCTTGTAGTTACTGATTCTCAAGACAGGCATTTTATCTTCTGATTCCCCCTAGGCTGAGACAGGCAACTTCCTCATTACCTCTCTGCCTGAGGATCACCCATCAACAGAAACTATAGCCCTGAGAGAGTCCTGACTTAAGTGGGTGATTGCAGTTTCAATTCCTCAGATTGGAAAGGCCCAAGGCCTTATCTTTTGTCTCTAGGAAGCTGTTAAAAACCAAGCTTCTCGATTATCTAGGTCAGCAAATATTTCCAGAGCAGCTGTGGCCCCAAAGTCCATCCATATCCTATTGTGTTTTCCCAAATTTTTCTTTTGCTTTATGGCTCCCCAGTACTTTTCATACTTTCTAAGAAACTCAGCTATGCATCGAAGAAAATGTTATTTTTTTTTCTAGTGTTACTAAGTGTATTGTAGTGGGAGAATTATCTACTCTATCAGGCTTTGGAAATGGAATAAAATCGATATTTTAAGTAAGTTTTGAAGCAGATTTTTATGTATAGTAAGGTTTGAGAGCCACCCTGCTCTGTCTCCCATAGAGCTCCTGAGAATATCTGTTTATATAGCTCTATGTCTTTATTATCTCCTACCTTCAACTAAAACATGCTGGAAACTGTAGCTAAGTAAGACAGCTTCACATTTTTTTTCCTTCAGTCCAACGTTCTGCTACTCAAGGTGGAGTCAGGTGTTAACCAATCTTCTTTAAGTCATAGATGAATAAATAAAGCTAAAGATTCATCTATATGCTTCCACCCAGGCTTTATAAAAAGAAGCTAATATTTGTAATCAGTACAAATATTAGCAATAATTTAAAATCCTGTTTTTTTCTTAAAAAAATTTTTTTTATAGAGACAGGGTCTCACTATGTTGCCCACGCTGGCCTCAAAATCCTGGGCTCAAGCAATCCTCCTGCCTTGGCCTCCCAAAAGTGTTGGGATTATAGGCGTGAGCCACTGTGCCCAGCTGAGGTTTATTCTTAATATTACGTTGTAAGCCGTTTTCCATGTTGTGCCGTATCCTCTTAATTACCTTTTTAAAACACAGGGGCATAATATTCTATTCCACAGTTATACATTGAATATCCATTCAATTATCTGTTGTAATATGTTGCCATTATATAATGGCATGTATTCTTAGAAACTGTCATAGAATTATTGTAGAATCCAAGATTGGCTAGATGATCCACTGTGATGTAGCAATTGTGCAGTGGGTCCCAGGCGTCTCTGTGGTTGAAACATTTTTGGACGATTCTGAAGCCCACCCATGATTGTGAACCATAGATTTAAAAGATTCCTGCAAAGTAGAGACAGATCCTTAATATTATGATAATGAATGGTATTCCATGATGGTTAAGAATGCAGGCCCTTAAACCATATGGCATGAACTGAAATCTTGGGCTCCATCTCTAAAAGCCTGTGAGACCCAAGTTAAGCTTCTTAATTTCTCTAGGCTTCAATTTCCTCATTTATAAAATGGGGATCACAGAACCTGCGTCAGTGAATTATTGTGATGATTAAATGAGATGATGTAAGTAAGCATAGCAAGCCATTCTTATAATCATTCTGTTGGGTAGAAGGGGACCTAAAGGCAAAAAGCATTGTCTGTGAAAGTCTGCATGCATTTTCCAGCCCATGTCCATGAGACCCCAGGGAGGTGAAGGTAGGCCGGAGGCTTCTTATTTGGAATCCACCTGGAGGGTGGGGAGAAAAGACTGAGACTGCAGGGTAGCCTCCAGCTTCACCTCTGGACCTGCAGATGGGTTGAAAAACAAGTTGTCTGTGGAGGAGGCAGTGGAACACATGTGGGGATCTTAATGCTTCCGTGTGTTCACCTCACCTTATCAAGGCGAATTGCCAGTATGTGACTTTATGATGTCAAGACTCCAGAATGGAATGCCGAGAGTCGCCCCACTATACCTTCAGACTAAGACCACTGGGTTTAAAAGAAGCCACCAGAGATTTGTTTCAGATTCAACAGTGGTCCCAGAAATAATCACGTGTCAAGGAAGAGTGGAGGGCAGAAAAATGGGAATGGCCAATAGAGGAAGGTCACTAAGCCAGAACTGACAAAACAAAATTTAAAATTCAGACAATTCTTAAATTCAAGAAGCGTATATCTCTCCTAATAATTTCTAAGGGTTAAGCTTCCCAGCTATTATCTGTGTGATAGGTTTTCTCTAATGAGTAGCTTTCTCCACTTTATAATGGTGACTTTGAATATATACAGTGGATTTAGAGGGCTATTTAAAAAAATATTTCACAAAGTAATATTTTGTTTTAGGACAAAATACAAAACTTCTGAACTACTTGCAACAAAAATTACCTACAGGTCTCGATTGTGGTTACATATGGGAGGGAGTTTTGTCTGCTTGTCTAGAGCAGTACCTGACACACAGTGCTCAATCAATATTTGTTCAATGAATTGCCTTCTCTCTTTTGGCTTCAATCACTAATGGTGAGCTTCATGCTTAATCTGCAAATGTATGGAAGAGCAAGAAAGAAAAAGCAGTGAAGCCCATTCAACTCTTTTGGCCATCGATTCAGTTTCATCTTTTTTCCACCTACTGGAAAACTGAAGGGAGGCTTTCTGGGCTATGTGTTGAGCAACATAAAGCATTTCACTTCATTTGAAATTGATTAAAAATGCAAGAATAAAACAAGAAAAAATCTTAAAAGATATTATACAGATCATTTAAAAAGATAGCTGCTACCAAAAAGCTAAAGTGATACAAGCTATAGCATGATTCTTAACCATGTTAAATCTTTCCCTTTGAAAATATGATAAGAAGTTGTACTTATCTCCCAAGAAAAAATGCACATACATACATGTGCAAGTCTGCATATAAATTCAGGAATCTAAAAAGCCTCTGAAACCACCAACAGGGATCCACAGACCCTAGGTTACAAAGCCCTTCTGTTCAATAAGCAGCTTTTCTCATGGTTTACAAAACACACGGTATAATATACATAGGGGATATGGTTATTTTCCCTAATTAATATATTTGTGCAGTGAACAGCTTAGGGGTTCAATGGAAATCCTAATAAATGCTATGAACTAGGTTCTATATGCACACCTAGCTGATTTTTGGTGATTTTCTCCCCTGTTGTTTTAAGTAATTGAGTCACATTAAATTATTTTAAATTAGTACTCCAAATAGATCCAAACCACCTGAATCAGACAAGTCTATACAAAGGAAAGGGAGATTATGCAAGGATATGTGATATCCTCAAATGCCACAGCAGATCGGGTAGTCTCTATTTGACCTCGACAGAAACTTAACATATAGGATTTTTAAGGAAAGGCACGAAGAGCGGAGCCTTTTTTTTTTTTTAAATCAGTAGTGGAAGGGGACAACAAAAAGCTGTTGTTGACCTAAACATTTCAACACGTCTTCCACTCAACATAAAACACTCAGGAAAGACAACATATGTGAGAACCAGCTTTCAGAAAATGTTTGATTAAAAATAGTTACACTTCTATCAGCTGGGTTTCAAGTCCCTTGCATTTGATATTTATAACTAAAGAGAAACTAAGAATACTAACTGGTAAGCTATTTGTACTTCACAATCAAAGTCATTCTTGTCAATTTCTGTTTTTGCACAGAGTGGACCACACAGAAGGATGTGTCACATTAGTTAGGATGGGAAGGGGTACTTCCTGGTCACTCTAGAGGAGGATTGGTGAGAGTTTCTGAAGTCCCATGGGGCTGCTTCTCTTGTCACCCACCTCTGTGAAAGGGAACGCATTTGATTTTTAAAACTTCATGCGTGGCTTTCGGGAAAAATAGGGAAGTGAGCCTTCCCTGGCACTCCTTGCTGAGTCAAAAGCAGGCAGGGACAAGCTTGGCCTAGAGGAAGGTTCCTGTGCTTTGCTGCCAGCCTCTCCCATTAGGAGCTCCGTGATGAAATTAAAATGGAAAAAACTTTAAGGGGAAATTTTATAGGCAGTATAATAGATTATTAAATGTTTAATGATGGGAAATTTTTCTTATGAAAGGACAAGATATAAGAGTTAGTCTGCATACTTACTTCCCCTAGATTTTTCTCTGAATATTATTTTTTGCTATAAGAGTCAGTACAAACTCTACATTGTGACAAACACATTTTTATCTAGACAGCAAAGAGGAATCAATAGGATCAAAGTGAGTACCAGGTAATCTTCAATGGAGTCCAGTTTGAACCTATGTTTGTCCTGAAAAGGAGCCATCCTATACAATGGCAAATATGGGTTGAAGTTAGTAAAAATTGATTTTCTTGAAAATGCCAATATTTATAGATGCATTCTTATGTAGTAAAAATATAAAAACATCTTGGGGAATGAAAGTTCAGAGGAGCAGTTTACCTAAGGAGAAGGAAGGAGGACAAAGTGATGGATAAGTGGGGTTTTAGCTGTAACTATTTTATTTGAGAGACAGAGAGGAGAGAGAGAGAGCTATCAAAAGCAAATAAGGTAAGATGCTAATACCTATTAAATTTGTGTTGTAGTACATAGTGTCTGTTATGTCAATTTTTAAACTTTCTATATGCTTGAAATAATTTATAATTTAAATTTTTTTTTTTAAAAAAGAACATGCAGACTTGCACAGCAAGACATTAGAAAGCTAAATGGAAATTTTCTTCTTAGCTACGTGAAAGACACAGGCAGAGCACCAGACGGTTCAGTAGCTTGAGTTCTAGAAATAATCTCAACATGGTAAGAGGGTCTGTAAGCCTAGCCTACACCTATGCGAAACAGGATTTTATGCATGGGACACAATTCCAGTAGAAAATGCAGGATTTGAGTAGACTTCTAGAGTTGGTTTTAAAATGAATTAATGTAAGGCATCAAATTTGGACAATCAGTAAGAGAGCAACCCATACAGGCTATATTTTTACATGTTCTATAAAGTATAGTTTGGTGTCTACAGCCTGCAAACCACAGCCAGCCCCCAAAGCTTTCAAGTTGGCCCCTGACTCTTTCCTGATGTCTCCATATGACCGAGTATGCACTGAACTGTCTGCGTTTCCACGTTCCTCTCCAGGCACCACAGAGTGGTGGCGCTCTCACAAAGGCATGACAGGAAGACAGGGCGTGAGGCTGGAGGGAGAGAGGCTGTAGCTGAGGAAAAGCACAGCCCATAGCATTTTACTTTTAAGCCTGAACAAATGCACTTAATGAATATGTGGCAAATGTAAGGCTCAGAAGTATCATTTCTTTCCTGTAAATGTAAATGCTCTCCCTCTGAAGTTCCTGTGGGAATGGCTTCTGGATTCTGGGGGTGAGTGTGGGGCCACCCTCCATGAGGACTCTGCCCACCTGAAAGCATCATTCCACAGACCCTCCCATTGTTCACACACAGTGGACCTAACTCTCCACTTTCACTTTCTCTTCTGTAATAGTTTATAACAGTCAATAGAACTCCCACATTAGCTTTTAGGGTCATCACAGAATATAAAATGTTGAAGATACACATTTTCTCTTTTCTTTCTCCTTAGTATCCAGGTACACTAACTCTGATATTCTAAGAGAAATAATACAGACACCATGATCACCATCTTGAAAACAAGAAATATCTACTAATAATCAAGAAAGGCACGTTTATAAAATAATATACTTGGACAATTCTATGTAATCTATGAGAGACAACTTTATAGTAGAAAAGTATGCAAATGGGTAAGGTTAAGGTTGATTTCTTGCTGCATCCACATCAGTGGTTCTCAAAGAGGGGTGAGTTTGCCCTCCAGGGGACATTTGCCAATGTGAAAACTTTTTGGATGTCACAATTATAGGAATCCTATTAGCATCTAGTGAGTCGAGGTCAGGGAGGCTGCTAAATATTTTATAACGTGTCAGACAGCCTCCCACAAAACAGAATTTTCAAGCCCCAGATGTCAATAATGCCAAATTTGAGAAACTTTAGATATATCTATCCCACTGTTCCCCTTACAGTCTCTCACCGAGCAGGTGCTTAGTAAAGTACCACAGAAAAGACACATACAATTTTAAAGGTCTTCCTGATTAGAAAGATGCATGGAGAACAATTTTTTCTTCTGCTTCAACATTAGAGGGAAAAGGGATTTAAAATTCCTTTGTAAACTTAAAAGTTCATCCTGAGCAGAAATAACTATTAAAAGGGATATTTGGAGTAGAGCTCTGGAAAAAAAAAATACCTGACTGTTGTCTCTTTCTTTCTCTCCTCCCCATCCTTCCAATTAAGAATTTCTTGGATAAATAAAATTGCTTCCTTTAACTGTTAGGAACAGCAGAACCATTTCAATTTTCAGTGAACAATGACAAGCTAAGGGAACAATGACAGCTTATATAGTCATATTCTCTAACCTCTAAGTTCCTCCTCTTCTTACAAGTTGATTAAATGCTTAATAAATGGATACTGAATTAGTGAATAAAAAATAAATGATTTGGTGAAATAATGTGACTGTAGTTGAACCTGCTTTATTATTAGTCGTTTACATATCTATATTTCCCAGTAAGTATTAAACTCCTTGATATAGAAACTTTCATTCTACAAGAACATCTAATGCCCATTAAGTGGTTTCATTTGTAAATTATTTTGTGATTGAGGCAGCAATATGTTTTTGAGCAGATGAAACCTCTACATGAGAAAGATGTATGAAGACTGGGAATAAATGGATGTATAAAGTTTTTTCTTAGCCAATAAATTTATAAGAAAGTTAATGCCATGTGTTTGTTAGTATCAAGAATTGTTACTTGGTCACAAAATACTAGAGCAATAGAAGTAAACAAAATACCATAATTCATATTTTTTGTGCGAAGCCAGTCAGAAAAAACTCCCAGTTTTTCGCTTAGTTAGTTCTTCAGTCATTATAGTCAGTGTCAATGCTGATAACATGTGTCTTTCAATCTCCTTCTCACAAATATACACATACATAAAGGCACAATATTTATACATATGACACACAGACACGTGTTAAAAAGGTAAGTGCTGGGCCTGGCTTCCCCAGTACCTGAGTACCCATTGACCACTGAGCCTCCCTCTCTCTTGTTTTCAAGAGTTATCATTCGCCATGCCTTTTTACACCATTGTCCTCCCATAATTTGTCCCTTATCTCCCTGCCCCCAGTACCCTAAATGCACACATTCTATCTGAGAGGTTCGGTGAGCAATAGCCTGCTGCAGGATATAGAGCCACTAGTCTGGTGAGAAAGTCTTGTTATTATAATTCCATTCTCTGAGTCTGTTTGGGTTCACAGGCATTACACTTTTTACCTACTGAGATTTTTAAAAGATTAAAAGAGATAATGTTATACAAAGCACTTGGCAAGTCTTTGGTGTTTAATAAGTGCAAATTAGTTCTTTATTGCTGCTCCTCATTCCTCATCAAGGTTCTAAAGGATGTGAGGCCATAAGACCATGGTCTGCTTCTGTGGACTTAAGCCATCATATTTACCCACCTAATTACCTTTAATAGAAAAAACATCTTTCATTCCACAATTGGAGCTAAGAGACTTAAAATACAAATATGACTAATAGCACCCATACTAAATAATGGGTTTCACTTGAAAGGTAAAGAATGACATCACAACATTTTGTCTTTTGTTTGGGAATAAAGATAAGAAATTTAACAGGCCTGGGCCTAGAAGATGGATAAGAGGAAAAGGAAGAAACAAAATGCAAGGCTAGCAAAACCAAAGACAGATTTCTTTCTTTCTTTCTTTTTTTTTTTTTTTTTGAGACAGTCTCACTCTGTTGTCCAGGATGTAGTCCAGTGGCACAATCTCGGCTCACTGCAACCTCCGCCTCCCGGGTTCAAGCGATTCTTGTGCCTCAGCCTCCTGACTAGCTGGGACTACAGGTGTGCACCACCACGCCCAGATAATTTTTGTATTTTTAGTAGAGATGCAGTTTCACCATATTGGCCAGGCTGGTCTTGAACTCCTGACCTTGTGATCTGCTAGCCTCGGCCTCCCAAAGTGCTAGGATTACAGGCATGAGTCAACGAGCCCGGCCAGATTTCTTTACATCACAACTTTGCTGAGGGCCTGCTCTACTGAGCTTCATCTACTTACAAAAACAAACCAACAAAAAGACTGAGGCCAAAAGTATGTTACATCCTGAGGGCATACACACATAGTGAGAACTATTTTGTCCAAGCCTTGAATTACTGACCAAATAACTTTTATAAAAAACTAAATTACAATTGTTGACTGGGTTTATCTGCAAAATGATTATCAGTCTATGTTTATCATCAGTCAGTCTATGAAACATAGTAGCATATTATGAAATTAAAAGTCTCATATTAGAGAAAAATATTCTCAAATAAACAAACAGCCTGAACATGGTAAAAGGTATGACCAAACACACCACCAGCATGTCATGTAGCAGTTCATTCCAAGAGGGCCACACATCTGCTCAGGCCAAGGCCCTAGGGTACTTTCAGGTTCTCTATGGAACATGTACACATTTTCTCATTTAATCTCTAAAAGACCTTATGAAGTATATACTGTTAATATTTCTGCGTTTTATACATTAAGAGACTGAAGTTTAGAAGTATTGGTTAAACCTATTCAAAGCCACACAGCTAATAACAAAGTCTGGATCCGAATTCACAATCTTAAATAATATACTGTATAATCCATACACTCAGTCACTTGTTTGGTTTTTCACTAAATCTCCAAAGAGTCAAAATCAACCATTTCTTTCAAAGACTTACTAAAGTTTCAGGAAGTATACAATTTTTAAAAATCTTTAAGATGATCAAGAAATAGTAAGTTTTTTAGCTAATGTTGAAGACATTTCTACTAAATTGAAATGTTAACCAAGTTTTAGTATCTGTCACTTCTATTGCTAGGAGACAAATTTCTATTTAAAAATTTTAATAATCATGTGAACACTTCAGCTTAGGTGCGAAGGCAACCTGTACTCATTTAAAGCAATTCTTTGGAAATCCCAGGGAATCAAAATTTCCAGAATTCAAATAGAAGGAGAGCTACCACAAACTTACTTTCACCTGAGGGTAAGACTTCTTGTTCTTTTCGCTAGAGGCACCAGGTAGTCCACCATGGGATGGGCCTTCACATACATAACGGAAACGAAATCCTCTCTGCAAAGGTGAACGTTAAGCCAATTAAGTTTGAGAAATACTTATGAAAAATTATGGCAACAAAGATACATACACATTTTTAAATCTTATGTCTACTAAATGAGAGAAGAAAAACATGAAACTGTGAAAGAGGGCTCTGTAAATGAGAATCACTTTTCCCGTAATCTTACTATGAAAAATGGTGTTAATTGATATTTGTACACTAAGATATGGCTAAAAAGCCAGGTACTTAAGCCCGTGGAACCTCTCATGCTATGCATGTGTGGAGAGTAATCTGCTGAAGAGTTCAGGCTTTAGACTCAACATGTTATGGCTTGTTCTAGTCAGAGCTTCCTTGTCTTAAATTGCTGCTGCCAAGCTCTGAACTTTACCATATTAATAAAAGTTATGCTTCCTTGACTCTTAGTTAAAGACATTCCTTTATCTACTCTGATTACAGCTGGTTCAGCAGGGACTACAGACATGTTTATTTAGATATATTGTTTCAGCGTTGTAGAACACACCCTATGCTAGACCCTGCATCTGTTAAGCTTCTCTCAGCATTTCAGAGCATAAGATTTTTGTTTTTATGATTATTGATATGGTCAAGCTCAAGATTGAATATTAACCTACCAGAATGATTCCAAAACTAGGTAGTTCCCTTAAATACTAACCCAGAAATTTTATAGATGTAGTTAATTAATGAAGAGTTAGCTGGAAGCCTTCACTATATAAACTACTGTGGGCTGATAAACACCTAAGAAGTGCCATATTTTTTCATTTGTACAAAAGGGAAGATTATACCAGACCATCTTTAAGGTCTACTCCAGTTCTAACTTTTTATGATTTATAAAGCTAACTTAATTATTCATATTTGTATACAAAGAACAAAACAATGATAATTATGACCTCATCATCATATTAAGGGAGGTTTCGCTGTATTTCCTGATTCAACTTTATAATGACGTCAATCAATTTGTGGTAGTGTTAGTAGTTTATAACCACATAGTCGCTTAAGCAGATGATTTTCTTTTTACAGATTCACTTTTTGGTGAAAAGAAAATATGTTAAGATTTTTTAAGGAACATTCTCACCTTTTGTTTCTATTGTGGGACCAACTCCACATACACAGCACTAGATCATCTGCCCATCAGCTCATCACACCCACTAGTTGCTGGTGGGGGTTCGCTCCCTTACTCATTAAATTGTGGAACCCCAGAAAGCATGCAGATTTTGACAGCTTTGAGCTCATGAACCAATGTAAAATGTGTGCACTACTTAGACTATACTACATTTCATTATGCCAAGTAGGGTCTTGCAGTCTCTGAGCAGACCAGGTGCCTTGAACTGATTTAAATCTCTGGGAAGCATCTGGAACTGTTCCTATATTATCCAAAAACTTCCTGATTTCCAAAGATCAGTCCTCAAACACATTTACCAGATAAGTAAGGCCTAAAGTAAATTCCCTAGTCTGGGAAATTTCCTTAATGCACCCAAATGTCTGAAGTTTATGATCAACTCATCACAGTGAGACCTAAAACAACTCCTTGGGAGATTCCAGATCTAAACACAAGGGAAGCCTTTGGAGATGAAGTTTCAGAGGTAATTCCTTTGTTTTGATTCTCACACAATTCATATTTAAAAATAATTTACAATTTCAGCCCTATGCCTTTTGTAAGCAAACACTGTTGGTTTTATAAATAATTAAATGAAATTTCTAAAACCATGAAAAAAACAACACATGTATAATAGCCTCCAGAATTAGCTAACCATAAGAATAGAGATTTACTTGACTGCTAATTTAAACACAACTTGAGTTTTTGAACAGTATTAGTTAATTAACACTGATTAATATGCAACAGAACTGGATGTTCTAAAAATTAGTAGTCTATGCTATGACTCATCTCGGTCAGAGCTGGGGAAAATCTGTAGCTAAGAGGTCCCAAAGAAAAAAGAATCTTTTTCGAACTTAAAAAAAAAAAACACCACACACACACAATTCATTATCTTTAATCACAAAATTCCTTTGGGACAGTTGGAAAAATATAGCACATATGTGTTTATATCTTATTAGGAGTGGTGTCAAATAAACTATAAATACTTAACAGATATTTTTCATGGTTACATAAGAGTATCTAAATCCTCAAAAGTTTTTAACCTGAGGATGCAAATTTATAACTGTTTTCAAGAAGATGTCGTCAAATGCATTGTCTGGATGCATTTCTGATTCTAAATTTCTGAGATTAAAATTTTGCCTTTAATCCACATTCATTCATCTCAGTAACTCCATTTGCTTAAAATGAGTCATCAACCTCAAAAGCAAGGCTACATCCATTCAGTCAGAAAGTCTGACTTGAATACAACCTTCTTACTTTCACTGAATTCAGATATCAAAATAGCATCACTTTGGTAAACACATTGTTTTACTCACATAAGCTTTTATATGAATTAAATTTTGAATTTTGGAACTACATTAACCCTTCAGGTAAATCATAAATGCCAATTTTTCCTTATGACTATTGGATCCATAATAAGGAATTACATTAAAAAATTCTTATTGTAGTGCTATGCTTATGAAAATGATATTGGAAAAAATACTTTGGCATATGCAGACAAATAAATTTTAGTTGATTTCTGTTTCATAGACTACTAGATCTTAAAAGCTGGGAAATTTTCCACGATGCCAGAGCCCACAGAATTTTAAGGGATTAAATTTCACTGGGAATTGATGACCTTCTCTGCTAAAAATGAGTTGAACATGGAGGTAAAGCAATGGAGTGTTACTGGCAGCCTGAGGAGTCAGGATGTGACATCTGCAAGAACTAGAACCATGCCCCAAAGTTTCATGTGTCATTCTTGCCCCCACAGCAAAAACTTTCATCTAATTTCAACCTTATAAGGATAGCCTGTTCAGCAATCATTAAGACATTTATATCAAATTCTGACCAAATATAATACATATATAATGTCACGATTCTGGAAACCACAACGCAGTGGATGCTTTATTTAAGCTTGTGACCTAGTTAGCATGTGTTAAATGTTACAAAATGCAAAAGTGTTTCACTCACCTGAGCTAATGAAAAGGATACTTAGAAAATGTATTGGGTAATATAGCTGCAAGAGGACAGGTATCCATATCCTCGGTCACACACAAATGTGATTAATTTATCCATCCAAAGATTTACTCACTGTCCTCATTCTGTGGGGAACTACACCATTATTTCCATTCCCTAATAACTGAAACCTCCTGTAGGCAGACATTAAAGACTGCCTTTCTATCTCTTTCACAGCATTGGTCCCGTCCAATTTCCTATAAATATCCACAGAGTTGGATACAGTGAGGAGGCCATTTCAGTTCTGAGCTATCCTCTACAGACTCTAGTGGTAAGGGGACGAGCCTGATAAAATGTTCCTCTCCTGACTCCAAAGAGGCTGACACCAGAGGGAAGAGAATTCAATAGTTCATTCTAACATTTTACTTCCCACTGGTACTTTTAGTATGTTAGGTTACATGTTCCAAAGACAGCACAGAAAAGGCTGGGGATACCAAAGGAAGGAGGAAGGCTAAGAGGTACTACACGTGCAAGGATAATAGATGGATGTCGCTCAGTGCATGTGAACTGTATGCATACGTATTTCCTTATAAATGAAAATAAATGGAAATCACCTCTGCCTTTCCTGGGAGTGGCTGATAAGCTGGTAGAGACAGCAGAATACTGTAATTAACTGTAATTATAATATTGTAATTAACTGCAGTTTTACAGAACTACGTACTGAGGCTCAGGACAGAGTGAACAACGACTAAGAGAAATGTAAAGTGAATGAATAAAGCTGTTACATAATTTGTCAGGTTGTTGATCTTTCAGATAAGCTACTTCCTTCATAGAATTCATTTACTATTCTTCAGTGCTTATGATCTCAATATTAGACACTGGAATCTAACATTTAAAGTCCCACCCCTTTAATCTTACCTGTTTAGGTTGCTCTAATATTTGAAGGTATGGGCCATCTGCTAAAAACAAAAACAACAAACAGAAACCAAAAGAAACTGTGAGGCTTCTCAAATTTGGTATAATATGTAAAGCAAGTCAAAAACTGAAATTTTTTTTATGTAGAAATTTCAAATCAATTTTTGGTTAAAATTCCACAAGGATATAATTTCTCTTCCTTGTTTGAAATATTAAATTAACCCTTATTTTAACAATAGTTTTACAAGTTTAGCGAACCACAATAAATAAATGTTTGTTGAAAGGTGATGGCACATTTCCTAACCCAATAAAAGGCATATGGCTGGCAAGAATTGATGTCAACAGCCTTCATAATCTTGTCTCCTAACAAAGCATTTTAAAATGACAAATACCAATTAAAAGCAGCAGCCACTTCTGGGCACTATGACATTTTCTTTGGCCTTCACATCATTAGACACTGACTTTCATTCCTCAAAGAGTATGCTTAATGTGAAATTAAAAGATACTGATCTAGCAACCTGTATGTATATGTATGATAGACAGATAATGATCTCAGGCTACCTCTTTTTCCTTACACTAGGTTTTCTGTTCCTTTCTTTACTTGAAGGGAAAGTACTGCCTTCATTCCTTAACTGGTTAGTTTGTTTCCCCTTTCCTCTCCAACACTCCCAATGTAATTTGGTCTATCAGACATGGTAAAATTTTCGTATTAATCCGTAACTTTTGATGTTTATAAGCAATTTTGAATATTGTGCAGTCATATAAACTGTGTTCTAAAACAGCTCAGGCATTTTATAAAATACTGAAAATAATTTAATTGAAGATAGGTGCATGCAAATTAATTACTGTAAAAACACAAAGAAAACTCTGACTCGAAAATTCAAAGGAAAATCAGAATCTCTGATAACATAAGTACAAACTGTTCAATATGAAAAAGTCCTTAAGCTTCCCAGCTGATTTTTATGTCAATAGTACAATAATCCATAGCTTTGCAATAAATAAAGGCATATGGTGGTTCTCATTTATTTGAATGTAAATTAAGATGTTTGGTGCTAAAAATATTTTAGGAGAATGCTTGTATGTCCATTTTAATCTTCATTTTCTCTGAGGAAGAAGCTCAAGATCTCTTATCTTACATAAATTTGTGAGGAGATAAACCTTCAGGTTGAAATTAAAAATAAACTATAACATAAAAGAGAATCAAAACAAAATTTTTTTTTTATTTTTTTTGAGACAGAGTCTCACTCTGTCACCCAGGCTGGAGTGCCATGGCACAATCTCAGCTCACTGCAATCTCTGCCTCCTGGGTTCAAGCAATTCTCTGCCTCAGCCTCCCGAGGAGCTGGAATTATAGGCGCCCACCACCATGCCCAGCTAATTTTTGTATTTTTTTAGTAGAGACGGGGTTTCACCATCTTGGCCAGGCTGGTCTTGAACTCCTGACCTCGTGATCTACCTGCCTGGCCTCCCAAAGTGCTGGGATTACAGGAGTGAGCCACCTCACCAGGCCAGAGAATTTATTTTTATCCTTTCAATATTATGATAAATCAGGATAAGGCTAGAGAACTGGAGAAAACAAGGGTATAATTACTTCCTGTTATTATTCAAGAAATTTACAAGGAAGCCAGTTGAAAAATGACTGCATCTGAAATGAAGCATACACAAGAAAAAAAAAGGGGGAGTCACTGGTCAATGTATTAAATTACCATCTTTTGTCTGTATGAAATTCATCCCTGGACATTTTAAATTACTTTTAGAAACATAATCATAATTTAAAAATTCCTCCCCCAAATGGCTAGAATTTAATTTTGGATAAGGAAATAAAATTGATTAGAAATAGAAATATTTTCACACTAAGATACAGCCTGTATGACAATGTAACACTTATAAAAACATTCCCTGTTATAATGGTGAAAGAACATATCAAGACAGTCCTCTAAGAGAGGAATATTTGGATGCCATGAAAAATACAGAGGAGTTGGAAGCATGTTTACATTAAACTTCAAGTCTCTCACTTTTTATTAACTCTGCTAAAAACAACTGCAAATTTGCTATTATTTTTCCTGTAGGATTTAATTTCCTTTAAATTTGTGAAAATTCATGTAAAATAGAGCCATTTTTCCTCTTTCAGTCAACACATTAAAAGTTAAATCAACCAGAAAATTAGATTTGATATGCATGTATTTGTTGTTTTAAGGCCAACATTCTTTTGGCCACATTTCTGTGCCATGAAAAGGACATTCCACTGTGCAGAGAAATTTAACTTCAGACCTAAGAGTTATGTCGCATCCCATAGTCTTCAACAAGTACTAGATCAACTAAAGGTTTTAGATTTCAAAAAATCTAGAAGACTAAAATAATCCATTTTAGAGTTACAAGTCAATATTGGTTTAGATAATCAACCTCTCTACCTCTTTAAAAATGTGAATAAAACATCCTATATATCTTGGACTATACGAATTGTACTATGACACTGCAATGAAGAGGGAAAAACATATAGGTAAAAATGATGGGGTAACAACAACTAACAAATTAGATTTTTAGGTGTAATTTGAATAGTTATTCTAATATTATGGCAAAATTATTTCTACAGCATAAAGCTGTGACCACAGAATATTTACTGAGGTGGTTATTTTAATAATCTTATTTTCATGCCTATAAATCTGAAGGAAAAAAATTAAGAAAACATCTGCCTCAGGATAGTTTGGTATTCATAAGACATTAAGTGAAAATGTGTGTATTTCCTGTGGACAGAACCAAGTTCTTATATTTTCAGTAATACATTAATACTAAGAAAAATACTTTGAACTCTAGAATTAAAAAGTTCCCAAGAAACACACACACTACCAACACATTCACTTGTTCACAGGAAGCTGACCTAGAGCTCAAATTGGACAGCACTTCACAAGGTCTCAAACATGGCAGCCTAAAAATAATGTTTTGTAGGGGTAAAGACAGAAAAACCTCTGAAATATACCTTTACTAGTGAAGGTGAAAGTATAGTAGATCTACTTTTTTCCCTCCCATGAACTCCTAGAAATACTGAAGATATAAAGGCAGAAAAAGTTTTCTGATCTAAAACAAATGAAAAGTACGTACTGTAGTAACCATGCTAATTTTAAATGAGAATAATACAAATTGGATAAAGTCTCCCAATGAAGACAAGCAAGTCCCTGGTAAATAAAAGAGCTGATGCCCACTTCAGTGATTACCAAACTCTGTTTTACACATAACTTCCATAATTCACTCACACTGCTTTTGAACATCTGTTAAGTCTCACTGGTGACGGGTGAAGTGAGGAGAGAAACAGAACATAAAAAAAGCCATCACACCAAGCTTACATACAAATAAATCACTTTTTTTAAGAAAGAGAGTTTTTTTTTATTACTCATATGAAATTAAACAGTTGCCAATCGGCACAATTAATACAGTCATGTTAGAAGGAAGGATGATGAGTTTTATCCAACTTGTCAGAGTGCAAAGTTACAAGCTTTTATAAAGACGATTTTTCTAATGAGATGATTTTTAACGATTTCTGTACACTTTGATTCCCCAGTGACTGGCACACTGGTAGTACACAACAGGCCCTCTTAAATGTTTGAAACAGAAATGAAGAGTGGAGACTGCCTCGTGTGAATCTCGGAGAAAGGACTTAAAAGGAATACAGAGATAATAAACAAAATCCTTATACTGAGTAAAGAAATTCCTTCTCAGTAGTCCTAGCAGATACGAAATGCAGTAAACCATACAAGGGGTAACTGAGATGAAATATTTTTGTGCAAATATATTTCAAGAAAGTATATTAAAAGATTGGTTTTTAAAACAAATCACCATTTCCTTTCTAGGTACACAACTGAATTTCTAGGACAGACTGTTAACAAATGCTGCATTTTACTAAGACTGAAAGCAGAACAACAGGGTAACAGGGATGAGTTTTCTTACCTGTTGGCAGTGCCATCTGTGGTTGAAATACTTCTGGATTAAATATTGTATGAGTCAAAGAAGGATCCAAATGAAACATCTGTAAAGAAGAATATTTAAATGTTTCAATCATTATTTGTCCTATATTATATCAAAAATTTGAAGTTGGGACACCTAAAACTTAATAATATGAATGAAACTACAGCCAAAAGCAAAAATCTGAAAATATTTTAAGTCACGGTTTTAAAAGATCTTCATGAGACCTAGGTAGTTCTCATGTGTACAAAACTTTATATAGGGTTGGACAACGTTTATGTAACAAAGGTATTTGAGAAGTATAACTTGGCTATAAAGTCCCCAGAGGCAGGGACCTGGTCTAGCTTGCTTACTGGTATATCTTCAGGGCCAAGTACATGCTTATCACAGAACAATACTTAAAAAGTTGTTGAATGAATGATTTGAAGCTTGTACTCTCTTAGAAGTATAAACAAAAGAATATAATCCTAGAAATCAGTATTTCTTCTATGGTGGTAAATATATCCCTCATCTAGCTATCCAATGTCAAGGCCTAAAAGAATGCTAGAGAGCACCTCTGGGACTATTTACAGAATAACTGAAAACAAATCTGACAGTACACGGAGTAGATAACTAAGCACTGAACTCACTCATTTCTTTTACCTTCACTTTCCTAGCATAACACAAAATACCTGGAATTTAGTGGGTGTGTTAAGCTGAATAATGACCCCCTAAACATGTCTGCATCCTAATCCTCAGAAACTGCGAGTGCTACCTTATATGACAAAAGGAACTTTACGTACGTCATTAAGGTAATGATATTAAGATGAAGAGAGTGTCTTGAATTGTCCAGGTGGGCCTGATGAGAGAGATTCAGGAAATCACACTGCATAGTAGGAGGTATGCAATGGAAGCAAGAGGCTGGCGTGATGAGAGGGTGCACAGTCAAAGTAGGCAGCCACTAGAAGCTCAAAAGGCAAAGAGATGAGAGCCTCAAGAAGGAAAGCAGCCCTGCCAACACCTTGATTCTAGATTTCTGAGCTCCTAACTCAGAAGTATAAATTTATGTTGTTTTAAGCCCCAAGTATGTGGTAATTTGTTAGAGCAGCAACAGAGTGGGCATGCAGTATATTTTGAAGAAAGTAAATTTTATCTTAATAAATTACTATTCATTACTTATCAAAAAAATTTGTAACCGCTGGTTCATTTAGGACTTTAAAACCGTATTTCTGAGTTTGCTATTTATTTTAGCCTAAAGAAGTTATATGTTTGAAATGTCTGTGGACAGCATGGAAACCAGCCATATCTTACTTTTTATGAGAGACTAGTTAGTAAGTGTGCTGAACTAGCTTTTGGTTTCTTTTAGTAGCCAGTATCACAGCTTGTCTCTTGTCCTTAGTAGTAAATTATTGGAAGTTCTGGGGTACTGAAGATCTTCGTACGCCTAGTTAAATTAAGAGTAAGAAAAATGTCATTTAAATAAAGAGTACTTCAGATCCATCTGAGGGATGCAAATTTTCAACTGAGGAACAAAGAATGTGCTTCACTTCAATGCTTGTAAGATTAAAAGCTCACTGATGCTATTCATTGTTTGCTGAAAAGGAAGTACAGGAATGAAAAACCATGTTCTGCAAAAATGGGCCTCATTTCATACAGGATTTTAACAGTTTCAGAGCAAACGTGATAACCCAGCAGGAAAACTCTTTCCTGTGGTGGCTAAATGACTGGCGAGTGGGCAAAAGGGCTCACCTTAGGAGAGAGATATACTCTCCACTTCAGACTAAGAGAGAAGTTGTGTTGTGCTGCAGCTTGCATTGTTTATTAGGTCAGGGTGGAGAGCAAATTCCAGACTCCACTAAAACACTGAGGACATGCAAACTTTAGGAAATATAAACCACCAAGCTCAAGCCAAGAAAGAAAAAAACTTCAAGACCTCTTGCCTCAAAAATGGAAATGTCAGAACATGCCCCACCCCTGTTACTGATGATCGCAAAGATGCCCACATAAGAAAAACTTTCAAAATGAATGTTTTCAGCAGGTTTTACTCTTCTGTGGCATAAAGAATCATCTCTTGTTGATAAGATTTCCTGTGTACAGACAGGAAAGGATGGTTTAAAATCAAGCAGAAACAATCCTCATGCTGGTTAGTTCGCCCTTAATTGTTAGAGAAAGCACATTAAAAGCGAAAGGTAAAACAAAGGGTTTTGAAAATACAATTAGCCAAATGTCTTTGCTGCAATAAAAGAAAATGTTCCTAGATTTATCCTAAATCACCATTTTAAAAATAAAATTAGAAAGGAGCAACTTAATGCGAAAAGCAATGCATAGTCATTCTTTCTAAATTAAACAGAATATTACCTGAAGTAATAAATGCTATATATGTCTATTTTATTTATAGAAATGATACCAGAGCCTTTAAAACGTATTCCACTTCTGGTTTTATTTTTCTGGCTGATTCTTTGCATGTGTAATTTCAGAAATCCACTATTCTAAAGGATTGTCACTAAAATTTAAATGTGACCAGGCTATCCTGGCACCTAGTGTTCCTACACCTTGTCTAGTCTAGCAAACTACATCTTTCAAAACTCAGCTTACGAAGAGTTCCTTCGGAAAGTCCTCTGTAACTCTGCTCTTCCTCCAAGGTAGCACCTAGTGATGCTGCTTAACATTTCTATCCCACTCTGTGCAGACTACTACTACAGCATATATCACCATATGAAAACAATGTCTCTGTTCTTCCTATTAAAATAGTAGCTTCCTGAAATTAGAGTGTATATATCACTTATTTTTTTCCCCACTAAGCCAATGTTCTGGCACATAGTAATGCCTCAATAAATAGCTGATGAATGAACAAATCTCCATGTTTTAAATACTTCTTGGAATCATTACATAAAAAATTTAATATTGCCATTATAATTGCTCCAGAGTCTGAAAATTGCTTTCAAATGATTATGTATATACATATACATACATATATATACACACACACACACACACACACACATGAGAAAGAGAGCAAAGAGAAAAGCAAAAATGTTGGTTTTAAGAACCAGTGTAGATTTGTTAGACTATTCCAACATTTCTATTTACTTTTTCCAACATTTTAAAATAAAATATAGGAGAAAAAGAAAAAAGGACACTGCTATCCTTTCATAACTACTAATATAATGACAGGAACAGTTTTATGCTTCCAAAGGACATTCATTGAATATTTTTGACTCATTCCTGTTAGTGTGGTGCTAGCACTTCTGTTTTACAAACGAGAAAAGTGAGGATTATGGGGACTGATTTTTCAAGTCTGAGGAGCTCATCTGTAGTAGTCAGTACTCACATAAAGATCTTCAAATTCTGAGTTCAAAGATCTTTTCACTGCAACAATCTGTCTCCTTACTAGGTGAGTTTTAAATAAAATTTTTTTTGGTATAAATTCATGGGGTACAAGTGCAATTTTGTTACATGCATAGATTGTATAGTGGTCAAAACAGGGTTTTTAGGGTATCCATCACTCAAATAACATACATTGTACCCATTAAGTAACTTCTTATCATCCACCCCATCCCACTGCCCTCCTATCCCTCACCTTTCTGAATCTCCATGGTCTGTCATTCCACTCTCTACATCCATGTGTACACATTAAATAAATATGTCAAGGGGCTGTAGTGGGTTAAACTGTGTTCCCTCCCAAAAAGACACCTTTAACTCCTAATCCCTGGTACCTGTGAATGTGACTTTATTTGGAAATAGGGACTTCGCAGATATAAGCAAATTAAGATGAAGTCATGTTGGATAAGGGTGTACCCTAAATCCAATGATGCCTTTGGAAGAAAAAAAGAGGAGATTTAGGTTTAGAGACATAGTAGAGACACACAGGGAAGAGGCACATGTGACAATGGAGGAAGAGATTGGAGCGATAAAGCTACAAGCCAAGGATTCCCAGCAACCAACCAGACGCTAGGGGACAGGCATGGAACAGATTCTTCCTGAGGGCCTCCAGAAGGAACCAACCCTGCCGACACCTTGATTTCACACTTCTAGCCCCCAGAGCTGTGAAATAATGTATTTTGTTGTTTTAAGCCATTAGGTTTGTGGTGATCTGTTATGGTAGCTCTAGAAAGCTAATACAATAGCTATCCTGTAGCATATACAATTTTTGTGCAACAATATGTGTGAAAGCAGGGTGTAAATTGCTCATTTTACATGACGTATCCTCTCCAACTTCACATGAAAGGACAGAGAAACTGAAATTTAAAAAAAAATGTACTAATTTTAGAATTTTCCTAATGCTAACTTACTAATGTTGCCTCTGCATATTTTGAAATATGAATATATTTAAATAAAGTTATCAGTGAGATGATGACACTTACTTGTTCAGGCCTTCCCAAATATGGATCATCTTCTGCCATTCTGAAGCTGCATATTAAAACAAAACAAAACAAAACTATAACACTAGAATAAACTTTAAAAATTCTATCACCATGGAATTCATGCAGGAATAAACTGTATTATACCAGTAAGACCAAATATAATCCTTTTTTGAAGACCATAGGAGGAGGACATGATGTAGTTCCTCTTTGGTATCTAAATCTAACAGCAAGGAGATTGCATAATCTAGGAATTACCACTTACGTATGATTCAATACCCTTGTGTTAAGCTCACTGCAGTGCCCTGAGTTTGGTACAAATGATATTTATGCTTTGTATAAAAAATCATACGTACTGGGATTCTTAGAAGCCATTTCTTTTTATCACCCTTTGAACTTCAAGGATTTACAGTCTTAGTTCCTTAAGTATATTGTTTTCTAACCCTTCATAAACTTTGTGATGGTCCCAGAACTGTCTCAAAGTTTTCTACAAGGTTGAGAAGCTCAAAAAGGACTGATCAGTACTCTGCATAAAACAAGCGGAGGACTGCTATAGTGTACCAGGCTCTGTCCTCTAGCGCAGGGGTCCCCAAACCCTGGGCCATGGATAATGCAGCACAAAAGGAGGTGAGCAGTAGGCAAGCCAGCCAAGCTTCATCTGTATATACAGCTGCTCCCCATCGCTTGCATTACTGCCTGAGCCCAGCGTCCTGTCAGATCAGCAGTGGCATTAGATTCTCATAGGAGTGTAAACCCCATTATGAACTGTGCATGCAAGGGATCTAGGTTGCCCGCTCCTTATGAGAATCTAATGCCTGATGATCACTGTCACTGTCTCCTGATGGGTCACTGTCTCCCATCACTCCCAGATGGGATTGTCTTGTTGCGGGAAAAGAAGCTCAGGGCTCCTACTAATTCTACATTATGGTGAGTTGTGTAATTATTTAATTACATATTACAATGTTAATAATAATAGAAATAAAGTGCACAATATATCTAATGTAGTTGAATCATCACAAAATCATCCCTAGCCCCCAGTCTGTGGAAAACACTGTCTTCCATAAAACTGGTCCCTGATGCCAAAAAGGTTGGGGACTGCTGCTCTAGTGTGTTCCACAGAAGCAAGCCATGTTTCTGCCATTGTCAAGCTGGTACAGAAACTCTGTAATATTAAAAGTGCAATAAAAATACAAAAATAAAAGCCTTTATTATCAAGGCTATAGGTCTCAGATTTAATCAACTCCAGCTAAACATTAATATACTGCAGGCCCTAGCAATCTTCTATTACCCAGAGGCCCTGATAAAAGCAAGGAACCACATGGTCAGATATAGATCTAAAATCACGTATCATTTGAGATTTACTTCCTTGAGAAATGTCCTTATTATTATTCAAATAAAGGTTAATTTTATTTAAATTTATTTAGATCAAATTTTAGATATGTGACATGAAAAATGAGAAAATTAAAGAAACACAAGGCTGAGGGTAAATATTAATTCCTGTGGTAATTTTTCTTTTTTTTTTCATGAAATCTATCAAGCAGTCATGAGTACTTAGGACTGCAGATGAGAATGTCAGCTATCCATCAAAATGTGTTGTCTCCTTTTCCATAGTATTAGTATTGTAGCTGGAGATGTGACTGCTTACCTAGTGTATACCCCACACTTCGCTGGAGTTAGAGATGGCCATCTGACCAAATGCTCACCAGTGCAACATCAGAACTCTTGCGTACCACTTCCAGGTCTGGGCTTAAGGCCCTTGACATGCTTCCTCCATAAAAACTCAGACATGGAGAAGACCTGGCTTCTACCAAAAACATGATGATTAATAGCCTAGGGGATGGCAGATAAATGAGAGGGAAGGAATGAGGATCCCTGAACAATGCCATGAGACAGATCTGCTCTGACCATCCAGGCTGCTCATGCTGATGGTGATGAGAGAAAGAAATAAACTTTGTTCTTTAACCCAAATACACTGTCAGGTCTCTTCATTCAAATAGTTTAGCCCTCACCCTAAGGAATATATCACGTAACACTCCAATAAGCACAAAGCCCTCCAAAAAAGAATCTGATTTTCAAAGAAATCCTCTCCTGCTGGAGCACTGTGTGAGTGAGGAAGAGTGAGAAAGCTGATGGGCATTCTAGGGGAATGCAGAGCAGTGTACAAGTTTAACAAAAGGGAAAAGGGCAGCTCTGAGTCCTTCAGAACATGAAGTTCATGCACATTTGCAGGGAAACATTTGCCTAAAACAAGAAAGTATTGACTGAAGATAGACAGACAGCCACAATTAAACAAATCTCAATTAAGACAAGCAGTTAAAAAAGGGAAATTTGACCTGATACAGTAAAGAGGGTAACTCACTTGAAATTTAAGAGTTCTATCACGCTGGCTGTGTGATCTTGGATATTGACTAAACTCACTGTGGCCTTTGTTTCTTCATCTGTAAAAATGACAGATTTTGATGGAATGGACTTTTGAAAAGAATATAACCTTGTTGAGCTTAGAATATGTTAATTAGCAAATAAATGCCTATTCAAAGAACATATCCCCTAAGTCTTAATATTTTCTGGTAAACTTGGATTTTTACACATATTTGTAAGTATATATCTATATTAAAGAATCATTAGCATAGTTTTCAGTTATAAGAAGAATACTAGTAAAAAAATTACACTTAAATACAGTACTGAATACCAGCTAGAACAATCAATGTCAAAATCCCTATCCTTAGAATACCACAGGAGCTCAAACTTCCAAGAAAAATATTAAAACCATCTTTGCCTTTAAGCTTTCTGTCAATCTAGACTGATCTCCTGAACCTTCATAAATAATATTAGCCTACGGTCCTCAAAAACAGAGGTGAGGCTGTTGACGTGTTAATTATACTGATTATACACATTTAAACCTATGGATGGTTTTCCAGACTTCTGTATGTCTGTATGTCTGTATACTGTATACTATAACGTATACAGTTAACATATAGCAGTCTTCACTCTAATTTTTAAAATTCAAACTAAATCTACTTTATTAGAACTGATGCATGATCACTACTATAGCTAAAACCTTAATGAAAATCTGTCAATTGCAAGCACCAAACTGCCAAATTAAACATGATCTTCCCCTTCAATATCCTCCCCATGATTTATACACCAATTCTTGCCAAAGGATCACGGTTTTAAAAGCCTAACAGCAGTCCAAGGCTCACTTGGGTGACAGTTAAAATTTGAACTTTTACAGCCTTTGCAAGACAGTTAAGTTCACTGTAAAGAGCTGAGGTAACAATAACGCTATGGTGATGTCAATGTTAATTCACAATTTAAAAATGAAATGTCAAAAGAAACCAAGAATCATTTGGAAAGGATGAATCACTAAGTAATATTTGCATTAATTGTAAAAGCAGGTTTTATTTCTAAAATGTTGAAATACCAACTAAGCCTCTGGAACTAAAGGATTAGAAAAGACCAGGGAAAACCCCTTCTACCTCCCTGTTCCCCCAGCCCTTCCCCTCACTTTCCCTCGTTCAATTCTTTGCTTTTGAGGAAGGACCTTGAAGCCAAAAGGGTGATAGTAAGTTTCCAGGGGAGAAGATGGGACGAATCTCTGCATCTCTTTTCCCAATAGTGAGGTTTCTAGGAAGATTTTCACACCACAGAAAAATAAATAGAAAGTGTAGCTAGCTAGCAACAAATAAAATAGCCAGTGAATTGCTTGTGTTCTTTCCCATGAAAAACATAAATGTTACAACTAGCTTAGTTCTGAACATGTGATGAGTTCTATAAAATGCCTAATGGGTTATTTTCTGAACCTCTGTGACAATGCCCCCACTAACACCAAAGTGTAGCACATGAGCTTCTTGGTGAAGGCTGTAGGACTGAGTGGATTAACTTGAAAGCCACAGAATTCAGCCATTAAGGATGGAGTTGGGGGCATGCCTGTCCTTGTAACTGGGGAAACTTTCTAGGATCAGAGATGTTCACACTTTCGACCATGACCCACTGTAAGAAAATGTATTCTTTCTATAGGATTTCATTTTAAAAAATAAAACCTTTTCAAACTCATTAAAATGATTTGCACTTTGAAGAAATAAAATTTGAGGTGCCATCCAGAGAGTACAGTTGGGAATCAGAGAGATTCAAGATTATATTCAGCCACAAAAGATACCACTTAGGTGTGATTTTAATACCTCATCTTGGATAGCAATGAGGATGAAACTACAAGAAAAAGGGTGGCTTTTCATCATTTCTCTGCTGGCTAATAAACTGATAAAGAATGTGAGGAAGCCTTTTCCACAGAGGAATTTTCTGGAGGAAACAAAATACTTTGCATAAAATGTCAAACACTCAAATGAGAGTATCTTTTGATTCTGCAATTCTACCTCAGGAATTTATACTTAAAAATTATCTGAGCAAGTGTGTAAAAAAATAAGTACAAGGATATTCACTGCAGCAAGTAACTGGAAATAATCTATATGTCCTTTGATAACAGATTGTTTAATTATAATTATCTACATTTATAAGTTAAATATGCAACTGTTAAAAATAATAATACAGTATACAATATAATCTGTATACAGTAACTGGAAACTTTTACTAAGTTATTTGTTTCTATATTATAATTTTCTCACTGAATTATGTAATTAGATATATTTAAATAGGAAAAAGGAGAAATTTAAATCTCTCCTGAATTTAAGGTTTAACTCTGACATCTTTAACAATTAATGACATACAGTGAATAAAACATGATAAATGAGCCAAAAACTTCTAAGCACTACTGAAATCTTCATAAGAAATACAATAGAAAAATTTCAACTGTAAAAGAGCTGTTGATTGACAACTTTCTGATATTGGCTTAGTGGTGATGAAGGAAAAGCTGATGATGGCTTAGTTACTTTTTTTTTTTTTTAGAAGAGCTGATTTCCGAAAATTTTTAAAAAGGAATCACTTCGGTGCGCTACAACATTTAGATTTGTATAAACTAATTTTTCATGTTTTAAAGCTCCTCCTTCCATTTCCACATCCATGTTTCATTTGGGTGCAATGTGATCAATTAACATGTAGAATAGCTACCTGATATACACAAATACATTGTGCTTGGAGCTGGTAAAGATAAGGTCCCTGTTTACAATGGAATGTCAATCCAATAGGGATGGCAGATACATATACAACATTCAGCTAGTGAATTCATACAAAGCTTATTAACACCGAGTATAATACACAGCAAATGTTAGCCATTTTATTAGACAGCGTAATAAGCAATATGTTTGTGGTAAATTATAGGAAGAGGAATACAGACAGCAAAAGCTTTAGACATTCTGAGAAGACTCAAGTATTTTGTTTCCCATTCTACGCTTATGGGTACACTGACAATTCCCTTTCTAAGGTGGCTGGCTATGTGTCACTGCTGGATAAACTGTTTGCATTTTGCCCCCAGGGGTCATTTGGCAACGTTTGAAGACATTTTTGCCTGTCACAGCTGGATAGGTGGTCCTACTGGCATCTAGTGTATAGAGGCTACAGATGCTGCTACACATCCTATACTGCACAGAAAGGCCCCCCACAATAAAGCATTATGCAACCCTAAATATCAATAACACTGAGCATGAGAAACCCTAATGAACATCATCACATCATGACAGTGCTTTGGTTCACATGGAGAAAGAAGTAAACTTTACTGACTACCTCATGGGTAAAGAACTGCAGCTACAACTTCACATATTTCTCTTAATTCTCACACCAATCCTGAGAACCAATGCCCCAGATAAGACACTGAAGCTGAAAGAGAGTAAGTCATTTGCTCAGGTTCATATAGTAATGCTAGCTAATCTGACCCCACAGTCTCTGGTTCTTTCAGTAGTTTAGGAGGCAGAAGTGGTTTTCCTCTTTGGCATATAACATTATTTATTTTAATATAGTATCTTTGCTTCAGGTCTCCCAAGTGTTCTGGTTAGAGCTAGTCTACCCATAGCACAGCCTGAAAAGCAGAATAGGATTCTGACAATACACAAAATGAGTTATTCACAAGGCAATCACCTATGAAGATAAAAATACCAAACAATGTTAACTCAAGTGATAGTTCTTTTTTTAAAAAAAAATTTTCTTTGGTCTATCTCAAAAGATAGAAGGAGAATAAAGAGATTCTCCCTGAACCATGTCTATACTCACTGATGGTATGATAAAACTATATATATTGATAATATTATATATAATTATATACATATACTTACATATTAAAACTATATATTTTATATATATACCTAATATATATAACATAATATATAATATACTTATATATAATATATAATATACTTACATATGAAAACTATACATGTATATACTTATATATTAAATTACATCAAATATATATAATTTAAAACTACAGTATATTGAAATACTACCTGAACGTTTTCCTTCCTTCATTAATTTAGTCATTCACCTAAAAATATGTATACCTACTATGTCAACAATACCAAAGTGCACAAGAGTGATGCAGTTCCTGTACTCACAGAGCTTACAGTTGTGGTAGATTGAAATCAATGGCCACACATTTTTTTATATGCCACTCAACAAGAGGAAACATCTATTTCTCTGTGCTTTGAGTCTTGGCAGACCTATGGACATACTCTGGCCAACAGGAAGAGGTAGAAGTGCGAGTTCTAAACCCAGCGTTTAAGAGGCCTTGCAATGATCATTCTTGCTTTCTTGGAACATTGTTACCAGGCAAACAAGCCTGCACCAGCCACTGGAAAATCAAAGACCATGTGGAGCAGAGAGAGGCAGCCCTAGCTGAGACTCCCTAGCACCAGCTGAGTAGCCAAAACAACTTCAGACAAACCGCAGTAGGGAACCAGCTGAGTAGCTACAAACAGCACCAGTCAAGTAGCCAAAAGACCTCAGAGATTAGCCAAAGCAGGCCAGGCCAGACGAACTAGGCAGCCCACAGAATTGGAAGAAATAATCGGTATCTGTCTTTTAATTTGCTTTGTGGTGATTCTTTTTTTTTTTTTATGCAACAAAAGCAAACTAATTCAATAGTTTAGGAAGTAGCAAGGCAAATAGGCAAAAACAATGCAATATAATATGTGTCATGGGAAATGGAGTATATGTGGGGTATGGGTTAATTATCTTGGTAATTTAGTAATCACACTTTGTTAGAGTTCTAGTCAGAGCCCACTTTGTACTCATTTTTTTTTACTGTATTGGTTTACTCAATTCCCAACTGAACAAAAGAGGCAAGTGTAGTAGCCGAAACACTGTGGTGTATACAGAAAATTA
Source organism: Symphalangus syndactylus (assembly GCF_028878055.3). NCBI lineage: Eukaryota > Metazoa > Chordata > Mammalia > Primates > Hylobatidae > Symphalangus > Symphalangus syndactylus. The sequence goes on from NC_072432.2 coordinate 35,774,262, forward strand.
AAACTGTTAAAACTTTCAGAGTGCAAATATTAATAAATCACTGTTAGCTTTAAGCAATGATACCTTTAAAACAAGTTAATGTTTTAAATCCCTTCACCTCTCTATCTAAAACCAATTTCATCATTCCTGCTGCATTGAACCCCATTCTTGACTTTCCAATTTCTGCCAATATATCATTCTCACATATATCTAGTCAATAACCAATTTCTGCTGATTATTTTCTTCATGTTGTTTCTTGGATCTGCCCCTTCTTTCCAACATCCTAGGAGAGACCTTTATTGCCTCACCTCTGAATGACAGTAATAGGCTCTGCACTGTTCTCCCTCACTGCAGGGTTTCTTCCTCTTTAAGAATCTTTCACATTATTGCTATACTACTTATAAGATAAACTCCAAAGACTTCAACCACTCAGCACATTACATTATTATATTAAATCATATTATAAGCATCAACTACTACTATGTCCCAACCAAAACCCTCTATGATAGACAGATTAATCATTCAAAATGCCTTGCTCATTTCCATCTTGTACATTTGTTCACAATATGCCCTGCATCCTGAAATGCCATCTTTTCTACCTCAATAGCATCCACTCTTCAAGACTCTAGTTAAATCCAATCTCTGCCAAGAAATCCTGTATTTTTCCTGTAACCTATAGCTCTGTAGTCACATAATATCTATAACACTTATATATACTGGTGATTTAACACTAGACAGCATAGTTTTACTGCAATCTAACTTCACCTATATATTTATCATCTTCTCAAATGGATAGAAGTTCCTAAAAAGTAGAGACGGGAGTTTTGCTTTTTTGTATTGCCAAATTGGAAAATGCTGTTTTTTTTTGTTTTTTAATACTGCATTAATTTTAAGAAGCACTGCAATTTCAAGTTTGTCAGAATGTCAAATTCTGATTTTAGTTATCACAGATTAACAGTTATCTGAACCTCCCTCCTTGCTATACTCAACTGTGAAACCATACAAAATACCTAAAGATATAATTTAAGACACTGGACATCATAGGGCTATATATTATAAGGTGATTTAGGTAAATTCTAAATTTGCCCTCACTTTTTGACTGAGGACACTTTCCAAATCATGACACAGGGAGAGCCCAAAGAGAGAACAGCAATGGGCAGAATATCACAAAGAAAGTTTTTACACAAAAAGCAAGAGCCTCAGAAATCTACATAGGGGTCATCTCTGGTCACTGGCCAAATACTAAGCTGTGATAGTGTAGGACAAGACCCTGCAAAACCTAATAGAAAACAGTTTCTGGGCATCTAAGAGCTAAATGGAAATTCCAGACATCATATAGTGCTGAGAAACACTGAAGCTGTAATAATCCAGGGTGGAAAGACATCACTGAACATTGTGAGCATTCAGTTGTGATTTCAGAAAGACCACATGATGGGAGTTAGAAACATCCTAAAATAAGAGCTACTCTAAACCTCTCTTAATAAAACTAGGTGACCCACCAGTAAATTCACTGCCTGTTACAACAAAACTCAACACGTTTTAAAGGAAGACAAAAACCCCAAACTCTCCACAATGTACAATAAAACATAATGAAGCCTGCAAAGAAATAGGAAAATAAGACTGAGAAAAAAAAATGACACAAATGACAAAAATAGCTAATAGCATATGGTCAATAATGCAAAGGAAAAGATGAACATAATGAGTGAACAGATAGGCAATATCAGCAAAGAAATGCACACCTTTCTTTAAAAAAAAAGAACAGAAATTTTAGAACTGAAATGAAATTTCACTAGATGGACTTAGCAAATTCAACATTATAGAAGAAAGGACAATAAACTAGAAAAAAGGTGAATAAAAACTATCCAAACTGAATCACAGAGAAAAAAAAGGCAGAAAGAAGTGAACACAGCTTCAGTGACTTACAGGACAATATTAAGCAGTCTTACATATTTGTAACATAGAATCCCAGAAACAGAAAAAAGACAGAAAAAATATTCAAAAAAATAACAGTTGAGAATTTTTATAAATTTGATTTTTAAAAAATCAACCCACAGATCCAAGAATCTCAAAGATCTCTGTGCCGGATAAAGACAAATAAAACCATGGTTAGGCATATTACAGCCAAACTGTTAAAAACTAATGCTAGAGAAAAAAAATCCCCAAACAGCAAAGGACAAGAAAGGACATATTATACATGGGGGAACAATTGATAAGCATGATAAGCATGATGTTTCTGATGATCATTAGATACAGTACAAGCTAGAAGGCAATGTAAAGGCACCTTTACAGTGATAAAAGAAAAAAAAAGATTGGTCCAGAATATTCAGCAAATATATCTTTTAAAAATAAAGGTGAAATTGACATTTTCAAGTAAACAGGAGCTAAGAGTATTCATCACCAGCAGACCTGCTAAAAGACATGCTAAAAAAAAGTTCTTCATGCTGAAGGGAGATGATAGAAACTTGGACCTGTATGAAAGAATAAAAAGCATCAATAATGATAAATATGTGAGTAAGCACAAGACTTTATTTCTTCTTTCTTAATTTCCTAAACAGACGATTGACTGTTCACAGCAAAACAAGACAATATATTTTGGAGTTTATAACATATAAAGAAGTAAAATGTGTAACAATAATAGCACAGAATGACAAACAGAAGTATAATATTGTCAAGTTCTCACATTAATTAATTATAGACTCAAAGATGCATACTGTAATAAACAAATACTTTTCTAAAGTGGTAACCACTTTAGAAAATAACCAATGAAGGAGATAAAATGGAATTTAAAACACTAAACTTGATTTATCCAAAGGATGGCAGGAAAGGAGAAAAAAAAGAATAAAGAACAGATAGCAGAAATAGATAATTAATTACCAAGATGAGAGACTTAAACCCAACATACCAGTAATAATATTACATGGAACTGGACTGAACTCATCTAGAAGATAGAGATGATCAGACTGGATTTTTAAAAAGCAAGATTAAAGTATATGCTTTTCATAAGAACTGTACTTTAATATTAAAGACACAGATAGTTTAAATGTATGAAGATGGCACACTGTGCTAGTTATATCATGCAAATGCTAAATGTAAGAAAAGCAGGCTATATTCTAAAATATCAGATAAAGTAGACTTCAAGAGAATAGCTATTACCAGGGACAAAGAGGAACATTGCATATACGAATCAAAGGGCCAACTCTTCAAAGAAAAACAATGATCTTATTGTGTATGCACCTATTAACAAAGCTTCAAAATACATGAAGCAAAAAAGTGGCAGAACTAATGGAAAAAATGACAAATCCACAACTACAGTTAAGATTTTTAACATTCCTCTCTCAGTAATTGATAAAAGCAAATCAACAGAACGTCAGGAAATATCTTAGTCTGTCAATGCTGCTATAACAGAATAGCTGAGACTGAGTAATTTATAAAGAGCCCAGGTTTATTTCTCACAGTTCTGGAAATGGGAAGCCCAAGATCAAGGCACTAGCATTTGGTGTCTGGTGAGGGATGCATCCTCTAGAGGGGAGGAATGCTGTGTCCGCACATGGCAGAGGGCTGAAAGGCAAGAGGAGACAAATTTCCTCCAGCAAGCCCTTTTAAAAGGGAACCTAATCCCATCACTTCTTACGGGCTCCACCTTTTCCTACCATCACATTGGTCATCCTGTTTCAACACCTGAATTTGGTGGGGACACATTCATATCATAGTAGGAAAGATATAGAAGGCTTAGGAACAAAATTGTCAATCAAAAGAACCTAGTGTATGTCTACAACACCCCACTGAATGATTTTAGAGTCCACATTATTATTATTATTATTATTATTATTATTTCTTTTTTTTTTGAGATGGAGTCTCCCTCTGTCACCCAGGCTGGAGTGCAGTGGCGCCATCTTGTCTCACTGCAAGTTCCGCCTCCCGGGTTCACACTATTCTCCTGCCTCAGCCTCCTGAGTAGCTGGGACTACAGGCGCCTGCCACAACGCCCGGCTAATTTTTTGTATTTTTTTAGTAGAGATGGGGTTTCACCGTGTTAGCTAGGATGGTCTCGATCTCCTGACCTTGTGATTCGCCCACCTCGGCCTCCCAAAGTGCTGGGATTACGGCCGTGAGCCACCGCGCCGGGCCCAGAGTCCACATTATTTTTAAATACACATGGAATATTCACGAAGATAGACCACATCCCGAGCCATAAAATAAGTCTCAATAAATTTCAAAGAATTGAAAGCATGCGGAATATGTTATCTAAATACAGTGGAATTAAATCAGAAACCAGTGATAGAAAAATATTCAAAAAAATCTTGAAATGTATATAATTAAACAAAACTGTTAAACTGGGGGAGAAAAAAGTGCCTCTTAGAATCAATAAACTACAGAATATATAACCTCACCCCCCCTTGAAAGAAGCATCTAAATTCTTGCTGTATCATGTTCACTATAATCATGGGGGACAGGGATTTTCTTAGAGAAGTGATTACAATGCATTCCAACGTATTCTATAAGAAACAAATTTTTGCCTATGGTTGTCTTCTTAATCATAGCTGACTGAAATTCATAAGATCAAAAGATGTTTTGGGCATTTTAAAATTATATCGTAATTAAGAGTAATTTATATCATACTCAAGTAAAATTTATTTTTATTAATACTATATTAGGACAAACACTGCCAAGAATAAATTGTAGAGCTACAGAAGTTCTCTAAAGATTATAATAAGTTAGATAAAACCTTAAATGTTATAATTAAAGTCACTCCTGAGATATTGCTGCCTACCATTTCCACATAAAAACTGCTTCACTACCTCTGTTCATGGTGTGAGGTCTTTCATTCAGATGGCATTATAAAGGGACTTGACATACTGTACTTTGTTCTGACTTTTTTTTTTTTTTTTTTGAGATGGAGTCTTGCTCTGTCGCCCAGGCTGGAGTGCAGTGGTGCGATCTCGGCTCACTGCAAGCTCCGCCTCCTGGGTTTGCGCTATTCTCCTGCGTCAGCCTCCCGAGTAGCTGGGACTACAGGCGCCCACCACCACACCCGGCTAATTTTTTATATTTTTAGTAGAGATGGGGTTTCACTGTGTTAGCCAGGATGGTCTCTATCTCCTGACCTCATGATCCTCCTGCCTCGGCCTCCCAAAGTGCTGGGATTACAAGCGTGAGCCACTGCGCCCGGCCTGTTCTGACCTTTTGGATCTACATTTCTAATGCTACAGATTTCTTCTTCCCTAAAAACATAGTATCACAGAATTTTAATTTGATATGTAGCCTCTGCCTTGAGTACCATTTTGGAATATTCATATTTTCAGACTGAGGAAGAAGTAGACCTCATGCATTATGAATTAGAGATTAGTATTCTTTTGTTTAAATACAGAGAAACTGATCCAGTTCTCTTGAATCTGAATATGACTTATTTTAGATTTTTATTCTATTAATCCTCAAAAATCCATAAAAATATGTCCTTTATGTTTTAAAAGAAAAAGAGTCATTATGTGAACCAGCAATGTTTGGTCCTATGAACACAGGTACAATCACCCTGGAGAGACAAAGTTTCCTTTGAAGAAATAATCATGGCGAAGGCCCTCCGATTACACATACACAAATATAATAATTTGCAAGCCATCAAAATCAGGCTCCAAGAAGCCCTTTCTACACTGACCACTCACACAGATAAACTCTTTAACATATACATGGCTAGGTGTGGTGGCTCACACCTATAATCCCAGCACTTTGGGAGGTCCAGGTGTTTGGGGACAAGCCTTGGCAACATAGGGAGACCCCATCTCTACAAAAATTTTAAAAAGTAAAATAAAATTAAAATTTTGCCAGGCGTGGTGGTGCATGCCTGTAGTCCCACCTACTTGGGTGGCTGAGGTGGGAGGATAGCTTGGGACCAGGAGGTCGAGACTTCAGTGAGCCATGATTGTGCCACTGCATTCCAGCCTGTGTGACAGAGCAACACCACATCTCAAAACAAACAAACAAAACAAAACAAAACAACACACACACAGATGTCAATGTATAAACTGAGTGGGGAGAAATAGGTGAACTATACCTCTCTCTTCTATATCTGATAACATCAGATGTGAATACTTCTTTCTCTCATGTCTCTTTGTCAGTGACCCTGGCTACTTGGTATTAAGCAAAATATTTACTTTTACATTAATAAGTAATAAGTAAATGAGAATGTAATCTGTGTTATATTTTTTACTAACAACTTAGGAAAAACAGTATTTTGTTTAGTGAGGAATATCTGAAATGAACTGACCTTACAGCCCAACTGACACAGCAGAGTTCCCACTGATGTGAAGCTCATTATTAGCACCTTGGAATAATGAATTCATTCAGTCAACGCTCCATTGTCTATGTGGATATATACGAGTCACAGAATTGACATACACATAATCCAAAAGTTGTTCACGAAATCTTTTAAATGACAGTGGAGGGAAGGGGTCCTAACTAAGAAAGGGCAGTTAGGACGCTTTTGCAGTGCTGCCAGTGGTCTATTTCTTGACCACCAACTAGGTTAAACGTGTTCACCTTGAGATAAATCATTAAAATTGAAGCATTAATATTTTTGTACTTTTTTAGCTATGGGATTCTTCAACTTAAAAAAGGCTAATGTAAAAGGAAAGTTTCTTTTTCTATTTTTTTTTTCCTTTTTTGAGACAGAGTCTTGCTTTGTTGCCTAGACTGGACTGCAGTGGCACAATCGCCGCTCACTGAGGCCTCAACCTCCCAGGCTCAAGTGATCCTCCTACCTTGGCCTCCTGAAGAGCTGGGACCACAGGCGTGTGCCACCATGCCCAGCTAATTTTTAAATTTTTTGTAGAGACCGGGGTCTCACTATTTTGTCCATGCTGGTCTCAAACTCCTGGGTTTAAGCAATCCTCCCTTCTTGGCCTCCCGAAGTACTGGGATTACAGATGTGAGCCACTACGCCCAGCAAGAAAATTTTAAAAACTGAAAAGACTACATGATTTAAGCTCCATGAATTTCTGGATTTCTGTCTTGTTTGGCACTGTGTGCCTTGTCCTTAGAACTGTGTCTGAGCCGGGCGCGGTGGCTCACGTCTGTAATCCCAGCACTTTGGGAGGCCAAGGCAGGCGGATCACGAGGTCAGGAGATCGAGACTACGGTGAAACCCCGTCCCTACTAAAAATACAAAAAATTAGCCGGGTGCGGTGGCGGACGCCTGTAGTCCCAGCTACTCAGGAGGCTGAGGCAGGAGAATGGCGTGAACCCAGGAAGCAGATCTTGCAGTGAGCTGAGATCGCACCACTGCACTCCAGCCTGGGCGACGGTGAGACTCCGTCTCAAAAAAAAAAAAAAAAAATAGTTTTTAGAACTGTGTCTGGCACATAGAAAGGACTCAAAATATATTCAAATAAATCACTGTTAAAGAAATAAAACCCTACTTATGTTAATCAGCTTGATTTAATCATTTCACAATGCATAAGTATATCAAAACATCATCTTGTATACCATAAGCATATCTAATTTCTGTCAACTGTACTATACTAAAGCTGGAGGTCAAAAAAAAGGAAGGAAAAAATAATAAAAAAATAAAATCGCACTATGCAAAGATGGAAGAGCTTCTATAAACAAGCAATGCTTCCCCTATGCACCCCTCCTCATCTCCAATCCTGCTTTTCAAAGGCTGACTTTTTAACACTCTTTTTCTTTTTAGTTTACCTGGTGGTTCTTTTCATATCTCCAAGATATGCTTCTGTCTTTTTTCTTGATGTAGGACGTTGTGTTCCTTCTAGGAAGGAACAGAGGAGGATTCAGCTCATACTACCACCACCTCCCCTTCTTCTCCCTCCAAATATAATTAGTGAGACCTTGAATCAATCTAGCATTTAAATATTAAACTTTACATTCAATTTTTGTCTCAAGTTTTCCATAAATTTCTTTGGAGAAATATGAATGTGAGACTGATTAATAATGAAAAAATGCAACACCAGAAACATCTGGATTTGAGAAAGAACCTATACTGAGACCAAAAATTATAACTTATTATCGACAAAATGGGCAGTTCCTCATATTATCATATTGATAATCAAGAATTGGCTTGGTACTTACTCACATGCATTTTTCTTAAGTTGACTATCTCAATATGGCAAGAAAATCTGTAGTCTTCCAATTAATACAATTATATCAAAGAAACAGAATTTTAGAGAGAGATGCTCATTTAGTCGAACCTCATTTTTTTTACAGAACAAAAATAAGACTCAGAGAAGTTAATTAAGTTGCTCAGAGCCACATAGTTAATTGGCAGCACTGTCTCTTGATATCTTGTTCAGTATTTACTTATTCAGCAAACATACCAGATTCTGTGCAAATAAAAAGTAAATAAGATGAACTCCTTGCCCTCAAGATGTTTCTTTTCTAGGACCCATAGGAATTCAGGAGAACACAGAATGGGGGCACATAACTCTTTATGGAAAGGGGACGGAGAAAACAGAAAGGCAAGTGAGAGAAATGGTGATGCTCGAACCAGGCCTAAGGGTTTAGTAGTTAGCAGGATGGCTAGGAAAGAAAAGGCACTTCTCATACAGGGAGGGCATAAGCAAAGGCATTCAAAGTCAGAAACTGTGGATAGGAAACTGAAAGTTGGTGTGGAGGATATGAGATTAGGGGATGGTTGGGGAACAGGGGAGGGAGTAAAGGGGGTGAGGTGTGCAGGAATCAGCTTGTGAAGACAACTGGGATTCACTGCAGAGACATGATCCGATTTACACTTTAGAAAGCTGACAATTATGCGAAATGAACGATGGGTTAGAAGCAGGAGACAACGCAAAAATAAAATATAGAAATTCAATGAGGAAGGGATGGATTCTGGAGATGAGGAGGCTGACTTGATAGAACTTGGTGACTGACTGAAGAAGAAAGCTGAATGTGTAAGAGGGGCTTCTAGATTTCTGGCATGGGAAATCTACTGAATGGACCCTAACAGGCTAACAACTGCATTCCCTAATGTGCTGGGGATACCAATCTGTGCAAAGGGGTGGGGATCAAGGATGATGAGAAATTTAATATTGGCATATAGATGTGAAGATACTTAAGTGCCTCAGCAATAAAATCATTTCTGTGGCTTGCCTTGAATGACTGGACTCCTACAGTTCAACAGATATTTAGTAAATATAGCACAATTACTCCAAAAGTCATCTATTTCAACACAGGATTGAACTACCTCTCTAAGCAACTTGGATTGACTCCTATTTGGCTATTACAGAAGACTTTCTAAGAGAAATGGGATACTTCCCCACCCATCATAAAAAAGAATTAATTTCCCAGGTACTTATATTTGTTTGATTGCAACTGACTTCTAAAGTGTTTTCTCATAATGTGGTGAAAATGTCCATTCTTATCAGTTTAGCAAAATTATGACAATCCATTATGAAATGTCTGCCAAAAGGTTCTATCCAAGGGCAACCTCTCTTACTTCTTTCATTATGACCCTCCATGAGATGAGATATACAATTTATCTCATCGTATTTCTCAACGATGAGATATACGATTTGTCCTTTCATTTATAATTCTCATTCACTTTCTAGATTATTCTATCTTCACATTCAAGTCGATAACAAAGTTTAAGTCTTAATTTTATAGAGGACTCTTCCCCCTAAATCTTTATGATTTCATTATCCTTTGCTTTGACCAATCTTTCAAAAGACTCAGGTTTAAAATCACATACACATATACAAACAATACTTGACCTATACAACATATCATGTATTAGCAGTATAATAAATGAATGCATTAAATGAATAGGGTAGAGAAATGGCTATGTTTTTGGTTCATTTTAAGCCATCTCCTCTGAAAAGTAGTTCCCCAGGTTTTTTGATTGGTTTGAAATTGGCAGTATGAACACATTAAAAAATTTTTTCCAGGCCGGGTGCAGTGGCTCACGCCTGTAATCCCAGCACTTTGGGAGGCCGAGGTGGGTGGATCACCTGAGGTTGGGAGTTCGAGACCAGCCTGACTAACATGGAGAAACCTTATCTCTACTAAAACTACAAAATTAGCCGGGCGTGGTGGTGCGTGACTATAATCCCAGCTTCTCGGGGGGCTGAGGCAGGAGAATCGATTGAACCCGGGAGGCGGAGGTTGCAGTGAGCTGAGATCGTGCCATTGCACTCCAGCCTGGGCAACGAGCAAAAATTCCGTCTCAAAAAAAAAAAAAAAAACAAAAATTTTCCTATTTCCTAGATTCTATATTCAGTTTTCAGTTTTGATTTTATGTAAATCAATTACTGATTTAAGTACTTTTCTGACTATCCAACTGAGCAAAAAATTAAGTTTAATTTAATTTTAATTCATAACTTAACATTGCTTTCAACTTCTAATTTCCTCTACATAAATAGCCACCCATACATGCTTCTTCCATCATTCCACATCATCATCATTTTAATTTTATAAATCATGAAGGTTCTTGTATTATATGTAGCTGCTACAAATTGTAACATATTCTCCTCTGGCCTCATTACCAAGTCCATAACCCATTTAAAAGAAAAAGACACTGAAGGTTATAAACCAAGTCTTAACAGTCAAACACCAATACATGTTTAAACCCTACAAAATAAGCCTGTACTTAAGAACTGGTAGACAAAGAGGTTCTTCAAATATCAATAAAACATGAGTTGGGAATTTGTGTTAAAACATCCAAAAATAGTTATTTTCTCATTCCTAAAATTCTTGCCATGGAAGACATATTTTCTAAGACAATTAAGTAATTTACTTTCACTATTTAAATGAACTGCAGGCTTGGGCTTAGAACCAATAAATAGGTTGATTAGGGAGTCTGTCATCACTTTTATGTTTTCTTTTTTTACATACTTGTTATATGGTAGAATTGACATCTGGGATAAAGAGGGATAGGTGTGCCCTAACATTGAAATATGGTATAGTATTTTCAGTCCAAATGATATGACAAATAATAAAAATAATTTTTTGAAACAACTGCTATTTTTAACAAATAAAATTCATTAAAAACAAATAGCTTTTTAAAATGGGATGTCATAGAGACATGCTCAACTTTATGCAGGTCTTATACTTTCTTTAGTTCAAGTTAGTGAAAAGTAAATCCTAGAAATATTAGTGAGCCTCATTTATCAAAAAGGTTCACCTTGGCCAAGCTAGGTGGCTCATGCCTGTAATCCTGGCACTTTGGGAGGCCGAGGCGGGTGGATCACTTGAGGTCAGGAGTTTGAGACCAGCCTGGCCAACAGAGCAAAATCCCGTCTCTACTGAAAAAAAAAAAACAAAAAACAAAAACAAAAACTAAAAAAAAAAAAAGGTTCATCTCAAAGAAAAATCTAATAGCTTTATTTTCCAATATGAAATGCATGAGTTGTCCATACATTTCTACTGGTAGAGTAAGAATTATGACAAAGTTAGAGCCTTGTTTTGTTTATGCTTCTCTTCATGCTCAGAAGCTGCAGACTGAACTCGTAAGGGAACACAGAAAAATTTATCTTTTTCTGGAAGCCATCTCATGGGGAAGTCACAGGCAGAGTGCTTGGATTATTTTAATATTTTAACAAACACTGCCGCTATTAATCTTCGGAGTACTTTTCAACAATGACGGCTTTACAGTGCAATTGTTATAGATGTTAACATTTAATTTCTTCCTCAGTTTGCTGGTAAAACAAAAAATATTATATATACATATTTGTAACTAATATATAATTATATGTAATATATATTAATTACAAATATGTATTTATACATATATCATATTTAACATACATATTAGTTACAAATACGTATATAACCTTTTTTGTTGTTGCCATATCTATATATGTAACTAATATGTATCAGTATATTTAATATTCACATTAGTTACATATATATATGTGACTAACTTTTAAATTAATTTTTAAACTCGAATGTTTGTTGTGAGTGATGTGAGGGGAGATCAGGGTCAGAACCAGAACTAAGTGGCAGCAAAGCAGACTGAACTGAAGTGAGCAGCACTCAATAAAATGGTTGTTTTCCCACAGGACTGCATTAGAGTTCCCAGGGGGCACAATGACACTAGGACAGGGAGTATTGGCATTTTGCTCTTTACTAGTCTAAATGGTATATTTCATTTAAAAAATTGTGTCCACAAAAAATAAATGATTCAATTCAGAAATTCAAGGCCAACTTTTAAAAAATGCTACAACTGAAAAATACTGAACAAACTCTGCTAGGATGAGGCCCCAGCTTCTATAGTGTTGCAAAAATCATTAAAGTATGAAAGTGGAAAGTACAGTAAACCCTGCTAACTGCCTGCTTGTTCCTGAGGTTTGCCATCTAGTAACTTTTAACAGTCACAGATTTATGGGTTATAGGTGTTTAATTTTAGAGGTAACATAACAAAGTAACATATTTTGTTTTAACTTTTTGGTTGATTAATTTAGATAAGCGTTAACAATTCTTAGATTACCAAGCAGTGCTTGTAGCATTGTTTCTTTTTTGGAGGTATTAGTATTTGATATTACAGTTTCAATGGAGTGTACAGAAATTCTAATTTCACCAAAAAGTTACATTTTTCAATTTTACAAGCACCTTTTATCATTCCAATTACTTTATTATCTTGCTCTGGTGCCTCTAAAACTTTGAAACTAAAAGGTATTTTTTTTCTAGTTCATAAATGCCTCTTTCAGAATGAAATGTTCCCCTTTTGGAAGGCGCCAGGTACTTTTTAATAAATTATTTGTTCTAGTAAACTTCAAGTGGTCTTTAGATAAGATTTCCATAATAGCTAAGACACAAGGACTATTTTGGGCTCCTTTCTTTCCAGAAGGCAAAGCAAAATAATGTAATTTTTGTTCCTTATAGAAGATTGCTGTCCATTTAAAAAAAAAGATAATTTTGCAACAACTTCATATCATTCATTCATTAAACAGTTAATGATTGCTTACTATGTACCAACAAGTACAATGCTAAGCATCAGATATTTCTTTTGTCAGTATTGATTAGATATTCTTTCTTTTTAGTTGAACTAGAGAATTTGATTCTCTCAAATGGCTTTTCCTTTCTTTTTATTTCATTTTTTTATAATTTTGGCTATTTTAAAGAATAAATTCTTTTCTAAAGCTTAAGCAGTCAAAATTTTTCACAGTTTAAACTAATAGGATTCATAGATGAACTCAAGTCTGTTGATATCTACTGAAGGCATGGGTCAAAATAAAAGCTATTTTAAGGTTTCTGGATTAATGGTGAAAGATGAATGAAAAATAATAAGGCAATTTGCAATGGATAATTAAACCAAATATATCATTATTCCAATTTCAAAAACAGGCAATAAATTAAAGCAGATGAAATTTGTATTACTGATAATTAAATCTGTGTTAGTTACTACAGAAAATATGACAGAATAAAAATTGTTTTCTTTTTAAAATGTAAAATGCACTATTTTTATTATTAGTATTCTAAATTAAACAAATATTTTCATCCATAATCTATCTTCTGAGATTTCTATAATCTTTAACAAATCACATCTTATGTGACTCTTATTCTATACAGAACTGTCAGGTTTTAAATTATTTGAGGTGTAGCAATGCAATTTGCACAACTTATTTTCTAAACTGTTGGCTGATCTTCAAGGCCAGGTCAACAACCTCCGGAAATGTAAAAGACAGTATATTAATTTGCACCCAGGAACAACCTCTAATACAGCAGAGACCAAAGGTATGAAGCAATTTCATCATTAAAAGAATGTTACTACTTCTTTCTCTTTTTTTCTTCTAAAAGTGAGGCACTGGATACTAATTAATGAAATATTACAAAGATAAAAGGCTTGGTTATGTTACCAGAACTATTAACTGTACCAAATTATGTGGTTTCAAATATTAATCTTTTTTGATTAAAAAAATTCACAGTCAAGGAGCCAAATTGACTTGCAGGACTATGCCAAAACGTTCAAACCTTTCTCCCTGAGGCTGAGTACCTTCAGTTCTTCCAAACTCCCTGTCTCCAAAGTAGTGACAGAATTCAAAGAGCTATCATATGCTTTTGATGGTTTATTGCTCACCTCTAAGAACACTACAAATGAGTTCAGTATTTACGGGAGGTGCAAGAGTGCAAATGAGAACTAATTCCCAAAAAGCAGAGTAAATTGCTCCAGTATGGTCTACTGGTTACCAAGATGTAGTCATCAATTAATGCTGATTAGACACAAATATAGATGTAGGAGCAGAACATCTTAACATATCCTCTAGCACTAACTTCTATTTTTCCTTCTCCTTCTCTCCTAATATAACAATCCCACTACTGTAGACAATTCACATTGTAAACAGAAAACCAACAGACCAACCGAATAAAACAAACTTCCTACTAAAAGTAAAAAAGCTAACGAGAAATTTTGCATAGACATCCATTCCTGTTAATGTGATTTCTGGTCAATCTGTGGATTAGAAGAGCATAATCTGAGTATTTACTCTATTAGTTATACAACAGTACTGTGCATTTCCAGATACACTTCCTACTGCAGTCAATTCTATACTCAGAATAGCACATCTACTAAGACCCGAAGATGCAAAAGATGACATTTTGAGTACTTCATCAAAAATCCATACAGCAACTCAGATACAATTATTTTATTGTTTGAAAATATCGACTACTTTTCTTACTTCTCCCAAGTTCAAACCAATTGAAGGTTATGAAGTAACCACTTCCCCCCAGAAGCCAGAACTTTCACCTCTTCTGAACAGAGAAATACCTCTCATAAATTAGGTAAAAATAAGGTCTTGCTGATGGAATGATAGTCCAACATTCATGTAGCTGCCAATTCCCTATCTAGCACAATGAGCAATCCCTGAAAGTCAAGGTAGTAACTTACTTAATCAATTATTTGCAAGTCTAAAAGTGTAGTTAAAACAACCTGCATAAATATTGGTTTCTCAAACTACTTCAATTTGTTTCCAGGAACAGTAACAACAGAAATGTAAGGAATATGATCACTAAATCTAAAATTCTGCCTATTTCAGATTAATTGTGCTTTAATCAACTCAATCATCATAGATCTTGTTTAAGAGGTAGAGTAAAAAGGAAGTGCAAAGATCAAAGCAATGCTTACAAAGGGGAAGGACTATTTTTGTATGTATACCCCCAGTATTTACTATCTGGGTTTGAAAAACAGGGGCATTTATTCAGCACAAGTGAGTGCCAATGCCGAACATAAGAATGAAATTTCAGAAAAAAGATAATAGATTTTCACAACACCTCCAACCCCTAAAAGGATTATACTACTTTCTTTAAAAAGTCTCAAAGAGTTTAGAAGTGGTTTGCTTTTCACTGCAAGCAGCTTTTCGGTTCCAGTATTAAACGTACATATAACGTGTGTTCCTTTGTGTTCAAGTTTGTCCAGTAGGCTGCAGCCCGGGAAGACATTTTATCTAAACAAGCAGGGGAGGGCATTTAGGAATTGCAGGTGTATCAATATGGATGAATAATCTCAGATTCCAAGTCTCCATTAATCGTACATGTTCTTTTCATTTTAGCAATTCAATTAAATCATCAATGTAAAATTCTACAGGAAACAAATCTTTTTATTTCCTGTCTTCCCAAATTTATAAACTCAAAAAAGTACACTGCTTCAAATTTAAATACATATATTTAAATACATAATTCCTATAGTACCTCAAACAGTAAAAGGATTCATCTCTAGAAAGCACAATATTAAAATCAGAAAAACAACATACTTCAGTTTTAAGTTTCCCTTTTAAAGTTGTAACAAACACGAATGCAGTTTAAACTGCTTGACAATATTCAGTTGTGGGATTCTGCTAGAAAAAAATTATTGAACATCTTGACCCTAACCTTTAGTATTTACTAAAGATCACCAGTGTGTAGAATATTTTGATGCCACAGCTATCAAATGTTTTAGTAATACCATAAGCATTTTTTCAGATTATGAGCTTTATAACAAAATCTTTGAGTTAAATATGGTTATTTCATAAACTGTAATGCTGAAAACCTCTACTTAACAAAGTCCATGAAAATGTCTTAAATCTTGATAATTAAATCCTGTATCATTAAGTCCCATTTGAGTTTCAGGATAGACCAGTAAGTCAGGGCAAACATTCCCTCGTGCCTGTTTTTAAGAACCATAGAAAAACTTGCATTTAGGATAGGCCTTGTTTTTACATTATTTTTGTTTCAGAGGTCATGCATAATGCATGGTGGCACTGTCCAAGAGTTTTACACAATCAAGTCTAAAAAGTGCTCTATCCAAGTAGGTAATTTATTTTCTCTCTCAAATGCCAGGCCCCAGAGGATCAGAATCAAGTCCTATAGCAGGTGACTATACCGTGTGTGTGTGTGTGTGTGTGTGTGTGTGTGTGTGTGTGTGTGTGTGTATGCGCGCGCGCGCGCACGCGCACGGAGGGGGGGAAGGGGGAGAGAGAGAGACAGAGAGAGGGCCAGGCTTCTTTTAGAAGTAGGAGAGGATGAATAGACTCTCCTATTCAATTCTGGGGAGCTGGAGAGGGCTTTCCCAGCCAAGAGGACTGACAAGCACTTCTGCTTTCATTTCATGGAACGCCCCTAGGTGAAATCTGGTTCTGCACTGCACCAACCACCTTCCCTCTCTCCTCCGCGCCGCAGCGCACTCCAACCTTCTCACCGTCCCCCAGGTGGGGCTGGGGTTGGGGATTTTAAAAGTTTGTAAGAGTTCGCCTCCGGTTCGCTTTCCTGCCCCGCGGAGGGACGTGAAGAGAAATGACCGCCGGACGGCCGCGGCCCTTCGGCCGACTAGTCACTGCGAGGTCCGGATGTGTCTTTCCCTGCTGTCGCCAATCCCATGTGCCTCTCAGCTACTGTCAACCTCCTCCCACGGTCTAGCCCAGCGGTTAGCGCAGGAATGAGGAAGTACGAGTGGGGCTGGAGGGGGTGCGGAGGGCTGGGCGGCGGGACTCAGGCCACGCGTCCCCTGCCGGGCCCCCACTCGCCCGAGTTTGGCTTACCCGGGTGGCGAGTCAGCGTTCGGCCTCCTGGCGCGGGTGGGCTCTCCCTCCTGAGCGGCGCGGGCCTGCGGGCTGGAGAAGGAAGAGGCGGCGGCTGGCCGGAGCCCGAGCGGGCCCGGGTGCGGGTCGGGGCGAGCGGGAGCGCGGCGGGGCCGGGCCGGGCCAGTCAGCGCCGCGCCATGTCCGCAGCGCGGGCGGAGGGAAGCGCAGGGCGCGCGGTGGCCGGGCGGCGGCGCCGCCTTACTGGCCGGGCGGCTGCGGCCTCGGCGGCGCTGGGCTCCGGGAGCGGGGCCGGCGGCTGCGTGCAGGCCGAGGGCGGTGGCGGCGGCTGGCGGCCCGACCGACGGGAAGGGCAGGGGAAGCTGTCAGCGCGTCGCCGGGCCGCTCCGGTGGCGAAACCTCCTCTTCCTGCCCCGGCTCGCTGGTGCACTTCTCTCTCTTTTCTCTCTCGCTCACTCTCTCACTTCCTGGCTGGAAATTCCCACTGACGTCGAGAGAGCATACAGACAGAGGGACACACGCGCGCACGCAGCGGGGGCGGGAGGTGGGGTCGCTGCCGGGGGTGGGGGAAGCCCGCACTTCTAGGGGCGCTGTGCGCCCCCGGCCCGGCTTCGCCGCTCGCCTCGGCTCCCGCCCCTCGGGGCCGCTTCGGGGCGCCGGGCGAGGGGCGCGCGTTAGGCGGCCTGGACGCCGCGGTCCCCTGCGGGGCTCTGGCTTCCTAGCAGGGCGCTCCCGAATCCCAAGGGCTGGAGCCGATAGGGACGCCCCCAGGAAGCGCCTGCCGGGCCCAATGGTCGGGGAACGCAGGCAGCGCGGAGGCGGCGGCGGTGCCGCTGATAGAGTCATGCGGTCCATAGCCCCTAAGGGCAGGCCCCAGCAGCTGGAGGGTCGGCATGGATCCAAGCATGCCAGATATAAAAATAAAGCTCATCTGTATATTCCATTTAAGTGTGTCTCAGTTACATTCACATCTCTTCACAGATTAAACTAGAATTTCGTTATCATAACCTACTTGTGCCCAGTAAAGTATAACCCTCTACTGGTTTTTGGTGCGGTGTTAAATCTCCTGGTTATAGAACAGTTACTCAGAATATTCATCTACAAGGCATTGTTAGGCCTTTATGATAATTACTGTGGATAGAATTATAGTGATGGTGGTAGCAATGGTTTTGGTTCACAGCTCATAAAATACTGATCTGGCAGAGGGGAGTTTTTCTCTGAAGAGACCGCTACTGGCATCCACTGACAGGCCTCCCAGTGGCCACCGTTCACTGGCATCTGAGCTGCTTTAGTGCTGGGCACTGTATTAGGTACAGGCTGGGGATACTTTCGGGTGGATTACCTCTCCACATAAGAAAGCTTGAGCCGAAATATATATTTTAGAGTTCATTGTTTCACTACTGGGTCGAGTGACAACTGAACACTTAGCTTTAAAACATCAATAATCAGGTCCTCACCAGGCAATATTGCAGTGGCATTTAGATTGCTTATGGCATGTTCATCCTAGTCCTTTCGTGCCCACTCTCCATCCTCCTCCTCCAGTAGGTTATAAAAACCTTCTTGGTGGAGTGTTTTTCTGGCAAAAACAAACAGAAAAAAACCCACACACATACACACACACACACACACACAAACCCAGAGATCCATTTGATTGTCTATGAGGCGCCTCGGAGGCCCCAACAGTCGACCTTGAAGTGATCTCATTTAGCTCCTGGAGGCTGAGCAGCTGGAATTTAGAGGATCCATAAAGACTGAACACAATGACTTTTTAAGAAATTCTGTGGGCCGGGTGCCGTGGCTCACGCCTGTAATCCCAGCACTTTGGGAGGCAGAGGCGGGGGGATCCCCTGAGGTCAGGAGTTTGAGACCAGCCTGACCAATATGGTGAAACCCCGTCTCTAGTAAAAATACAAAAAAATTAGCCGGGCGCGGTGGCGGGCGCCTGTAATCCCAGCTACTTCGGAGGCTGAGGCAGGAGAATCGCTTGAACCCCAGAGGCAGAGGTTGCAGTGAGCCAAGATTGCGCCACTGCACTCCAGCCTGGGCGAGACAGAGCGAGACTCCGAGAAAGAAAGAGAGAGAGAGAGAAAGAGAAAGAAAAAAGAAAGAAATTCTGTATTATTATTTATGGTACAGTATTAGAAATTGTACCAATATTATAGTAGATTGAAATATAGTTTATGTAAAATGATTTTTGCCAGTGACATGAGTAAAAAGTCTGCAAGCTCCCATGAAACAAAGTGTAAGGGGAGTGGGTTTTCCCTCACTTTGGGAGGTGTGAGCATACACACTCTACTTTTCATTCTGCAAGGGATGGCAGCCCCATTACCAAAAGATAGATAAATACAATTGTTGTAAGAGTAGAGCCAGTGTGACATATTTGGGGGTAAAAAATGAAGAGTGTTAATTACTGAAAAGAATTAAATCAAACTCCAAACTCAAAATGATTCCATAAAATGAACTTAAAATTCAGGGTAGGGTGTTGAGCAGGCATATTAGTTTCCTGGGGCTGCTGTAAAAAATTACCACCGACTGAACGGCTTACAACGGGAATTTATTCTGTCACAGTCCTGGAGCCTAAAATTCTGAACTCAAGGTGCCATTAAGGCCATGATCCCTCTGAAGGCTCTAGGGAAGAATCCTTTGCCTCCTCCTAGCTTCTGGTGGCTCCAGCAATCCTTGCCATTCTTGGCTTGGCTGCAACACTCCATTCTGTGCCTACATTGTCACATGGTCTCCTTCCTGTGTTTCCTTTGTGTCGCTATATTCAACTCTCCCTCACCTTTCTTTTATGAAGACACCAGTCATTGGATTTAGAGCCCACCCCAATCCCATATTACCTCATCTTAACTTGATAACATTTGCAAAGATCCTAGTTCCAAATAAACTCATGTTCACAGGTACCTGTGGTTAGGACTTGAACATATGTTTTGGGGGGATGTAATTCCATGCAGCACAGCAGGCAAAACTATAAAAGCCTTCAGTTTACTCTTTTTGGCTCGCTGATTAACCCTCCTCCACTCCTGCTTTGTTACCCAACATTTTCTCTACACTCTGTACAAACTTGCTTCCAGGAATATTTCTTAGAAATTCATCCATCCTAAGGTGTCAGAAGGTATTTACCATTATCAGGCTATGAAGAGAAAAAAAATGCCTCAATGTGGAATTTCAGGCATCAATATTGTCTAAAAGATAAGTTATTTTATGTTTGTCACTTGTCTTAGTTCATTTGTGTTGCCATGGCAGAATACACAAGACTGGGTAGTTTATAATGAAAAGAGGTTTATTAGGCTCACAGTCTTCAGACTGTGCGTCTGGTGAGGGCCTCAGGCTGCTTCCACTCAATGGAAGGCAAAGGCGGGTGGTGTGTGCAGAGATCATATGGCAAGAGAGAGGGGAGAGATGCCAAACTTTTTAGCAACCAGCGCTCATAGGAACTAATACAGTGAGAACTCACTCATCCTCCCCTCCTTGCAGGGAATAGTATCAATCTATTTGTGAGGGATCCACCTCCATGACCCAAACATCTCCCATTAGGCCCCACCTCCAAAATTGGGGTGGCATTTCAACATGAGGTTTAGAGGAGACAAATACCCAAACCATAGCATCACTAAATCATTGAAACTACACAAATTTCCTTTCTCATGAAGCTATTTTGGAAATACCAGTGTGCAGAGAATTCTGAGGCTGAGATCTGTGTAGTGTGTTCATTGGCAACGAGAACATAGGAAAAGTATGTCTTCTTTTTAATTGCCTTTGAGTAAAGGTGACACAACACTTCTGCCCACATTCCATGGCCCCTCTTAGATGCAAGAGAGCAGGGAAATATAGTTCTTCTGGTTGGTTAGGAGGTTGAAGTAGGTCGGCTAAGCATATGGTTAATCCTGCTATACATGTATTCACGTATTTGGTTGTCAATCATGTAAAGTGGATCACCATTATAATCCCCATCTTTACAGATGAAAAGTTGAATAATTTTCCTAAGGTTTCATAATTAGTAAATAGTAGGAGAGTCAGGATTTGAACCTAATAGATTTGGCTCCAGTGTGCATGATATTAACCACTACACTAAACTATTATCCAATGATATAAAAAAGAGCATGTAAGAGATTTTTAGAAGATGAGGTCAACAGGATCTGTTTATAGATAATATATGCAGTTTGAGTGAGAGGAAGACTCATAGATAGCTCTGAGTGTTCTAGTCTGAGTGATTAGAATAGTAACACTGTAACTGGGAAAAAATCTGTGGGAATGTAATGCATTACCACTACCAAACATACATGTAACATGTAAACATACATATTTTAGACATGTTTAGTATGACAGATTCAGTGAGATGTCCATATGGAAACGACTAATAAATGTGCAATTGAAAACTCAAGGCTGATGCTCAGAGAGACATGGCATTGGAGATGGAAACAGAGAACTGCAAAGATGCGATAGCTGTCAGGAGAGTGTTTCCAAAATGTAGTGGTCAAAGAGTTAGGAGACAAGGGGCTAAGTAAAGGAATTTGATGAATGACTTTATTTCTGGGGTTGGTATGAGAGAGAGATGCTTAAAAACTCCTGCAATGCCATCAAAAGTGGGAAGAAAGCTCAGAAAGCCAGAGAAGAGAGAGTTTAAAGGGTATGAGAGCTCTCAACAGCATCAGATACTGCAGACAGTTCCTAAAGGATGGAGAGGGGAAGAGACAGTTGACTTTGGGAATTACAAAATCCTAAGCCTGGCCTCAGGGCATGGCTGTGCAGCCAAGGGCAGAAACCAGTGTGTCTTCTGTTCACTCTGCTCGCTCTCTCGGAGGAAAAGGGAACTGTATTAATTCTTAAATAGCACTGATAGGCAGTGGCTGTGGTCTTACATGACTTTTTCAGATCTGTTTCAATATAATGAGGAAAACCAAGAACCGGGAGACTGATAAGTAAGTGGGAAATGGGGAAACGAGGGCATAAATGCAAAAGAATCTCACCAAGAGTTTGGAGTGAGAGGGAAGGAAAGAGGAGTTAGTGTGATTCTTCATTTATTTGACTAACATTTATGGAGTGCCAGAGTTAATGGAAGTTTGGAAAGGTGGAGAGATAGTTTAATGAGTTAATAGCATTAATAACAGAAAGATTAATGAGGGAGCCAGAGCCAGAAGAAAGGAGATTGTGTGGAGCTCGTAGTCTAGGTGAGGAGGCAGGAACAAATCTGCCTGTGTGAGATATGAGGAGGAAGAGTACAGAGAAGAGAGGCCCCAAGAAGAGGGGGAGGATTAGCCTCTAATTATCAGCTGAAATGCACTAAACCAAAAATGAGAATAAACCCTTAGAGAATGTATTTGTTAGGGCTGCCAAAACAAAACATCTCAGACTGGGTGGCTTAAACAACAGAAATTTTTTTTATCGTTCTAGAGGCTGGAAGTTCAAGAGCAATGTGTCAGCAGCGTTGGTTTACTTGGAGGCTTCTCTCCTTGGCTTGCAGATGACCATCTTCTCCCTATCCTCATGTGGTTGTCCCTCTGTGTCCGTGTCCAAATCATTTCATCTTATAAGGACATTAGTCATATTAGATTAGGGCCCATCCCACTGTCCTCATTTTAACTTATATACCTCTTTAAAAACCCTATCTCAAAATCCAGTTACATTCTGAGGTACTGGGGGTTAGGACTTTAACATAGGAATTTCAGGGTGGGTGACATTATTCAGCCCATAACGGAGAGATATCTTTTAATGATTTCTATGAAGGCATGGAAATATAGACTTAACTCATCCCAGTTGATCCAGGACTATCTTGCTTTTAGCACAGAGAGTCCTTTGCCCAGGAGACCCTCAGTCTCTAGTAAACCAGGGTGATTGGTCATGCTATATGAAGCCGACAAAATTGTTCTGAGTGAAATAAGGCTAGTTATTGGACATCCCATTGAGACAGCTGCCAATTACTTGTTGTTATGGAGGAGGTTTGCTTCTGTCTTCTGAAAGGTTCTATACCTGGCTGTCAAATCTATTCGTAAGTGATGGTCTGACACTTATACATGCCTCTTTAATAAGATAAATATGGTTTTGCATATATATAACTCCTGATAAGCTTTTACAGAAATCTGAAAGAAATGTGAAATTATGTCATTTATTAATATATTATGTTAATAAATACAAGTTATTAATATTAATTATATTATATTAATTACTATATTATTTTAATTACTATGTTTATTATATTAATAGTGTTATATGAGATTTACTTTATAACTATTGTAATATAAAATTAATATTTACATACTACCAATTATTATATAATTAATAATAATATAAAATATTAATAATTGTACACATCAATATATAATTATTTATTTATATATAATGCAATATATAATTTATAAGTTATATAATTACATATTATATATAAATCAATATATAATTTATTATATATTGTAACTATATTGTATATTATATATCATATACATTTATTTATAATATATTGATTTATGTATAAATTATATGTTTATATAATAATATAATGATTATAATAATAACATTAATATATAATATTAATGTTTTTGTATATTAATATAATAAGCTTGGATTTTGGAAGCATGTTATATAGCTCCCTGGGTCTCAAGATTTGATGTTTCAACAGTTCCATTCCTAGTCCATTATCTTTTGTAACATTTCCTCTATTTCATTTTCCCTAGACTTGTTTTCTGGAAGTTAAATTAGGTATATGTTAGATCTTCTCAATATAATCTCTGTGTCTTTTAATATCTCTTATCTCTTTGGATTTCATTCTGGATAATTTCTTTAGATTTGCCTTCTAGTTTATCAATTCTCTTTTCAGCTATATTTCATATGCTGTTTAATATGTCAACTGAATTATAAATAATAAATTGCTTACATTTCTTGAAACAATCTCTGGAAATTATTTGAAGCTTAGGTTAAAATTGAGTAAGGAATATTTGTGTTTCTTTTTGCCTGTTATCTGGGTATACTATTAACTTGGAAAAACCTTAAATAAAATTTTTTACTTGTATGCTTTTGATCATCACATATAGTGTAAGTGGTTATGAATTCACAGGTGAGAATTTCTTCTTTTTCTGTCCAGTGACAAGGACTAGATAGGCAGTGCTATCATTTGAACATGTCCCCCAAAGTTCCTGTGTTGGGACTTAATTCCCCATTCAACAGTGTTGAGAGGTGAGACCTTTGAGAGGTGATTGGGTCATGAGGTCTCTACCCCCATAAATGGATGAATGCCATTATTGTAGGAGTAGGTTACTTTCTCTCTTGAGTGTCTGCTCTTTTGCCCTTCTGCCTTTCACTATGGGATGATGCAGCAAGAAGGCTTTCACAAGATGCTAGCACCTTGCTATTGGACTTCCCAGCCTCCAGAACTGTGAGATACAAATTTCTTTTCATTATAAATTACCCAGTCTGTGGTTTTCTGTGATAGCAACACAAAACAGACTAAGGCAATTTCTCAGCTATTCCCTCCAGTTTTCCAGTTTTGGAAATATTTAAATTCCTGAATTTCATGCTGGCTAAGCAGTGTTAATTTTTAAAAATATGTTATATAGCATTTCAGTTATTTCCATTAGTTATTTCATTTTAGTTATTTCAACCAGGAAGGGCATACTGTCAGAAACACATGGAGTCATTACCTATTTTTAAAATACGTATATTTTTTCATTCTAGCATCTATCATGTATTTAACTCCTAATCTTTAATTATATCTTCTTGAGTGAATTAATTATTTTTTAGAAAAGTTTTCACCTGGCTCTTCTAACAGTTCTATTTCAGTGAAACACCTGTTTGAAGTGTTTATCTTAGTTTTCCTCTCTGGCTTGCTAGTACTACTAGGGCAAGTTATTATTTTCCATTTCCTGTTCAGACCTCAGGCTCTGTATACACTGACCTATAATTACAGGCCAAGTAGTTAGGGTCTTTTATGCAGTGGCAAACCTGCCAGGGGAAAGGTTTCTGCTCTTGTGGGCTGGCAGTAAACCAACTGGCAATCTGTTCACACCCAGCTGAAGCTTTAAAAAAAGTCTTTCTTCTCCCAGAGCTCCCTGGGTGCAAGGGAGAATGCTTGCCTAACCTCAGGGGCTACAAGCAACTCCTCCATGAGTGCAGCGTTCTTCCGTATGACCTGTCACTACCCAGATTAGTCTGACCTTCTCAAGAACACACACAAATAAGCCCATGTAATGCTTTTCCTAAAGTCATTCATGGGTTTCCTCAGGCTAACTTTCACTGGAAGCCATAAAATTGAGACCTTTGTTTTAGGTCTTTCTATAACAAGGCCCTCCAGACTACCTAAAACAGAGAAGAGTGAGAGTATCTCTTTCCTTTCAGAGACCCTGGAGCCTGTGACCTCAAGTGACCCTGCTTTAGATGCCCCTGCTTACCTACAGTAGCATTTTTTCTTGTTGGGGAAAGTAATTGAGAAGAGATTAGGAGGGTAAATTTGGGGACCTGGGTTCCATTACTATCTTCTCACAATGCTGTGAGTCACATGTCTACTTTTAGTGACAAGGAGGGTCTATCTCATCTGGAAGACATGAATTAGAAGTGCTAGATTATGGCTAGCTAAGGGTAAATTGGGGCACTTATCAAAAAAAGGAAGACGGGAAGACAAAGAGTATAAACAGCAGATATTCCCTCTATGTAGCACCTGTAAGGCTTATGCATAGTAGGTATACATAGATATACTTATCTGTTTTACTGATAGACGTATCAGTAGATAATACAGATCAGTTTTTTACTGCATTTTCTTTGAAATAAGTAATATAATTAAATACCAGGAAGAGAGTTTTATTCCAATGGCATATTATAAATTATCAATATAATGCTGCGCATATACTTAGTTAGGATGCTTTTCACCTAAGGTGAAAAGGTGTAAAATAATGACTCAAAATGACTTAACCATTATGGAATTTCATTAGGTCACATCGTTGAAAATCTTTAGGTTTAATGCAATCACAATTCTGGCTGTCTTCCCTTCAGAGACATTTTCTTTTCTTCTGTCCATGTGTTAACAGTTTCCTCATGCTGGCTTTTCTCTTGGTCAAAAGATGGCTTCCAGATACACTATGGACATACTTTCTTGTTGTAAGAGAGGGCGTTGGGGGAGTGGAAAGAGAGAGAGAGTTGTTTTTGGTATATATATATACCCATGAGACCATCACCATAATAAAGACAGTGACCATGTGCATCAGCTGAAAAGTTTTCTCATGGCCCTTTGCAGTTCCTCATTTCCATTCCTCACTCCTCCACATTCCTAAGCAACCACTGATTTGCTTTCTGTCATAGATTAGTTTGCATTTTCTAGAGTTTCATATAAATGGAATCATACAGTAGGTACTGTTTTTTAATCTGACGTCTTTCATTGAGCATGATTATCTTAAAATTCATCCACATTGTTGTATCAGTAGTTAATTCCTTTTTATTGTTGAGTAGCATTCCATTGTATAGATAGTCACAATTTATTTATCCATTTTCCTGTTGATAGACATTTAGGTTGTTTCCAGTTTTGGGATATATTAATAAAACCACTAAAACATTTGTGTGTAACTGTTTAACTGTTGATATAGACATATACTTTCTTTTGTCATGGGAAATACCTACGAGTGAAATGGCTAGAGCGTATAGTTAGCATACATATAACTTTTTGAGAAACTGTAAACTGTTCTCCCAAAGAGTATATTATTTTATATTCCCACTAGCAGCATATGAGAGTTCTAGCTCGTTTATATATTTGCAATCCTTGGTATGGTCAGTCTTTTTTATTTTAATCATCTCAATTGATATGTTTAGTGGTATCTCATTGTGATTTACTTTGCTTTACCCTAATGACTAATGATGATGGACATCTGTTTATGTGCTTATTTGCCATTTGGTGAAATGCATGTTCAAATGGTTTGTTCACTTTTGGTGTATTTTTTTTCTTATTATTGAATTTTGAGAGTTCATTTTATGTTCTGGATAAAAGTATTTTACCAGATATATGATTTGCAAATAAATATTTTTTAGCCTGTGGCTTGTCTTTTCATCCTCTTTTGCAGAGAAGGTTTTAAATTTGATGAAGTATAATTTATCAGTTTTTTACTGCATTGTGGTTTCAGTGTTGTATCCAAGTACTCTTTGCCTGACTCAAACTCGCTAAGATTTTCTCCTCTATTTTCTTCTAGAACTTTCGTAGTTTGAGGACTTAAATTCAGGTCTATGATATATTTTGAGTTAAGTTTTGCATATAGTGGTACAAGATATGGATTGAAGTTTTTTCTTTTTAGAGTATTGATTTCCAACTGATTCAGCAGCATTTGTTGAAAAAAAAAAACAACCGTCCTTTCTTCACTAAATTGCCTTTGCAAATTGTTAAAAATCAGTTGTATCTGTATGTCTGGACTCTATTTTGTTCCACTGATCTTTTCTCTATCTATATGATAATACCACACCTTTTTGATTACTTTATAGCTTTACAGTAAGTCTTGAAATCAGGGAGTGTTAGTCCTCCAACTTTGTTCACTTTTTCAAGGTTGTTTTGGCTATTCTAGGTCCTTTGCATTTCTGAGTTCATTTTAGAACCAGCTCGTCAATTTCTACAATAAGTAAGTTAGGGTTTTGATTTGGATTGCATTAAATCTCCAGAACAACTTGGGAAGAACTGCTATCATAATAATGAGTTTTTTGTCTCATGAACAGGGTATGTGCCTGCACTTACTTAGACATTTCTTTAATTTCTCATAGTTGTGTTATATGTTTTTCTCTATTTAGGACTTCACATCTTTTGTCAGATTTATCCTTAAGTATTTATATTTTTAGTGCTATTTAAATAGTGTTTTAAAATTTTAATGTTTAGGCCGGGCACAGTGGCTCATGCCTGTAATCTCAGCACTTTAGGAACTGAGGTGGGCAGATTACTTGAAGTCAGGAGTTTGAGACCAGACTGGCCAATGTGGAGAAACCCCATCTCTACTAAAAAAAAAAAAAAAAATCAAACATTGGCTGGGCATGGTGGTGTGCAGCTGTAGTCCCAGCTATTTGGGAAGCTGAGGCAGGAGAATCACTTGAACCCGGGAGGCAGAGGTTGCAATGAGCCAAGATTACACCACTGCAGTCCAGCCTGGGTGACAGAGTGAGACTCTGTCTCAGAAAAATAAAATAAAATTTTAATGTTTAACTTCAGCTTTTCATTGCTAATATATAGAAATACAATTGATTCTTATTTATGGATCTTGCATCTTGCTACTTTGATAAATTCATTGCTCTAGTATGTTTTTTTTTTGTAAATTTGATTGGATCTTCTACCTAGATGATCATGTCATCTGTGAGTAAAAATAGTTTTACTTCTTTTTTAACCTAGATGCCCTTTATTTCCTTTTCTTGCCTGATTGCGCTGGTTAGAATCACTGGTACAATGTTCAATAGATGTGGTGCGAACAGACATCTTTGTTTTATTCCCAATTTTAAAGGAAAAGCATTAAATATTTTCCTATTAAGTATGATGTTTGATCTAAGTTTTTGTAGATATCCTATGTCAGATTAAGGAAGTTACCTTCTATTTCAACTTGAGTGGGAATTTTTTTTTTAATATCGTGAATGGGTTGGCTTTTGTCAAATGTGTTTTCTGCCTGAATTGATACGGTCATATTATTTTTCCTTTTTAGTTTGTTAATATATTGAAATTCATTGATCTTTGAATGTCAAATGAATGCTGCATTCCTAGGATAAATCCCAGTTGTTACTCATGTTATCCTTTTTATATATTGTTGAATTCAATTTGCCAAAATTTTGTAAAGCACTTTTGCATCTATGTTTATTAAGGATACTTGTTGGTAGTTTTCTTTTCTTGTAATGTCTTTATCTTGTTTTGGCCTTAGGATAATGTTAGCATTTTAGAATGAATTGAAAAGTGTTCTTTCCTCTTCCAATTAAAAAAATATTTTAACAGGTATTTGGGTAACAGGTGGGGTTTGGTTACACAGATAAGTTCTTTAGTGGTGATTTCTGAGATTTTGGTGCACCTATCACCCAAGCAGTGTACACTGTACCCAATGTGTAGTCTTTTATCTTTCACCCCCCCTTCCACCCTTCCCTGTGAGTCCCCAAAGTCCACTGTATCATTTTTATGCCTTTGTGTCTTCATAGCTTAGCTCTCACTTATAAGTGAGAACATACGATGTTTAGTTTTCCATTCATAAGTTATTTCACTTAGAATAATGGTCTCCAATTCCATCTACGTTGCTGCAAGTGCCATTATTTTGTTACTTTTTATGGTTGAGTAGCATTCCGTTATCTATCTATCTATCTATCTATCTATCTATCTATCTATCTATCTATCTATCTATCATCTATCTATGTATATCTCACATTTTCTTTATCCACTTGTTGATTGATGGGTATTTGAGCTGGTTCCTATTTTTGCAATTGTGAATTGTGCTGCTATAAACCTGCATGTGCAAATGTCTTTTTCATATAACAACCTCTTTTCCTCTGGGTAGATACCCAGTAGTGAGATTGCTCGATCAGATGGTAGGACTACTTTTAGTTTTTTAAGGAATCTCCATACTGTTTTCCATAGTGTTTGTGCTAGTTTACATTCCCACCAGCAGTGTAAAAGTCTTCCCACATCCATGCCAACATCTATTATTTTTTGATTTTTAAATTGTGGCCATTCTTGCAGGAGTAAGGTGATTTCGTATCTATTATTTTTTGATTTTTTAAATTGTGGCCATTCGGGCAGGAATAAGGTGGTTTTGTATTGTGGTTTTGATTTGCATTACCCTGATCATTAGTGACGTTGAGCATTTGTTCATATGTTTCTTGGCCATTTGTATATCTTCTTCTGAGAATTGTCTATTCATGCCCTTAGCCCACTGTTTTATGGGATTATTCGTTTTATTTCTTGCTGATTTGTTGGAGTGTTTTGTAGACTCTGGGTATTAGTCCTTTGTTGGATGCATAGTGTATTAGTTCATTCTCATGTGGCTATGAAGAAATACCCAAAACTAGGTAATTTTTAAAGGAAAGAGGTTTAATTAACTCACAGTTCTGCAGGGCTGAGGAGGCCTCAGGAAACTTATAATCATGGTGGAAGGGAAGCAAACACATCCTTCTTCACATGGCGAGATTAGATGGTGCCCACCCACACTGAGGGTGGGTCTTCCTCTCCTAGTTCACTGACTCAAATGTTAATCTCCTTTGGCCAAGCCCTCACAGACACACCCAGGAACAATACTTTAAATCCTTCAGTCCAATGAAGTTGACACTCAATATTAATCATCACACATAGTTTGCAAATATTTTCTACCACCTGTGGATTGTCTGTTTACTCTGCTAATTATTCCTTTTTCTGTGCAGAAGCTTTTTAGTTTATTCCCATCTATTTATCTTTGTTTTTGTTGCATTTCCTTTTGGATTCTTGGTTATGAAGTCTTTGCCTAAGCTAATGTCTAGAAAAGTTGTTCCGATGTTATCTTCTAGCATCTTATGGTTTCATGTCTTAGATGTTTTAAGTCTTTGATCCATCTTGAGTTGATTTTTATATAGGGTGACAGATGAGGATCTGGATTCATTCTTCTACATGTGGTTTGCCAATTATCCCAGGGCCATCTGTTGAATAGGGTGTCCTTTCCCCATTTTATGTTTTTGTTTCCTTTCCTGAAAATCAGTTGACTGTAAGTATCTGGCTTTATTTCTGGGTTTTGTATTCTGTTCCATTGGTCTATGTGCCTATTTTTATATCAGTGCCATGCTGTTTTGGTGACTATGTCCTTAGAGTATAGTTTGAAGTCAGGTAATGTGATGCCTCCAGATTTGTTCTTTTTTCTTAGTCTTGCTTTGGCTATGCAGGCTCTTTTTAGGGTTCCATATGAATTTTAGGATTTTTTTTTCTAATTCTGTGAAGAATGATGGTGTTATTTTTATGGGAATTGCATTGAATCTGTAGATTGCTTTTGGCAGTATGGTTATTTTTCACAATATTGGTTCTACCCAATTATGAGCATGGGATGTGTTTTCCATTTGTTTGTGCCATCTATGATTTCTTTCTGCAGTGTTTTGTAGTTTTCCTTGTAGAAGTCTTTCACATCCTTAGTTAGGTATATTCCTAAGTATTTTATTTTATTTTTACAGGTATTGTAAAAGGGATTGAGTTCTTGATGTGATTCTCAGCTTGGTTGCTGTTGGTGTATAACAGTGCTACTGGTTTGTATGCATTGATTTTGTATCCTGAAACTTTACTGAATTTATTTATCAGATCTAGGAGCTTTTTGGATGCATTTTTAGGGTTTTCTAGGTATGTGATTATATCATTGGTGAACAGCAACAGTTTGACTTCCTCTTTACTGATTTGGATGCCCATTCTTTCTTTCTCTTGTCTGACTGCTCTGTGTAGGACTTCCACTGCTATGTTGAATACAAGTGGTGAAAGCAGGCATCCTTGTCCTGTTCCGGTTCTCAGGGGGAATGCTTTAAACTTTTCCCCATTCAGTATAATGTTGGCTGCGGGGACTTTTATCACCTTAAGGTATATCCCTTCTATGCCGATTTTGCTGAGGGTTTTAATCATAAAGGGATGCTGGCTTTTGTCAGGTTTTTTTTTCTGCATCTATTGAGATGGTCATGCAATTTTTGTTTTTAATTCTGTTCGTGTGGTGTATCACATTTTTTGACTTGTGTATCTTAAACCATCCCTGAATCCCTTGTATGAATCCCACTTGATTATGGCGAATTGTCTTTTTGATATGCTGTTGGATTCGGTTCACTAGTATTTTGTTGAGGATTTTTGCATCTATGTTCATCAGGGATGTTGGTCTGTAGCTTTCCTTTTTTTTTTTTTTTTTTTTTTGCTATGTCCTTTACTGGTTTTGGTGTTAGGATAATACTGGCTTCATAGAATGATTTACGAAAGATTCCCTCTTTTTCTATCTTTTGGAATAGTTTCAATAAAATTGGTACCAATTCTTATTTGACTTTCTGATAGAATTCAGTTGCGAATCTATCTGGTCCTGGACTGTTTTTCATTGGCAATTTTTTTGTTATTTCCATTTCAATCTCGCTGCTTGTCATTGATCTGTTCAGAGTTTATATATCTTCCTGGCTCAATCTAGGAGCATGTATTTCCAGGAACTTATCCATGTCTTCTGGGTGTTCTAGTTTGTGCACATAAAGGTGTTCATAGTAACCCTGAATTACCTTTTGTATTTCTGTGGTATTTGTTGTAATATCTCCCGTTTCATTTCTAATTGAGCTTATTTGGATCTTCTTTTGTTGGTTAATCTCACTAATGGTGTATGAATTTTGTTTATCTATTCAAATAAACAGCTTTTTGTTTCATTTATGTTTTGCATTTTTGTTTCAATTTCATTTAGATCTGCTTGGATCTTAGTTATTTTTTTTTTCTTCTACTGGGTTTGGGTTTGGTTTGTTTGGTTTGTTCTTGTTTCTATTGTTCTTTGAGGTGTGAGCTTAGATTGTCTATTTGAGCTTTTTCAGAATTTTTGATGTAGGCATTTAATGCTATGAACCTTCCTCTTAGCACTGCTTTTGCCGTATCCCAGAGGTTTTAACAGGGTATATGTAATAGTATGTCACTATTATTATTCAAATAATTTTTTATTTTCCATCTTGATTTCATTGTTTACCCAAAGAGCCTTCAGGAGCAGATTATTTAATTTCTATGTGTTTGTTTAGTTTTGAGGGTTCTTTTTGGAGTTAATTTCCAATTTTATTTCACTGTGGTATGAGAGAGTACTTGATATAATTTTGATTTTCTTAACTTTATTGAGACTTGTTTTGTGACCTATCATATCATCTGTCTTGGAGAATGTTCCATGTGTGGATGAATAGAATGTATATTCTGCAGTTGCTGGGTAGAATGTTCTGTAAATATCTGCTAAGTCCATTTGTTCTGGGTTATACTTTAAGTCTTGTTTCTTTGTTGACTTTTGTCTTGATCACCTATCCAGTGGTGTCAGTGGAATATTAAAGTCCCCACTATTATTGTGTTGCTGTCTATCTCATTTCTCAGGTCTAGTAGTAATTGTTTTATTAAATTTGGAGCTTCAGTGTTAGGTGCATATATATTTAGGATTGTGATATTTTCCCTTTGGACTAGTTCTTTTATCATTATATAATGTTCCTCTTAAACATGAGAATTATTTTATTCCCCATTCCTTTTCCCCTCCTTTTGACTCCTTCTTTCCTCCCTCTGTCCTCCCCTCCCATTTTCTTTTTTTTTTAAATTATTATACTTTAAGTTCTAGGGTACATGTGCACAACGTGCAGGTTTGATACATAGGTATACATGTGCCATGTTGGTTTGATGCACCCATCAACTTGCCATTTACATTAATTATTTCTCCTAATGCTATCCCTCCCCCAACCCCCATCCCCCCGACAGGCCCCAGTGTGTAATGTCCCCTGCCCTCTGTCCAAGTGATCTCATTGTTCAATTCCTACCGATGAGTGAGAACATGCGGTGTTTGGTTTTCTGTCCTTGTGATAGTTTGCTGAGAATGGTGGTTTCCA
Source organism: Symphalangus syndactylus (assembly GCF_028878055.3). Classification (NCBI taxonomy): domain Eukaryota; kingdom Metazoa; phylum Chordata; class Mammalia; order Primates; family Hylobatidae; genus Symphalangus; species Symphalangus syndactylus. The sequence goes on from NC_072432.2 coordinate 35,807,696, forward strand.
GGTTCATTCATGTCCCTGCAAAAGATGTGAACTTTTATTTTATAATAAATATTCTTATTTACAGCTGCATAGTATTCTATGGTGTATATGTGCCACATTTTCTTAATCCAGTCTATCATTGATGGATATTTGGGTTGGTTCCAAGTCTTTGCTATTGTGAATAGTGCCACAGTAAACATATCTGTGCATGTGTCTTTATAGTAGCATGATTTATAATCCTTTGGGTATATACCCAGTAATGAGATTGCTGGGTCAAATGGTATTTCTGGTTCTAGATCCTTGAGGGATCACCACAATGTCTTCCACAATGGTTGAACTAATTTACACTCCCACCAACAGTGTAAAAGCATTCCTATTTCTCCACATCCTCTCCAGCACTGTTGTTTCCTGACTTTTTAATGATTGCCATTCTAACTGGTGTGAGATGGTATCTCATTGTGGTTTTGATTTGCATTTCTCTGATGGCTAGTGATGATGAGCATTTTTTCATGTGTCTGTTGACTGCATAGATGTCTTCTTTTGAGAAGTGTCTGTTCATATCCTTTGCCCACTTTTTGATGGGGTTGTTTTTTTCTTATAAATTTGTTTGAGTTCTTTGTAGATTCTGGATATTAGCCCATTCTCAGATGGGTAGATTGCAAAAATTTTCTCCCATTCTGTAGGTTGCCTGTTCACTCTAATAGTAGTTTCTTTTGCTGTGCAGAAGCTCTTTAGTTTAATTAGATCCCATTTGTCAATTTTGGCTTTTGTTGCCATTGCCTTTGGTGTTTTAGTCATGAAGTCCTTGCCCATGCCTATGTGCTGAATGGTATTGCCTAGGTTTTCTTCTAGGATTTTAATGGTTTTAGGTCTAACATTTAAGTCTTTAATCCATCTTGAATTAATTTTTGTATAAGGTTTAAGGAAGGGATCCAGTTTCAGCTTTCTACATATGGCTAGCCAGTTTTCCCAGCACCATTTATTAAATAGGGAATCCTTTCCCCATTTCTTGTTTTTGTCAGGTTTGTCAAAGATTAGGTGGTTCTAGATATGTGGCATTATTTCTGAGGCCTCTTTTCTGTTCCGTTGGTCTATGTATCTGTTTTGGCACCAGTACCATGCTCTTTTGGTTACTGTAGCCTTGTAGTATAGTTTGAAGTCAGGTAGCGTGATGCCTCCAGCTTTGTTCTTTTGCTTAGGATTTTCTTGGCAATGTGAGCTCTTTTTTGGTTCCATATGAACTTTAAAGTAGTTTTTTCCAATTCTGTGGAGAAAGCCATTGGTAGCTTGATGGGGATGGCATTGAATCTATAAATTACCTTGGGCGGTATGACCATTTTCATGATATTGATTCCTCCTATCCATGAGCATGGAATGTTCTTCCATTAGTTTGTATCCTCTTTTATTTTGTTGAGCAGTGGTTTGTAGTTCTCCTTGAAGAGGTCCTTCACATCCCTTGTAAGTTGGATTTCTAGATATTTTATTCACTATGTAGCAATTGTGAATGGGAGTTCACTCATGATTTGGCTCTCTGTCTGTTATTGGTGTATAGGAATGCTCGTGATTTTTGCACATTGATTTTGTATCCTTAGACTTTGCTGGAGCTTAAGGAGAGCTGGGGCTGAGATGATGGGGTTTTTCTAAATATACAATCATGTCATCTGCAAACAGGGACAATTTGACTTCCTCTTTTCCTAATTGAATACCCTTTCTTTCTTTCTTTTACATGATTGCCCTGGCCAGAACTTCCAACACTATGTTGAATAGGAGTGGTGAGAGAGGGCATCCTTGTCTTGTGGCAGTTTTCAAAGGGAATGCTTCCAGTTTTTGGCCATTCAGTATAGTATTTGCGTGGCTTGGTCATAAGTGGCTCTTATTATTTAAATAACTTATTATTTTGAGATAAGTTACATCAATACCTAGTTTATTGAGAATTTTTAGCATGAAGGGCTGTTGAATTTTTTTGAAGGCCTTTTCTGCATCTATTGAGAGAATCATGTGGTTTTTGTCATTGGTCCTGATTATGTGATGGATTACGTTTATTGATTTGTGTATGTTGAACCAGCCGTGCATCCCAGGGATGAAGCCAACCTGATTGTGGTGGATAAGCTTTTTGATGTTCCGCTGGATTCGGTTTGCCAGTATTTTATTGAGGATTTTCACATCGATGTTCATCAGGGATATTGGTCTGAAATTCTCTTTTTTTGTTATGTCTCTGGCAGGCTTTGGTATCAGGATGATGCTGTCCTCATACAATGAGTTAGGGAGGATTCCTTCTTTTTCTATTTATTGGAATAATTTAGAAGGAATGGTACCAGCTCCTCTT